>NW_021703770.1:63758324-64358324 GCF_005190385.1 Monodon monoceros | reverse complement strand
CCCTTGCAACCAACCACCTAATTTGCAGGGTTAATATAAGGATCACCAGGAATACATATAACACATCTACAACAGTGGAACGTAATGAATACTCAGTAAAGTGGCAATCATTATCATCACATAATTGTCTAGAATAAATACTTTATATGCATATGGAGTCTATTATACTGGGTGCAGCAATTTCCCTCTAGAACCTCCAATCTCCCTATTCAACCAGATCTTTATGAGGGTGGATTTTAGACAGAAACTATGAAAAAAATTAATAACTTTATTTTTAATGCAAATGGCAATTCTTTTAGCTAATTATATTTTCCTGTTATAGTAAAAATGATAGACTATTATCAAAAAATTTAAAATGTGCTTAAACATGATACCCTACAAATGTGAACTCTGTAACCATGATTATTTATTTGCAGCTTCTTAATAAAACTGTAATTAACTTTAAAATAAGTACACTTCAGGTCTCCCTATTTGCCCACGGTTTTTGCAGTTTCAAAACAAAAATTACTTTTCTCATGGTGTATATCTCATCTACTACAATTAACAAATGTCATTTTTATTAATACTCTCTGAAATGGTATAAAGACATCGCCAGTTGCCTCATAATACTATTTCAAGTCCTCAGGTTATTCTATTTAGTAATTTTGTATTAGTCACTCTAAATATATTGTCCCCTCATTCAGCCCCAAACCAAGAAAAACACTTTCCTAAACGTAAGAAGGCCCAGGGTATTAAACTTTTTAAATTGTCATTTAAATATAAACTTTGTTTTCCTTTTAATCCATCTAGCATAGCCTGTTTAACTTAGCTAGAATCATTACCATTTATCCTGATTTAATACTCCTAGTTGTTCTTATCAACCAAATCTCAGACAATACTTTTCATGCCTGATAACCAAAACCCACCATCCATAGAAAAATTTCTTTAGAGAGCATAAAATCTAAATGTTTCCTTTTCCCATATTTTTAACATTATAACTTTTTCCAATTTACTGAATTTGTGTTCTAAATATAGTAAACAGGAAAACATTTTCAAAGAGAGAATAAAAATAATTCTGAAGCACATAAATCTGTACACATCTATTAAATTCCTTGTTTTTTAAGCTTTTTTTTTCTATTAAGGCCATTATCACATGGAATGTCCAAAGTAAAACCAAAGCCTAATCTGAACCACATGACATTTTCACAGATATACATATTGAAGGTTATACCTTAAGTCTGTTTGATATTTATGACTCAAGAAGCATCTTAATACAGAACACTGTAAAATATGTTCAAAGAGATGCATATCAAAAACAGGCAACTTCAAAGTTGCAAATTAGAAAAACTATTTTTAGTCCATATTAAAATCTGAAGTCACACTGAATATGCTTTTTCCACTTGCTGGCATATGAAAGTCAGTCCTGATTAAAACTATAAGAGCATATAAAGCATATAAAAGATTCTAACAATAAAATCTAAACACTTAAGCTTATTTCTTACTGATGGAACTCGCTTTCTTCTAACTTCATTCTCAGCTGACATAAGAAGCAACTCAAGTTCCTTTATTTTTTTTTCCTTATCAGGGTCTTCATCAACAAAGGGTTGCTAAAATAAGTTAAATAAAAGAAAAAAAACAGGCTACTTACAAAATTGCTTTATTATTATTATTAATGTTCTAATTTTTATTTTCTTCTATGCAACACAAAATCTATTTTCTCTAATAAAGCTTAATACTACTAAATCCCAAATACTCAGTATCACAATCCTTCTGGTATCTAAAGAGGTGCTGGTAAATATTTTCAATTTAACAGAAAGAATGTGGGAAATTTAAATGCATGAAAAACCTTACATTGTATCATCTGTATCAACTGAAAAACTTATGTGTGGAGTCTGTTTTAATTTATTGAATCTTAATATGTTCTATCCAATTTAGCAAAAATATGTCCATTCATAATCTGAATGCTCTAAGTTGGCAGAATGAAAGAACCACCTTACTCTTGTTGTGAACTACTTTTCATTTGTACAGTTTATATTTCTCAAACACACAAACTTTCTCCTTTAATGTTGTAATACTCAAAGTAAATAGACCAGATAGTACTATTTTTGCCCTAATTTTAAAGATGAGGAAACAGGCACTATTAGATCTGAAAATGTTTGAAAGTGTTTCCTTTGGGTTTGTTTTGGTTTTTTGCTTTTTATAAATAAAAAGTTACCTGAATAAAGGCAGAAGAAGGCTGAACATGTTCTACACAATTGCCTCCAGGTGACACATACTGATAGCCCGGGATCTAAAAAGTAATTAGAACATTAACATCATACATATAATGCTCTGGAAATTTTTAAAAATCTGAGACAAAGCACAAAAACTGAAAATCAACATGAAAAACTCAGTACCTCTGTTAACTTTGAATATTTATACATATTAATAGTTCCTTAATAACTACATCTTTAATCTTAGGACCTACTGATTAAAAGTCATAACTCAGCAAACACCTATTTTCTCCTGAATGAAATATAAGAATTATCTGGGCTAGATTTATCACCCAGTCAGTCTATCTATTATCTACAATATCCACCAAGTATTTTTTTTTTCTTTTTTCTTTTTTTTTTTTTTTTTGCGGTATGCGGGCCTCTCACTGTTGTGGCCTCTACCATTGCGGACCACAGGCTCCGGACGCGCAGGCCCAGCGGCCATGGCTCACGGGCCCAGCCGCTCCGCGGCATGTGGGATCTTCCCAGACCGGGGCACGAACCCGCGTCCCCTGCATCGGCAGGCGGACTCTCAACCACTGCGCCACCAGGGAAGCCCCACCAAGTATTTTTTAAAATCTGCTATTAAAGGATTGCTCTGCCTCCTGCAGAAGACAAAGTAATTGTGTTCCTATCCTTCAGAGGAAGGGGCTGGTCCATATGAAGCATTCTCCAAGTTAGAGCCTAAAGCAAGTCTTCAATATTCTTAACTCCTACTTCTACCACCACCCCATGCCAATCTCTGTACAGAAAGATATGAAAACAGAGGCTGCTTCTATTACTTGTCTCAGAAAAACAATCAGAATCACTCATGTACTTTTTAATACTCTGAAAATAGACTAAGGATTATTCTGTTTCTTTTCTAAAGCATCTGTAATAAAATTTCTGAAGTTGCATGCAAACTTAGTGAGCAGTGGTAGGGAGAAATATGAGAAGTGTTTTTAAAACCTTAAAATCTAATAAATATAAATATGAAATTGTCTATTTTCCATAATGGACTACCTAAATCACTACATAATGCAGAAACATTATATATAACTTCTAACATGGAACTTAATTTTCACAACACTTCATTAGTATCAGTTATTGCTCAGCTTCCAATGAATTAGAAACTTATCTTTCTCAAACTTTTCATTTTAATCTGTGACAGGATTTCAAACCAATCCATTTTCTTCTCTCAAGTCAAAATTAGAATTATCTTTTTGGCAGTTTAAATGAATTGAACTATGAATACACAAACCTGTCAAGAATTATTAAAAGTAAGGTAAATAATTCTTAAAGTACAAGAAATATCCTTACTTTCCAATATATTTTGATTGAGTGTTAAACACTCCATTGGCCCCAAATAAAAAAAATTATCTTCCTATGAGTTAAAAAAATACATTTATATGATAACCTTTCTAAGATAGAAGCAGAATGTTTCAGCTTATGCTGCTGAAATCTAGGACTCTAAAGAAAAATGTAAAGAAACAGACCATAAAAACCTTAAGGTACTGAGTATCAGCAGATAACTGTACTGTCTTTACGTGTTTCCCTATTTGTAAATTAAGATCTCACTACCTTTTTTAAGTGATTCTTTTGAAATTATGGCTAAAAAAATGTCCACTTAGTGGAATAAAATCAAATCTGTGGCATACTAAGCACAGATTGTTAACAATTAGCCAATTTTTATCTTTTGGTAGATACTTTATCTTGTCACATTTTATGTGACAAGAACCAAGAACTGCTCAACATGAAAAATGGCATGACAGACAAATAGACAGGAAAACGTAAAACAAATCTTATGAAAACTCCTAATTTCTTGCAGGTAGGAAAATGCATTGTAAGGAAAACAGAGCTTGCCCTATGATGAACGTGGGTCATCTCCAATGAACCTGTCTAAACAAAGGCTGAAGTCACTCAGTCAGTTGAGTGATGAGGGAAAAGCAAAGTTGAATGCCATCAAAGAACCAATTATTTACCGCACACTCCAAAATGATGGCTTGAATGATTTTTGACTATCTTCTCCTCTAAACCATTTTATATACACTTACCTCTTAGAGGTAAGCAATACTACAATTACACAAAATTTTTTTAAAAAGTAAACCACAATCACTATTAAAGCACAAATCATCATTAGCTTTGAATCATGAAGATTCAAAGAATGATAGTATTAGGAAATGTACATACTAAGTTTCTTAACTAGATAACGTAAAAATTATATATAAAAGGAAATACTTTAATGAGTTTGTTCTCAAAATATTTATCAATCAAAACAATAGAGATAAACTTCCACTAATGGTTTAACAGCTAGTCATGGCCTATTTCTTCAGTTTGGAAATTTAAATGTCTATTCCTCTTAATATATGTTGTTTTTGTCTTATTAAGAAACTAAACACCTTCCCTAAAGAAACTAAAGAAATATAGCAACTAAAGATATTTTTTAAATAATAAAGGTATTAAAAATATGTGCCTGAACAGGTATGTAAAACTGATTCTGGGTTTGCAAATGGTCCATAGTCGCACAAGGTTTGTGAAGTTTAGATGAAGATCGTTCTGATTTTATTCCATCTTGTAAGTAGCCTTCCTGCTCCACTTTTCTTCGCATGGTAGAATTCCAATGATTTTTGATAGAGTTATCAGTCCTAAGAAAGTATATATTTAAAAAGAAAAAGAGGATTCCATAAATGTTAACACTGTATAAAGTATACGAAGTACTTAAAACAAATTTTTACAACTGGTGAAATTAGACACTTTTTTTAATTCAAAAAATAAACTGTATGTCTCTATGTCAGATAAAGCTCTAAACACTGGAGATACAGCAGTGAATAAGATAAAGAAAGTTCCAGCTCTCATGGGGCTTTACATTCTCACTGGAAGCATGGGGGCAGGGAAGGAGGAAAGAAGAGAAAAACAAAAAAATAAATAAGAAGAAAAATAGTGCAATGCAGATCATTTAAAGTAGGATAAGAAAAGTGAGTAACTATAGTACTTTTGATTAGGTGGTCCAGGAAGTCCTGTGAGGTTACAGTGAAGCTAAGATCTGAATGACAAGAATGAACCAGCTATACAAGAACAGAAAAAAAAAAAAAGCATTCCAGGCAAAGGGCATAGTGAGGGCAAAAGCCCTAAAGCCAAGATCAAACATGGTCATAAAATGCAAACCACAAAATACAGAATCCCAGTATTCTTTTTCACTTCTTACAACAAAATACCTACGAAACAAAGAGTTCATTGGCTCCCCTTTTACCTAAGTTCCCCTTGTAAAAATGGAAGTCTTCAACCTACAGCTACTTGTGGTATAAATTTTTAAAAATACATAAACATTTACTGAGAATCTACTTTATGCTAAGCACTAAGCTAGGTTCTATGGACAGTAAAAAGATGTATCAAAGACTGAAAACATCAGAAGTTCCTACACCAGGTTCAGTAACTTGGATAAAAAAACTTAACACTATGCTTCAATTTCCTTATCTATAAAACAAAGACAGCAATGTTTGCTCTGCATATTTCACAAGTATATGAAGATTAATTAAGAACATACAGAATACAACACGCTATCTCCAAGTTTCAGCAGGAGGGTAGGAGCCCAACTTTAGCTGACCTGGCTCCAAGTTGTAAAACTACTTTCTAAAAAAGATATGAGAAGTTTGTTTTTCCTTTATATAAAGCCAAGTAACTAACACAGATGGCTACTCCAATTGCTAGGTAAGTGTACGACAGGATGAACTATGTGAAATAAAATGGTGCTGTCAAGTCTTCTGACTTAAGGACTAGTTATTGTTTATCTTGAGAACCTGTATGTAATGGGTGGTATCTGCTAGGCTATGTGGGTGAAAGGTGGGATTTCTCTCCGTTTTTTTTGCAATCTCTTATCAGATTGCCTATGATGGGCATCACATTCTGATTTAATGTTTATTCAACAGTAAAAGTGTTCTCTTTCTCTAAAAAAAAAAAGAAAAAAAAGAATATATGTAAAAAGCATTTTATAAACTATTAAGGACTATACAGAGATTACAGCAATAAAAAACAAGTGCGTATCTTCCGAGTGAGGTATGGATTTTCCCAAGATTGTTGGTCTACTGTACTACAGACAGCTAGGAAACATTTGAACCAGTGCCATGTATAGTGTACTTAGCACATCAGTGCCCCTGAAGGAAGTGCTATATTTTAGCCACATGGATATATACACACTACTCATGATCTGAATGATACCATAATTAATTAAGAATTGAATTTTCTCTAATGTACTTTCGTAACAGTTTTTTTCAGCCAGTGTATTTGTTATTCTCTGGTCTTATACACAGAATCCAATACGAAAGAAATCTCTTCAACTCAGATTCCACTCCAACTTAGTTTGTACAAAGAAGGTTGCTTAAATGGCACTGATGTGTAAACACAATTTTGGGAGTGCATTAAACGTTCACATAATCTAAAGGTCCATCATTTTGTTGCACAAATTACCGCTATAAAATATTTCATTAAAAAACTAATTATATCCCTTACCACAAAATGTACTGATATTACAAATAACGCAAAGGGTTGCTTGTATTCTGCAGTCTAAATTTTAATTATAAATAAAAGTCATGGGGTACTTATAAATATATTTAATAGTAACATAATAAAGATCAAGTTTAAGTAAAAATGAAAAATGTATATACATTTATATAAGTACCTTCCAGGAAGTAGTTTGGCAATTTCCGCCCAACGATTTCCCAACCGCTTATGTGCTTCATAGATAATCCTGTCCTCCTCTTCTGTCCAGGAAGATTTCTTTACCTCAGGATTCAGATGATTATGCCATCTTTCTCTACACTGCTTGCCTATTCTTCCTTTTAAATGTTTTGCAATTAAAGACCATCTTTTTGGCCCATATTTCTGAACTAATTCAATAACCTAAGAAGCAGAAAGCAAAGTTTAAAAAAGCATTACCTTTTTTAAAATAAATAAGTCATGGGGGTAAAATGTAGAGTATAGTGCCTACAGCTAGTAATATTGTATTGCATATTTGAAAGCTGCTGAGAGAGTAGATCTTAAAAGTTCTCATCACAAGAAAAAAAAAATTTTTACTACATATGGGGATAGATATTAACTTGACTTGTGATCATTTTGCAATATATACATTATTTTGTACATCTGAAACTAATACATAATTATATCTCAATTTTAAAAAAGCACTACCTTCACAGAATTTTAAAACATAACTCAAGAATGCCATTTTTAATGCATTAAATCCAAACCACAACTTAAAAAAAAACAATTTTACTAGTAACTATTCCTTCAGCATTTGCCATCTTTTTTTGCAATCAAAAACTGATTCCAAACTTATCTAAAATAAAAGTTGCTAATTAAAGTGACTTGTAAGTTAAATTGTTTCATACATTAATATGAAATAACAGTAAAAACGTTGAGACTTAAGCATTTTCTACTCTTACTTTTTTTTTTTTTTTTTTTAAAGCTTCAGCTGAAAGCCTAATAAATCATTATGGAAGCAGGAAGGATCTACAGTTACTGTCTTTTCATTTCTTCCTTTCTCAGACTGAAAGGATACAAATCATACATTTTAAAACTTATCATTGGCTGTCAAATAAATCAGATCAGTTCTGAACCTAGTGAAGTTTGGGGTTTTTTTGTTTTGTTTTTTGTTGTTTTTTTCTTTACTTTGAGTGGCAGGAAGAATACTCTAATTTCCCAACTACATTAACAACATTTATGCCATAAAGAGCATGAACTAAAGAGCAATTCTCAGTAGAGGACAGCAACTCTCCCATTCTTCTCACACTTTCATAACACAAAGAATTACCTTGATTTTTGAATCATCCAACTCTTTGGGAACATGATGCTCTGATATCTATCTTATTTGGAGGTTCATTATAGGTCAAGAGGGAAAGTTAAGAATGACTTCCTTACACCTCACATTTTCAGATAAAATAGGAATAAAATTAAATTCTGTTTTTAAAATGCTAACTCAATTTTCACCAAGAAATTATATCCTAAATGTTGCTAACCTAAGCTCTAAAGAAGGTGACTAAGCTGATAGTATTTTTCCTTCTGCAAACCAAACTTCCAGACAGCAAAGGCTATATATATTATATTTGGTTTGACTCAGTTCTGAAAAAACTACATTTCAAGATACTCAAATTTCAATTCTTATGCCAGCAGTAACTCAGAGAACAAATCAAAGTGATTTAAACATGTATTTATGTGACAAAAAACCAATGTATTAGGAAGAAAAAAAGCAAGTCCACCTACACAGTGAAAATAAAGAATATGAACATGTTACCCTCTGATCTTCCTCTTTAGTCCAGGGACCCTTTATCAATTCTGGATTTAAAACTTTCTGCCACCGATGCTGACACTGAAAATCAGAACGATTCTGAAAGAATTCAGATGATTTTGTTATTGAACAATTGTCTTCCAGAAAGCAAGTCAGCCCAAACTTATATCTCACAACCTTAAGAAGAAAGTTTTTCGAGAAAAATGCATTCAATAGCATTCTTGAAAAATGTAGTATTTATTTTACATGCCTGTGCCCCAATTCACTTTTAATTAAAGTTGTCAGCATTGCTTAGACTATAAAGACTATATATTTGAAGTTAAATTATGTATCTCTATACTCTGCCTTATAACAGCAAAAAGCAAAGCTACAACACAGATACTGCCATAAAGAAATGTACTGATGAATAAAAGGGAGTAAACAGACAACTATACAAAGCAGACATACGAACTCAAACAGCATAGCAGTCTGGATTCATATAGTATAGCAGTACATAACTCTAGAAAATTAAAAAATCCTGAAAGGCATTATTAGACCACTCATGGTATTTAAAGGATGTTTATAAATGACAACCTCCAAGTTATCAAGTAAAAACTAAATATACCTAGATAGAAGATGTGCATTATATACCAGTTAAATTATTTAAGTGTTGAAGTTCAAAAGGAAAATGAATTTACCAGGATAAAACCTTATGTAGAAACATCCCAAACTCCAAAAATGATTCATAAGTGTAGCCTTATTTTAGTCAAGTCACAACCTAGTAACTCCTATGTATTACAAGGATAATAATAATAACACTTAACTTTTCATTAGTGATTCAGTTTCCAAAGATATTAGCTCATATACAGGATTACAGATGATTTAGAAGCATATAAATACAAATACTTTATTTACCAATAGCTCTGTCCTGGTGCCTAGTGGACTTATTTTTATTCAAACTGAGCTTCTTCATTTACAGCTTCTGTACATCAATGCTGATCCATTTTAAGGTTATCAATTTTTCAAAATAATTAGGCTGTTCCTGTATAGCCTTGTAGCATTTCTCTGTTCACTTCATTTGCTGTTATACCATTGAAATTAAACTGATAAAGCTAATGTAAATAGCTTTTCTAATTTAGCTTCCATTTACTGAACACATGCTAAATGTCAGGAACTGTGCCAAACATCCTATATGTTACTTCTAATTCTCACAGCAACGTAGCTTTTTCTGGTTTTATTAATTAGGTACCGAAATACTTCAATATATTTAACTTCTCTCAAAATGTTTTAACATTTATCAGCAAATATTTATAAAGCCCTACCCAAACTTCGTATCATTTTTGTTTTAGATTATTAATCTTTTTAGATCCCTGGATAAACTAATTACTAGAAAATCAGACTTTAAAAGCTTCCAACTGTAGGAAGATCAGAACAAAAGAGATGTTTTTAGGAAGGAAATCTAAATCTAAAATAATGTAGACACATTTCTGAAAAATAGCAAATGTAACCCCATGGCCTAAATCATTCATGTCAACAATAAAGGATAATGTTTCACTTACTTGAAGATGACTAGCAATTAGAGTCCAATCATCAGTTCCATGTTGTTCAACCAACTTCTTTAACTTATCATCCTATTAAAACAGGTATGAAAAATTAGAAAGTTCTCCCTCACCCTATTCCTGAATATAGATACTCTCCAATTCTTCCATGTCATATCTGGTGGCCATTTTTAGAAGGACTGAAGCCATTATAACACAAGTTCTCCCATTTACTAAACTGATTCTGTCAGTCTCAATATCAACCCGCTATTCATGTATGGTTGAAGAAAAATAATGTGCAAGTTAGTTGATGGATAACTCTTCTCATGTTTTGTTTCTAAATATCTTTAATATATATTATTAATCATTAAATACGAGCATGGAATTAGTAAGCCTTATCACATAATTACCTCATCTCTTGTCCATTTTACTCTATTCCAGAGTTTCTTCAACACTTTTTGTTGCGGGACTTCATAATCATGATCAGCATACTGAAGGTCATCATCCTCATCCTCACTGAAAAGAACACAATTGTGAAATCAAGAATTTTACTTAGGGCTTCCCTGGTGGCGCAGTGGTTGAGAGTCCACCTGCCCATGCAGGGGACACGGGTTCGTGCCCCAGTCCGGGAAGATCCCATATGCCGCGGAGCGGCTGGGCCCGTGAGCCATGGCCGCTGAGCCTGCGCGTCCGGAGCCTGTGCTCCGCAACAGGAGAGGCCACAACAGTGAGAGGCCTGCGTACCGCAAAAGAAAAAAGAATTTTATTTAAAGATGTGAATTCAATCACTGAATCTGAATACACAGTTACAACGAAAAGAAGCCACTCAGACTAGCAGACATATGTCCAACGAGATTATTCAAAGTATAAAAAAAATTAAGAGTCATACAATGGAGAGGAGCTGTAGTTCTTACTGACACAGAGGAATGAAGCTAGATATGTCAGCAGAGGCCAAGTGATAACCTTTATGTCATGCTAAGGAGTTTGACCTTTATTCTTTATTTGACCTTTAACCTAAAGAGTTAAAGGAATTTAAGTAAGGGAGTAAAAGACCAGTATCTTGTGTTTCAGCAAAAGTCACTGGCAGGAATGTGGAGAGATGGAGGAAGGAAGACCAGTTGGTAATCTTTCACAATACCCCAAGTAAGAAATTATTAGGGCCTGGCAACGATAATGGTAAAATACAAAACAAAGTCAGTTAAAAGACACAATGGAAGAAATGAGCCATTTACAACACCAACAAAAAAAGTTAAAATATGTAGAAATAATTTGAGTATACAGATCAAGTTATAGTAAACAATGAAACACTATTATGAGACACAGAAGACAAATGAAAAAACATTCAGAGCACATTCTTGGAAAGGAAAACAATATTACAGATGTCCATTCTCTGTAAATTAATTCATAAATTTAGATTAAATGAATAAAAGTACGAATAGATTTTCAGAGGAACTTAGACAAGCTGATTCTACAGTTCATATGGAAAAATAAACAGGCAGTAATAGCCAAAAAAGTTCTAAAAAAGGAGAGAGAGAATTAGCACTACCCAATATCAGAATATACTGTAGAGAAACAATAAATAAAACAGAATGGTACTGACACATGTGCAGATACTCAAATCAATGGAACAGAATAGAACATTCAGGAAAAACACAAAACCCATATGGGAATTTGGTAAATTGTAACATATCAATCAGCGGGGTAAAGATGGACTTTTCAATGAAGGGTAAGACACTGGGTAGCTATCTCAAAAAAATAAAGCTAAAGTCTTACTTTAAAATAAAAACTTCAGATGAAGCAAATATTTTACACTTAAAAAAATGAAAACACAATAGTACTATAATACGGTTGAATTCTATTTTTTACATCCTTGAGTAGAAGAAATCTAAATGTGACAAAAATCAAGAAACCATAAAAGAATAAACCAACTAAGGTCGTGATAGTAGTTACAGAAAGAAGCACATAAAACTGAGATATGAAAAAGGTAGAAACAAAAGGATTTTTCAACTGATGAATCTGAGAGACATGGGAGGAAGATTCAAGGACGACTCCAAAATTTCTGGCTTTGGGAGCATAAATAGAGCTATCCACTGAGATACGGAATAGAAGGAGAAACAGAACTTTGGAAGGTAGAAGGGAATGAGGAGAGTAAGCAATTTGGACTGATTTCAAGGCACTTGAGAAATATACAGGTGGATACTGGATATATCCAGAACAGCACTGTCCGATAGAAATGTAATGCAAGCCACATATGTAATTTCTTAGTGGCCACATTTAAAAAAAATAGAAACAGGTGAAATTAATTTTAATAATAAATAATATTTAACCCAATATATTTTTTAATTGTCAATTCAACATGTAATCAACATAATCACAAAATCTTTTACATTCTTTTCTTCTTACTTAAGTCTTCAAAATCTGGTGTGGCATTGTCCAGGAGGGAAGAGAGTGCCAAAGGCAAAAGAGAAAGAGGAAAAAAAAAACAAGAAGATGAAGCTGATAGAAAGAGCCCAGGAGCAACAAAGTGAATTCCTAGCTACAGGCAGAGCTAATCCGAAAAATAAAAATTAAATTAAATTTTAAAAAAATTTTAATAAAATAAAATTAGAAGTACATAGCAATTCCGACTAGCCACACATCAAAAGCTCAACAGCCACATGTGACTAGTGGCTCTCCTACTAGGCAGAGCCTATCTAGAAGACAACTGGGCACATGGATCTTCTGCTCAGGTAACAGGTTTAGGGTAGACATACAGTTTTGGCAATCACCAGTACATACAGAACAGTTAAAGCCATGAGAGCACAAAACCCCAGAAAAGAGGGCAGGTCTTTATGATAAACTGAATTAGAGGATTTTGAGTAGTCAATGGACTGAATAAAGTTATGAGTATCTGAAAATAACATGAGCTAATATTTACTTAACGTTTCTAAGTACCAGACATTGTAGAAAATGAAGGCCTAGATTTAATATATACTGTTTACAGATCCTTTGCAGAACTTCTAATTTCCCTTGATTTGTCAATTCCATTAGGACCAAAATTATTCTTATCCGACCAAACAAGACACCAAAATCCCCCACCCACCTACCTATGGCACCTAACTGCTTCTTTAGTTTGATGCACTTCTGTATTCCAATACTTTCTCCCCTAAAGCCAATGTCTATTTTAATAATCTGCCAGTCCTATTTCCATATATGATTGTTTTGTTAAACTATGCTGAAAATAAAAGCACAGGTTTAATTAAATACCTGTTATTTGCAGCCATCTTCAGCTATCAGAAATATCACTTGATTAGCCACGATTAAACTGTTAAATTGGAGATGGTTCAGGATCCAATGACTTCATAAATTTCTAAGAAGGCTAGTAAACCAGATAAAACACCATACTGAAGCTTGCTGTCCACTGTACGCACTCATGGAACTCACCCATCCTTCTCAGTGCTATCACACTTGTCGACCTTCCCAACCAAATTGTAAACTCAGGAGTACAAAGACCGTGTCTAATACGTTCACCTCTCTTCATCAAGCACAGTACCTGCCATTCAAACATTTGTAAAATTACTGAATGTTCTTGCTTACTCTTTCACCTCCTCCAAGTATTCTGTATTCCAAAATTACCTCACTCCTTCCCAACCCAATCAAAACTTTTACCTCCCTTAATACAGCTGATCTCAAGTTGACATGAGAAAGAAAACTTTTTTTAACAAATGCAAATACCTCTAAGAGGAGATAAAAAGCATTCCCATTTATTAAAAAGAACTTTCAAAATCCAAATGCACCTCCAAGTGGTAGAATTTTAAGCATAACCTGCTGAAACAAACATAAAAAAAAATTCAGTACAGAAGGGGTTCTTTGGGGTGTCTACTAATATTGCCTAACCTTTCCTAGAACTGTCCCCTGCAACATTATCACTTCCTGTCATCCCAAACAGCCCTCAGTAATGCTTTTTACAGGTTCCCATCTCTTCTTCCCTCCCCTCAGACCCCAACACCTTCCGTAACAGCATGTTTGAGGTTGCTTTAAAAATTAGGTTACTTGAAAACAATTTCTAATTTGGGGACTCACCCATATAAATTTTGAGTATTCACAAAAATATTTACATCACATCTAATCTGTACAAAATTCACCTTATCAGTATTCTTATCAAAATATGTTAAGTTAAAGATATGAATCCAAAAATGTTATTTTGGTCAAAAGACTAGTTTCCAAGGAGTAATATTCCTGAAAACGTGTTCATTTTAACTTTAAAAACCTGCCTTATTTTTTAACCACATACTTGATTTGTGAGAAATTTCTATTTCTACAAGAGGTTTCATTCTCTGTCTTGCATCAGTATGGCCATCATGTTCAGGAAGCTGGGTTTTTTGAGTGGTTGAGTGTGAGGGAGGATTAAAGTAGAATTCTTAGAATCCATCTCTCTACCACTGGGACTTCCCTAGAATCTATCTACCTCTTAGTTTTAGCATTAAGTTATTTCTATATTATTTAAGTAATTGTTGAAAGGATGATAAAACTTTCAAGTAAGCGTCACAGAAGAAGATCCTAGAAACTCATCAGTAGCTAAAACATAAAGCTGCCTGAGGGGCTTCCCTGGTGGCACAGTGGTTGAGAGTGAGAATGCCTACAATTTGCGAATAAAAACGGGAAGAGATAAAACCCCACAAATAACTTCATCAATATT
This sequence comes from Monodon monoceros, assembly GCF_005190385.1. Classification (NCBI taxonomy): domain Eukaryota; kingdom Metazoa; phylum Chordata; class Mammalia; order Artiodactyla; family Monodontidae; genus Monodon; species Monodon monoceros. Next base: position 64,343,642 of record NW_021703770.1, on the reverse strand, counting down.
CTACTTTCACCATTTAACAATGAAAAAGTCCCATTGCTTAAAAATGGTTAGACACCATCAAAACAAATCATTATTTCATTTTCTTTATTTGTTGTTTTATTTGCTTTATTTTTCTGCTTTCTACTTCATTTTTTAGTATTTCTGTATTGTAGCTATCAATGCTGGTAATATCTAATAGTTAAATAAAATCAACTTCCTACTATCTATCTGTAAATAGATAAACCATTTTTAGCCTAGGGTGACTAATCTAGAAGACAGTAAAAATAGGTGAAATTATTTCTCCAGTCACAAAGCAAAAACCGAAGAGGAATTTGGTCTTTGAATCTCCATTCAGGACTTGGTTTCCAGAATCATTCTGCCAGTTTTATTTTTTAAGTCAAATAAAATATTTATTCTGTAACTGTCTAATGCATAACCTAAGTACCATATTCAAAAACTTTTGTAGATTATGAATGAACAAAGTGATTAGGGTGATTATGAAACTGCAAAATGAAGAGCATATGCACACACACAAAAATACTATGACTCATTAGGCCAGGAAAATGGTTAAGAGTAATTCTACACTGGGGTGTAAGCTAATAGGATGTGATAGTCATAACTTTCCCTGTGAAATAATACACAAACTATTCACACTTGGGAATATTAAGATAAAACATTCGAGAGAAGTTCAACTTTAAAGGACATCAATTATTCCACCTAAAAAAGAGTAAAACATGGTGTGTCAAAGGAAGAATTTGAAATTTTTTTAAAATTTATTTTTATTTGAATAGAAACTGATTTGAATTAGAGAAATATCAGTAGTTCTATAAAATTTGCTCCAGTAAAATCACTTCAACTTGATAATATTTTAAATCAAACTGCATCAAGTCTGAATATTTTTATCATAATCAAAAAATACATCTTTATTATACTGTCTTGACAGAATAACTGAATTTTTTTTAAGTTCAGTCGAATTCAAGGGATGAAAATTTACCAGTTTGATTTAATAAAGTGAAATCAGGCCACCCAGTGGTTAATACGATGTACTGCATACATGAATATTTTATTTCCAAATCTGCAAACTAGCATCATTATAGTAAGACAAATTCGACTTTATTTGACCGTTAATAGCAATAATGAAATAAATACTGAAGGGATTTCTACCTAGCTATCCATAAACAAAAACAATGCGAGAACATTTCTATTTTATTCCATCAGTGTGTGTATATTTTTAAATGAGGAAAGATGATTACAAAAAGAGTTCAAAATAGGAACTATATTAAAGCTAGATGGTACCTTATAGACCACAAAATCCAAACCCCTTATATTAACAGACAAAAAACAGGGCTATAGAGTTTACTTGCTTTCCCCAAACAATATTGCTAATTACAAAGTTGATTTAAAAATCAGTTCTCCTATTTCAGTATTCTTCACCCACAACACCCATCTCACTAGAAACAACACAATAAAATTGCTTCCTACAACACACATACCACATACCTAAAGAGCTGGCTTTTGTCTTTCCAGTTTAGTATAGTCACCAGTCATCTCAACTGTAAATACCTGAATCTGTTCCTACTTAAACAGGCCTTCTAGCGTCTAAATGACACTTTTTAAAGCTTATTTTTAAGAGTAGAACTGGCTTTTAAAACCTAAAATTAATTACTTAATACATAAATATGGTTAAAAATCAAATACATGTTAATAACAGATATACCAATTTTAGTATTGCCTGTAAATTATGTCATTAAAACCCCCAGTGGGATCTAAAAACTATTTAAAGTCACAACACCAAATAAACCTTTTCCTTTATGTAAATCCAGATCAGAGATACTATAGCTATCTTAAAGATCAAAAGAGCTAACATCCTTTAGTTGTTTAAACCTGAGGTAACATTTTTTACTCCTTTTTTTTTTTCAGATCATACAGGAGAGGTTATTACAGGATTTATGCCTGTAGTTTTATGCAAAACTTTTATACAGCGAGTATAGTTTTCAATCAAATACTTAAATGGTTGTATAGTGGAGATTTTAAAGTGACTGAATTCTGTCCTTTTTCATTCAACTATAAATTAGGTTCATATTTATTATTAAGATATTTAGTTAAAGGCATGAGACTGGACTTTGCCCAATAGATTATTTATCCTTCAAAACATTTCACATCCTATTATTTTCTAAGATAAATAAGTCATATTTACCTATACAAGAAATATAATTTAGAGCACAAAACACATTCAAGTATGAAGACCCTAAGAAATACACCATTCACAGATGATAATTCCCCATCACATCTTCTACCTGTATACTCCCATAGGGAGTGTAGCTTCACCCCACCACATTTAACTACTCCAGACTTATGACTCTTTCAATCATTCTGTAATACATTTCAATTAATTTATATAGCTGACAGGAATAAAAGTCAACAGTGCAATTAATGTTTAGATCTCAAAGCTCACAGTGTTGTCAATAAAACAACTTATACAGGCAAATTAATCATTAAATCACTTCTTTCTTAGCCTATTATTATGAAGCATATGCAAATTATGGACAGAAAAACTACCTGGAGAAGGCAGGGTTCTGACATTCAAGCATCCATGTCTAACCATAACTAACTGCTAATGACAGAATTAGCCAAGAAACTGTTTCAAATAAGATTAACATCAATACTGATAAGTAGATAATGCCACACATTGAATATAAACTAACTCCTGTTATTGACTTGACAATATTCACTTGTCACCTTGCTTAATGAAGGTATATTTAAAAATTCAAAAGAAAAGGCCTAAATCAATACCTCAGTAATTATAGTTACAGGAGATTTTAATATCTATCTTTTCTGAAGACTGAGAAGTCAGTCAGGTCCTTGATGTTCTAGAGTAATAATTCTCACCTGGGTGATTCTGGCCCCCAACAGACATTTGGTAATGTCTGGAGACATTTTTGGTCGTCACACCTGGGGGAAGTGGGGTGTTACTGGCATCCACCAGGTAGAGGCCAGGGATGCTGCTAGACATTCTACAAAGCACAGGACAGTACCCCTCCCACCCCGCCTTCCCAATACAAAGAATTATCTGATCCAAAATATCAAGTGCCTAGGTTGAAAAGCCTCTTCTAGAGAAGTGTGTGTGTGTGTGTGTGTGTGTGTGTGTGTGTGTACATTTGTTCCACCTCAAGAGTTTGATCTATTCTGTAGTTGCTACAAAGTAATAATCTAACAAAGACTTAACTACATTCTATGCTGATTTCTGCAAAAGATGCTTTACATGCAGCAGATACTTAATAAATGAAGAGCAACAAACACTATGTGTACTTATTGCCAATTTTTAACAGTAATCTGCAGTGAATGAAGCTAGTACTAAATTTCAACTTGGGAAATACACCTCCAGTTGAGACTTTGAGGCTGTGGATCTAGATACATAAAGCCATTTGGAAATCCTGTCAAACATCTTTTCACGTTTATTTAATAATACTGACAACTAAAAGGTACTGTAGTTTTTTGTCATCTAAGTAATTCCTACATACAATTTAGGAGTAGCTACTATAATGACATAAATAAAAATGAGAAGCGTAAATTCATCCTAGCAAGTTTTCCAAAAAAACATGCCCTACCTCTTTGCAACACTTAGGCACAGTCAGAGCCCAACAGACACACAAAATATTAAGTGACTCAAACACATTGTTTTATTTTAAGATCAAGCTACTGGTGGTAACAGTGTGGCATCTTCCCAGTAGAAGATATTAAAAATACATACATAAAGCTGAGAACATGGGTATGGTAATTACAGTAAACATCAAAAAAGGTCCTCTCTCCTCAGCTATTCCTCAGAGGACTTCCACACCTTTCAAGGGAGCAAAGACGGCAGAGGGGTCCCCACCCAGGTTTATCACAAAGTTCCTATTTTTAACTGGCCCAGTCATTCTGAGAAAAAGGGGCCCTCTGAACACCATTTTCAGGTCGTCCAGGCAGGACACTTCCCCTTTCATCTGCGGAGCGTATTCCCTGAAAGCGCACAGACTTACCTGTCAACTCCCACCAAGAAGTGGCTGTGAGCGTTTGGGGGTCTGGATGTGCGCTGTGGGGAAAGTCGACTCAAAAGAGCAACCTGGGCATCTGTTAGTCACTTTCTGAGTCTGAAACACACTGGTCCCCAACTCCACACGTCACGGCTGCGCTGAGGCCAGCGGGCCGAAGCGGCTGTGGAGCAGCGGGAAGAAAACCTCTGCCCCGGCTGGGGAGGGCCTGGTGCGGAAGCAGCGGGAAAGGAAAGGGAATCTGAGCCGACACTGTGCCGACGGGCCCGGGCGAAAGGGATGTCACCCACCTGCGCGACCTCTTCGCCATCCTTCAAGTACCGCATAGGCGCGGGCTGGGCGGGGACGCAGTTCAGCCTCCTCCAGCCTCAGGCTAACGCTCCTTCTCCCCGACCCTCCCTCCGCTTCCCTCTCCGAGGTCCCTCTCCGCGGCGACCGAGTGCGGAACGCACGTCCCCGGCAGGGCAGGACAGAAAGACTGAGGCGCGGACCGCGACCCGCCCCTGGTCCGTAGCGCCGCTCCTAGCCCCGGCCCGGCCCGGTCACGGATGCCCCCAACATGTCAGCAGGCGCGCTCCCGCCCTCCGCCGGCCCCTCCCGCCACCTCTCAGCCTCCTCGCCGCTGTCCCAGCGCGGCTCCGCCGCAGGCGCCGACCCCCGCCCTCTCCCCGCAGCGAACAGCCCGGCAGGGATCACAGCCTCCTGCAGGGTTTTGTCCGCACCGCCGAATCTCGCGCCCAGCCTCCCTCAAGAGCCGCCGTTTGAATCTGCGCACGCGGCCCCGAATCTTATTGGCTGTGGCGGCCGCACGCGGGGGGACGAGGGCGGGGCGGGGAGAGCGCGCGCGACTGCGGGCGGGGGCTGGGGAGCTGGAAGTCGGGACTGGAACCCGCGGGAGTCGGGGAAGGAGCTGGGAGCCAGGGGGTGGGGCCGCAGGCCAGGCTCGCAGGTCCAGCAGTGACAGGACCCGGAGCGCGCAGAGCGCCGCACCCGAGGGGGCGGGACGCCGAGGGCAGCGCGGGGCCTGCTGGGAAAGCGAGTTCCAGGCTCGCGGAGAGGCGTGTCCGGAAGCGGCGGCGGGAGCCCAAACTTCCCGGGGTGAGCGGACGGTGTCCCTGAGGGTTGAGCTGTCCCGCCAGGGCATGTCCCCGCAGCCTTCTCTCGGCCTCAGCTCTTCAGTCCTCGGGTGCATCCCTCCTCACTAGTTAGGAGGCTCGGTCTTCGGACTTGAGACAAATCTAACCATAAAATTTGCGCGGCCGTTATTGTTTAAGCAAAACTGCGAGCTATTTTTGCCAAACATTGTAGCTGCTGAACTAGCGAAGACCGTAGCAGGAAACCGAATATCAAGAATGAGCAGGAGTGTGACAGGAGAAAAAGTTTTTAGCTGGACACGTGCTTGGAACTGAAAAGGGAAATAATCCGGGTCGGCGGCTGGTCTCCAAAGTGCGTAATCTCCTCCCCGGCTCTACGGGAAGTAGCTGCTGTGCGCGGTGAAGGAGCCCTGATCCAGGAGAAGAATGCAGGAAGACCGGAGCGGACTGGGAATTTCGCCCAGATAAATGAGTACGGTCGTCAACAGTAGAAGGTGACCTTCCTTCTCAGGAGAGACAGGAGGACGGGGCAACTGCACTGGAGGAGCTTCTGGCAGTTAAAACTACTCTAGAGGTTTCAAGTCTAATAACTACAAACTGCTCAGTTCAAGTAGCGTTAGAATAGATTAACTACAGTAAGGATTAGAAATGGTAAAGGACACAAATTTGCAAGGTAACATGCTCTACTGCATGGAGCACGAAACCACAGGTTAATATTGTAACAAACTTACATTTTGCTATTTTGAAAGTTTACGCATCAATTTTTGCAAATAAGAGATGCAGGTGCAAATGTGAATTAAGAGGAGCTTGCATGCACTACTTTTAAAACTTAAAACACCTGCCTTTTTATAGTTCCTTTTTCTCAAGGTATGGGTTCTGGGAAGGTAAAACAGCTTTTCTTTCAAATCATTCCTTGCTGTGTTGCTAGTTAACTTAAAAAAAAAAAACTAATTTAGAAAGTAATGTCGTTTGAAAACAGTGTTTTCTTTACTCTTGGGTCACACATCACTCCGCTTATTTACATCCTAACAGGAAGCAGAGTTTCTACTATATTTTAGGCTCTAGTCTAAAAGGTATACAGAATACGTTTTTAGAGCTTGAAGAGAGTTGTTTTAGATTTTGACAGCAAACTAAGTCCCTCTCATTTTAGAGATAGAGAAAAACATAATTCCTCAGAAAGATAACATCGCAAATTCATTTAAATTAGTTACAAAAAAACACAAAGTGTGGAATTAAAGTGGTTCACAGTCATTTGAATACACATACTCAAATATAACCTGTGACTTGCGTTTTTTTAATCAAAATATATTTAATAAAGAATTTTAATTCAGAGTATATAAAGAAATCTCAAAACTCAATAATGAGAAAAAAAAAAGAAGCAATAAAAAGGGCAAAAGATTAGAGCAGACACTTCACCGAAAAAGATAAGTAGCATGAAAAGATGCTCCACATCATTAATCATTAGAGAAATGCAAAGTAAAACCACAATGAGGTACTACTACACAGCTATTAGAATGGGGGGAGGGGGACTGTAAAAAGTGTTGGCGAAGACGAAGATGCTGAGCAAGTATAACTTTTCATACACTGCCGGTAGGAATGCAGCTGAAACAGCCACTTTAAAAAAGATGTTTACAGTGGCTTTATTTGTAATCACCAGAAGCTGAAAACACAAGGAACTTTGTCATGCATTTACTCCTCAGCCCCCAAGAGTTAGTTTTGAATAGTCTGTTAATGCTTCTCAAGTCTTTCCACAGAGGTATAGGGGGGAAAACCAAGGGGATACAGGGGTTGGGGGCAAGTGCTGGAAATTTCTTTGAAAACTCATTTTTTATATTTAAAAATGAGTTTTTAAATTATTTATTTTCTTACTGCAAATCTTTAAATAAATCGCCTCATTATTATTAAATAAATGAGCAGAAGGTTCACCATGCTCATCCTTCACATGGCTGCACCAGCCTCTTATCCTCCTGCAAAGGCCAAATACTCCAGAGGTTTGCTAACTTAGTTTGAAAAGCTTATGCTGGTTTAATATAGCACCTAATAGACTATAGTTTTCATAGAGCTGTATCAACCATTCCCATAAGTAGATTTTTGTCTGTTCTATTTATTGTTAGATCCTCAGTCCCTAGAATAGTGACACACCCAGATGCTCAATAAATATAACTGTAGAATGAATGAAAAAATATAAATAAGTGCATTAAGTAAATATTTATGCTTACAGGGATGCAACAAGTACAAATTAAACCAGATTTGAAACACGATTTTATGACTACTAAGGTAGCAAAATTTTTCTAAATCCTGCCAACAAAGTTTGAATAATTCCTTGATGTTAGTATTGAAACTGGTATAATCCTTTTGGAAAGCAATACCAAGCAAAAGCCGTAAATGTGTGCACAGCCGTTGACAAAAATTTAAAATATAATTCAATACAAGCAAAAAAGATGTGCTTGAGTGCTTATAGTAGTGTATTCCATTAGAACCCCAGTTTGGAAGCATTCACATTTTGAGGCTAGTTTAAATGGTTCATCAACAGGAAAAAACAATTATATAGCCAATAAATATAGTGTAATATTAAGACAATGCCATTAAATGGCTGTTACACTACTAGGCCCTTCTAGGTGCTTTGCATGCATTAGTCTTTGGTAATAGCCACAACTTCTATAATTGTAACAACCCTATGAGATAGGTACCGTTACTTTCCTCCACTTTATAAATGAGGAAAATTGGGCACAAGGAAATAGCACAAGTATGGTATGTAAAACTTGTCCCAATATTGATAATGCTAAATAAATATGCCTTGGCAGAATAATGAAACCATATATTATGTATTTGATACGAAAACCAAAATCAGGTTTAGAATGCTACTTTGAATACATAAATGTATGGTCCAACATCTGTCTCCCCACCACCAATATATTTTGCTAATCTGTACATTTAGGGCGCTATTTTAAATTTGATGGGAATTATAAATAGAAACCGTACTAACATAAGCAGCTATAGAATTCTTAGGTTGGCTTTTAAAGGCAAAAGTAAGGGTGGTTGAACTGCAAGAAAAAAAAAATACTGTAAGAGAAAAAAAATGTTTTAAAGTGTCCCAGTTTCAACCCAATATTCCTTGCTCTACCCTTTTCTGGTAGATAGAATAATGGCCCCCCAAATATGTCCACGTCCTAATCCCCAGAACCTGTGAATATATTACCTTAATGGCAAAAGGGACTTTGTAGATGTGATTAAATAAGGATCTTGACAAGGGGAGTTTGGAATATCTAGGTGGACCCGATGTAATCACAAGGGTCCTTAAGAGTGGAAGATGGAAGCAGAAGAGTCTGAGGAGATTGAAGATGCTATGATGTTCGCTTTGAAAATGAAGGAAGGGGTCATGGGCCAAGGAATGCAGGCATCCTTTAGGAACTAGAAAGTCAAGGAAACCGATTCTCCCCTAGAGCCTCCAGAAAAGAACACAGCCCTGCTGACACCTTGACCTTAGTTCAAGGACATCCCGTTTGCACTTCTGACATCCAGAACCTTAGAATAATAACTTTGTATTTTTTAAAATTGTATTTATTTTTGGCTGCATTGGGTCTTCGTTGCTGCGCGCGGGCTTTCTCTAGTTGCGGTGAGCGGGGGCTACTCGTCCTTGTGGTGCGCGGGCTTCTCATCGCGGTGGCTTCTCTTGTTGCGGAGCACAGGCTCTAGGCGCGCGGGCTTCAGCAGTTACGGCTCGCGGGCTCTAGAGCACAGCCTCAGTAGTTGTGGCGCACGGGCTTAGTTGCTCCACGACGTGGGATCTTCCCGGACCAGGGATCGAACCCGTGTTCCCCACATTGGCACGTGGATTCTTAACCACTGCGCCACCAGGGAAGTCCCCTTTGTGTTGTTTTAAGCCACTAAATTTGTGGTAATTTGTTACAGCAGCAGTAATACAATAATAGGAATAGGAAACTAATATATCTTCTCTGAAATTTTCAACACTTTTGGCCTATCATAGTAAAAATAGTGCTTTCTCTTCAAAAAAGAAATCTTTCATAGTGTTCAAAATTTAGCCCTTACTTACAGCAAATGAGCCTACTAGCTGAAGGCTTTAAACAAAGGATAGGAACTCCAAGTTAAGGGAGAGGGTACTCAGGGCACTGAAAAAGAGAGAGAATTTACCGGCATATCACAAAATCCTTAAGGCAGAGCTATCACTGATCTGTGGGAAACATGACATCTGCCAAGATATGAATGTGTGTGCTTGTCCTCTTAAATCCTAAATTTTCTACCTCTACTCTCAATTTTATCACCTCCCACTGTATCAGGGACAATAATCTATCTTGGCTTTATTTCAGCCTCCTCTTCTCCTCTGGTCTAGCACATCCAGGCAGTCCCAAAGGGAACAGTGAATTTGGGAAATTTTAGGGGAATTTCTGGTTATTGAAGGTCCTTACTGCCATTTAGAGTGCCAGGCCTAGGAACATAAGACTCTTGCAGTGTCTGAGACTCCTACACAAGGAAGAATTATGTTGAGTTCCATTCAAAGTTCAACCAGACAGTAAGTGAAAAGCCTGGTGATAATTATTTTAGCCTAGAACCAACTCCTTTTTACTTATAAACAGAAGTACACAAGTATTGGGGGATTTTTCACTGTTTTGAAATACACTGAATATTTCCAGAAACACAAGTACTATATAAACCGGGGGAAGATTGTATTTTATTTTATTCAGACTTCAGCAAGAGTTGTTTACCTATTTTAGAAAATCACACCACTGAAGGTATTAAGACACTCAAGATTTTAAGTTGCTAATACAGCCCACTGATATCTGTATTTGTAGCTATTGAGTTCATGGTGAGTCTACGTATGTATCAGTTGGATTAGTTGTGCTTGAGAGGGGTTTTATTATAAATCTCTTCTGTTTCTCATATTATAGGTAGAGCATTAAATTTTTTTTAAAAAATTATGTCATCTATGTATTTTATTTTAGTAGAGTATAGGGACTAGAATATATTGTTATAAAAAGGGGATATTGGCTCCAGTAAGGTTGAAAATATTGATCTAAATATTATCTAAAATTATCTAAAATCCACCCATCCTTCCCTTAACCCTGTATCTGCAGTATTCTGTTCTTCCCTTTCAGTCAAACTTTTTTTTTTGGCTCAAACTTCTTAAAAGTTGTCTTGACTTCACTATCCAATTAGTCTTCAGTCCTTTCACAGTCTAACCTTTACCACCATCATGCCATTGAAATTGTGGCTATAAAACCAATGGACACTTGAAGAAGGAAATCAATTTTGCCTGAACTTTCTACAGCATTTGACATCATTACTGCCTTTTGTTTGAAACTTCCATCCCTTGTTTTCTGTGACATCACCTCCATGATTTCCATCCCTCAGACTCCTTCACTAGTCTCTGTTCTGCCTGCTCCTTAAAAGTTGGCATTCCCCCAAATTGCATCTTTAGCGCTCTTCTCACTTTACACTTCATCCACTCCTGTGATTTCAGTCATATCCTATGATTCACAGATCTTTACTTCCTATCCCCGCCCCTCTCCTGAACTCCATCTCTCTCCATCTGGAAGCACTAAACACCCAAAATTCAACACGTCCAAAAATGGGATTCACTTCCTACCCACCAATGTGTAATTACCCCTGCATCCAATTCCAATTTAGTAGCACCACCATCTAGCCTCACATCACAACCTGAGAGTCTGGATTGACTCTTTTACTCTCCATTATCCTCTTCGCTCCATCCCCACTGCCAGTGGATCAGTTCAAGCTCCCATCTTTCATCTCTTATCTGGTTACAGCAAGTCTTTAATTGATCTCTCGTCCCAATCCAGTATATCCTCCACTTGGCCACCTGTGGGATCTTTTAAAACATAAATCTGTTTAAATTACAATATCTGCCTTGGGAAAGCTCCAACTTCTAGTCGGCATCTCAGAAAAAAAAAAAGTCCTTCTCATTTTGACATTTGAGATCACCTCAGCTGTTTATTAGCTTAGTCAAACTATACTTTAAAGCAATTATGGCTACAGAACATATTTTGAATATATAAACCTTGATAACATAGAAGTAATAGTATAGCTAATAAAAGGAAGTAGAATGGAAAGATAAGGCACATGATAAAGTATAGAAATGTTAATTTCCTCATTTTATATAATGGAGAGTTAAGAGGTAATGTCTAAAGTTGATGGCTCAATAAACAGAGACTTTATTCAATACATTATATAAAGTTATAAAGAAAACCTAAAAAGAGCAATGGGACTCAGCCTTCATAATGGAGGAATCAAATACTGTCTAAAGTTGATAAATCAAGAGATGAGGGGCTTCCCTAGTGGCTCAGTGGTTAAGAATCCGCCTGCCAATGCAGGGGACACGGGTTCGAGGCCCGGTCCAGAAAGATCCCACATGCCGTGGAGCAACTAATCCCGTGCACCACAACTACTAAGCCTGCGTGCCACAACTACTGAAGCCCGCGTGCCTAGAGCCCATGCTCCGCAACAAGAAAAGCCACCGCAATTGAGAAGCCTGCGCACCGCGACCTGCGACGAAGAGTAGCCCCCGCTCACGGCAACTAGAGAAAGCCCGCGTGCAGCAACGAAGACCCAACGCAGCCAAAAATTTAAAAAATACATTTATTTAAAAAAAATTTTTAAAAAAGAGATGAGACCTGTAAACATCTTACTTAAGTTATAGAGGTAGCCACCAAAAGAGAAATGGTTGATTTAGCAACTGAGATGGGGGAGCTGGGTGTTTTTCTGTAGTTTTTAATTTTTTTTTTTTAACCATGTACATGCATTGCCTTGAGAATAACTTTTTAAAAGGAAAACAATTAAGTCCAATTTCAAGGAAAACGTTTACAGATTACTTCTTTTTCAGATTTTGGTTTAAGTTTTCTAATGACTGTACCAAAAATAAATTTAATAACATTGTTAAGTTTACTATACAAAAGAAAAAGCCAAATCACTTGCTATAAGAAAGATAAAATGATAATTTAACTTGAAAAGCAATATTGTAAGCACAACTTAAGATATACATTGGTTACTAGCCACTTAGAGAGTAATACTGCTTAATGGAAACCAAGAAGGTGACAGATACTGGGACAGGGCCATGAGAAGCTAGAAGAAGAAATGGAACCATCTTTCTATAATCCTGGTAATGTTAAGTCAGAAAAATTGAGGGCTTCCAGCTTCTAATTTGATTCTTGCTTTACTATTTTGTTTACATTTTTATTATGCATCTAATTTACACTGATCATATTCAGTAGCAGAGACACCTATAAGCTCATGTTTCTGAAGTGGTTTCGTACACTGAATTTAGAATCTCAATCTCTGTTATAATTTGTTTCCCTTTCCTTATCAACCCTATTTGCACAAGCTTTCTCAAACTTTTTCATCCTTATCCATTCAACTGGATGGGGTCTAAAGTATGGCAAACATAAGCATCCAACTTAATTTTGCTTGATGGACTGACTTAAGTAAATAAAACATTTTTGGAAGTGCTGTATCTTGCAATTTGATTTTTTTTTTTTTTTTTAATGGTACGGGGGCCTCTCACTGCTGTGGCCTCTCCCGTTGCGGAGCACAGGCTCCGGATGCACAGGCCCAGCATCCATGGCTCACGGGCCCAGCCGCTCCGCGGCATGTGGGATCTTCCCGGACCGGGGCACGAACCCGTGTACCCTGCATCGGCAGGCGGACTCTCAACCACTGCGCCACCAAGGAAGTCTGGAATTTGATTTTTAAACATCCTATTAATTCTTTAGGTCTCAGCTAACACATCACCTCTTGGGACGCTTTCTCTAACCACTAGCAGGTCAGGGTAGTTCCTCCTGTAGTGTCATCCCACACCACTCAGTATTCCCCCTAGATTTGCACTTGCTTATTTAAATGTCTCTCTCCTTCACTAAAAATATAAGCATAACAAAGGCAGGTAAGAAATGTCTTTCTCATATATATATATATGTATATATATATATACATATATGTATATATATGAATCACTGTGCTGTACACCTAACACAACATTGTAAATCAGCTATGCTTCAATTTAAAAAAAAAAGATGTATGTGACCACCAAATTTTACTTCTTTGCTAAATTACGAATGTAGCACTGAGGTTAAGAGCACAGTGTATGGAGTCATAAACATCTAGGTTTAAATCCCAGCTCTGCCATTAACTTCAGGACCTTGGGTAAACTACCTTACCTACCTGAGCCTGTTTCCTGAAAGATGAATAAAATTATGGTACTCAACCACAAAGAGTTGTTTTGAGGATTAAACTAATTGTTTCATGTTGTGTTTTGCCTATTGCCTGGATATATGGAAAGGGTCACTAAATGATAGTTATTATGCTCGTGTTCACTGCTTGTCTCCATTATTGCGATGTAAACTCTAAGAGCCACGTGGAAGTTGTCTCATTTAGAACAGTTTCCCCAGTTCCTAGAACAGAAGCTTGGCATTTGATCAGTGCTTAATAAAAAGTTTTAAATGAATGAAGGATTCAAGTATAATATGTTGGTCCCATAAGCCAAATAAGTATGAGGTATATCTCATACTGCACGTTTCTTTTTTTTTTTTGCTTTTTTAAAAATGTTATCCATTTTATACATATTAGTGTATACATGTCAATCCCAATCTCCCAATTCATCCCACCACCACCACCACCCCACCCCCCACTTTCCCCCCTGGGTGTCCATACATTTGTTCTCTGCATCTGTGTCTCTATTTCTGCCTTGCAAACCAGCTCATCTGTACCATTTTTCTAGATTCCACATACCTGTGTTAATATACAGTATTTGTTTTTCTCTTTCTTATTTCACTCTGCATGAGTCTCTAGGTCCATCCATGTCTCTACAAACGACCCAATTTCGTTCCTTTTTATGGCTGAGTAATATTCCATTGTATATATGTACCACATCTTCTTTATCCATTCATCTGTCAATGGGCACTTAGGTTGCTTCCATGTCCTGGCTATTGTAAATAATGCTGCAATGAACATTGGGGTGCATGTATCTTTTTGAATTATGGTTTTCTTAGGGTATATGCCCAGTAGTGGGATTTCTGGGTCGTATGGTAGTTCTATTTTTAGTTTTTTAAGGAACCTCCATACTGTTCTCCATAGTGGCCGTATCAATTTACATTCCCACCAATATGTACATGTTTCTTTCTATACATATAACTGACAAACAGGAATAATCCCCCCAGATTCTCACACTATCAGTTTTTAGATAAAGAATTATGTGGTATGATAAATGAACCAAAGGCAGGTTTAGTTCCAAAGAAGAAAGAGTACAAATTTGAAAAGCACGTAAGTTTTTCACCTGAGTATACCATATACAGTTTAGAAAATCAATTAAAGACTTACTTCAATTTTTCTATATACATTTTTAATGATTAGAAACAATCAACTATGCAGTCAGAATTGCAGTTACTGTGGTCTGAAAAAGCCAGTCAATAAAAATAAAATCCATACTGAACTGTCATAAGTAGGATGTTTGTCTTAGTCACTGAAGTTTTTGAGAGCTCCAAACTATGTAGTACGTGACCAGTGACATGCATGTACAAGACCTCAAGTCCAAGTTTGGGACAAGTGTAGCCAAATCACAAAGCAAAGCTAATTATGTTTAGTTATCTTGGGGCTCATACCAATGTCATTTTTCCCATCAGCACTATGCCTTCAACAAGTGAGACCACAATGACGTGGTCAGCAGAACAAAAGGGTAACAACTGTAAAACAAGTTTATAGTAGAAATGGAGGTCTTGAAAGGCTCGTGACTTGCCTTAGGTCACAGAATAAGTTAGTCACAGAGCAGAGACTGTCAGTTCTCCAGATTTTCAATGTTGCATGTGATCATAAATCTCTTGCATAAACACTTGGACACATAACCAATCCGTTTTTAGCTCATTAATTATATACCACAAATAAAGCAAGTTTTAACATAAACTATTTAAATAACGTACGCCCTATGTAAGATTTGTCCTACTTAAATGGCAACTGAGCTCTACTGAGTTATTTTGATGTATAAATAACAATAATAGCAAACATTTTAGTGTTTACTATATGTCAGGCACTGTTCTAACCATCTGATATGTGTTAACTGGTTTTATCCTCACAAAAACCCCAGTAGATGTCATTATCATCCTCCCAGAGAGGAAACTGAAGCACAGAGGTCACATAGTAAGCAGCTGCCAGGACTCATCTGTAAGTCTGATATCTGGAGCTATGCTCTGACCACTAACTTAAACAGTCTGCTCTATCAAATTGGACATTAAAACTTAAAAGTTTTAATGTATCAGTTGTGTTGATTACTAAGCTATACAAATGTAATTTAGTGCCATTTTCTATATTTCCCTTCATTTCCTCATTATCTCTAACAGTTTTTTTAAAAGAATGGAACAAGTTTTCTCTTTGTTAGAACATATATGTTTTAAGTATTCAGTAAGCATCACATGACCCAATTATGTAATATGTCTAAAGAAATGCTGCTTACTCTTTTCTAATTGGGTCCATTTCATTTGCATTGAAATCTGCACTAAGGGGAGAAATCACTGTCCCTATATGATATCCCAGTGAAGGAAGTTTTCAAATAAACTTTATTATACTAAGAATTCCTTTATGAAAATGAACTATATTTTCATGCATTATAATAATTAGGTATAATTCCAGGAAACTATGTATTAACTTACAGTTTTATTACTGATATAAAAGAAAACTTCAAATACTGTACAGTGGAGTGTGCTGTAGAACTCTATATAGATGGAATACACTATTACCAATTATTTATTACTCAAGTGTAATATATACAGCAATCACAAAATCAGAAAATAATGGATAACAGCCAGTGCTTTAGGGATGGTAGAACATCTATACTATTTTATTGAGCAGTTAAAGCACTTGCTATTTAATTTTTTCTAAATATTTACACTATTACACTTATTTTTACATATTCTTAATAACATTTCCCTCTAAAAAGCAGACTCTCCAGCTCTTGGCACTAATTCTTAAAGTTAAATAAACCTGAAAATACTGACAACCTTTTCAGTCCTTTATTGCTCTACCACAGGCATAAAAGCTCAGGAAGGGACTTGTGCATTCTAAAGAAAAGTATGCAATACCTTAAAATTTTTAAATACTAAGTAATTGATACTCACAAGCAGATAACATCAACTAAAACTTTTTTTTTTACTAGTTTTCCTTTTCTTTTACAAGAGAATAATCATCGTATTAATATTATACTAAAAAGCATGTAGACTCCATAATTTAAAAAGTTAAATGTCAGATATACAAGTAATGGCATTTTCTCCAATAATTCACAATTTTTACAATTTCTGCTATTTTGGAGCAAACATTAAAATTCTCACAATTTAAGTATCATTAAATATGAATTGAAACACTTAGCATCTCAAAGAATTATTAAGAATGGCAGAACTTACAATTAACTACAAATCTTACATTGGTGATATAGCCCCTTTTGTTATTTCTTAAGTAAACATTCTACTGTGGTATGTTCTCAAGTGAATAGTTCTGGTTTGAAAAATTATATTAAGAGCCTTGAGGTTATGCAATTTTGTTAAATTACATGATAACCTGGAAATGTAGGATATATCTACCCCAACTTAGAGTATGTATCTCACTACTACTGTTACAAGAGGTAATTTTAAATTCATATTAAGATGAGTGGAGATTAATCTGATTTTGCAAAGGCTTTTATGAAAATCTTAATATGGAAACCTTGTTTTGAGAACCACGAATCTCTCAATATCTACTCTGCAATATTTTATATCTGGGCCAATTAAAATTCCTGTTTGAAAAATGAAGACCAAATGGTATTGATATTCTGAAATAAACATTTTATAATATTGTCACTATACTGACCAAAGCTTAATTAAAGACAGAAGTTGTAAGTTTATTTCATACTTAAAGCTTGGTTAGTAGTGAGGTCTAAATTTTTTAGAGAAATGTTCACTAGCAGCCAGTTATTAGTAGGTAACTACATAAAATAACACTGTTATAAACTTTGCAGTTAGTAGCTAACATGTGATGTCAGTACAATTCTCAGAAACCTGTCATTAGTATGTGAGTTGCTAGTAAGTGATCTTCCCTGAGGTAAGAGACCATATGCAAAAGTTTGCTAATTTCCAATAAAGTTAGATTCTTAAAAATAATGGCAATAAGGACCTGTGTGGCTGGGAATCATAGATGCATTTCAGTTTGTTATCTTAATTGCAAGCAGTAGGCTTGACTGTAAAAACGAAACTAAAAATCATGAGAAGATATAAAGCAAGTTTCACAGTCAATAGCACTTGCTAAATTTCTCAGGTCTTGAGCTTAACATTTTCCAATAAAATACCTGAAATATAGTGAAAGGAGGGGAAATGGGCCTTAGGCTTGCTCTTTAACTAGTTCCTGAGTAACCATTCCCTTGGAGTTCATTATATTCTTCCTCATAATATTTGACAGTGTCTTGTTTTCTTCAATTTCAACCAGTTTCTCACAACCAGTATTCTAGACACACATCATCTTCAACTCTACCTGGACTTTGGGTCATATAGTCAACCTTGGTATGACTAACTATAAAATGGATTAGTGAAGAAAAAAATTTACAATTATACTTCAATTTTCAGTTAAACACTGCAAATAGAATTTAACTATAGGACTGAATTAGAGTTATGACATTACATGTAGGGCTAAGAAAATATTTCAACTAATTTATGATCCCTAGGTTGGACTCAAAGTTGCGGATGTCCTGGTAGTATTAAAATGGTAGTAATAAAAAAATAAACATTCCTATAATTATGTATTTGATTATGATAACCATATGGAAGGGCAAACGACGATAGTCAAGAACTTAAAGAAATTCTGCTCTAAAACTTTTTTGTGAAGATGATACCTGGCCCACTTCTCAAAAACCATTAATTACTGCAACCAAATTTCAGTTGATCTAAAATAATTTCAAGAAACCTGACCATTCTCAGAATCGAGCCTTTTATTCTTTATCAAGGGAGAACCCAAACTATTATTATAATGTTCACACCTAACCAGCTTCTAAATAGCACTGCTCTGGCAAGAGAAATTAATAGTGTTGTCAAAGATTAGCCTGCCTTCTAATGTTCACAGGTGCGTTCTAGTTTGACTAAATGCAAAAGTATTTAATAGGGAGATAAAATGTGCATCTGATATTTTTACTTTATGCTATGAAATTATATGTCAGTTATTAACGAAACATACTGAGCCACAGGTGAAGAAAATATTTGTTAAAGGGTGATTATATCATTTACCTGGAAGCAATGCATTCGTTTGTTAACCAGTTTTCCTGTATTTAAACTAAAAAAAGTATGTGGTGGTGGAGGGGCGGGAGGGTGTTCAGTGGCTGAAAAAACCCAAAAATAATTATAGTGGTTAGTGATATTTGTAATTTTTAATTTAACACACAGAAGTCACCTGTACTAACCAAATGGGAAATATTATTTGGTAGCTGCAGTTCTTTATGCAAAACTAGTACACAATATAAAAGTTCTAAAATTTCCTTATATTTATAGACATAGAGAGAGGTATCTGAAAGTAAATTTAGAAGAAGAATGGAGACAATATGGTTTTAAAAATGTGATAATGTGATAAAACTAACCCAAATATGTATCTTGCTCAGATATCACCTGCAAAATATCTAGAGTCTCCATTCTTTCCCTATTCAAAATAAAGTAGTTAACTTAATAAGTGGATTCAGTCAGAGATACTTTCATAGAAAGAAACCAAAAACTCCCTTATTTGGAAACACAAGTTAAAGTTCTGTCTATATTCCTTATGAATCAACAGGTTGACGTTTTAAAACACCTGATAATATAATTTCTGATGTACATTTTCTTGAAATGCAAACGGTTCTGCATCTGTTAACACGAGCAAACAGAGAGAGCCAGGCTTTAAATGCTCTAGATAAGAGATTGTATTAACATACATTTTGTCTTTCATCCATTCAAATTCAACTTAATTTCAGTGAACAGAGGAAAAAGATGGATTAACGTGTACATTTCAGAATACAGATTTGCAGAATAGGATAAAATAGTGCAATACCAGTCTCAGGATAAACATTCTTTAAGGAGTAAACGTGAAAGCTGCTTCTTGAGGAAACTGGCACTAAAGATTTAATGAATACACTACTTAAGCAAATGCCTGGTTGATCAGGGTATGACGCAGTCAAATTTGCATCCAAATCCAAGTGAAGCCAACAAATGAAGAAAATCTTATGGATTCTAAGAAAAAAGGGAAACATTTTTGGTTCAAAGGGGCTCAAATACATTTAGCATATACAAGCTTAAATACCATTGATCAAAATTGTAGAACAATGTAACTCATTCATAAAGATAAATTCTTATTTATAAATGCTCTGTGAATCTGACAAACTCTGAAAATTAGAGATTAACTACTGCTACCATTATTTTTATTATTTTCTACCACACATTGCAATCAACTTTTCTGCAAGATTAAAGGACAAAAATTTGGTAGTACTTGACCAGGCCAGGATTCAAAATAATGGTAACATATTATCAACAACAGAGCACACACTTGGCTGTGTTGGCTCAGACAGCAACATTACTGAATCACATTGACTTTATCATTCTAGAATAGTTATCTTCCCCAACCTTGCTCAAATCAGCAAAATGTTGTATCATTACACTACATTCTCAAGATAGTTTCACCAAGAATATATATCTGTATGAATGTGTTCATGTTCACGAAAGTGTCAGGATCCCAGTGTCTAATATATCCTTTTATGAATTTCAAGATACAATTTACTTCAGATAACCTTCAAATTTACATAAATCCTTTGACACGCTAATAAATATGTGGAATGGTTACCCTGATGACATCAACATTAGCAAAATCTTATTTCCCCCCAGCCCTAGCCTTTTCAGAAATCAAACATAAGTAGCAAGAGAATTTTCATGTTTTAAACATTAAGACTTTCATGGAATTAAAATTACAGTGAACCACATATATGGAAGAAAGTCATTTCAGCGGATCTAATAACTAATTTATAGGAATTTAGAGCCAGCCTGGGCAGCAGTATATTAAAAGCTATTGCCAATCACACACTTGCTATCATGCACTGAATAACAAGATATAATCTTTGAATTATATACGTACAAGATTTTTAATGACTAATCAAGTTATGTGGCCCAGCCAACAAATATTACATGTTCACAATAAACATTCTGCCTTTATTAGCCTCTAATTAAATCAAGAGTGATCCATTGGCTCAGTTGTGTTTGTCATCTCAGCATCTTGACTATCCATCTCTTCAGGCTCCTCCACGGAATTTCCCTTTTGTGCTTTTGACCTTGTAGCAAATGCTGTTCCCAGTGCCTCTGCCACACAGCCATCAGTTGTTTCCGTGTTCAAATTTTCAGTGCCACCAGTTAGAGAAAAAGATTCAGGTAAGCCAATCTGAAGACTCCCAGACTTCACAGAAGGACTCACAACTTCGACGTTCCTTTGAGGAAGATCAGACGGTGACTGCTCTGTACTTTGATCCCGCAAGTGCTTGTCCATCGACGCCTGAATAGAAGAAACCATTTCCTGCAATTTTTTTCGCTGGGCCTCAACCATATCAGGATCAAGCTGCCTGCTGTCTCTCATTGTAACTACTCCAGGAGCTATTCGAATAAGCTCACTGTTACTAGGAGCAGCTGTGAACACAGAAGGCTCTGTTTTAATGGAACTACTAAAGTGTGTCCCTGTGGTCTGCTTCCTTACAACTGGAGTTTCCCTAGCTCTTGGCTCAAGGTGTGGGGTACTGGATGCAGTTCCTAGAGAATGCCCTTTTCCCTGAAAGGCAGTCACATTATGAAGCTGCTCGGATTTCTTTTTCACTACTCCACCACTACCTAGTTTTAATAACCCATGTGAGGGACTTGACTCCCTACTTCTTGTCGTAGCCTCTGCTCGAACCTGACTTACAGCCTCTTTGACTAAATCTTCAACATCAGGACCGATGGGGAAATGTCCTGCAGCATCCACACACAACTCCAGCCTATCTTCAGAAGCATTATAGACAAAGGTTTTGCCAGGCAGATGTGGAAAAGTGCAATGCTTGCCATCAGCCATACCTGAAGAGAGGAAAAAGAATTTAACATATTAAAATCTTACTTGAAAGGTGTAGTAAAGACAATTATAATTGAAATAGTAAACTTCCAATAATAATTTACAGGTAACAGCTTTCAAAACAAACTTAATTAGCAAATAATTTATTACACTTATTAATAGAATTTAATGCTATTACAAAATAAGAAATACCACCATAAACCTTAATGTAGTTTCCCAGGGGATTTGAAAAATATGTATCATTAACCTATCACAAGGTTAGGAAAGTTAGGCTTGAAACAAACCTTTTGTTAGGCTTGAAACAAACCTGTTTGTTAGGCTTGAAACAAACAGCTTGCATAAGAAAAACACTAGCAATTGTGTTAGTAAAGCATTTGCTTATAGTAAAGCAATAAGAAAATATACTTTCATTTAGTAAAATTCAAATTATAAACTTTAAAAATACCTATAAGGGCAAAGTGTTGTGTACATATGTTGCGCAGTGTGTTGAATTAAAAATCATAAGTGATTCTATTAAATTACAGAATACCAGAATAAAAGTTTTCTCTGTGTATATATATGTATTTTTCACAAATATAAAAAGTATGAACTTTCAAAATAAGATACTCCATATTAAATAGGTGTGGAGGCATATTTAGGAAAGCTAGGATTAAGGAAGGCACTGTGACTTAAGTATAACTGGAAGAACTGACATTTAGTTACAAAAGATTAATAACATTGTATTCAATTCAATTCCTTTGAAATAGTTGTACTTCATGTTACAACTCTTATTCCTCTCTGGCAGATCAGAACCACCAAAACAAGAGTGAGTTATGGATGCTCTTCAAATGGCCCAGTGCGATATACCTTCTCACAGTCAATGCAGCAGTAGAGGGTAAGAATTTTAAAGCAGGCTTCCCTTTATTTTCTAGCTGAAGAGTTTGGTCTCACTACATGGTATTTCAAATTTTTATACTTTTTCCAGCCTGGGCATAAAAAAATTGCATGTGTGTTTTAAGCTATCCAGTATCTTTACATTTTAAGTATAGACTCCAAATATGCAAAAATAAGGGTTTCCAACTTTTATGAAACCACAGATTTTCTATGTTTTAAAAAAATGAACTTTTAATAATATATGGGTATGTTTATGGTAAAATATAAAGGCAAAAGCAAACTAGTTTAAAATGAATGAGACTGTTAGTAAGTACTATAGAAATTCAGAAAGGGGAAGGATGAGTGAACTCTGGAATGCTTTGTGGGCACTTAGGTAGTCTCTCTCCAGTTTTGCAGGTTATTAAGAATAGGCCCTTCCTCTCTGAAAAAAGCTACAGAGTGGTTCTAATGTATCTTACTGTGAATATTCCAAATAATCAGAGAAAAAAACAACTTCAAATGAATAAATACCATATAGTAAGTTCAAATAAACATTCATTTCAGTGATAAGTGAAAATCTAATGAGAATTTCCTCTTGGCACATTTTTGGCAGAGAGAACTGACAAAAATAGATGTACAAAAATTAAAATCAGAGATGTCTAAATAGTACCTTTCAGAGTACAACCCTTAAATCAGTTTACCTTCTACCAATCCCCTACCTCAGAGATCTGTAAACCATAGCTCAGGAAACAAAGGTAGCAAAAAAGAGAATTTTGAATGGTAAGGCCAGGGATGCCCCAAGGAAAAGCTTTTAAACAATCATTTCAACAGATAACAACTATTGAGCCTCACTATACGCCAGGAGCTAAAGTAGACCCTGAAGATTCCAAAATAAAATGTAATTGTTAGGAGATGGAGACGAGTGTCAATAGACAATTATAATGCAATCAGGTAAGTATAACAATGAGTATAGTACTTATTTCAACTAATTATTTGAGGATTATATGAGAACACATGCGAAGCACATACCACAGTGCCTAATATACATCATGCAGTCAATAGTTTTAATTTCTATATTAGATCACAAGGGTTTGTAGTCGTTTCCAGGCTGCTACGGTGATGCTTTCCCTTGGCTATCCCTGGAAAGAATCACGGTCCCACACGTTTATCACAGTATTACTTACAATGAAACACTGGAAACAATCTAAGCTTCAACAAGAAGAGAAGAGTTAAGAAAATTACAGTCTATCACCTGACAGAAGTAATATGCAGCTATTAATACTGATATAAATAAGTAACCTATGATGCCTCATTGATACAGTAAAATATGCATAATACAGGAAAATAGCAGGAAACAAATCTAAGTATTGGAATTACAATCATGACCAAAAAATGCACGTATAAGACAAGTATTTAGCAACTATAGGTGATATTCCCCATTTCTATAGTTTCTAGACTTTTTACATTATTAAAAAACTTTAAAATATATGTTGAAAAATCAATACAAATACTGTGTTGTGATTAAACAATCACTTAGGTTTTATATAACTTATATAGTCCTTTGAATTTTAAGAATCAAGGTGTATTAAAATTTCTATATCATATATCAACAATTCTATTGCACATATACACCAAAAGACATGTATAATAATATTTATAGCTACATTCTTTCTTACATCAAAAAACTGGAAACTACCTAAAGTGCATCAGAACAATGAATGAATTAATTTAAAAATACCTTTCCAAACATAAAGAATAGGAATATTAAAAGTCTATCTGTTATATTGGGCAATATGTCTGTTCAAATGTAGATATAACCATCCATCTGTTAGGGTGGATTTGAACAAAGTAAGAGAATTATGTTCTTTTCCAATTTTTGGAGGGTATGGGTGTATGTCTGGGGGTGAGGAGGGCTTGTTATGCTTTGATTCTTTGACCACGGGATGATGATAATGATTTGCCACATGAATCTGTCCTAAAAATAGAGGTAACATTTTACCGCAAATATCAGATGAAATTATATTTTGAAAGGTAAAATGATTTTCTGATGGTGACCCATTTCAAATGGCTGTGTTACAGTCAAAAATTTTAAAAATAATTCTGCAAATAACAGCTGGGATTCTAATAATAATAATAATAACAAACATTAGCTAAGTATTTATTAGGTACCAGGCCCTTTGCTAACTGCTTTATGTGCACAATCTCATTTGATCCTAATAATAACCCCGATATTATCACACCCACTTTACAAATAGAGAAACTGAGACTTAGAAGTCACACAGGAAAAAGTAGTAGAACCAAAATTTAGTATCAGATGTTCCTACTCCAGAGCTCTAAACTCCCTCCTAATAAGAATAAATACCACAGGTAACATTTAAAAAATATAACAGCTCTACTGACATATAATTCACACACAACTCACCCATTTTTAAGTGTACAGTTCAATGTTTTTTAGCATATTCAGAGTTGTGTAGCCATCACCACAATCACTTTTAGAACATTTTCCCAGAAAGAAACCCTGAACCCATTAGCAGTCACTCCCATTTCCTCCCCCATCCCATTCCCAGCCCTAGGCAACCACTGATTTACTCTCTCTGTCTCTCTAGGTGTGCCTATTCTGTCATTTATATGACTTTTCATATAAGTAAAATAATACAATATATGGTCTTTTGTTTCTGGCTTGTTTCATGTAGCATAAGATTTTCAAGGTTCATCAGTGTGGTCTGTATCAGTACTGCATTCCCATTCCTTTCTATTGCCAAGTAATATTTCATTGTATGGATATATCACATCTTACTTATCCAGTGTCTAAGTTGATAGACATTTGCATTGTTTCCAGTTCTGACTACTATGAATAATGCTATTATGAACATCTGTGTACAAGTTTTTTGTGGACACGTTTTCATTTCTCTCGGGTATACACCTAAGAGTGAATTGCTGGGTTATGTAGTAGCTCCATCTTAAATCTTCTGAGCAACTGCCAGACTTTCTTCCCAAGCGGCTGCACTATTTTACATTCCCACCAGGATTTCCTTGCCCACCATTCTTAATATCTGCCTTTGTGATTATAGCCTTGCTAGTGAGTATGAAGTACTATCTCATTGTGGTTCTGATTTGCATTTCCCTATGGTTAATGATGTTGAGCATCAGTTCATGTGCTTATTGGCCATTTATATATTTTCTCTGGATCCTTTGCCCATTTTTAACTGGGTTGTTTGTCTTTTTACTGCTGAGCTCTTTATATTCTAGATGCAAATCTATTATCTGATATATAATCTGCAAAATTTTCTCATTCTGTGAGTTGTTATTTCACTTTCATGTTGGTGTCCTTGCAGCACAAAAATTTGTTTTTATTTAGCTACATTTTTTTGCTTGTACTTTTGGTGTCATATCTAAAAAGATTTTGCCTAATGCAAAGTCAAGAAGTTTTATGCCTATGTTTTCTTCTAAGAGCTTTCTAGTTTTAGCTCTCATACTCCAGTTTTTTTATACATTTTGAGTTAATTTTGTATTTGGTGGGAAGGAGAGGTCAAACTTCATTCTTGTGCATGTGGATATCCAGTTGCCCCAGCCCTGTTCACTGATAAAACTATTCTTTCCCGCATTAAATTGTCTTAGCATCACAGCTAACATTTTAAAAATAATTTCAAACCAAAACCAAAAAACTATTTAGAAAATAATCAAGAGCATCATCCCCACACCACCCACCACAACCCTCCCACACACAAAAACAACTGAGGGAAGTTATTTTCAGTCCTATGAAAGACAGTGCATCCTAACCCCAATTACTGGGAGCCCTATCATCAATCATAATTAAGTAATAACTTTTAAAAAACCACTAACTGGGGCTTCTCTGGTGGCACAGTGGTTGAGAATCCGCCTGCCAATGCAGGGGACACGGGTTCGAGCCCTGGTCCAGGAAGATCCCACATACCACAGAGCAACTAAGCCTGTGTGCCACAACTACTGAGCCTGTGCCCTAGAGCCTGCGAGCCACAACTACTGAGCCCGCGTGCCACAACTACTGAAGCCTGCATGCCTAGAGCCCGTGCTCTGCAACGAGAAGCCACCGCAATGAGAAGCCTGTGCACCGCGACAAAGAGTTGCCCCCGTTCGCTGCAACTAGAGAAAGCCCGCGCGCAGCAACAAAGACCCAACACAGCCAAAAATTAATTTATTTTAAAAAAAATTAACTGGTATTGATATATTTCCGAAGGTAGAATGAAGTGAAAGATGGAAAGTTATTTAAAAAAAAAAAAGATGGAAAGTTAAAAAGAAAGGGATGCAGGGCTTCCCTGGTGGCGCAGTGGTTGAGAGTCCACCTGTCGATGCAGGGGACATGGGCTCGTGCCCCGGTTTGGGAAGATCCCACATGCCGCGGAGCGGCTGGGCCCGTGAGCCATGGCTGCTGAGCCTGCGCGTCCGGAGCCTGTGCTCTGTAATGGAAGAGGCCACAACAGTGAGAGGCCCACGTACCGCAAAAAAAAAAAAGGGATGCAAAAAAAAAAGGCAGGGGTATGCTCAGAGAGAAATTTATAGCTTTAAATGCTTATACTAGAAAACAAAAATTTATAATCTAAGCTTCTACTTAAAGAAACTAGGAAGTGCAAATTAAATCCAAAGGAAGCATAAGGAAGAAAAAGTAAATAGCAGAAGACAAAGAAAATGAAATGAGGAAAACAATGCAGAAAACCTATAAAACCAAAGCTGTTTCTTTGAAAAGATCAATAAAACTGATAAACCATTAGCTGGACTAGTCAGCAAAACAAGAAAGGCACAAATTGCCAATATCAGAAATGACAGAGCTATAGACCTTGAAGACATTAAAAGGACAGTAAGGGAATATTATAAACAACTTTATGCCAATAAAATTGATAACTTAGATGAAATGGACAGATTTCTTGAAAGGCAAAACTAACAAAGCTCATTCAAGAAGAAAGGAATAACCTTAAGAGCAGTCTATTAAAGAAATTAAATTCATTGTTAAAAACCATCCAATAAAGAAAACTCCAAGCACAGATGGCTTCACTGGTGAATTCTACCATTTAAGAAAGAAATAATATCAAAGCTATTACAAAATCTACCAGAAAACAGAAAAGGAGTGAACACTTCTCAACTCAATTTTCTGAAGCCAACATTACCCTGATTAAACATTACCCTGATCAATGGGAGAGGCCACAACAGTGAGAGGCCCGCGTACTGCAAAAACAAAACAAAACAAAACAAAAACAAAACAAAAAAAACTAATACTACCAAGTGCTGGAGGAATACAAAATGGTCCAGCCAATCTGGAAATGGTCTGGAAGTTTCTTATAAAGATGAGCATATACTTACCACATTTCTCAGCAATCCCACTCCTAGGTATTTACCAAAGAAAAGTGAAAACATACGTCCACACAAAGATGTGTACACAAATGTTTATAGTGGCTTTATTCATAGTAGCCAAAAACTAAAAACAAACTAAATGTCCTTCAATTGGTTATGGAATTTTTAAAATGTGATACATACATACAATGGAATAATACTCAGCAATAAAAAACAAATAAACTACATGCAACCAGACGGATGAATCTCAAAAGCACTAGGCTAAAAACTGAAGTTGACAAAATTTTTCTGTAAAGGGGCAACCTGGTAAATATTTCAGGTTTTGCAGACCATATAGTCTCTGTCACAACTATTCAACTCTGCCACTGCACTGCGAAAGCAGCCACAGACAATATGTAAACATGAGTGTGGTTGTGTTCTGATAACACAGCAGGCCTGGTATGGCTCACGGGTAGGAGTTTGCCAACCCCTGTGCTCAATCAAAGAAGCCGACACAAAAGGTTAAACGATATCGTCCCATTTATATGGTGATATGAAAAAGGAAAACATACAGAGACAGAAATCAAATCAGTAGTTGCCAGAGCCTAGGGGGAGAGGTAAGGGATTAATTAGAAAGGGGCACAAGGTGACTTTTTTGGAATGGTGGAAATATTCTATATCTTGATTGTGGTAGTGGTTACGTGACTGTATATGTTTGTCAAAATTCACATGCCTGTATTCCTAAAAAGGGTGAATTTTACTGTATGCAAATTATGTTTCAATAATCCTATCTTAGGAAGGAAGGAAGGGAGGAAGGGAGGGAGGGAGGGAGGGAGGGAGGGAGGGAGGGAGGAAGGAAGGAAGCAAGGCAACTGGCTAGCTGGCTATTCTTTGGTCCCCAATTCAATAAATCAAAAGAAAAAACATTTTTTGAGACAATCAAAAATCAAGTAAATTTAAACACTGACTGGATAGTTGGTGATATCTTAAAAATTACTGTTCATATTTTTTAGATGTGATAATGGTATTATGGTTATTTTTTAAAAAGAAAAAAAAACAGTGCTTACTTTTAGAAATACATACTGAAGTTCTTACAGATGAAATTATGTCTGAGATTTATTTCAAAACAGTCCATTTGAGATGGGGTAGGTAGAAATGTACTGATAATTATTGAACCTGGGTGGTAAGTAAATAGGGGTTCATTACATTATTCTTGCTACTTTTATGTGTTTCAACATTTCTACAATAGCCAAGTTGGGTTTTGTTTTTTTAAGAAGGAAAAAGAAGTGCATGAGAAAGAAAAAAAACAAACAAACATAAAATAGAGATTATGTACTTAATATCTACAGAGGTCAGGTAGGTAAGAAAGTGAGATAAGCCAGAGTGATAAAGTCTGGGGCCAAAAGTACTCAGATCAAATTTTTGATAAAACACATGGGGTCCAAACATACATACTGGCAACCTCTCTCTTGAAACTGTGAAGATACAGTTATACACTTGCACATATCTTTATAAACAATGTATACCCAATGTAAAAAGAGGTTAAATGTAAAGTGAGCTGTTTCCTAGAATCCAGAAAATACTGAGGTATATAGTAATCATAGTCAAAACACAACAACAAAAAAACACTGTATTATCTGGTTCTGGGACAGTCACTAGCATTATAAACAAATCAGCCTCTAATTTCACAATTTGTCTTTAGTTGTTAAGGATCATATACATAACTTAAATGAGAAAACAGGAGAAAGAAAGTGATAGGAGATTTTTAGTAATATTATAGCAGAAAACGTAGCTGACCATACCAGGATAATAATCCATTTTAACTAGGCAGACTGATGAAGAAAAATATGTACCTAATATTAACACTGGAAATAGTTTCATAAGAATATTATCTGAACTTTCTTAATCTTAGAATAGCTTGAGTGATATTATCTAAGAATAAAATCAGAAAGCAACTATACCCATGGTTTTCTTCATAATATTGTAGAATACGCCACCCTGCTGGAACATGTGAGGAAGCCCCTTTGCATAAGACCATACATCTTCTCCTGTAAAATAAAGATACAGTATTAGCAACTAACAAGAGAGTTCAACCCAGGCTTGCTTTAATATGGATTAGCCTTGAACAGAGATCACAAGGCAGATCTCCTAAGTGAGTGATGCAGTCTGGTGTAATACAACATATAGGAAGCGATATGGAATGAGGGAACATGACTAGAAAATGCATGGTCCATCTAAGATGGCAGCCATTGCCAAGTGCTGTCATGGAAGAGTAGAGGCCCAATGTTTCAATATCAAATGGCATTTCAAGAGAAGCCAGAAATCCAGGTTTTTAATGTTTAATTCTCCCCCTTTTTTTTTAATGTCTTCTATTTATTTGTTTATTTATTTTTGGCTGTGCTGGGTCTTCACTGCTGCGCGCAGGCTTTCTCTAGTTGCGGCGAGCAGGGGCTACTCTTCATTGCAGTGCGTGGGCTTCTCATTGCAGTGGCTTCTCTTGTTGCAGAGCACGGGCTCTAGGCACATGGGCTTCAGTAGTTGTGGCACATGGGCTCAGTAGTTGTGGCTCATGGACTCTAAAGCGCAGGCTCAGTAGTTGTGGTGCACGGGCTTAGTTGCTCCGCGGCATGTGGGATCTAACCCGTGTCCCCTGCACTGGCAGGAAGATTCTTAACCACTGCACCACCAGGTAAGTCCCCCCATTTTTAAATGTAGGAACTAATTCAAAAATTTCTTTAGGGGCTTCCATGGTGGCGCAGTGGTTGAGAATCTGCCTGCTAATGCAGGGGACACGGGTTCAAGCCCTGGTCTGGGAGGATCCCACATGCCGTGGAGCAACTGGGCCCGTGAGCCACAACTACTGAGCCTGCACATCTGGAGCCTGTGCTCCGCAACAAGAGAGGCTGCGATAGTGAGAGGCCCGCGCGCTGTCATGAAGAGTGGCTCCCGCTTGCCACAACTAGAGAAAGCCCTCGCATAGAAACAGAGACCCAACACAGCAAAAATAAATTAATTAATTAATAAACTCCTACCCCCAACATCTTTAAAAATAAAAAGTGTCTTTAAAGCTGCATGAGTCAATACTGGGCATATTAAACAAAATACATATGAAGACCCAATCCAGTTCAAAGTAAACTAGTATGCAACTGTGGACTAGAACAACAGAAAAGGTTACAGAAAGATACTATGTTTTTAAAGGAGAATATAAAAAATATATTCTATATTTAGGTTAAAACTAATAAAAACAGATGGAAAGGGTTAGGGAGAAAAGTAAATAGGTAGACTGAAGATAAGTAATTAATGTATTTTGTTGTTGCAAAGTTGACTTTTTAAAACAGAAATTTAGGGGGGAAATGACCTATTGATGAGATTTAGAATAAACATTAGAAGCCCACAAAATAGCTATAAGCAACCCACTATTTCACAAAAACGTTGTTTTCAAGAACATTCTTTGACAGTGCCTATTATCAATAAGAAGTTTCAAATAAAAAGTTAAGAATGGGGTCTTCCCTGGTGGCGCAGTGGTTGAGAGTCCGCCTGCCGATGCAGGGGACACGGGTTCGTGCCCCGGTCTGGGAAGATCCCACATGCCGCGGAGTGGCTGAGCCCGTGAGCCATGGCCACTGAGCCTGTGCGTCCGGAGCCTGTGCTCCGCAATGGGAGAGGCCACAACAGTGAGAGGCCCGCGTACCGCAAAAAAAAAAATAAATAAAAAAATAAATAAATAAAAGTTAAGAATGATAACCACTGTTCAAGAAGTTAATAAAGAATGGAAGGAACATAAAAGTTACTTTTTGTTTGTGGAATATGGTTATTTTTGTTTCTTTATACTTTCATTATTTTCTAATCTGATAATGTATATGTACTGCTTTTCTGGTCAGGACTTTTAAAGTTCATTTTAACAAAGAAAGGTTAATTTTTATCTTTCCTACTAGAGGACTACACTATTGAATCTGAGCTTTGAATGGAGGTTATTGATGAAGTGAATTAATCACTACGTACCTACAACCTCTCAGAGCTCTAACCCCTTCCCACACTGATAAACAGAAATGTGAATCTACATGGCAGTTGGCTGAAGTTGCTCAGTATATCAGTTTAAAGTATATAAATTTAAAAAGCCTTGGCACTTAACATTTCAGTTAACTAGAACATTTACTTGCACATGAACACTTCATTCACTAATGATACAGTACTACTAGAATTGCCAATGTTTAAGGGTGAATACAGAAATTTAATTTAAAATTTTGAATATTAATAAGAACTCCCGCACACAGAACGTTAATAACTTCTGACAGAAGTTCTGACTGCTGAATTTATCATTAAACTTTATTTGGATAAATTACTTCTATGGTGGTAATCTTTCATTTATTTATTATTAATGTTATCTTAAATGTACTTAGTATTTTATAGAACACTCTAGGATATCATTTATCGAATACTCTAGAATATCAAAACATATCAAAAACTTAGATGGTAGCATTTAATTTTTTTGGTCAAAATCTAAACGGGGGCTTCCCTGGTGGCGCAGTGGTTGAGAGTCCGCCTGCCTATGCAGGGGACCCGGGTTCGTGCCCCGGTCTGGGAAGATCCCACATGCCGCGGAGTGGCTGGGTCCGTGAGCCATGGCCGCTGAGCCTGTGCGTCCGGAGCCTGTGCTCTGCAATGGGAGAGGCCACAACAGTGAGACGCCCGCGTACCGCCAAAAAAAAAAAAAAAAAAAATCTAAACGGGTGCCAAAATAGTAAACTCCTCAGAACTGAACACCTAAATACTAGTAAGAAAAACGATGTTTCTTAATATTGATACTTTACAAACCCAACTATTTCTTACTTAAGCAGGCAGAACTCTAAAAAGTAATAACTCTATTGAACTGTTTATCAACCTTGTGTTTTCATTATCTACCTAAGAATTATTTTTAGCCATTATCTTCCTAATCTGCCTCAACCATGATATTTGCATACTACACATATACTGTTTATCTGTTTACATACTATATGTATATCTGTACTTTTTTCATTAAATAGAGTAAGATTTATTTTACCCTCCCCCAAGAACTAATTTTCACCCCCTTCAGACCTATATGGCCCCAGTGAGCATGGATACTCTATTGCTTTAAGGGAAGGATAGATACCACCTAAATCTCTATTGTCTACCCAGCTCTGATCAGGCACTTCACATAATTTCGTTTTCTCCTCCTAACTGAGCCCAATTTTACAGAAAAAGAAACAAGCTCAGAGAGTTTAAATAGTTCTCGCAAGATCAAATAGCTAGTAAGCGGCAAAGCCTGGATCTGAATCCTGTATATCGTTCCACAGCTTATACCTTTTCCACTGATACTAAACCTCTACTAAAGGTCAAATCATGTTACAACAAATTTGGCAGAACTATCCATACCCTCTTCTTATAGAAATCCATGGCATCAACAACTGGTTGAAAGAAAAACTAGGCAAATTATTTCCTTTGGTATATACACACTTCCACTGAAGTCATGTTTGTTGGAAACAGAACCAAGAAAAGGGATCAGAGATCAGGAAGCAAGGATTGTGACACTGCACAAGTCCCCCATCAGTCACAGATGGCTCTCTGCTACATTTCTCTCCATTCCTTCTACAACTGACCTGGTTCAGGCCCATCTCCTGCCTGAAGCACTGCCACCGCCTCAAAATTGGTTTTCCCTCTAATCTTACTCTCCTCAAATCTCTACTCCATACAGCCTTCAGAGTTAAACCTTTAATGGTTCCACCAAACCATATGGTAAGTCCAAGCTCCTTTCTCACGGCATAAAAGGCAGCCTAGGATTCCTTACCCTTGCTCCTATCTCACAGCTCTCTCATCATATCCTAACTTGATTTCTACAAAGCAACACCACCAAACTGCTCCAGTTCCCCAAACACCAGTAATAGCTATGTATTCTTTAAAACTCAATTTAGGTGTCACTTCCTCTAGGATTCTTCTTCAGTGGTGGTTAGGTAGGTACCCTCCTTAATGCTCCCATGCATATGAACACCACAGCCCTGATCACACTGCAGGTTAACTCAGTTTACTTTTCTGTTTCCCCTTCTAGACCAGAAGCTTTTCAGAGTCAGGAAAAGGTCAGTGGCCTATTTCACTTTCTATTCCCGGGCCTGGCACAATGCTGGAGAGATAGTAGCACTCAGAATTCGTGAAATGAATACTAGCATAAATGAGGTTTTTTCTTTTAATAATGCCTGAGAGATGTCCATGAAAAGCTTAATTGAAGCAGCACAACGACAACTGCTCTTTAATGTTATATGGATAAAATGTTAACTAATGTTAACTAATGGTACCATCTGTACCTCTTCATGAATCTAATAAAACAAAATCATAGCAAAAACAAAAGTAAAGGCTTTTAGGTACAAACTTGCAGTTATAAAATAAATAAGTGACAGAGATGTAATGTACAACATGGTGACCATACTTAATAATACCATATTTGAAAACTGCTTAAAAAAGGGGGAGGAGGAATAACTCTTCTACCATTTCATTGGAAAACAAATTCTTAGAGAACAGGACTAGTCTGGTAAAGCATCTAACAAATACTATACTAATTCATATTTTTCTGTTAGTCTCCAATTAATTTTGCTTTATAATTCAACTGTTTCTTCATAGTACAACAGTAAAATACTTATATTGAACATACTGTGTATATAAATGTAGAAAAAAGTCTATACCACCACCATAGATAAGCTCTGTTCATACCTCGTCTTCCTTGAATCCTTCCTAATAGTCTTCAGTTCTCTCACCTGAACAATAGTTATTATATATGGCAGTGATATTATGGATGTTTTTTCTTTTGGTTATCTAATTTTTTTCCTCTTTAATAAGAGGTAATTTTTTTAAGTATGTTAAAATTAAACATTTTAAAAATATCATTGTTTTTCTAATTTTTACTACTAGTAACAAATTCATGGGTTAAAAGTGAGTTTAAAAGGTCATCGTTCCAATTTTCTAACTTTAGATATTTAAAAAAGCAATTTGAAGTTTCAACAAGTGAGTAAATTTTAAAATCTAACATCTATATGAAATATATTAAAAAAACAAAACAAATAAAAAATATATGAAATATATTATTAAGTTCCCCCCCAAAATACCTAAGTTAATTCTGAACTCAAGTTCCTATTACCATAAAATAAACTGACCAAAATGTAAATTTAAAGTAGGAACATGGGGCTGTTTCTACTAGAAGAATCCTAAAGGTATTCATTAGCTGAGAAAAATTGTTGCCATCTCTCCACCCTTCCTGCAGTTC
The DNA here is from genome assembly GCF_005190385.1 of Monodon monoceros. Taxonomy (NCBI): domain Eukaryota; kingdom Metazoa; phylum Chordata; class Mammalia; order Artiodactyla; family Monodontidae; genus Monodon; species Monodon monoceros. The sequence continues at coordinate 64,309,035 of NW_021703770.1, read as the reverse complement.
CTCCCATCTAAAAATGTATCCACCTTATCAATAGTCAAAACCATTTCTAAGGAAGGCATGCTTGTTTCTCTCCTTATACTCAGTCCCTTAAGTGTCTTTTAGTGTCATCATCAGCCATTAAAAGATATATTTATCTCACACACACACACACACACACACACACACACACACACACACAGAGTCTGATTCTCTCTGGGGAGTGCAAATGTTAAAGGGAACTACTATATTCTACTTTATACATACTTGACTTCTTTGAATTTTTAAAAATAATATTATCTTATAATTGAAAAAAATGTGAAGGAAAAAAGGAAATAGAATTGATGTTTAACTTAATCTTCAAAGTATGATATTATAAAATCACCATTTATCACTTATGTCATAAATGGTGATTTTATAATATCATACTTTGAAGGTACATATTTACCTTAAGATACACCTATATGCATTCTTTTTATTCAACTTTATGACAGCTCCCCCATTAGAAATATGCTGTCTACAAATCAACTGGAAGGGTTACCAGAGTGTATGTTAAGAATAACAGATGCATTAAGTTCTATCTAGATTTGAAACTGTCCTTCACCCAATATTTGAAGAAAAAATTCAAGATGCAATGATATTCAGACCCCAAGTCATCTTAAAAATAAGTGTTTGAATACCACGTGTGATTTTGGAAAAGCCCAAGGCAGTTACAACATCAAGAAGTACTATGAAATTATAAAATATTGTGCAATTTAAAAATGTATACTAAAAACTCATACAGTTCTTTAATAAAGACAGAAGGTATATAAAAATCACACAAGTTTCTCAACCCCTGAAAGGATGCTAACCTTTGTAAGTAAAGTGGGGTAAATATCTCACAAATAGCCTAATTCCATTACAGCAACTCTGACAAAGTATGTATAAAAACTGACAAACCGTTTTTCACAAATCTGTCTTTATCTCTTAAAAGGGAAAATTAACTAAAAAGTTAGTGGAATACAATATTAATAAAAAAGAAATTAGCCTAGTATTTATGGTGGATGATGTACTACTATCTATCATATCTACCACAAAACAGAATCCACAAAAAACTGGTCTATAAGAAAATTTAATTACATATTTTGCAATGCCAGAGTTAGAGTCACTCACATACTGTATAAACAATGAAGATAACAGTCTGAAAAAACTGTTTAATAATGTCCAAGTGGTCTCGATAAAGCAGATTAAAATCTGTGAAATATTACAGGTAGAACACTGTTATTTCATTTTAAACTACCATTGTTAGATTCAAAGTGACTAGTTCCATGAACTGAGCAAAAGACTGATGTACTCACTTAGTCTCGTTGATACAAATAATAATAGATATAAATTCTATTTAATAAATATCCTACTTAAAAACAGTAGACAGGCAACACACACGTCCCTGGCTATCAAGAAGTCAGCCTATTTAATGAAGACACACAATCCTATATCTATCTATCTATCTATCTATATATATCCCCCATACTTTTGTAGCTTTCATCAACAGATCTCCAGCTTCCTTTTCTCTATGTATAAAAATTATAAATGAAAACTATAAAAGTATGTGATGCCCTCAGTTGAGACCCTGCAGGTAAGTTTATGGAGGGCAAGGACCATGTCTCATTCATCTTTGTACCTACAACACAATCTCTAGCTCACAGCAGATGTTCATTTTGCTGACATAATCTGCATTCATTCATTCAACAAGCATGTACTTGGCACCTAATAAGTGCCAGGGCCTGTACTAGGTGATAAAGTATTTATCGGTGAATAAAACAGGCTACTGTCTCTGCCTCTGTAGAGTTTATAATGGGGGAGGCAAATGAGTAAGTAAACCAACAAACAAGATAATGAAAACTTATAACAGGTGCTAGGAGGGAATTGAACAGGGTGCAGTAATAGAGTGGTTTAGCAAAGGTCTCTCAAACCCTTAGATAAGGTGGTCAGGAGACAACTTCTTTAAGAAAGTGGTATTAAAGCCTTAACCTAAGTGAGAAGGAGGCAGCTATCTGAACAGCAGAAAGCTTGATGAGCTATTTTCTAAACCAACATACCAGCAGCTTAGCTCACATTTGGTAATTCACAAAGTTATTTCTGCACTTTGAAATTTGCAATTTTCTAAATAAACCGTCGTTTTCCATTTTCCAGCCCTCTCCAATCTAAACATCAAGAGTTCCTCAGCACTCTTTACACGGGGTTGTGTGTACTTACTTAGCTAACCCCAAACTGACATTTTTACAAACCTATCACTTTTAATTAAGAACATCTTCCAGGGAATTCCCTGTCAGTTCAGTGGTTAGGACTCTGCACTTCCCCTGCAGGGGGCATGGGTTCAATCTCTGGTTGGGGAACTAGGATCCCACAAGCCAGGGGGCCAAAAAAAAAAAAAATATCTTCTACGTAATTCAAATACAGTTATGAGAGAATTAGAGGTAGAAAACTAATGTTTATAGAGGAACTAATACAGGCCAGGCACTGTCTTGGTACTTTAAAGCAGAAAGTCTCTCAAGAACCACCACCATAAAATTAGCAAAACACTCTTTTTATGCTTAAATTCTGTGTCAGAAGTAGAAGTGGGAGACTTAAAGAAATGTGTGGGTTTGTAGGGGCAGCAACATAAATGCTGGAGGTGAAGAGGGAAGAGATCGTAACAAGAAGACGTTATCTTGGTCAACTCCTTGCAGTCCACAGTCCAGTATTCAGATATTCAGGTCCAGAAACCTCAATCCAACCTCAAAAAGTGACTAACTGTAAACGAGAATTATATTTTACTAATTTTCATTATGAAACATATTATGCTGGCCAGACTTTTAGACTACTGATCATAATCTCACCCGTGCCAATTTATTAATGTACATGGAGAACACAGCCTTCCAAGTGAATATAATCCTCACCTGCACTCTCACCTGTATTATCAATACTTATATCAGGAAGCTAAATGAGTGATCAGACTAGATGCTTGGTGACTGTGCAATCAGTAAAGGGATTCAGATCTTTGAGCCAGGCCACAGTGAGGACTGATCAAATACTCCTGCCCCTCAATTGAGACTACCTTTCTAGTTACCAGAATTTTCACGAACCCCAGTTGATGTATCTTTTCCCCTTGTATAGCAGTGTATAAACATTGCCAAACTCTGCTTTTCAACTCTTTTTCAGTGTTCAGTGCTGACCATCCATTCCATTTCTGCTGACACAGCCTTTCTTTGGATATGTTAATGTCATCTATTTAATTCAATCAAAAAAAAAACATTTCAAAGTGCCCACTCCCTGCTGGGCACCATACCAGGTGCTGAACATCCAAGGTTATATATGAGCCACATCCTCAAGAGTTCCTAAAAAAAAGAGACCTCTTTTCCTGTTTTGACCTGGGAGATTGTTGGTTTTCTTAAAAGTGCCTTCAGCACATATCTAAGTTTATCCATTCTGTTATTAATGATGTTATTAAATTTTCAGAGTTCTGGGAGTACTTTGCTGTTGCCCTATGTACCAACTACAAGGGGTATCTTGTGGATAGGAGGCAACTGAAGTACTACTGGGGAGTTAAGCAGCTTGCCTGAAATCACTAAATTAACAAGTAGTGGAGCTGGAATTCAAATTCTAGGTCTTTCTCACTCCAAAATTCACAATCTTTTCCTTTATTCCATGCAGTCTCTAAGAAACTAAAAACTCTTAGGAGATAGAAAAAATGCAAAGTGCCTAGCTAGTACATTTCTTGACATAGCACCCAATTCAATGACTATGTCTGCCAAAATAAAGTCAGCAATATTAAGTTATACATTTGTATAGGGCTTTTAGATGCCCTATTAACTACTAGGCCCCTAAACTTAACAAGCCAGAAATAAATAATCTTCGTTTTGGAAGGTCAAGGACCAATTCACTGATATTTAGTACTCTTAGAAAACACAATCAAAACCCAGATCACTTTTCCAGTTGAAAGCTCTCATCTCAGCAAAAATAAGACCCCTCTAATATGTAATGTATTTCAATTTTACTTCTATTTCAAGCCTTAATAAAGCATATTAACAGTAATTTAAAAACAAAGATTAGTCAATAAAAATAATGTAAAAAGTACACCATTGGATTATTTCCCAAATCATCTAAAGCTTTAAATCATATATTTGATTGATAATCTATTTTCCTTTAATTTGTGTTGAATTATTAAAAAGAAATGCTTCTTAAGCAACCCTGTTAATATCTACCTCGGTTCCTTATGTTTCTCCTCAGTTATAATAGTTCATTACAATTCATGGCAAAGAGTCACCGAGCAAGGAAATTACTTAAACACAAATCCTAATGTACAAATAAGAAAAATGTGATGAACTGGGAAACGGAGAACAGGAAATGGATGAGAGAGACCATTAGGTGGGAGTACAGTGAGCATATAAACCCAGAAACTGCAATTCATCAAACAGGAAGTCCTGAAATCACATGACACGCAGGAAAATGAAATTTAAAAATAAATGAAAAGGGACAAGGTGGGCAGGCTCAATAGAGCCAAGGGGGAAAAAATGAAAAAGCCTTTAAATGGATCCATTACAAGCCTATTTTTAAAAAAACAATTACAAGAATACGTTATATTTAAATAATCTGGTGACAATTAAGGGACTTTCACTTTCTTAGTTACGTTTTCCTAATATTTACTCAATAGAAAATCACACTAACATCTATCCACTAACTGTCAAAAAACTAAAGAAAATAATTTTCTTCTAAAATATATAATCAGATAGTTTTTAGGATGACCATTTTTTTCCATGAAGACATCAGAAAAACTCAGCATATTACATTCACAATTAAGAAATACTGTCTGAGTTAAATTGATCTTACCCATTAACGTTGCTAAAAGACACAAGGAGTACATTTCTTTGTCAGCTTGCTCCTGAAGTTCCTTAGATGACAGTTTACCCGTGACAGCACTCTCTTCTTGTTTCACAGTGTGGGCCGAGTGTGTTGCTGCAGACTGACCCCCTTCGGCTTTACTTTTTAGAATCTCTATTGTAATTCTGTCACCATGTTGTAAAGGAACTGGCTCCTTTTCCATTCCTGCCTGGGGTGGCATTAACTCTTTAGGAGGAAAGCCATATCGAATACACTGTAAATATGGAGGAATGTTGAATTCTCTGGCTATGCTTTCCTGAAGTTCAAAAAACGTTGTTGAAGATTTAAGTGTAACCATGGACTGTCGTCCATCATTAGTTGTTATTCGGATCTTCTTCTCCTTAGAAGTGGTTGGTGAATAGGGAGCCTTGGTAGGGGTGGCAGGTGCAGAGGAAGGACCATCACGAACGGTACTGGGAGAAACAGTCCTGGGCTGCCCCTTTTGTTCTTGTTTTAACTTCTCTGTTTTTCGTTTCTGCATTACAGAAGCCTGTTCCGTAATATTCTGTTGAATAGTTCTTTCAGTCTTACTCATATTTAACTCCTCCTTGTGCAAAGTTTTTGTTTTCTGTCCAGTAAGAATAATTTTAGTTGGGAGCTGGGACTCCGACTCTTGTCCTTGTACGTCTCCAACTCTTTGGGCATGAGCACCATCTATATTTACAGGAGTATAATCATCAGGATTCTTTTTGGCAGTCTGATGCAATATAGTGTGGACAACTTTCTGAACCAGGATTTCACTCCCAAATTCACCTGGAAAGTGCTTGGTAACAAGTTTCATGGCAACATCGTAAACATTACTATTCAAAGATGCATCACTTTCATACTGGAACCAATATACTGTTTCTCTGACCACTCTTCCACCCCATTCCAAAGTAATAGGAAAAGCTTCTGGTAGATTGTCATACTCTTTACCATCCCAAAAATGTTTGAATCCACAACCACATTTGCCACCAGTGGACCTAGCATTAGTTCTGTCCCCATCCAAATACACAATAGACCCATCTCCTCTGACTCTTCGCACAGATGTGCCATGGCACCAATTACAAGCTGTCAGGTTACTCAATCCGTAGTCTGGTACCAGAACATCTTTCACTGAATCATATGAGCAAACCAAATTGTTCAAGGGAAAGCTATAATTTTTGTCAGGCCTCAGCTGTCCATGAGTACTTTTTGCCAGGTTATACAGTTTCCCTCCCGGAGCCAACCACTCTGGAGGAACATGAAGTTCAGAAAGGGCACCACAGAGCAAACATTTGTGAAGGCGATTATCCATTACTGCTTTTTTAGCAGCTGCTGTGACTTCTTCAGGCTGAACTCCTATCACCCCTGTCCTCCTGTAGAAATACTGATGGACATCAGCCACCAAACTAGGATGGATACCATGTATGTCCATAAAGACTTCTTCCATAGCAGCAACAAGCCTAAGTAAGTATTTATCCTGCAAACTTCTGTCTCCTCCAATAACACAACCACCGTCCTCCTCAAGTTTGATGTACTTCTTAATGAGGTCCTGAGGCACACCCCATGCTTTAGGAAGCAAATTCATAGGCAGTTTGGGCAAAGCAGCCCCTTTTATGCCTACCAAGGGGATATAATGGTTTCTACCAGAGCTACTCCAGGCAATACAGATGGGTTTGTTCAAATGACCATCTCTCCCAGTGCACTTCTCTGCAGGGATGAGCCCTGGCAGAAAGGTGGCTGAATAATCACCAGAGCTTCGCATGCCACTGAGTGAATCTAACAGAATAATAGGGCGATGCAGCACATTGGCAAGGCCAAATATGTGGATGTTCCTCAGGCCCAAGGGAACACCCTCAGGTGGTACAAACAGAGGGTCACACTCATTGATAATGTCCTCCCACTCAGCGGCATCAATGAAGTCATGGAACAGGGCTTGATATCGGGCCAGGTGCTGCTGAAAGTGCTGTTTAAGATTCTCTCTCAAGGCATGCCAGAAGAGCTCCCGGCCTACTAGAGCCCGGGACACAGCATGCACCAGGCAGTGTCCATCCCCGTCCACATGCACTGGAATGAGGCATTCCTGACTCTTATTGGCCCGCTTGATGTCCTCAAGCGTGTCATGCAAATACAGGAGGCTTCCGGAGCGGTCCTTGCCATAGCCCACCGTGTTCACATGCTCTGGTTCGATAAGGAAGGCGCGGTCCCCCAGTAAAGCGCAATCGAACAGCTCGCCCTGGTTCATGTCCCGGAGAAGCTTAGCCCGGCCTGTCTGCTTGTCCATTCCGTAGCGAGCTAAGATGGGCGACAGCAACTTGCAGTGGTAGTTGGAAAGGCCCATCACCTTTACCAATTCCGTGTTCTTCTTGGGTGCCCCTGTCACCCCGAGCAGCGCGTTCCGCAGCAGGTTGTGCAGCACTACGTCCGGGTCGGTCACCTCCTCCACCCCCAGCAGCTGTTGCTGCTCGTGCCGCTGTCCGCACTCGGTACACTCGATGCTGACAGAACCGGAGGCCGGGAAGAACAGACGCGCCTGGCACTTCGGATCCGGGCAGCTCCCGGAGAGGATTCTCCGGTCTCTCCGCTTCGAGAGCACTCCCGGAGCAGCCGCCGCCGTCGCCGCCAGGGACGGCGGAGTCTGCGGAGCCTCTGGGGGAGGAGGCGGCGGCGGCAGCGGAGGCGGCGGCGGCGGCTGAGACATAGCTCTCGGCTCCCGAGTCTCGCTCCGCGTCCCAAGCGACCCTCAAAGGCTCATAGCCAGACCCCCGCCGGCCCGACTCGGTCTAGTCCAGGCCCAGGGCGAATCACTTTCCTTTCCCTACCAGCTCCTCCTCCTCCTAAGCGAAGGCGGAAGCGCCGGACGTTGTTTCCCTTCTTGCTTCTCCACTACCGTAGCCGTTGCCCCGAACGTAACGGCCACCACCCTAGCCCGCACTCACACTCACTAGCTCTCGCTCTCTCTCCCTCAGACACACAGACATACACGCCCTCACTGAGACTGCGCAGGCGCACCTTTCGCTCTGCCCTCTGGGAATTAGAGTTTTCTAGCCTCTCTCCTGGCCATCAAGTGCCAGGATCCTGGGTCCATAAAGAACTACAAATACCGTGAGGCCAAGAGGTTCGGCGCCTGCGGAGAGGAGGAAGAGGAAGGCACTCGAAATGGGGGCAGAAAGGCGGAGAGTCGCTCACGTTGCCTGCCGGGAGTTGTAGTTTTAACTGTATGTCTTCTGTCGTCTTCCCCACTCTGGGGCCCAAGCAAAATGAGTATGAGAGACCACATTTCCTAGGATGCCCTGCGGTGCGACCAGACTCACTTCCCCCTTAGGCGGAGGGAAGAATATAGGGAAGCTTGGTTAATATCAGAGTTAAAGGGAATGGTTGTCGGAGGCAGAGGTTCTGAAGTTCACGACTCCTAGAAGGGGAGGGGAATGAAAGGCTCTCAGTGAAGAAGGTACAGTAAATAAATGTCCAGCGACATGGCGGGATGGGAAGTTGAATGAAATGGTCTAATCTAGGCAGGAGGTCATAAGAGAAAAAGGGGGAGAATAGTGAATTGATTCTCAGAGTATTTTTTTAAGTTTTTTCTTTTGTTTCTCTTCTGTCACACTCCTCTCTTCTCATTCCCACCGCTATTACAAGCCGCCGAGGCTCCTGAGCCCCCTTTCTGCCTCTCGTCCCCCCCTACTAGTAGTCATTGAGGCGCCATTTGTTTCCTCGTTCCATGTACGTCTTTGCAGTTTACAGTACAAATAACAATACCTTGGATGTGTACAGAATTTAAATATATATTCAAAGCCTTTTAAGTAGATATAATATTGTTTGATCCTTACAGTCCTACCCTCAGAGAGTAATAACAGCTATCATTTATTGCGTTCTTGATATATGCCTGTCACAGCATTTACATACATGATATCATTTGATCTTCATAATGTAATAATAACCTTGCTAGAAAACACACGTCCAGAAAGGAAATGACTTGCTCAAGTTCACAGGCTTTTGGACCTAGATCGGTACCCATTTTACAGACAGGGACATAGGCAGGAAATGTTAGGGCAGTATTATATAAAATAGTAACTAATTTCTGGTTACTCTTGCTTTATAGTTTACAAAACATGATCACATATATCATCTCATCCTCACAACTGTAATATCTTTACCAGGTATTGTTGGCTCCATTTACAGTTATGGAAACAAACTAGAAGTAATTAAGTTATTTGTCCAAGGTCAAATCACCAGGATCTCTCAGACACAGAGTGCTTTTTTTTTTTTTTTAAGAATATGTTGGGGGTAGGAGTTTATTAATTAATTTATTTATTTTTGCTGTGTTGGGTCTTCGTTTCTGTGCGAGGGCTTTCTCTAGTTGCGCGGTGCGCGCAACTTCATCGCGGTGCGCGGGCCTCTCACTGTCGCGGCCTCTCGTTGCGGAGCACAGGCTCCAGACGCGCAGGCTCAGTAGTTGTGGCTCACGGGCCTAGTTGCTCCGGGGCATGTGGGATCCTCTCAGACGAGGGCTCGAACCCGTGTCCCCTGCATTAGCAGGCAGATTCTCAACCACTGCGCCACCAAGGAAGCCCCGGAGTGCTTTTTATACCACTTCCTATAAGAGAAAAAAGGAGCTGTTAAGCACAGACCTTTTGTTAGGCCTCAGGATCTCCCCGTAGTGAGTCGAGGGGCTGTAAGGATGTTTACCCTTAAGGAGGCCACAGAACTTTATTTTATTTCTTGTGTGCTAGGCAACTGCCTCTTCACGCAAAACACATTCATATGTTAATTGAAAATTAGTATTATTTTAATATTGTACAGTCAGCTCCTTTCACTTATAATTCTGGAAACTCTTGCTTTCTGAAACCTTAGTAAGTGAACTGCCTCAAAATTTCTGAAACATTTGGCACAAAATAGATACATCAGTGCAGTCCATGAGGCCATTCCAGTTTTCTGTAGCTGCCAAGTCTACTGTTTACTTTGTTAAGTTTTTTGAGTAAATAGAATTTGATACTTTGAAATGAATCGTCTGTAGAATAGACATTCCTAAAAGGTATTAGTACCGCCTTTCACCTAATTATTGTCTACAATTTTCTTCTAAAGAAATATGTTTCAAAGAGAAATCCTTTATTTTTTTTAAAGGTTTATTTTTCTTTCCCTGCAAGCACCACACTTGCTATTCACACACCAGTCATCACACGAATAATAAGAACAACAACATTTACATAATGTGAACCAGCAAGTTAAGTTTTTTGGCCGCGCAGTGGGGCATGCGGGATCCTAGTTCCCCGACCGGGGATCAAACCCACACCCTCTGCAGTGGAAGAGTGCAGTCCCAGCCACTGGACCACCACAGAAGTCCTGGGAAATCCTTTAAATGTTAATTATTTTCTTGCCCAATTCTACCTGGCCCCTGCAAAAATAATGTTACCTCTGTACAAGATAGGTAATGTTATTTATCTTGAAGGGAATAATTTTCAATAAAGTTTTTCTTAAAGAATTAATTCATGCAGGAAATTTTATTTATTTCTCTTCTGACAGTAGTTTGGTGGTAAACTACACAAGTGGTCTTGGAACTGATTTTTAATTCTTTATAAGTTGAGAAATTAGATATGCCCTTTAAGTGGAAATTATTTTCTACTGTGACTGAGAATTTACACCTGCAGTGAAATTGTATTTTTCTCATGATGAAAACCTCAGAGCACAGGAAAGATAACAGCAAGTGTGCAGTTCTAACACTGTCATGTACTTTCATGTCAATACCACCAAGCAAAATTTTCCTTATTGATGATACATGCGAACAGTGAAATCGATTTTTAAAATTGCGTCTGAATATTTCATTCTGAATTGTGCCTTCACAGAATAACTACTTCCTACCCTACTGAAGAAATGGGTAGCCTTTCCCTGGCTTCTCAAGCACAATCCATTTGACTGGTCCAGTGTTCCTTTACCCATATGGAACCTAGATTAGTTAGAAACATTCTTCCCAAACTAAATTTGATACCTAAACCCATTTGTTACTATAGTTGTCCTACTTTTAAGGATTATACTTTTGACGGAAAAATATAGAAATACCCTGGTACAAAGCATAGTTAATGGGGGGAGGTAGAGGAGGTAAGTTTTCAAGCAGTTCTGAAAGTAGATCATTTAACCTGAAAGTCATTTATTTAATGAGTCTGTAGATACAAAGTTCAGAAGGTAAGAAAGCTAACATAAATAATATGTTAACCATATTATTATATGTTAAAATGATATTAACCAGGCCAAATTCAATATGTAAAATTAATTCTTTACAGGCACTTAGGCCTGGGTACCTATAAAGCAAGAAAAAGAAAATTTTATTAGGACAAAATATGACATTCTGTTTCTTATAAAACCATAGGAGTGCAGAAAGCCTCTAACCTGCTTATGTGAGATACACATGCTTCCTTCCTCTTCCCCAAATCCCATGATATTTATTGCCTAATAACCTTTTTTGTGGGATAAATAATAGCTCTTGTTCTTGCCTCACTATTCCAGGTGGGAAGAATGAGCTGGGCACCTAATGTTAGCTCTTCTGATACCTACACAGCATCACTTGTATCTGAATTGTCAAAATTAAGTTAAAACTGAAACCCGTTTTCTTCATAATTTCTAGTATGGCACTTCTGAACATCCTGTATTGCTTTTAACAAACCTGGTAACTGTGAAAAGCAAAAGGCCTCCACTTAACAGAGTAACCATCATCGTTTTTTCTCTTTTATGTTGGAAAAAGAAGGGAAGCATAACTTTGGGGATTGTTAGAAGCAAGCCACTTACTTTCTCATATGAAATGTACATCTCTACTGAGACTTGACTCTGTCACTCCAGATCCCTACCCCAGACAATCACAGGCTTTTGTTGAAGCTTGAGGTGGATGTAAGAGGGACTTAATTGCTGAAGTAGGTATTGTAGGAACTTAAAGGGATGCAGAAGGCCATCCCTGTCCCAAAGGAGCCTAGAGTCTAATAGAATAAATAGGCTAAACTAAGTTGTTCATAAGTACAAGTAGAATAAAGCATATAATCAAAACAATACAAGAAACTAAATACCACAAAAGCTATGAAAAATTTATTGAGGACTTATTATATGGCAGGTGTTTTTAAGTATATTATCTTAATCTTTAAAACAATCCTGTGAGATAGGTAGTATTGTCCTTATTATACAGATGAGAAGATTTAACTCTGAGAGATTAACATTATTATCATTATTACCACCCTGCTAGCAAGTAGCAGAGCTGGGCTTCCAATCAAGGTTTTCTTCCATGTTCAGCACTCACTCTTGCCACTACATCATAGCTGCTTAGTGATTTGAGAGAGAATTAGCCAAGAAGTGAGTGTAAATGGTGGCCAGTAGCCAAACTTGGCTTAGGTGTGTTTTTGTTTGGCCAGCAGCAGTTTAACTTTTCAAAAAATTGTGAACATCTTTGGGCAGTGGCCAGCACTTCACTCTTTAAGGTCGTACACCAGGCCCCCTTGAGACAAATTACCTGCCTGGCTCCAGAAGGCATTTGCATTTTCTATTGCCAGGCAGTAATTGAGGATAGGAGCAATAGCTCTCAAAAGGCTCACGAAGAAGGTATGTCCAAGGGTGGAAAGAGGACACTGCGAACAAGAGTTGCAGAGTATTTGAGGAAGAATGATTGGCAGTATTTATCACTATATAAAGGTGAGAGAGGTCAAGTACAGAGCTACAAGTCATGCCTTAGCACAGTAGTTCTCAAACTTTAGTGAGCATCAGAATCGAATATAAAGCTAAAACAGGTTGCTGGGCTCCACTCCAGAATGAGTACATCTGGGGTGGACCTTGAGAACTTGCATTTCTAGCAAGTTGTCTGGTTCTGCTGATGCTACTGGTCCAAAGATCACACTTTGAAAATCACTGCTTACCAGGCTGTAGGGCACTTTTGGGGAAGGGCTTAAAGCCAAGATTTTGTTTCTGTGTTTCTGTTGTTTTAAGTACAAAAAGAATTACTTGACGTAGAATGTCTATAAGTAAAAAAGAAGAAAATTAAAATAAGTCTGTTATCAATTAGAGGTTACAGTTGTTAACATTTTTGATGGACTGTTCAAGTTCTTTTTTCTAAAACAAAAAGCGGGGGGTGTAGTATCCTTTTTTAAGCAACCAAAATTGTATCATCCTCAGCCTCAGCCTTATCATAACAGCTGTTACCACTTACTGAGCATCTACTGTACACCAGGATCCTTACATATATTTACTTAATCCTTACAATATCTTTATGAACCAGGTACTATTCTTATCATTTTTATTTTACAGATAAGGAAACTGAGGTGCAGAGAAGTTAAGTAACTTACTCAATGTGTCATTGCTAATAAGTGACATAATTAAGATTAAAACCAAGTAGTCTGGCTCCAGAGTACATGTAACTATTATGCTATACTGACTCTTAGGCTATTCTGACCGTTATGCTATACTACTATGCATACTGTTTTTAACCTGTATTTTTTTTTTTTTAATATTTTATTTATTTATTTGGCTGCACCGGGTCTTAGTTGCGACATGTGGGATCTAGTTCCCTGACCAGGAATTGAACTTGGGCCCCCTGCATTGGGGGCGCAGAGTCTTAGCCACTGGACCACAAGGGAAGTCCTTAACCTGTATTCTTTAATCACATCATGAACAATCTTGATAACATTAAATATTCTTGTCCAACATTTAAAATGAAAGCCTACTTTTAAAAAAATATTTCAGGCGTTCAAGAGTGTACAGAAAAATAATATAAAAACCACTACTAGTTTTAACAAATGTTTCTATTTCAGCGTATTTGCTTTAGAATCCCCCCTTCCAAAACACACAGACACACACACACACAGACACACACACACACACACAGATTTAGTAAGACTATGAATTTGAGGTTTAATTTTACTCAAAACAAGATTGTGCCTTATGAGTTATAAAGGCGTGTCCTTAATAAAAATAGGACATCCTTGAAACTTAGTAATGGAGAAAGAATTTCTATGCAATGAACAACTCCATAGTTACTGTTGCCATCGTCATACCATTCTCCTTAAACACCCTGGCCCAAGCATGGCTTTATTAATTACTTGGTGATAAAGGTAATAAACACAGATAGTAACATAAAGCTGGGTGTTGTGACGTGTATGGCTTACTCAGTTTTCAGACCGCTTGGCCTACCTCCGTGTGGTGAAGGTCACATTCCGCCAGGGTGACATCTCAGCATTGCCCAATAAAACTATCTGCAGCGATGGAAAAGTCCCACGCCCGTCCTGTCCAATATGGCAGCCACTAGCCACGTGTGGCTATTAGGCCCTTGAAATATGGCTAGTGCAACTGAGGGACTGAATTGCTCATTTAATTTGATTTAAATTCAATTAAAGTAGCCACATTTGGCTAGTGGCTACCATATCAGGCAGCACAGATCTAGGTCCTTAAAGCCCACATTAAAAATGAGTCCCTAGGGCCTCCCTGGTGGCGTAGTGGTTGAGAGTCCGCCTGCTGATGCAGGGCACACGGGTTCAATCCCCGGTCCAGGAGGATCCCGCATGCCGCGGAGCGGGCCTGCGCGTCCGGAGCCTGTGCTTCGCAATGGGAGAAGCCACAACAGTGAGAGGCCTGCGTACCGCAAAAAAAAAAAAAAAAAAAAATTAGTCCCCAATTCCAGTGAGTTCCTGGCTCTGGTGAGGATCAGGGGGTGACCACTGTCTGCAAAAGGGAACAAGGGAACTTTTGAGGCTGATGGAAATATTCTTTATCTTGATTCTGGTGATGGTGACAGGGATATATACATTTGCCAAAACTCATCTGACTGTCCTCTTAAAATGAGCACATTTGTTGTATGTAAATTTATTATACCTCAATAAACTTGATTTTAAAAGGAAAAAAAAATTTTTCAGAGACAGGAATTCCACTTCTTTTCTATCTAAAGCATGCCTTCTGCAATCCATCCCATTTTTTTCCCTAACAACCACCAAAGTCATTACTACAAAATTATAGGACCCCACGTGATCTGGCCCCTGGACCCCGTGTGGTCTGGACCCAGGACCCTGTGTGATCAGGCCCTTGGACCCCATGTCGTCTGGCCCCTGGACCCCGCATGATCTGGCCCCTGGCTGCTTCTCTGACATTATTTCCCTGACTTACGTTTTGGTCACACTAGCCACCTTATTGGTCCTCAGACCCTCCAAGTACATTCCTGTCTCAAGGCTTTTGCACTTGCTCTTCTTCTACTTGGAAAACCTTCCCGGAAAATATTCATTTAGGTATCTGCTCAGATGTCAGCTCCAACAAGATGCCATTCCTGCCAACCTCTCTAAAACAGCACTCCTGTCCTTTTCACTCTCCATTCCCTTATCCTCATCACTTTCTTTACAGCACGAATCACTATCTGAAATTATATAATTACTTGTCTATTGTCCTCCTCCCCCATTAGACTGTAAGGCTGTTCATAAGGGCAGGCAGTTTGTTGATTGTTGGACTCCCTGTGCCAGGCACACAGTAGCCTCAATAAATACTGTTGAATGAATGAATGGCTATCGTCCATGGCAGTTTCTCAGCCTGAGATCCAAGCGTATGTTCATAGAAAATCCACAAATTCTCTACAAGATGAAAAAAAAAATTATCATTCTGATACTAATCTAAAGCAAGGTAATATTATTAATGATTTTCCAAATGAGCACCTTAAAACATAAACATTTTAGTGCTGATTTCACATTGAGTTTAGGATTTTGTTTGGATCAGATGAAAGCCAAAGGACATCATGACACAATATATGAATAAAGATCTCACTTCACACAGTAGCCTAGACATGCCAAACTCTAAAGAACCAGCACTTTAACTGTCAATGCCACATTCTAGTTAGAAGCGGAAATTGCACAAAACACACATACACATACATACATTCACAACAACTTAGCTGTAAGTGAACTAGTAAAGCCACAGTGAGGAATTGGTTTTTGGTTCCCATCAATAATTAGATTAGGTACTATTCAATTCAGATTTCAAATACTCAAAAATAATAACCCCATCTTACAGTGAATAAGCTGCTTTACAGAGTTATCAATTGATCCTCAATTAAAATTGACATTCCAGGATTTTGTAGCACCAGAATTTTTATGAACATATGAGATCTGATTATCTTGAACTAGAAGCAAAAATCTTGGAAGTTATTAATACTTTGTGCAAACAGGTATCATTTGCACTGACATTATTAAACATACAGAGATACATTTAATGTAGATCAGAAGTTGAATCTTAATACTCACAAACCAAACATTTTACAATTTAAATTTACGTTAATTTTAAATGGCTGGACGAAATAACTACTGTCCTTGGAGCAGGAGAATGCTTATCACTGCGGTTATATTAGCAATGCCTTTTCTTTTTCTTTTCCCTCAATTTAGAACCTGAAGGGTAAAAGAAAGTTCAAGAATTTACTAAAAGAAACATTTGTATCTTCATTGCAGTAGCAATTTTGAGTTTTTGTAGAATAGCCTGACCCCTGTCTCTGAACCTTCTAGCTCTATGCCCTCAACACAGTCTCATTCAGTTCCTTCCATGAATATGACACAAAAAGTCAGAGCAAGAAGTACTTGACACATTTTTCATATGTATAGTTTTATAAGATATTTTAATAGGCAAGAGTAGAGCAAAAGTATAAGCCAGCATACTTTTTTAGCCCTGTGAATCATGTATGTAAATTCATAGTATTCCAAGATATAAATACATCGTAATGATGACATACAAGAAATTAAATCCAAGGCAGTCTGCAAGGGGGGGCGTTTTACATCAGTGGGCAGCAGTATACTGAAGAAATTATGTGTGTGTACTAAATTAAAGCATCGGCATTAGATGTCAGCAAATCACAACATAGGAGAGTGATAAATGGACAGTATATCCTTGACAAGGATGCCTCAGCCAGCATTTTTGCATTCGAAGATTAATTTTCATATAGCCTGGCATTTGCTAAGGTGTGCTCCACAAATTCTATGGATATTAATAGGTATCGTTGAGGGAAAGGTTCTACAGTCAAATAAGTTTAGGAAATGTTGAGTAAACTAAGTTTTCTTTCTCTGCCGTAGGACTTCTCAGAGCCTTTCTATCCTGATGACAACGTGACTCTTTCCAGAGAACAGCAGTGACAGCTCTGGAATGTCTAGGGAGAGGAAGGGCTTAGTGACCAGAGTGCTGGCAGCACAAGGTTCTAGGTCACGTTTGTTTTCTTTGCACACTGTTTTATTTATTTATTCTTTTTTTTTTGGTTTTACTTAGAGTATATATTTTGGGGTTGGTTTGGGCATGCTGATAGAGGTAATGACCTAAGGCACCCCTTGGCCTTACTATTGACAATGTAGCATTTCCACACTTCTTTGGCTACAGAACCATTTTGAATCTGTGTCAGAGGCACACACTTTAGGAAAAACCAACACAGGCAAATAGTGCCCCTCATTTTGATCTACTTTTATGAGTGTGCTTGAAAAACAGTTTATTGTTTGCCCATATTTTCTGGTAGTATATGGAGGTTTTTTCCATTTAATGTTTTAATCCAGCTAATGTGTATTTTTGTATATGATGTGAGGGAGAGATTCAACTTTTTAATTTGTCTCTTTATTTTATATTGCAGAATACCAGTTGTCCCCAAACCTTGCATTAAATGTGTTTTTGGTTTTGTTTTCAGGTCCAGAACCCTTCAGATCGACTTACCAATAAGTTCAATATGTAAAACAGTTAAAATTTGGTTCAAATGCGGAAGGATGAGAGTTATTGCAACCTGGCAACACTCCCTACCCCCATTCTCACCCTCCCTACAGGGAAGGCTCCAGGGAGTACTTTGAAAACCGTTGGAAAAATTCTCCTCATAAATGACTTGAAATGCCATGTCTGTAGTATGCTATGTTAAATTTTTTTACCCATTCCAATTATTTTTCTATTTTCCTGCCAATCTCATACTTTAAATTAATTTAGAGGCTAAGAGCTTTGTAATATAACAAAGGAAGAAATTAAAATGTCTAATAAGTAAAATAACAACATGTTATTTTGGGGGGCCTGCATATTAGTGTATTTCTTTAAAATAATGTCTACTATTGGCAAGAGTTGACTAGGTCACCTTCAACATGGAGATTCACTTGGTAAAACTATATATTGATCAATAATTTGATAATGTGTGTCACAAGTTTACAAGGTTGATATTCTTTGATCCATCAAATCACTTATAGGATTTAAGACTAAATAACTGGAACTGTATAGGAAATTTTTCTGTTGTTTCTATTATTGATAATATTGAAAATGATCCAAATGCTTAACAATGTGGGACTGGTTAAATGAATCCTGGCACAGCCATAGGATACTCCTCAGCCATTACTGTGATGTTGTAAAAAGGAAAATATTTTGAGTACTCGTGATGCATCTGGCACTGTACCAAGCACCTTAATTATTACTGTCTTACTTAAGCCTAACAGTATCTGGAGATGATAGGTATCATTATTCCCATTTATAGATGAGAAAACACAGAAGTTCGAACAGCTAGTAAAGTAGTGTTGCTGGAATTCAGTCCATGTCTGCTCGTAACCCTCATTCTTTTTTTTTTTTTTTATAGTGTTTATTTTTACTTGTTGACAGTTTGCTTTATTTATTTATTTATTTATTTGGCTGTGTTGGGTCTTCCTTTCTGTGCAAGGGCTTTCTCTAGTTGTGGCAAGTGGGGGCCACTCTTCATCGCGGTGTGCGGTCCTCTCACTATCGCGGCCTCTCTTGTTGCGGAGCACAGGCTCCAGACGCGCAGGCTCGGTAATTGTGGCTCACGGGCATAGTTGCTCCACGGCATGTGGGATCCTCCCAGACCAGGGCTTGAACCCGTGTCCCCTGCATTGGCAGGCAGATTCTCAACCACTGCGCCACCAGGGAAGCCCTTAACCCTCATTCTTAATCACTGTCCTAATGATAGGGGAAAATATTCACTATTTACTGATAAGTTATTGTTTTAATGCAGTTTAACTGACCTTAAAATAAACAACAAACAAAAAAACTCCCTCCTGTATGCAATCCCTTCTCCCTAACTTTGGAAGTTACTTATCTTTGGTAATTTTTTCCCCCTAAATGAATCTACCTTTATACATGTTCCTTATTGATTTTGGAAGTATTAAATGCCTGCTCTAAGAATTCAAACAATATTGAAGATTATGAAGTAGCTGCTCCTTTAATCATAAATGGTATCTCTGTATATGATTGGATACACTCGTAGCCCTTTTTTTAATGTTTCCTCATTTCTACCTCTTCTTGCTCTAGTGTCAGCTTATATATATCCCCTGGTTGGGGATGAAGACGGACCAGAAAGGCAAACTGAGTGGAGGGATCCACATCGGTCTAAATGGCTAACTTTCAGCACAGCAGGGTCCACTGTGTATGTGGTGTAGCGTGGCGATAGAAGCACTGGCTCTGGAGCCTGACTGGCTAGATTGAGCCCCAGCTTTTGAACTTGGGCAACTTGTTTGACCTCTTAGTGCCTCAGTGTCTTCCTAAAATGAAGGTGGTCATTGTACCTATCGTACCTCATGAGATTGTGGTATGGATTAAATTAGTCAGTGCATGTCAAGTACTTAGAACAGTGCCAGGGACATAGTAAGTGCTCAACCGTTAGCTATAATTACTGTAAGGATGGTGATGATGATGCAGCATATGTGCAGGGATGGAAGAAAAGAAAAATAATAGAGCTTACTATGTGCCATTATACCTATGTGATCTCCCCATTTGGGCTCTATGAGTTAGATATTTTCTTTTTTTTTTAAATCTTTTTTTAAAAATTAATTAATTAATTTATTTATTTTTGGCTGTGTTGGGTCTTCGTTTCTGTGCGAGGGCTTTCTCTAGTTGTGGCGAGCGGGGGCCACTCTTCATTGTGGTGTGCAGGCCTCTCACGGTCGCGGCCTCTCTTGTTGTGGAGCACAGGCTCCAGACGGGCAGGCTCAGTAGCTGTGGCTCACGGGCCCAGCCGCTCCGCGGCATGTGGGATCCTCCCAGACCAGGGCTTGAACCCGTGTCCCCTGCATTGGCAGGCAGATTCTCAACCACTGCGCCACCAGGGAAGCCCAAGTTAGATATTTTCTTATTCCCACTTTATACAGATGAGGAATCTAAAATTCAGGGAGGTTACATATTTCCATATGTAGAATGAATCATTAGAGGGCAAGATAAACACTGAGAGCCAGCTGGCCGGGAGATAGCAGAATGCTGAGTAATGAGATGAGAAACAGTCTTCAGTGGTACCTCCCTTTAGGACCAAGGTGCAGTGTTGTCACTTTCAGGACTGGATGGGGGCCCGATCTGGTATCAGAAAACTGTGTGTTGGAAATCCAACTATTTTTATGCTTCTTGTAGTTTCTGTAAATACTTCTTGTTTTGTTTTCCCTTAATATGTACTAAAATTATTTCCAAATTATCGGTTTATCTCATTTTTACTTTGAGGGAGCAAAAAGGCAAAAGTGATCTTTGCTGGAGCTTTCAGGAAGAACCTTGTCAGTTAGACACCAGGTGTGCTGGGCTTCAAATGCCAAAAGCCCAAGAGGGCAAAGAAACACAGGGAGAAAAAGCCTCTTCCCCAGAGGCTTCTGGAGTATCCTGCTCTAGCCTTGGAAGGTTTTGAACAATGCTCTTTGTCCTAGAGGATACCCCTTTCACTTAGTCATCTATCCAGCATGACTCATCCCCAAGAGAGTTTGAATAAATGAAATCTTACAGTATTTATGTTTTTGTGACTTTTATAAACTTAGTGATGTAGAAAGAGCATGGACTTTGCAGTCGGACAGACCTGAGGTAAACTCCTGGTTTTGTCACTTAGTAGTTGTGCAATTTGGGGCTAGTTAATAACTTCTCTGGGCTTCCGCGTCTATAAAATAGGAATAATGAAATCTACTTCACAGAATTGGTATGAAAATGAAATGAGCCAGCAAAAACGAAAGTGGACCCTGTAACCTCTGGCACACACAGGCACTCGTGCCTTTCCTTCCACTGTTAGATTGTGGTTTTGGGGGCGAGAATTTGCTAAGTCTTGTATTTATTTTTATACTTTTCTACTATATAAAGTACAGTGCTTTGTTTACAGCAGCATCGTATAAATACCAGCTGAACAACGTTGGCATACATGCACAGAAACTAAGTCATGGGTAGACGGATTTTAGGTGTGTTTTAATGTTTATTAATTTATTTATCCTGTCATAGAGAAAACCCGCCAATTGTAGATAAGTGGGATGCAGAGTCAGGGCCGAAGAGTCAGCTAGATTGTTCCCTGCATGGGGTCACCAGCTCCAGAGGAGAGTGGGGACCAACCTCTGGGCCCCTCTGCTTACAGAGTCCCCGAGAGCACCGTGTTTCATTGGCTCAAAGGCAGCCTTCTGTGGGTGAACGATGGCCTCCTCTCTTCTGACACGAGGGGTCCCTCCTATAAATGATTTGCTGTGCTTGACTTAAATGTTTTCTTTTTATCTTTTAATTATGAACTTATGTAAGGAAGATAATGTGTCACTCATTTACCCATAAACTGAGATTGCCATAATTGCTATAACTTTTTAAAAGTTTGACTTCCTTTCAGACGTTTAGAAAAACTGGAAGAATGTTACAAAGAATTCCCGTACACCCTTCACAGTTTTCCAGGTGTTAATATTGCACCACCTTTGCTTGTCCCCATCTCTCTATATTACATAGGCAGATTTTTTTTTTTTCTGAGCCATTTAAGATAAATTTCCCTCCCTCCCTCTCTTTCCTTCCTTCCCTGCTTTCTCTCAAATAAAACGTGTAGGTAGAGCTAAACTCCCCCTCCTCAGTCATCCCCTCCCTCCCCTCCCTGCCTTCCCTCGCCTTTGTCAGGGAACCTGCTGTCTTACATGTTTTTGTCCTTTTACTGCATAATGATTAGATCTGTAGATACTGACTTTTGGTTATTTGTTGAGACTTGTTTTGTAACCTAGTACTTGATCACTTTTACAAATGTTCCATATAACCTGGGAAAGAATGTATACTCTTTAATTCTTTAAATGAGCCAATAGCTACACACGGACTTACAACAGTGCCTGGCACATCATAAGCAACAGGAAGTGTTCAATTTTAAAAGTAATCATATGGTTGTACAGTTATATATACAGTCCACTAGCTCATTTTTTTTTATTATTGAAGTATAGTTGATTTACAACATTATATTAGTTTCAGGTGTATATCATAGTGATTCAATAGTTTTATAGATTATACTCCATTTAAAGTTATTATAAAATATTGGCTATATTCCCTGTGGTGTACACTATTTCCTTGTAGCTTATTTATACATAGTAGTTTGTACCTCTTAATCCCCTACCCCTATCTTGCCCCTCTAGCTCATATTTTTTAACTGTCTTATTCAAATTATATATGTATGAGCTTTCAATTTTTAGAGAAGTGTGTTAAAATCTCCCTATGAGTATAAAGCTGTGTATCTTTGCATGTATTCTACCAACTTTTGCTCCTTGACATGGAAGTGAGAGATTCTGGTCAGTTGTCTGGATCCCATCCCCTGACCCTTCCCGTTAGTGAGGGCTGTGCTTCACTGCACAGCAGAGACCTAGTATGGAAGTTAGGGCACTGGCTGAGTGGAAACGGTATCCCAGGGAAATGGAAGTTCATGAATTCAAACACACCTGGAATCACACTGGCATCAACATCTCCCCTGTGTAAGGTATTGCTGTGCAGCCTACTCACCACTTGCTATACTCTGATATTTTTCCTCTTAAATTCCCCCTGGTCCCTCAACCCTAATTCCTCTGAAGTTTAAGTTAACCTTTTTTTTAAAAATTATTTTGGCCGCGCCATGTGGCATGTGGGTTCCCCAACCAGGGATCAAACCCACGCCCCTTGCATTGGACACGTGGAGTCTTAACTACCGGACCACCAGGGAAGTCCCTAAGTTAACGTTTTGGATAATATTCACCATATTCCCTTTTTCCAATATTCCAAAACTAAATTTCAAAATTGATAATGATACTTAACAGGACTGGAAGCTTAGTAAAAATGTTTCTTAGCTAATTCAACAAAAGTTGAATGTTGTTCGTTCCACAGTGGTAAACAGAATACACATGGAGAAGAGTGGGAAAAATAGACACAAAACTAATAAACCCTAGTAAATTGTGAAAATTGATAAAAGAGAAAAGAACTGTTTCCATAAGGGAGGAAACAATGGGTGGGGAGGATGTTCCAAGAGGAATGACGAGCTCTGGAATGGTCACAGGCCAGGACAGACCTTAGCCACTGGAGGGTGACAGAAGCCAGCGAAGTGGGAATATAGTGGGCACAGATAAGTGGCCAAGAGGAGACAGGAGAGACCCACAGGGACTGGCTCATGCGGGCCTGCGTGAGCCTTGAGACAGCTTTGGATTTTACTCCAGGAATTGGAATCCACTGAAGGGTTTCAGCAGAGAGTGAGATGACTGTACTTACGGTTTTAATATAACTCCAGCTAGTAAGTGGAGAACGAGTAGAGAAAGAAGGTCAGACATGGAAGCAGGGATACCATTCAGGGCAACTTTGGCAAATGAAGATTTTTGTGACCTCAGATTATTTTTCCCTCTTGTCAGAGAGTTTAAAAACCACAATGGCAAATAAAACAGACTTAAAGTAACTTCAGCTGTAAAGAAATGTTTATACAGGGACTTACCTGGTGGTCCAGTGGGTAAGACTGCGCTCCCAATGCAGGGGACCCGGGTTCGATCCTTAGTCGGCAAACTAGATCCCATGTGCATGCCACAACTAAGACTCCACATGCTGCGACTAAACATGCCACAGCGAAGATCCCAAGTGCTGCAACTACGACCTGGTGCAGCTGAGATAAATAAATTTTAAAAAAATAAAAGAATTGCTTACACAGTTTGTAAATAACCATCTTCACAGGCCTGGAAGGTCTAGATTTATAACCATAACCCCACCCCCAATTTAAAGTGTGGGTATTTTGTAAAAGTTTTCTTTTTTTTTTAAAGAATGTGTGTCTGTGTGTGTATATGTACACATGTGTATATGGCCTTTTATTTCTGAGTTTTTATTTATTTATTTATTTATTTATTTATTTATTTATTTATTTTTGGCTATGTTGGGTCTTCGTTGCTGCGCGCGGGCTTTCTCTAGTTGCAGCGAGCGGGGGCTACTCTTTGTTGTGGTGCATGGGCTCTAGGCGCGCGGGCTCAGGAGTGCAGCCTCAGTAGTTGTGGCGCACGGGCTTAGCTGCTCCGTGGCATGTGGGATCTTCCTGGACCAGGGCTCGAGCCCATGTCCCCTGCATTGGCAGGTGGATTCTTAACCACTGCACCAGCAGGGAAGTCCTGTAAAAAGTTTTTATTTTGAAAATTTGAAACTTCTGTAAAAAGAGAAGAGTATAATAAATTCCCATTACCTTGGGAATTACTCACTTACTTGATGAATATTGTTTGCTGACATTTACTTCATCTGTCACTTGTTTTTCTTCCTTTGCTGAAGTATTTAAAAGCAAATACCAAGTATGTAATTTTGTCCCTTCATATATTAAGGCTCCAACTCTAAAATATAAACATTTTCTTACATACCACAAAGCCATATTCACAAAACATAAAAATTTATTGCTAACATCTAATACCAATTCTATAACCAAATTTCTTTAATGTCTCAAAAAATGTCTTTTTATAGTTGGTTTGTTCAAATCAGAATCTAAATAAGATCCATGCCATCTTAGACCTTTTAAGTCTCTTTTAATACAAGTCACTGCTTTTTTTTTTTTAATTTATTTTTGGCTGTGTTGGGTCCCCTTTGCTGCGCACGGGCTCCCTCCAGCTGCGGTGAGTGGGAACCACTCCTCGTCGCGGTGCACGGGCCCCTCACTGTCGTGGCCTCTCCCACTGCGGAGCACGGGCTCCAGGTGCGCAGGCCTCAGTAGTTGTGGCACGTGGGCTCAGCAGTTGTGGTGCACGGACTCAGCTGCTCCACAGCATGTGGGATCTTCCCCGGCCAGGGCTCCAACCCCTGTCCTCTGCACTGGCAGGCAGACTCCCAACCACTGCGCCACCAGGGAAGCCCTCCTTTTTTCCTTTAAAAAAATTTATGTCATTGACTTGTTGTAGAAACTGGATTAGTTGTCCTGTAAAATGTCTAAATATTTCATAATAAAAACTCTTAAGTTAAAAAAAAAAGACAAACTGTGGAGTTTGAGCCTTTCAACTTCCAGTAAGTCAGCCCATCTCTCTGGAATGTTCTTTGAAGTGTCTGGCATACAGTCCGGTACAGTGAACCATAAACACACCATGCTTGGCAGGCATACACAGACTGTTAAACATGAGTGAATGTTTTAATTTTATCATTCAGCCTTCTCAGGTTCTTGACCTGTTTACTCGCTGTGATTTGTCTACTGTTCTTAAATAGAATCTGAAAATAGCACCATTTCTGAAGCATTAAAAAAAAAAAACAAGATAAAGCTTGTTTGCTAATCTCAGTCTTCTCTATTTCAGAAATTAGAAAATTAAAAATAGTTAAACTGGAGGTAGCTTCGTAAAAGCCAGATTTGGTTCCACTTTAAGGATGCGCAGAAGAAGCAGTGACCAAACAATGCATGTTTTCTTCACCTCAATGTCTGCCTTCACCTTTGATTTCTTTGCTATAATTAGCATCTGTTGCCAGTGAAGCTGAGAACTTATTACCTGCAGTAACCAGAATTAGATCACTGGTTCTTTTGGCTTGGTTGTTTCAACAGATTGTAGTGTATGAATATTATTGCAAATCTAAAAAGATTTTTTAATATCTGTCTCATGCTAATCATTTTGAATCTTTACTAGTTTGAAGATTCAAAGCAAAGGTATAATTCCAAATCAAACATTTGGGTAATTCTGGGTGTATCTTTTGGATCAGGCCCTAAACTAGGAGACGTTTGACAGAGATACATATTAGTTATTTTAAGATGAAAGAGAGGGTTGGGAACCAGGGTCCTTAAATCCTCAACCAACCAGCTACTGTGGCTTCAGCTGCCCTCTTTGGATCCCTGTAAGATGTAAGTGTGTAGAAGACCAGGCCAGACAGACACCAGCCATAGGTAAGGGCTGGAGCCTTGACATACTGTCTGGGATGAATTGGGTGGTCAGTGGATGATCTTTCCCGTGGTCCACTGATAATTAGTCACTCTTTTCTTTGTGTTCCTATAGCTCTTTGGATTTATCATATCCTTCCTTGTATTATAGCTATTGTGTACAACTATATACCCTCCACTAAAATGTAACTATCTTAAGAGTAGGGATCATATCTTATTTATCTTCCTAGACTTTCTTAATGTAGTAAGAACTCAATAAATGTTTATTTAATCGAATTGGCACTCGAATGGCCAGAAAATGTTGATGTCTCCTCATCATTCAGTCTTCAATTAGGAAAGATTTGTAGTCATTAAGTAGCAAAAGCAACTTAAACCAAAACAAACTACACTAACAACGAGATTAACACTGGCAGATAATATTCTAGGAGTTATAAAGGACAAGGAGCTGAACCAAGTGTTGGTTCATCCATTCATTTAGCAAACATTTATTGAGACCTTGATGTACATCACGCGCTATGCTTGATGACCAGGATGGAAAGGTGAAAAGATACTGTCTCTGCACTCAGGGAGTTCACAGTTTCAGTTGTGTCTGATCCTGGAATAATTTTTAATAATAAAAGAATAATAGGATTTATAGGTCACCAGAAAAACAGAAAAAAAAAACTTGACCAGTACTCTTCAAAAGTGTCAATGTCCTGAGAAATTAGGAGAGACTAAGAATCTGTCACATATTGGAAAATAATAAGGAAACATGACAACTCAACACAGTGTGGTATAAGAGAATGGATCCTGGAACAGAAAAAGGACATTTTACCAGTGACATATTTTAGAATTGCTGGAGCATAATGATATGTTTTATTATGTTTAAAAAATTCTCCCCAGAGACTTCCCTGGTGGTCCAGTGGATAAGAATCCGACCTTCCACTGCAGAGGGCGTGGGTTCCATCCCTGGTCGGGGAACTAAGATCCTCCGTGCCTCGCAGCTCGCCAAAAAAATTTAAAAATAAATTCTCTCCAGACAGTGCACCCCAATACTGCCTGCCTGCCTTCCTCCTGACTACACCATCCCGTCCCTCCCTGTATACAGGTAGGTTAAGAAGCCGTCTTGCTTGATTTGCATTTCTCTGATGAGTAGTGAAGTTAAACATATGCTTATTTGTTTATTGGCAATTTGTATTTCTCACTGAAT
Source organism: Monodon monoceros (assembly GCF_005190385.1). Lineage (NCBI taxonomy): Eukaryota > Metazoa > Chordata > Mammalia > Artiodactyla > Monodontidae > Monodon > Monodon monoceros. The sequence goes on along the minus strand of NW_021703770.1, from coordinate 64,281,973 downwards.
TCCCTATTCATATCCTTGGCCTATTTTTCTTTTGGTTATTTTCTTTTTCTTATTGTTTAAAAGAACTCTTTATAGATTATGAATAATAACCCTTTGTTGCCCATTTTGCAAATATTCTCTCTCAGTGTGTCATTCATCTTTTAACTTTATGGTCTTTTTTGCTATATGGAAGTTATGTTGGTGTTTGTGGGAGGGTATAAATGAATTTTTATTTCATTTAAAATTAAAATACTAGAAGCTAAGAATACATTTTAAAAACCTATCAAAACTCCAGGTGGAAAATCCACTGTGCTTTTCTGAGAAGGGAGCAATGCCCAGGATCAAAGCAAAGCACAGCAAAAGACTTCTGGGTGCCCTTCTCAGGCTCCCTGTACTTCCCTCCCAGCGCTCTTCTGCCACCCAGTGCTATTGCTCTCCTAGGAATTCCTAGGGGAGAAGGATGTACATAAAGGCAGGACTCTGCAAAAGTGTTTAATCTCTATGTAATTTAATCAGTCCATCATGGCTTCTAGGTTTTGTTTCAGGCCAAGGAATTTCTTTCCTACCCAAAGTTTATAAAGATATTATATATATATATATATATATATATTTACAGTTTTATCGTTTTGTTTTTTACATTTAGATCTTTAAACCATCAGTAATTTATGGATAGCCAGTTATCCTTGTGCTGTTTGTATTGAATAATCCAGTCTTCTCCTACTGACTTGAAATGCCACCTTGAGCATGTATGAAACCCTCTAAGTATAAACCCATTATACTTATTATTTTCTGGACTCGGTTCCACTCCACTGTTCTAGTTATCTTTTCCTGATCAGTACCACACTATCCTATTTACCATGTTTTATAGTTCTTTTCAGTGTCTTGTGGACCAAGTCTTATTTTGTTACAGTTGTTTTACAAAAATTTCTTGGCTATTTTCAAACATTTACTCTTTTAGATAAGCTAGAGAATCAGCTTTTAAATTTAAAAAATTCCATTGGGAATTTGATAAAAATCATATTTAGTTTACAGATCAATATGGGGAGAATTGGCTTTAAAAAATATTGAGGCTTCTTATTCAGATATGACTCTCCACTTACAGAGATCTTTGTACGTCCTTCAATAAAACATTGTAGTATTTTTAAACTGTTTTGAACATTTCTTGTTAATTTTATTTCTAGGTATTTTATAGTTGTGGTTATTATGAATGGGATATTTTTTTAAATTTATTTACTTATTTAGTTTTGGCTGCGTTGGGTCTTCATTGCTGCGTGCGGGCTTTCTCTAGTTGCGTTGAGCGGGGGCTGCTCTTTGTTGCGGAGCACGAGCTCTAGGCACGCAGGCTTCAGTAGTTGTGGCTCGCGGGCTCTAGAGCTCAGGCTCAGTAGTTGTGGAGCACGGGCTTAGTTGCTCCGCGACATGTGGGATCTTCCCAGACCAAGGCTCGAACACATGTCCTCCACATTGGCAGGCGGATTCTTAACCACTGCGCCACCAGGGAAGCCCTGGGATATTTTTCCATTACATTTTCGATCTGGTTCTTGCTGATACACAGTAAAACTATGATTTATATATATTCCTCTTGTATCTAATATCTTTTATTAATATACTTTGTTTATTTAACCTCTCCTTCATTTCTGGGCATTAGGTTGTTCCTAATTTTGATGGTCACAGTTAGCTATAAACATCTTTAATCAGGTAATTTTTCCCTCTAAATTTCTTCCCGCAAATGGAAAAAACAGATTAAAGGGCTGTGTGACTTCATAGCTCTTACTGCATAGTGCTCTGAGGAATCTCCTGAAGGGCTCTCCTACCTTTCCAATTCTACCTGTAACAACATCAGCACATCAGTAGCAGTGATGAAGGTAATGGCAACAAGGATGATGAGACTCTTTGTTGAGAGCTGGGTATTTTGCTTTGGGCTTTCTGTGTCATTTCTCATTTAATCCTCATGACAAGTCTATAAGATGCTGTTACTATCAGTCTGTACAGATAAGGAAATAGGGCACAGAGAAGGAGGGTGACATATGTGGGCTCACAGCTGGTAGGAGGCGAAGTCAGGTGTGTTGTGTTCCATGGTCAGTGCCTTCTCCCTGTGTCTTCTCCAATATCCGTTCTTTCCATTTTCATTTACATTTGAAACTTTAAAAGGTATATGAGACCTGAAAGTTGTTTTATTTTGCATTTATTAACTAATAAATAAGCCATTTAATAACATACTTGTTAAACTGCTTTTTCATCTCCTTGACTACTTATCCAACAGATGTTAATTATATATTTGTAACAACTCTCTAAATGTATTGGATAGAAAGTTTTTAAAGATTATATTTTCCCCTGTACCTTTACAAAGGTCCTTGGGTTTTCTTACCCAGTGAGTCTTCCTTTCCTCTATTCTAATTTATGTCTCCTGTAAATACTTCTTATCTGAAAATTCTATTACCAGCATGTAGAATAGTATATTAAGTGTGGTTACATGGGACACATCATCTCATTAATGTACTGAATAGTAGTAGTAGTACTACTAGTAGTAGTAATAGTTAATAATAATAGCAGCTTTCAAATACTGTTTACCAAGTGCTAAGGATGTTATATACACAATCTCAGTTAATCCTCACTATAATGTAATAAGATATTATCCTTTACAGATGAAGAAATAGGCTCAGATTTATCAACTTGCCCAAGGACATACAGCTAACAAAAGGAAGGCCTGTCATATTTCAAAACCATGTTCTTAATGACTATTGTCTGGCCCTTCATTACATATAAAGTTGACTCTCTCTTTGCCAAAAAAAAAAAAAGGAAGAAAGAAAAAAGAAAAGCTCTTTATCAAGTCAAGAATAAAAAACCTTCCATACCAATTCCCTTCTCTTAAAAAAATGTTTTTTAGTTATTTAGAATGAATTTTTTAATTGATGTATAATGTTATAATTCATGTATTATAAAATGAGCACCATAATAAGTCTAGTTAACATCAGTCACCACACATAGTTATAAAATGTTCGTGCCAATTTCTTAAAGGCTTTAGATCAAGGAGATTTGAAATAGTATCACATATTCTCCTAGCATTTTCTCAAGAACTTTGCCGTCTCCCTCGCCTGTCCTAGCTTCTCCTGCCTCTTGGGGTCTCTGAGCATTGCCACTCTGGCCTCCAGGGGGCACTATTTCCCCTTTAACATAGTGGCTCAAGCATTTGACTCTCAATTCGATGGAGTAGGGATTAGACCAGGGAAAATATTTAAACAAAAGTTTACAAAGAGCTTCAGAAGAACAAAAGACAAGTGAGTACAGGGAGTAATATACAACTGAATAATTTGGTTCATTGAATGCAGTGCAGGCGTTTCAGTATTTGACACTGTAAAAGGATTCCTCCCTACCTTGCTTTCCACTACATGTACAAACCAGAACCAGTTTTCTCTACCCCGCATCATGTCCTCAAGCAAGCAAAAAATCTCAAAAATAGCTCCAAGGTTGGTAAGGCTAGTTCCAGCTATGGGCTTCCTTCCAAATTCTAGTTTCCAGTCTCGGTATCTGCCTCTTTCCTACATGCCAGACACTAAGCATGCCAGCCCTTTTCAGGGAAGATAGCATTGCTGACCCCTGGGCTGTTGCTTTACCCTGTTGTTGGGAGATGGTTATCTCTCACGCGCCTGCATGTCTTGCTCAGGGTGCCCAGAATGCCAGGTCCTGACTGCTTGTGTTACTTATCTGTTACTCCATAGCAGATTACTCTAAATCATAGAGGCTTAAGACAACAATCACTTATTTTCTGACAGTTTCTGTGGATGAGGAATCTGGGCACGGCTTAGCTGGGTGCCTCTGGCGCAGGGTTGCAGCCTTGCCTCTGACAAGGCTATAGTCAAGGTGCTGGCCAAGGCTGCAGTCATTTCCAGGCTTGAATGGAGGAGATTCTGCCTCCAAGCTCACTCACCTGGCTGTTGGCCAAAGACATCTTTTCCTTGCCATGCAGTTATCTCTGTAAGGCATCTCACAACATGACAGCTGTCTTCCCACAGAGTGAGTCAGTGAGAGAGCATAAGATGGTGCCCAAGACAGAAGCCAGGTTTTTTATAACCTCATCTCAAAAGCAACATCCCATTTCTTGTGCTGTATTCAGTTAGTTAGAAGTGAGTCAGTAAGTCCAGCCCACAATCAGCTGGAGGGAGGGGTGTCACACAAAAGAATGAATATTGGGAGGCAAGTATTGGGAATACTGGGGACCGTTATGGGCTGTCTTGGAGGCTCTCTACCACACCACTGTATGCAAGCCATTTCTTGTGGTTGGGTTTGCAGTGGGCAGTCTTGAGGGATGAAGTAACATCTCCTTCTGGGACAAAGGACAGGCTTAGCTTGCTGCTTGCTAGAAAAGCAGTGGGTTCCCCAAGTTTATTGTTCCCCAGCTGCAACACAAACCCACTGCACATGTGGCATCTCTCTGGGCCCCTCCATGTCACCCGTGTGGAACTTGGAGACAAGGGGAATTGATGCAGACATTCTGATGCTCATTCTTTTTTTGATGTGCTGTGAATAATAAAGTTCTTTTTCTCTCACTCAGCTGTCTCGTGTCTTCTTCCAGCATCTGTGAGACACTGATAAGCTAACTTGTTGGCTTGTAAGGAGGGTAAAATTAAATCACAGACCTGACAGTTTGACTGAACAGGACAACCTCATCAGAACTGTGTACAGAATTGTGAGACCAGCATTCACACAAGAGATCCATGTACATATCCTTCATTTTATTTGACAAATACTTATGTAACCAGGCAGGTATCCTTCTAAGAGTTTGTGAATATAAACTCATTTAAGCCATGAGGTAGGCACTATTAAAAATCCCTGTTTTGGGACTTCCCTGGTGGTGCAGTGGTTGGGAATCTGCCTGCCAATGCAGGGGACATGGGTTCGAGCCCTGGTCCAGGAACAGCCCACATGCCACGGAGCATCTAAGCCTGTGCGCCACAACTACTGAGTCTGCACTCTAGAGCCTGCGAGCCACAACTACTGAGCCCGTGTGCCACAACTGCCGAGGCCCACGTTCCTAGAGCCTGTGCTCCGCAACAAGAGAAACCACCGCAATGAGAAGCCCATGTCCTGCAGCGAAGAGTAGCCCCCGCTTGCCGCCAACTAGGCCCGCATGCAGCAACGAAGACCCAACACGCCAAGAAAATAAATAAAATTTAAACAAAACAGAAAAGGAAAACATTTGAAAAAAAAATCCCTGTTTTATAATGGATAACCAACAAGGACATACTGTATAGCACAGGGAACTCTGCTCAATATTATGTAACAACCTAAATGGGAAAAGAATTTGAAAAAGAATAGATACATGTACATGTATAACTGAAGCACTTTGCTGTACACCTGAAACTAACACAATATTTTTACTCAACTGTACTCCAATATAAAATAAAACGTTTTAAAAAAATAAAAATAAATTAATTAATTAAAATCCCTGTTCTTTAGATGAGGAAGAAGCACAAAGATGTGAATTTACTTGTTCCAAGTCATGCAGCTCATAAGTGTCAGAGCCCCATTATACAAACAGAAACAAACGGACAACCTGGCTATAGCATCCACTGATCTGCTGTGTATGTGAAGTATGCTCAGTGTTAGGAAGGGATGGGGCAGAAAGAAGATGAGGGACATGACAAAATTAAAGAATTCTTCAAAACATATGTCAAAATCATCAGTTTAAGAGTTCTTTATTCCTCACATAACGTTATAGCTTTTGTGGTTTCATTGTGTACTCGAAGGAAAATCTCTACCAGTCAAATTGATAAATGGTGTGATTTGGTGTGCTCTATTTGGCTCGTTAGAATTTGACTTAGAAAATTTGCTCTATATTCAGACTATGAATGTAAAACTGCATTGTCCACACAAAAATCTACACATGAAGTTTATACCAGCTTTATTCATATTTGCCAAAACTTGGAAGCAACCAAGACATCCTTCAGTAAGTGAATGGATGAACTGGCATATCCAGGCGACGGAAGATTATTCAACACTGAAAAGAAATGAGCAATTAAGCCATGAAAAGTTGGGGGGGTGGGCGGTGTTAAATGCATATTACTAAGTAACAGAAGCCAATCTGAAAATGTTATATACTGTATGATTCCTACTGTATGACAATCTGGAAAAGGCAAAACTATGAAGACAGTGAAAAGATTAGTGGTTGCCAGGGGTGGGGGGAGGGAGGGATGAATAGGCAGAGCACAGAGGATTTTTAGGGCAGTGAAGCTATTCTCTTTGATACTATAATGTTGGATACACATCATTATACATTTGTCCAAATCAGAGCTTTCTAGTTCAAATGTGTATTAGTAAGTTTTAACTGTAGTTTTCTTTTTTTGGTAGTGTACTATTTTGAATACATAAATATTTTCAAAGTCTTATGCCATTTCTTCCTATGCTACAGATAATATGATATGTCAACTTTTTGCACATACATAAAATGGATTCACATTATTAATTAAGCTGTTTTCTGTTAAAATAATTGATCTAATCTGGCTACTGATTATCACATACAGAAATATGGCAGATAAACATACCTATCAAAGAAGATTCACCCAAAAGTGCTTCTACATTAGAAAAGAGGAAAGGGGAAAACAATAAGTAAGTTAATATGTTTAGAGTTGCTTTAATTATTGGTTAGACGGGTCTCTTTAAGAAGATTTTGTGGAGAAGTTGAGTCATATTCCCACATATTCGGATGTGCCTCAATGCCCTAGAATATGCCTCCCTTGTTCTTGGATTAGGGCACCGTCCTTTCTCAGGACCTCAATCAAAATCTGGTCCAGTCCTTTCCACATCTCTCTTGTAGCTTGACTATGGACCACTTCTGGGTCAGTACTAGTCCCTAGGGTCTAGGCTAGTGGTCTCAAATTGACAACCCCTGAGGCAGATTTGCCTGATATTTGGCTTGCACAGTGTTTTTAAAAAAAACCTGAATTTGTTCCTAGCATTTTTTTTTCTTTTGGCCGCACCGTGCAGCTTGCAGGATCTTACTTCCCCAACTAGGGATTGAACCCAGCCCCCCTGCAGTGGAAGCACAGAGTCCTAACCTCTGGACCACCAGGGAATTCCCTGTTCCTAGTGTTTTGACATTATGCCATTTCAGATGAAAATGTATATTGCTAGCTTTTATTGAAAATTGAATCAACCTGGCAACATTGGGCCTGTGCTGTCACATAGCAGCCATCAGCTGGTAGCAGCCGTCAGCCATTCCCCGTAGAGAGGTCATGCCCCGCTTGCCTCGCACTAAGACTGATTGTCAGTTGCCATTCTGCATCTCACTTTCACCTCCTCTGATATTTAGCACCCATGGTGCCTTCCAGGTGCTGTAGGCGTCTGAGTTTGTAAACTCTTCTACACCTGATCTTTGATGCCTTTCACCCAGCATTATCTGTTGACATTGGAGGTTCTGTGGTGCTCTAGTAAGATCATGGGCTTCGCATGGACTTAGCTCTGCCACTTTCCTACTGGGTGACGCCTTTGAACTTCCATTTCTTTATCTGTGAAATGGTGATGATGGTGTGGTTATGAAGATTAAAGGCAATGTGTACATAATGTGCTACCTGGAGGATAATCTTATGGTATGCTACATCAGACCCTTGCAACTAGTTATATAAAGAAAACAAAAATGAAAACGTTTTTGAGTTAGCATGGTTTCCAAAACTGGGGAAAACAGAGATAATTCTCCATATGCCCACACTTACCTGCATCTTTTGTAGAGCTCCTGATATATCTATCTAATTTGTTTTCTACGTGCTGCTGTAACAAATTACTGCAAACTGAGAGACTTAAAACAACAGAAATGTATTATTTTATAGTTCTGTAGGTTAGGAGTCTGACATGGGTTTAACCGGGCTAAAATCAATGTGTCAGCGGGGCTGCGCTCTTGTTTGGAGGCTCCATATATGAATCCATTTCCTGGCCTTTACCAGCATCTTCTGGAGGCTACCCACATTCCCTGGCTCTTGGCCCCTTTCTCCACCTTTGAAGCCAGCAGTGTTGCATCTCTCTGACCATTCTTCCACAGTTGCATCTTTCTCTGACTCTCTTCTATTGCCTCCCTCTTCCACTTTTTTTTTTTTAGAAATATTGATAGTTTATTTCTTTTTTTTAAAACACCTTTATTGGAGTATAATTGCTTTACAGTGTTGTGTTAGTTTCTGCTGTATAACAAAATGAATCAGCTATATGCATACGTATATTCCCATATCCCCTCCCTCTTGCGTCTCCCTCCCACCCTCCCTATCCCACACTCTAGGTGGTCACAAAGCACAGAGCTGATCTCCCTATGCTATGCAACTACTTCCCATTAGCTATTTTATAGTTGGTAGTGTATATATGTCAATGCTTCTCTCACTTCGTCCCAGCTTGCCCTTCCCCCTCCCCGTGTCCTCAAGTCTATTCTCTACATCTGTGTCTTTATTCCTGTCCTGCCCCTAGGTTCTTCAGACCTTTTTTTTTTTAGATTCCATATATATGTGTTAGCATACGGTGTTTGTTTTTCTCTTTCTGACTTACTTCACTCTCTATGACAGACTCTAGGTCCATCCACCTCACTAAAAATAACTGAATTTCACTTCTTTTTAAGGCTGAGTAATATTCCATTGTATACATGTGCCACATCTTCTTTATCCATTCATCTGTCGATGGACATTTACGTTGCTTCCATGTCCTGGCTATTGTAAATAGTGCTGCAATGAACATTGTGGTACATGTTTCTTTTTCTTTTTGAATTTTATTTATTTTTTTATACAGCAGGTTCTTATTAGTCATCCATTTTATACATGTTAGTGTATACATGTCAATCCCAATCTCCCGGTTCATCCCACCCCCCCCACCCCCCACCACTTTTCCCCCTCGGTGTCCATACGTTTGTTCTCTACATGTGTGTCTCAATTTCTGCCCTACAGACTGGTTCATCTGTACCATTTTTCTAGGTTCCACATATATGTGTTAATATATGATATTTGTTTTTCTCTTTCTGACTTACTTCACTCTGTATGACAGTCTCTAGATCCAGCCACCTCTCTGCAAATGACCCAATTTCATTCCTTTTTATAGCTGAGTAATAGTCCATTGTATATATGTACCACATCTTTATCCATTCGTCTGTCGATGGGCATTTAGGTTGCTTCCATGTCCTGGCTATTGTAAATAATGCTGCAATGAACATTGGGGTGCATGTGTCTTTTTGAATTATGATTTTCTCAGGGTATATGCCCAGTAGTGGGATGGCTGGGTCATATGTTAGTTCTATTTTTAAGTTTTTAATGAACCTCCATACTGTTCTCCATAGTGGCTGTATCAGTTTACATTCACACCAACAGTGCAACAGGATTCCCTTTTCTCCACACCCTCTCCAGCATTTATTGTTTGTAGATTGTTTGATGATGGCTATTCTGACCGGTGTGAGGTGATATCTCATTGTACTTTTGATTTGCATTTCTCTAATGATTAGTGATGTTGAGCATCCTTTCATGTGTTTGTTGGCAATCTGTATATCTTCTTTGGAGAAATGTCTATTTAGGTCTTCTGCCCATTTTTGGATTGGGTTGTTTGTTTTTTTGCTATTGAGCTGCATGAGCTGCTTGTATATTTTGGAGATTAATCCTTTGTCAGTTGCTTAGTTTGCAAATATTTTCTCCGATTCTAAGGGCTGTCTTTTTGTCTTGTTTATGGTTTCCTTTGCTGTGCAAGAGCTTTTAAATTTTATTAGGTCCCATTTGTTTATTTTTTTTTTAATTTCCATTTCTCTAGGATGTGGATCAAAAAAGATCTTTCTGTGATTTATGTCATAGAGTGTTCTGCCTATGTTTTCCTCTAAGAGTTTGATAGTGTCTGGCCTTACATTTAGGTCTTTAATCCATTTTGAGTTTATTTTTGTGTATGGTGTTAGGGAGTGTTCTAATTTCATTCTTTTACTTGTAGCTGTCCAGCTTTCCAAGCACCACTTATTGAAGAAGCTGTCTTATCTCCACAGTATATTCTTGCCTCCTTTATCAAAGATAAGGTGACCACGCACCTATGGTCAACTAATCTATGACAAAGGAGGCAAGGATATACAATGGAGAAAAGACAGTCTCCCTGCACTTATATGCACATTTTTGTCAATAAGTATGTACTACAGTACTACACCATCTGTAGTTGGCTGAATCCATGGATGCAGAACTGTTGATACGAAGGGCTGCCTAAAAGTTAGCCACGTATTTTCAGCTGGGGTTGGGGTAGGGGGTCAGCACCCCTAACCCCCTTGTTTTTCAAGGGTCAACTGTATATATATATAATTTTAAATTTTACCATGTATTGTGTTATTACTGTGTGATTATCTCACTTAATCGTAACAACTTTATGAAGTAGGAACTACTTTTCTGAATGAAAAAAACTGAGGCTAGGGAGTTAGGCGATGTGCTTGGGTCCAGAGCTGGTAAACAGCAGAGTGAGATTCAAACCCAGAACTGTTTTCCTCTAAAGCCATGTCCTTAATCACTACACTGTACTGAAATTTGTTCAAATTGTATTTTTCTTTCTACTTTCTAAGAAAATGTTTATGATATGTTTATGTTTATGATAGTGAAAATTGGGTTTTTCTGTTGGAGGGATAGTCAGTAAATAACAGTTAAAAGTCAAATAAAGATACCGTCTCCTTATTGCCTCTATGTGCTGCTTACCATTTTCTAAATGGAATTTTATATTACCACAGACTTTTGTGTATTTAATACCATGTGTATTTAATACCAAAAATTTTGACTTTTAATACCATGCCCAAAGTTTCTGAACTGTTAATACTGCTTGCTTTTTAAAAAGCCAAACGGGTATAAGTTCCTCCAAAGGCTGTGAGCTTTGGGCTTTGTTTATTTGCAGAGTTTAAAAATAAACAAGACCTCAGGAAATCATGTGATCCAGTTTCTTGCCTTGAATACCTCAAATCACCACATTTTCTTGCTATTTAGGGAAATGTATAGGATTCCATTTTAAGCATATAGGATCATTCTATGATCTAGTTTCCAGAAGTATTTTCCTCTACCTGTTTTTCATATGATTGTTCTCCAATGCAAATAAGTAGCAATTAAAAATAATTTACCCCAATCATGGGTTAAAATTACAAGTAATGAGATGCAATTTGAAAGACGTGGTTGAAATCAAATACCATGCCTGTAAAACTTCCAAACAGATGGTACTAGGTTTGAAGAAACAACACAAGGCAAAAGTGGTAAGGTAATTAAAAATGCAGTGTACTGGGGACTTCCCTGGTGGCGCAGTGGTTAAGAGTCCGCCTGCCAATGCAGGGGACACGGGTTCGAGCCCCGGTCCAGGGAGATCCCACATGCTGCAGAGCAACTAAGCCCGTGTGCCACAAGTATTTAGCCTGCGCTCTAGAGCCTGCGAACCACAACTACTGAAGCCTGCGCCCAGACGCAGCAATGAAGACCCAATGCAGCCAAAAATAAATAAATAAATTTATATTTAAAAAGTGCAGTATACTGAGGAATACAGTCAATAGTGAAGGCAATCTACATTGCATAAAGAAAAAATTAAGGTGTTTTTCTCATTTTTCATATGTTGTATCAAGGATATAAAATCCCCCTTGAAAGTACAGTTCATCTTTGTACCTTGAAACTTCCCTCTGCACACCCTCTCCAGCATTTATTGTTTGTAGATTTTTTGATGATGGCCGTTCTGACCGGTGTGAGATGATATCTCATTGTAGTTTTGATTTGCATTTCTCTAATGATTAGTGATGTTGAGCATCCTTTCGTGTGTTTGTTGGCAATCTGTATATATTCTTTGGAGAAATGTCTATTTAGGTCTTCTGCTCATTTTTGGATTGGGTTGTTTGTTTTTTTGTTATTGAACTGCATGAGCTGCTTGTAAATCTTGGAGATTAATCCTTTGTCAGTTGCTTCATTTGCAAATATTTTCGCCCATTCTGAGGGTTGTCTTTTGGTCTTGTTTATGGTTTCCTTTGCTGTGCAAAAGCTTTGAAGTTTCATTAGGTCCCATTTGTTTATTTTTGTTTTTATTTCCATTTCTCTAGGAGGTGGGTCAGAAAAGATCTTGCTGTGATTTATGTCATAGAGTGTTCTGCCTATGTTTTCCTCTAAGAGTTTGATAGTGTCTGGCCTTACATTTAGGTCTTTAATCCATTTTGAGTTTAGTTTTGTGTATGGTGTTAGGGAGTGTTCTAATTTCATACTTTTACATGTACCTGTCCAGTTTACCCAGCACCACTTATTGAAGAGGCTATCTTTTCTCCACTGCATATTCTTGCCTCCTTTATCAAAGATAAGGTGACCATATGTGCGTGGGTTTATCTCTGGGCTTTCTATCCTGTTCCATTGATCTATATTTCTGTTTCTGTGCCAGTACCATACTGTCTTGATTACTGTAGCCTTGCACTGTTGGTGGGAATGTAAATTGATAGAGCCACTATGGAGAACAGTATGGAGGTTCCTTAAAAAACTAAAAATAGAACTACCATACAACCCAGCAATCCCACTACTGGGCATATACCCTGAGAAAACCATAATTCAAAAAGAGTCATGTACCAAAATATTCATTGCAGCTCTATTTACAATAGCCAGGACATGGAAGCAACCGAAGTGTCCATCATCAGATGAATGGATAAAGAAGATGTGGCACATATATACAATGGAATATTCCTCAGCCATAAAAAGAAACGAAATTGAGTTATTTGTAGTGAGATGGATGGACCTAGAGTCTGTCATACAGAGTGAAGTAAGTGAGAAAGAGAAAAACAAATACCGTATGCTAACACATATATATGGAATCTAAGAGAAAAAAAAAAGGTCATGAAGAACCTAGGGGTAAGATGGGAATAAAGACACAGACCTACTAGAGAATGGACTTGAGGATATGGGGAGGGGGAAGGGTAAGCTGTGACAAAGTGAGAGAGTGGCATGGACATATATACACTACCAAACGTAAAATAGATAGCTAGTGGGAAGCAGCCGCATAGCACAGGGAGATCAGCTCGGTACTTTGTGACCACCTAGAGCGGTGGGATAGGGAGGGTGGGAGGGAGGGAGACGCAAGAGGGAAGAGATATGGGAACATATGTATATGTATAACTGATTCACTTTGTTATAAAGCAGAAACTAACACACCATTGTAAAGCAATTATACTGCAATAAAGATGTTAAACAAACAAACAAACAAACAAAACTTCCCTCTGTCTTAACACAGGGCTTTGCAGAGGAAGTGTTTGTTGAATTAGTAATATTTATATTTACATAAGAGTGCCTTAAAAGCACCTTGCAGATATCTAGAAGAGAAAATAAGTCATAAATGGTTTACTTAAACTACATAAAAACTAAGTAGGTGTTCAAATGACAAGTTTCAAATTCAAGTCCCCATCCATGGTGGATCATTACCTATGTAAAGGCCAGGTTTGGAGGTGGGGGAAGGAGTTGAGAAGCAGGTGATAGTGTGGAGTTTAGTCGTGGGAATAGGTCCTTTTATACGTTTCATAAATGATTTAAACTACTGATCTGGGTGGGGATTATATTTTTAATTTCTACCTCCCTGAACCTAGCACAGTACCTGGCACACACTAGGCACTAAACAAATAGTTATTGAATGAAGAAGGAAGAGAACAAAAGGCATTAAATTCTTAGATGACACCAAACAAAGGAGTAGGAATGGCGAAAGGTAATTGACAACTTGCTTTTTGAAAATGCACCCCATCTTTAAGAATGTTTCTGCATGCACACCCCTGTATAAATTATGTAATTGTGACCTATAGCAATAGATTGTACACATAGTACAATATAAACCCCAAATTTAAAAATATGAAATAATCAATATATTTAAATAATTTAATGGTATTTTATTAATAGTATAAGAGCCTTTTGCTTTCACTTGATGTTTTGTTACTTGGTATGTTATTCCTTTTTAAAATTCTTGGCTTAACTCTTCATGATATAGTGATTTGCAGATCTGGTCCTAAGATTAGATTATTCTAATACTACATTTTAATAGCTATCATAACTGGAAAAGATATTTCAACAAGATATTTAGATTTAAATGGAAGAAATGCATTGTTGTTGACTGTATCTATTAAAGTACTCATTTTCATTTTTCGATCTCATCAACCAGTTCTACAAAGGTTTATATTGAAGTTTGACTAGTAAATTTCCATTTTGCTTGCTATCAATCAGCAATTCTTGCAAACTACAGGCATACCTCATTTTATTGTGCTTCACTTTATTGCACTTTGCAGATACGGCACTTTTTACAGCTTGAAGGTTTGTGGCAACCCTGTGTTGAGCCTGTCTATTGGCACCATTTTTCCAATAGCATTTGCTTACTTCGTGGCTCTGTGTCACATTTCGGTAATTCTTGCAATATTTCAAACTTGTTCTTGTTATGGTGATCTGTGATCAGTGATCTTTGATGTTCCTATTGCAAAAAGATTACGGCTCACTGAAAGTTCAGATGATGGCTAGCATTTTTTAGAAATAAAGTCTTTTTAAAATTAAGGTATGTACTTTTTTTAGATATAATGCTATTGCACACTTAATATACTGCAGTAGAGTGTAAACATAACTTTTATATGCACTGGGAAACCAAAAAATTTGTGACTCACTTTATTGCAATGAACCTGCAGTATCTCAGAGGTCTGCCTGTGACTTAAAAGAATTTTATCTTTTCAACAGATGAATTTAAGACCCACTGAAATCCATTATTTGGAAAATATTTAAACAAATAAAAAATTGTTTCCAAAATTTAAGCGTGCATATATTAGTTTTAATAGGACACATGCACTGTTTTTTGCAACAAAATTACATTTTTCCAAATGCTTTTAAGCCCAAGCATCTTGAATACTATGATGGAAGATAAAGAGTTTCCACAATTACTCCCCATCTCAGTACAAAATATTATATAGATTCTATTGAAAGGATTTGTTTTTACAAAATTAATCACATCGATGACTTCCTATACCACACAAAACTGCATCACACTGATGATGGATGAATGAAGGTTTCCCTTCAAGTGGAAGCGCACCCTTCTCAGGATACCTCGCAGAGCATACGAATGACTGACAAAGAACTGTATGAGCATGCCAGTGGCAGTGCATATGTTGAATAATACAGCTTAATTTCTTCCTTTTTAGGTAAAACAAACACAGGCGGTCCGTGACTTACAATGGTTCACCTTACGATTTTTCAACTTCACGATGGTGTGAAAGCAATATGAATTCAGTAGAAACCGAACTCCAGATTTTGACTTTTTATCTTTTCCTGGGCTAGGGATATGCTGCTATGATCCTCTCTCGTGACGCTGGATAGCGGCAGCTCCTGGTCAGCCAGGCAGTCCGGAGGGTAAACAACCCATACGCTTCCAACCATTCTGGACCAAGACAACTATTCCATTTTTCACTTTTGGTACAGTATTCAATGAATTACATGACATATCCAACACTTTATTATAAAGTAGACTTTGTGTTAGAGGATTTTACCCAACGGTAGGCTAATGTAAGGATTCTGAACAGGTTTAAGCTAGGCTTGGCTAAGCTATGATGTCTAGTAGGTAGGGTGTATTAAATGCATTTTAGAATATTTTCAACTTATCATAGATTTATTGGGGATGTAACCCCATCGTAAGTTGAGGAAGATCTGTTACACACTGGGATATCTTCTTTCTCAACTGTAGTAAATTGTCTTGAGTACTCCTAGGATTTGTACCCTCCACTTTGGGTGTCTTTTGTCTTAACAAATGTGATGAAATTGAAAATCATCCAGGAAAAATAGTTTTGGTAAAACAGGTGCAGAGGAGTTCAATAGGATAATCAAAATAACCTCTTAAATATAATTTGAGAAGTGTAAGTATGCTAAACAAGCATCTAGAGTTCCGATTTTAAAGTCTAATGATGAAATATAATTCTAAATGTAAGAATAATTCTAAGTTGCATTATAGGAGTGTCAACTGAAGAGCTGAGAGAATGCTCTCACTATACTAATCGTTTCAAAGAAGATTCCATGTCTCATAATGGGCATCTCATCTAAAAAAGAATGTGGAGAATTTGGAAAGAAGTTGTACAAGAATTGTAAAACATTAAAAAAAGAGAGAAAGAAAAAGAGGTGTAGAAAAAGTTAAAAGAACTGAAGCTGTTTATTCTAGAAAACCTAGGGAATTTAAGGGTGTTCTGGTGTATGAAGAGTTATAGTCCTTTAAGTTCCATTTAAGCCTTTGACATATCTGGTTGAGCCAGACACAGATACCTTAGGGAACTAGATGAGGAAATAACAGCAATGCATGCATCTCTTTAAGCCAAAGGCTATTAAGACTTTGCCATCTGAGACAGGTTCAATCATTAATTGCACATAATTAACAGTAAATAACCGAGTCACCAAATGAATGGTGTTTAAGAAAGCTATTATTCTATACTGATAATTAACTAAAATAATTATTATCTTCAAAGTCTACCTAGTAGGTTTGAGCTCAAAGGCCTAATATGATTCTCTGAGGGACACAGGAAATGCTGACAGGACTTATGTAAATAAGCTACTGTCAACTAACAACAGACACAGTTTATGTACATAACAGACTATCCAAACGAGACAGAAAAAAACAAAGAGGGAAAATGAGAAAGAAAAAGGGGGCAATTTTTATTTTGTTCTTGATGCTCATAATAACTAGATCAGAAGATAATGAGATTTCCTTAATAGGGAAGGAGAATAGTTTTACTTCAGATAATGGAATGTTCTTAGCAAGATTTAAAGCAATTTCTAGCAGCTTTTTAATCAAAAAGCTGATGCTAGCAGTTTAGGCGGTTTGATCTCCTAACACTTCCCCTTGGTTTTTCTTATGAGTCTAGTATAGAAAGTAAGAAAGTTCTGTGATCTGAAAAGCCTTATATATATATATTTTTTATTATTATTTTTTTTTTGCCGTACGCGGGCTTCTCACTGTTGTAGCCTCTCCGTTGCGGAGCGCAGGCTCCGCGGCCATGGCTCACGGGCCCAGCGGCTCCGCGGCATGTGGGATCTTCCTGGACCGGGGCACGAACCCGTGTCCCCTGCATCAGCAGGCGGACTCTCAACCACTGCGCCACCAGGGAAGTCCTGAAAAGCCTTATATTTGACCCTAATATAGTCTTGCTTTAAAATAGAGTTTTCTCTTTATTACAAAACACACCTGAACTTTAGGCATTTCAGTTTTGAGTTTGAACATGGCTAACTTGACCCAAGAAAGATGTTGAGCTTTGAGCCACTCCCACAGGCAACACACAAAATGAGCATGCTCTGAACCAAGGAAACAGGGTAATTCTGCTTTGTGCTAAGGCAGTATAAACTGGTCTGTTTCAGTTCCCGTGAGGATCCCAGTTATTCTAACTATACTTTGCATTGCTTTATTAAATTGCTTTGCTCAAAAAATTCAATAAATTGGTCATTTTAACTCATATTCTCACCTATTTTTACAGCAGGCTTTTCTTGTTAATTATTTTCTGAGCCAATTCATGGCTAGGACTATGCCTTCAACGACTTTCCCAATAAAAATGGCTTTCTCTTTTCTGAAGTTGTGGTATATTACGGTTGGTATATCAATGGATAAACATAGCTGGAAACTATAGCAACAACTCATGATGTCTGACCCACTTAAGTAGGTGAGTCTGTAGTAGAATGAAAGAAAAGGTGCTATAAAAACTATGCAAATAACATGAATCAAAAACACCTTTCCTGGGCTTCCCTGGTGGCGCAGCGGTTGAGAGTCCGCCTGCCGATGCAAGGGACACAGGTTCGTGCCCCGGTCCGGGAAGATCCCACATGCCGCGGAGCAACTAAGCCCGTGCGCCACAACTATTGAGCTTGCACTCTAGAGCCCACAAGCCACAAATACTGAGCCCGCGTGCTACAACTACCGAAGCCTGCACGCCTAGAGCCCGTGCTCTGCAACAAGAGAAGCCACCGCAATGAGAAGCCCGTTCACCGCAACGAAGAGCAGCCCCCGCTCGCCGCAACTGGAGAAAGCCCGTGTGCAGCAACGAAGACCCAATGCAGCCAAAAATAAATAAATTTTAAAAAAAGATCATAAACCAGAACTCACTTAAAAAAAAAAACACCAACAGGCACTCATCTCATTATAACATATTATTTAAAAAGAAATACTGTATAACCTGGTTAGGTAGTTTTTTGTTTTGGGTTTTTTTGTTTTTTTTTTTATGTTTGGGTCAATAGTTTACAGTATTGACAGTCCAGTTATCTAAACTTCTGAACATAACTATATCTTAGTACTTCTTTTATGATTTTTTCCTGTTACTTTTAGGACTTCTACAAAAAT
Organism: Monodon monoceros; assembly: GCF_005190385.1. Classification (NCBI taxonomy): domain Eukaryota; kingdom Metazoa; phylum Chordata; class Mammalia; order Artiodactyla; family Monodontidae; genus Monodon; species Monodon monoceros. Next base: position 64,263,688 of record NW_021703770.1, on the reverse strand, counting down.
CCCAAAACTCTAAAAACTGATCATTCTTTATAGTAGTGCAGATGAAATACTGGCATTTTTATATCTGTGTTAGAGCTAACAATAACGATGATGACAATAGCAATCAACTGATAATATGTTCCAGTCATTCTACTAGGTTCATTTGATCCTCATAGCAATTTCATGAGATAAGCACTATTACTATCTGTTTTACTGAGGAGAAAAAAACACTGTTATCATCCTTACATTCCTGACAAAACCTTTGCTCGCAGAGGTGAAATAATTTGTCGGAAGTAGAAAGTGGCAGAGCCACAACTTAAATTTGGGTCTGTCCGATTCAAAAGCTTGTGCTCATAATGTCTACATTATAGATATAACAGATGAACACAATATTTGCCCAATCTGCATGAACTGAATCATATTTTTAAAAAAATATTGGAATCCAGAGTCTAACAAAAAACTTTCTCTATTTAAAAAATGTACTTACATGAAACCTTTTATAAAGGCATAAACATCAACTAGATATTGCTGAACATTCAACAAGTTTTACAGTGTAAACTTAAAAGAAATTGGAAACATAAAGGAAAAAGGAGATGTGATCTATATCTATAGGTGAATATGATTGATCAAAATGATCAGCCTTAAAGTGTGTCCTTTAATTTTAAGTGAAAAAACCCTTCAATAGTTTGTGAATATATTTATGACCTCTAGTGTTCTGAGCAATCAAGCTATTAAATTGCAGCTCTCAGATTATAAAGGCAAAATACCCAACGTTTTATCCGTTGAACGTCACCCGCCAGCTTTTCTGTCTTGATGCATTTGTGGGAGTTGGAGTGTGTGTGTGTGTGTGTCTATGTGTGTGTGTGTGTGTGTGTATTCTACACGGCAGGAGGACAAATTTATCTTGGAAATATAATGGTTCCCAGATGTTTGTTTTTCAAACAAAAGAAAAAAGAAGTTGAAAAGTGGTGATAGCCAGGTATTTGTCTCTGAAGTGAGAATGATATGATTCCACTTGGAGTTCATTGTCACAAAAGTTCCTTTTGTCTGAGAATTTTTTCAGCACTGTGACTATGGCTTTAGTTAAGAGATATCACTGATCACTTATTGATTTTGTTTCAAGAGAGGAACTTCTCTAGCTTCTCTGTGATTTATTGTGTGGATTGCTTTGTATGGATCACGGTAAAAACATATAAAGGACCACTGGCAATGTGTTGATTAGTATCTACTGGATTTTAGAATCCACTGTATTTTATATCCATTTCTGTATGCCACTGAATATCACTGTTTAGAAAGTTTTGTAGGATTATTATGTTTTGAACTATAAAAGTATTTGATTCACAAACCATTTTCTTTAAGAAGAAGGCCATACAATGTTGACATCAGAAATGAATATTCTTACATTTTCTGTGAGACTAAATTTTTGAATATTTTAAATATAAGGAAATGTCCCCTGAATTTAGGGAAGCCACACATAAATCAGTTCTTCTAATTACCTTTATTAGTTCGTTTGTTCATAGATTTGTGGCAAGTTCTCTAGAATCATATGAGCTAAAGTATAGGTCATTGACTCAAAATCTGAAATACGATATGCACGTGGGATTCTTTAAATAGTTGTTCGAGTCTATCTTCAAGCGACATCTGACAAAACCTAACTGGTTGTGGGGCAAAACCAAACAGCACTCTACTTCAAAATCTTGACCACTTCACTCCACACGCATTTAATCACGCACACATTCTGTACCTCTCTTCACCCTATTTGGAAAAAAAAAGATTCATATGGCTCTAAAATGCAACTCCTATATTTAAATAGCCAGAGTAATAAGAAGCTGTACAGTGTGCCTGGAGATTAATGGAATGCCAATACACACACACACACACACACACACACACACACACACAGAGGATCCAAAAAGAGGTGTGGAAAGGAAGTTTCTCTGTATAAAGGATCTGCCAATCTGTGAAAGCGCTCTCCTGTCTTACAAAGGCCAAAACTCTGCTGATGAAAAAGTAGAAAACTGTTCAGAGAATGCTAAATGAAGCATAGTTGTTCCCCTGAATTATCTGGATACTTATTCACCTCTCTGAGTGTCCAGTTTACACCCCATCACATGCCCTCCAGGCCACTCCCGGGCGTCTCTTGTCCCTCCGGGCGTCCGGCGGTCCTGCTCCCTGCGCGCCAGGGTCAAGTTCCCCCGCCGAGCCCGGGCGCTAGGGCCCACGCCGCTCTTGGACCCCTGGGCACTGGTCACTATAAGCTGAGCAGCGGGAAACAAATGAAGAGTCTGAGCCTCTAGGCGGGATCCCGCGGGGTCCTATGAACTTTGCGCCCAAGGCGAGGGGCCGGACCTCGCGCTGCGCCGGGGCTCTCGCGCGGGTTCTCGGGGAAGCGGGAGGACAGCGGGTCTCCGCGGCGGGGGCACAGCTCAGCCTGCGGCTCCTTCCCGGCGCCAGCCGCCCCGCAACCGGGAGCCGGCGCCTAACCCGGAGCACGGCCGGACGCCCAGCTCTACCCGGCGGCTCCGCGCACCCTGCGGGAGGAGCCGGCCGCCGTGACACGTCAGGGAGGAAGCGCCAGCGCCCGGCGGCCCTGCCGGGAAGGAGGAAGCGCGAGTGCGCTCGGCTCTGCGCCCGCCGCGCGGGGAGGCAGCACCACGGAGCCGGGTAGGTGCGGAGCCGCCGGGACCCGAGGCGGGTGGGCGGGCGGGCGGCAGGGTCCGTGCGCTTCCGGGCCGCAGTCGGGCCCCTCGGGCAGGTGAGACGCGGCGGGGCGAGGGGAGCCCGGGCCTCGCCTGCTGCCTCTTCCCAGAGCAAACGTGACTTTCCCGGGTCCCCTGGCAGCGCCCTCCCTCAGCCTGGAAACCTCCGAGTTGGTCGGAGGTGAAGAGCCATGACCCCGGCCCAGTCTTCGGCTCTGAGAGTTTTGTGGTCTTTGTTTCCTCGAGGTGAACTCAGATTCTGCCTTCCTATTCCTAAACGCCCGAGTGGTGTCTTGGGGAGGGGGGCGGGTGTTGTTAACCCGTGAGCGGCTTCGGGGCGTAGAGGAGCCAGGAACCGGAGGGTGGGAGATCCCACCCACGCCACAACCTGAGGTCAGGAGTGGATGCGGGTCATCTGTGAGCAACCGGGATGGAGGAGGCCTCGGGAGCGGAGGGCATGGAAATCATTAACCTGTTGTCAGCGGACCTGTAGTCTGCGACTTCCGTGCGTGGCTGCCCTTTACGTTCCCTGTGATTTGAACCCCTTCTATGCCTTTTAAAGTGCATCTGGCTCTATAGATTCCCACCTTAGCATTGGTATGTGCCATCTAGAAATGCTTTGAGATTTTTAGACTCTGTCCTTTTCAGTGGTGGTTACTTGGAAAGATAGAAAAGAGAATTCATCTCTTGAGACTTAAACTCTTTCATTATTTAATTTTGCAGTGATCTCTGAACCATGATTAGAATTTCAGTTCTGCACAAGACTCTGTAGGGTACACTTGAGGTGCAGCAATAAATACAGAGCACGACAGTTTCCAAAGCTTTATCAAGGTAAAAAAAATAGTAGATCGTTGTGTATTTTGATTCTCTACTTTGTCACTAGGTTAATAATTCACCTGGCCAATCTGGGAAGTGCTTTATTTATTTATCAAACACTTAGATAGCTCTTACATGTGTTAGGCTCTTTCTAAGTGCTTTTTAAATATTAACTCAAAATGTTAAATTATAGCAGTTCTAACAACGAAGGAGGCTATGCATACTTCAGTTCCCTGAATGTCATTGCAAGAGCTAGAAACATTAGAGGAAGTTTCAGGCATATTTTAGGACTGGGTGTGCCTTCTGGCTCTCTGTTTCCAGTCCTGTAAGCAAGCCACCACCCCTCCACTCCCTGGGGGAAGGGAGTCTGGAGCCATGGGAGTGAGACCTCTTCCTTGCAGATCTCTGGCCACATCCCCAGCATCTTCCGTAACATGGTCTTTCTCATCTGCCATAGTGCCCATCCTTAGCTAACTCTGGAGAGACCAGAACTTCCCCCTTTCTTCAAGTGCCACTGCACTGAAGCTAATTTTGTTTCCTTCCCGATATGATTGACAATTTATTTGACTGTAGCTTATATTTTAGGGTCAGACTGAACTTGAAATGTACCATAAAATAGAACATTTTTGTTTGAACACATCAATGTAACAAATAATGCTTTGTAATTTTACTGCCATTTGCTGCAGGTAACACTGAATTGATGGATCAACCTTCTAGGTAACCATTTTGTGATTTGCAGATATGTAGAGAGCATATTTTCCAGGATTAAGTGTCCTCTTCAAATGAGTGCCTTGGCCTGATGGCCAGATTGAGACCCAAAATGGTGAATAAAACAAACACGGTTCTTGTCATTATGGTGATTATGAATCTAATGTCAAAATCTGCACGTCATACTAGCTTTCTCTCTCTGTTTCATATATTTAAATTTCCAGGGAGGTGATTAAATGACACTCTAAGCCTTATTTAATAAGATTATGAAGTGTCTTCTAGAAGCAGGAAGGCTCACTTTCCTCTGATATAATTTATGGCATACAGACATTCATGAATTCAATTCAGCCAAATGACAACTAACACTTTCATGGTTTACAAAGTCCTTCCAGGTATACTTATTTGCTCTTCAGAGGGTCCTTGTGAGGTTGGTAGCCATTTTTTATTCCTGTTTTTACAGATGAGGAAACTGAGGCATAGAAATATTAAAATGCTTTATCCAGGGTGGCACAGCTGGTAAGAGGCAGAGCTTGAATGGAGAGCAGGTGTGTGGACAGTGTCTGGCACATGCCAGCCTGTAATAAACATTTGTGGAATAAATGATTCCCAATGACTTCAGATTTCTTGCTATTTCAAAACATTATGCCTCTCAAACCCTTTAGTTGATTTGTGCCTAAGAGATTGCCAGGCCTAGTCCAATGTTTCTCTGTTATTTCAAGCAGTATCTGCCACAACATATTTTCTACAAAAGGGATGAGATGGAATGCCCTTTGGACTCATTTCTTGGGATTTAGCATCTCTGTTTTGTTTTGTTTTTTTTAATTAATTTATTTGGCTGCGTGGGGTCTTAGTTGCAGTACGCAGTATCTTCCTTGCAGCATGCAGGATCTTCTAGTTGCAGCATGTAGGATCTAGTTCCCTGACCAGGGATTGAACCTGGGCCCCCTGCTTTGGGAGCGTGGAGTCTTAACCACTGGGCCACAAGGGAAGTCCCTCATCTCTGGTTTTTGAAAAAACAAATAGGTTTGTTATTTTTTTTCCTTTCTCAAACATCCTACTTTTTTCCTCTGAATTGGAGAGAGTTAAGATTGGACACATAGATTTCGTGTTTGTGTTGACAGCTTTCTTGTCTCTCCCTGCTCATTTAAGGTCATTTTTAAGGACTACAAATCACTGTAGGTTTTCAATGTAAGTGAAATGATTCAGCTACCTAGATTTATGATCAAGTTCACATACAATGACCATAGGTATTGTAATTTGTTTTGAAGTGTCTGACATCACTACTGTGTTTTTTGAAGTATTGCAATTACTTTAATATAAAGGGTCTTTTAAAAAACAACAAAAAATCCCTCAACTTTTTATCCTTCAAGTATAACTCTGTATCCTAAAGTATGTTACCTCCAGATGGATAACTTTCAATGAGAGAGGTCAATATGGCCAGTACCTAGTGGGAGGAATTGGGAAGGGCTATCAAGAAAAATGAGAGGTGGAGTGGCCCTTCCCATGAGGGATACTAGACGGTAGAAAACCCTTAATGAAGCCAGACCAAGTCATCTGCCTGTCAGCCTTCTTTTGCGTGGGGGTGGAATAAAATACTTTTGAAACCTTCCTTGTTCAGAAACCACTTTACCTTTTCCAATCCTCAGGGTTGGTTTTTTTTTTCTCTTTTAAAAAAATTCATGTAAATTACTGACTAAACTGCTGATTCATGAAACTCAAATTATGTAACACGTTATTCCTGACAGAAACAGCTCCCACATTATTTTAAGGGACTCAGTGTCTCTGTTTTCCTTTACCTATTGCATTTCTTATAGTGGAATCTTTGTTCTCATTTCACTTTTTTTTTTTTTGGTTTTTTTTTTTTGCGGTACGCGGGCCTCTCCCTGCTGTGGCCTCTCCCGTTGCGGAGCACAGGCTCCGGACGCGCAGGCTCAGCGGCCATGGCTCACGGGCCCAGCCGCTCCACGGCATGTGGGATCTTCCCGGACCGGGGCACGAACCCGTGTCCCCTGCATCGGCAGGCGGACTCTCAACCACTGTGCCACCAGGGAAACCCCCTACATCATTGTTTTTGACAGCTGCATAGTATTCCACTTTGTAGTTAATAATTTATCCATTTTGTATTTCTATTATCTATATGTTCTTTTAAAAATATTTAAATCACCAAAGTAATATTTTTAAGAAAAATTCAAAGAAAAAAGAAAATAAGTATCATCAGTAAACCTACCACTCAATAATCACTATTAGCATTTTAGAGTACATCCTTCTAAACTTTCATTTGTGTGTGCATATCCATATTTCCAATGACATTAAAATTTTTCTTTTATGCGGGCTTGCTTTGTTGGTTAGAGAATCATGTTTATTTAGTCAACCAACGTCATAGATTCCAGGCACTTTTGAACCAGTTATTTTACTACATTTCCTGGCCACCTGCCATTCCCCAAACCTGGATAACACTACTGGAAATTTATACTACTGCTCATAAAGAGGATGAGGTAAGGGTGTGTGGATGGACAAATCCATTCAGATCAGCAAAAAGCATATATCCTTTTGATGGAGGTCAGTCAATATTCTAAGTACATCTAAAATACAAGATATTTAAGAAGAGAAATGATAGAATATTCATATATCATAGATTATGATCACTAAAGGAAAAGCAGAAATAATGGACCTGAACGAAGGAAAAAATGTTGAATTCAGTTAAAAATTAGAACAGTTGAACTTCAGATGTTTTGAAATAGTCTCCTAATGATAAGTACATTGTTTGGAGTAATTGGTTTAACAAAGCTCCCTCCAATGGTAGGAATAGGTGACCTTGAAGTTTCTTGTGATCCTCTTATATTATAGGCTATCTCAGAGTTAGTAACACTTGATTTAGTATAATTTCATGCATACAACTCTCTAGTTACTAACCCCACCAGTTTTTCCAGACAGCATCTGTCTGGGCTAATCTCTCCACACCCTTTTTCTTCTCCCATAGCACATGTGCACAGGCTGTCGCCCACACTTTTCTCTTATATCCTTTTGTGGCTTTCCTCCACTTTCTGAGAGCTTAGTCCCCCTTTTAACCTTGTTCTTTTTTCCTCTTCTTCCAGCTTTTGCTTTAAGAAAATTTCTCTCTGTCCTTTCTCCATCGCACTCTCTTCATTTTGGTCTTGAGCAAAGAAGATACTAATCATGGTGATACAGTTAAGAACAAGCCTTTAATAAGGAAAAGGAAAGCTTTTAGTTTGGGAGGAAAGGTAGATATTATAAAGAACTAGTAGTTGAGAATACCCAGTAATTTCTTTCAGAATTTCCACAGAAGTCTCCACCCACCTCCTCGCCTCTAAATAAGCTGTTTTTCCTTAAGCATTGGCATGTATGATAAAATTTAAAACCGTTTATATATATATTTTTTAGTTCATGTCACTGCAGTAGCATTGTTTTGTGCTATTTTTTTTCCCCATTGAAGATGTTAGATTGAGTAGAGTGTGCTTTGGTCTTGAAAGCTCACTTCTGGGTAAAATCACTGATTCTTTTAGGAAATACATCTGAAGTTCTAGATCTCTGGTTTAAAAACAATCTCTTTGTTTTTAAATAAGTTGAAGACTAAGAAGGTTATCTGAGACCAGAGGTTAGCAGTCTTTGAGAAATGGTGTATCAAGGTTCCAAACCCTTTTCTTCCAGACTTTCATCAGCAGAGAAATGTATTGGTGAGAAGCACATGTAGACCAGCCTTCCATCCTTGGGAATTAGAGAAGAAACAATGCTGGCTGCAGGAATATTAAGGTGTCCCTGGGGACTCTCTCAAAACGTGCATGTTGGGGATCAAGCCCAGGTAGCTGACTTCATACCAACTTCAGCTCACCTGTAAAGGTGCTTGGGCCAAACATTATGAGGAGCTCAGTACCAAGGCAATAGCTACTTAGGTTACACTGAGAGTAAAGGCCTATTTTTTCATAAACATGAATGAAAAAGATTTTGAGAAGACATTTTTATTCTGCTTCCAAACAACATGGTGCTAAAATTGATGATGCCTTAAACATGAAAGCACTGTATTATTTGCTTATTTGAACCTGGACCACTGTTAATAAACACTCAGAAGTTAAGATTATACTATAATTTTTAAAAAATGGTTGTTGGTTTTGTTGTTCTAAGTGTACATAGTTGTGCATAGTTTACATTTTTTTAGCCCATTTTGACATCAGTACCTTTCTTTTTTCTAATTCATCTCCTTTTACCCCCACTCTGTCTTCTCATGAATATTTGGTTTAATTTACTTTTTTGTCTGTAGGAAATGATTTTTTTTATTTAATGGAAGTTAAGATTCTCCAATATTTTAGCAGAGAAGAGTTTTTAAGAGATTTATAAGACTATGCCCCTTTTCCCCCTTGATTTTTGTCTCTGCCATAGATTTCCTTTATTTCAAATTCCTACTAACATTAACATCATTTTTAAAAAAATTTTATTTATTTTTGGCTGCGTTGCTGCATGCGGGCTTTCTCCAGTTGTGGCGAGCAGGGACTACTTTTCATTGTGGTGCACAGGCTTCTCATTGCGGTGGCTTCTCTTGTTGTGGAGCACGGGCTCTAGGCGTGCATGCTTCAGTAGTTGTGGCGCATGGGCTTAGTTGCTCTGTGGAATGTGGGATCTTCCCGGACCAGGGCTTGAACCTGTGTCCCCTGTGTTGTCAGGCAGATTCTTAACCACTGAGCCACCAGGGAAGTCCCTATTTATTGTCTTTTTGATGATAGCCATTTTAATAGGGGTAAGGTAGTATCTCATTTCGGTTTTGATTTGCATTTCACTGATGATTAGTGATGTTGTGTATCTTTTCATGTGCCTGTTGGCTATGTGTATGTCATCTTTAGAAAAGTGTCTGTTTGGGTCCTCTGCCCATTTTTTTATTTGGGTTGTTTGTTTTTTGATGTTGAGCTGTATGAGTTCTTTGTATATTTTGGATATTAACCCCTTATCAGATATATCGTTTGCAAATATTTCCTCCTATTCAGTAGGCAGCCTTTTCATTTTGTTGATAGTTTCCTGCCCTGTGCAAAAGCTTTTTAGTTTGATGTAGTTCCATTTGTTTATTTTTGCTTCTATTTTAAATAAAGTTTCCTTTATTCATTTTCACACTTTCATTGGAACATTTTAGGATAAAATTTTGCCTTTGAGATGTAGAATGATATATATAAGTTGCTACTTCTGTGTAGAAAAACAAGAAAAAATATATTTTCGCTTTGTCCAAGCATAAATAAGGATACATAAGAGATTAACAGTGTTTCTGTCTATTTTGGGGATTGGGTAATGAGAACTGGGTGGGTGGGGACAGGAGTGGGAAGCAGACTTTTCACTGAGTCTTTTATATTTTCTTTGTTTTTTAACCAGGTGAATATATAAACCACTGTAAAAGTAGTTTTAAAAATTGTGGGTTTGGTGATTTTAGAAAATAAAGGTTGGTTACTTTTAGTTTTCAGATAATTCTGCTCTTTTCAGTACAAGCTAAACCAAATAGTTTCGTTCAGCACAGTTTTTGTAGTTTTTGAAGAGCAAAGAGTTCTAATATTTATTTTGTACCTACCATGTTCTGGGTGCTTTAGAGACTTTATTTCATTAAATACTCATAATAACTCCGTGGTGTAGGTGGTAGTTTCATTTTACAGATGAGCACATTAGGGTTTAGTGAGGCTTTGAAGGTGGCCATGTGTGGCCAACACGGGGCAGAGCTGATCTGATCAGGTCTACCTGGCTTTACCAGGGGGTCCCCTGTGCTTTTGAGAAGTGGGTAAAGGCTGACTCCCCTCAAAGCCCCTCATCAGAAAGAACAGGCAGAAATGATTTACAGGTAACTCTGATTACCATCTGCTGATGAGGCAATGGTTAAATGAGTTTTGAAAACTGGCCTTGCATTTTTACTTTATGGTTCTGAGATGATATTAATGTTTTAATCTAGGAACTGCTGCCAGGCTTCAGGAAGGAAGCTGACTGAAAATGTTTTAAATATCGTATATTTTTTCCCTAACAGAAAAGAGCTTAAAATTCTGAATTTAATTGCTGGATATGTTAAATTTTCTTAACCTATAGAATTTGAATGTCTTATGTTTGATCTGCAGAGCTGTCGAATTCCTACTGTTAGCAACCAGTGCCCAATGAACTCTGCCAACACTGACAAATGCTGTTGTCATAGTCTGAAATCCCTTAATGGTGATAACCAGCCCTATTAATATTAATCCTTGGAAATAGAGCCATCAGCCAGTACAGTCTATCATTTTGCTGATTTACGTTGGGTATTAGCTAACGCAAGTATATTGTGTCTTGGCAGATAGTGGGATGAGCTCTTGTTAACTAAGTAGGAATGAAAGAACATTTTAGGTCTGAATTCCTATGATTCTGTTATGTAATAAAATATATTTATGTTCTGGGCAAAGATTGTGAGAAAGATACGGAGGAAATTCAAATGACAAGAAAAGTTTAAAATGTCACAGGAAGTGAATGGAGAAGACAAAATAAACCCATAGCATACAGTGGAGTCTCTTACACTTAATACAATACATTAAAGAGAAAAGCAGCTTTATTGAGACTTAATTGATATGCCATGAAATTCATCTTTTTAAAGTGCACAAGTCAGTGGTTTAGTCACAGAATTGTGCAGACGTCATCACTGTCTAATTCCAGAACGTTTTCATCATCCCCTGAAGAAACCCTGGGCTCATCAGCAGTCACTCATCCCTCATTCCCTGTCCACCTGTTCCCATCTCCCCCCAGCCTGTGGCAATGATGAATCTACTTTCTGTATATATAGATTTGCCTATTCTAGATATTTCATAAAAAGTGGAACCTTATGGGAATTCCCTGGCAGTCCAGTGGTTAAGACTTGGTGCTTTCGCTGTTATGGCCGGAGTTCAGTCCCTGGTCAGGGAACTAAGATCCCTCGAACCGCGACCAAAAAAAAAACAAAAAACAACAACGTGGAATCTTATGATATGTGGTCTTTTGTGACTGGTTTATTTCACTTGGCATAATGTTTTTAAGGTCCATCCACATTGTAGCATGTAGTACTTCATGTCTTTTTATTGCTGAAAATTTTTCCATTTTATCAGTATACCATATTTTGCTTATTCATTCATCTATTAATGGACAGTTGGGTTGTTGCCACTTTTTGGCAGTTATTAGTAATGCTGCTGTGAATATTCATGTGAAGTTTTTTGTATGGACATCTGCTTTCATTTCTCTTGGGTGTATAGCTAGCAGCAGAATTGCTGGGTCATGTGTAACTCAGTTTAGCTTTTTGAGGAATTGCCAAACTGTTTTCCAGTATCTGCACTATTTTACAAGCCCACCAGTAAGGTAAGAGGGTTCAGATTTCTCCAGATCCTCACCAACACTTATTGTCTGTCTTTTTGGACTTTAGTCATTTTAGTGGGTGTGAAGTGGTATCTCATTGAGGTTTTGATTTTCATTTTCTTAATGACTAATGATATTGAGCATCTTTCATGTGCTTATTGATCATTTGTAACCTTCTTTGGAGAAATGTCTTTTCAGATATTTTTTAATTGGGTTATTTGTCTTTTTTTGCTGAACTGTACGAGTTCTCTACATATTCTGGATGCATATTATATGATTTACAAATATTTCTTCCATTTTGTGGATTTTCTCTTTCACTTTCCTTATGGTTTCCCTTGAAGCACTAAAGTTTTTAATTTTGATGAAGTCCAGTTAATTTATTCTTCTGTCACTTGTGCTTTTGGTGTCATGCCATTAATCTAAGAAATTATTGCCTAACCCAAGGTCACAAAGATTTACTACTGTGTTTTCTTCTAAGAGCCTTATAGTTTTATTTCTTACTTTTAGATCGTTGATCTGTTTTTTTAGGTTTTGTTTTTTGTTTTGTTTTGTTTTTTGTTTTTTTGTGGTCCGCGGGCCTCTCACTGTTGCGGCCTCTCCCGTTGCAGAGCACGGGCTCCAGAGCAGGCTCAGCGGCCATGGCTCACGGGCCCATCCTCTCTGCGGCATGTGGGATCTTCCCGGACTGGGGCACGAACCCGTGTGCCCTGCATCAGCAGGCGGGCTCTCAACCACTGCGCCACCAGGGAAGCCCTATCTTATTTATTTTATACCTAGTAGTTTGTACCTCTTAATTCCTTTCCCCTATCTTTCCCCTCCCCGCCACTTCTCTCCCACTGGTAACCACTAGTTTGTTCTCTGTATCTATGACACTGTTTCTATTTTTTTGTATTCAATCTTTTATTTTATTTTTTAGATTCTGCGTATAAGTGGAAAGCTCTGTCTTAATGCCAGTGCCACACTGCGTTATCTTAGCTTAGTGTGGCTTTGTAGTAAGTTTTGGAACCAGAAAGTGTGAGTCCTCCAACTTGGTTCTCTTTCGAGATTACTCTCTTATTTTGGGTCAAATGCATTTCCATATGAATTTTAGGGTCAGCTTGTCAATTTATGAAAAAATGGCGAGGAATTTTGATAGGGATTGCATTGAGTCTGTAGATCAGTTTGGAGAGTATTGCCATCTTAACAATATTTTAGTCTTCAGATCCATGAACATTGGTTGTTTTTCCATTTATTAAGGCCTTCTATAATTTCTTTTAACAATGTTTTGTAGTTTTCAGTGTACAAGTCTTACACTTCTTTTGTTAAAATTTATTCCTAAGTATCTTATTCTTCTTGATGCTATTGTTAGTGGAATTGTTTTTTTAATTCATTTAATGTTTACTCATACTACTGTATAGAAATACAATTGATTTTTTAATCGAGTATAATTTATATAACATTATATTAGTACAATTTTTGAATATTGATCTTGTATTCTTCGTTCTTGCTGAACTTGTTAGTTTAAATAGTTTTTTGGTGGATTCATCAGGATTTTTTACGCTGTCAACCCTCCATATTTGGGAGTTTCGCATCCCCAGATACAGAGGGTGGACTGTATTCATGTACTATTCCATTTTATATAAGGGGCTTTAGCATCCAATTTCAGTATCTGCAGGGGCTCCTGGAACCAGTCCCTCATGGATACCAAGAGACAGCTGTATCATCATATCATCTGCTCATAGAGATAGTTTTAGTCTTCCTTATCAACCTGAAAGGCTTTTATAATTTTTTTTTTGCCTAGTTGCTCTGGCTAGAACCTTCAGTGTTAAAGGGAAATGAAGAGAGCTGATATGTTTGTCTTATTTCTGATCTCAGGGGAAGAGCATTCAGTCTTTCACCATTACATGTGATGTTAACTGTGGTTTATTTGTAGATGCCCCTTATTAGTTGGAGGAAATTCTCTTCTGTTTGAAGTTTGTTATGCTTTTATAATTAAAGAGTGTTAGATTTTGTCGAATGCCTTTTCTGCATCTATTGAGATGATTGTGTGTTTTTTGTCCTTTATTCTGTTAATGCAGTGTATTACATTGATTAGTTTTCAGATGATAAACCAACTTTGCATTCCTGGGATAAATCATATTTGGCCATGGTATATAATCCTTTTTATATGTTGCTTGATTTGATTTACTGGTATTTTATTGAGGACTTTTGCACCTATATTGACCTATAACTTTTGTTTTTTGTGATATCTTCATTTGGTTTTGGTAGGATAATACTGGCCTTGTTAGTTCCTTCCTCTTCTTTTTTCTTGCGGGGGGGGGTAGATTTTGTGAATGATTTATATTAATTCTTCTTCAAATATTTGGTAGAATTCACCAATGAAGCCATTTGGACCTGGGCTTTTCTTTGTGGGACTTTTTTTTTTTTTTTCAGATTACTAATTCAGTCTTTACTTGTTATGTATATACTCAGATAGGTTCTATTTCTTCTTCTTTTTTTTTTTTGCAGTACGCGGGCCTCTCACTGCTGCGGCCTCTCCCGCTGCGGAGCACAGGCTCCGAACGCGCAGGCTCAGCGGCCATGGCTCACGGGCCCAGCCGCTCCGCGGCACGTGGGATCCTCCCGGACCGGGGCACGAGCCCGTGTCCCCTGCATCGGCAGGCGGACTCTCAACCACTGCGCCATCAGGGAAGCCCTCTATTTCTTCTTGACTTAGTTTCAGTAGCTTTTTTCTTTCTACAAATTTGTTCATTACATCTGGTTATCTAATTTGTTGGTATACAGTTGTTCATAGTATTCTTTTAAAATTCTTTTTCCTTCTGTGAGGTTGGTAGTGTTGTTCCCTCTTTCATTCCTTATTTAGTAATGAGTCTTTTCTCTTTTATTGTCAATCAGTCTAGGTAAAGGTTTACCAATTTTGTTAAATTTTTTCCAAAGAAGCAACTTTTGTTTCCAGTGATATTTCTCTATTGTTTTTCTATTCTCTTTCATTAATTTCGGCTCTAATCATTATGACTTTCTTCCTTCTGCTTGCTTTGGGTTTAGCTCTCTTCTTTTTCTAGTTTCTTAAGGGGGAAGGTTAGGCTGTTATTCTGAATTTTTTTTCCTTTGATATAGGCATTCATGGCTATAAAATTCCCTCCAAACATTATATTAGCTGAATTCTGGAATTTTTGGTATGTTATGTTTTCATTTTTATTCATTTGAAAGTATTTACTAATTTCTCTTGTGATTTTTTTTTTCTTTGACTCATTGGTTACTTAAGAGTGTGTTAATTTCCACATATTTGTGAATTTACCAAATTTCCTTTTGTTATTGCTCCCTAATTTTTTTAAATTTACGTTTTATTGAAGTATAGTTGAATTACAATTTTGTGTTAATTACTGCTGTACAACAAAGTGACTCAGTTATACATATAAATGCATTCTTTTTCATATTATTTTCCATTATGATTTATCAGGGGATATTGAATATAGTTCCCTGTGCTATACAGTAGGACCTTGTTGTTTATCCATTTTACATATACCAGTTTGCATCTGCTAATCCCAAACTCCCAATCCAACACTCTCCCACCCTCCTCCCCCTTGGCAACCACTAGTCTATTCTCTATGTCCCTGATTCTGTTCCCATTTTATAGGTAGGTTCATTTGTATCATATTTTAGATTCCACATGTAAGTGATATTGTATGGTATTTGCCTTTCTCCTTCTGACTTACTTCACTTAGTATGATAATCTCTGGTTGCATCCATGTTGCTGCAAATGGCATTATTTTGTTCTTTTTTATGGCAGAGTAGTATTCCATTGTATATACACACCACACCTTCTTTATCCATTCATCTGTCGATGGATGTTTAGGTTGTTTCCATGTCTTGGCTGTTGTGAATAGTGCTGCTATGAACATAGGGTTGCATGTACCTTTTTGAATTAGAGTTTTGTCTGGATATACGCCCAGGAGTGGAATTGCAGGATCATATGGTAATTCTATTTTTAGTTTTCTGAGGAACCTCCATACCGTTTTCCACAGTGGCGGCACCAACTTACATTCCCACAAACAGTGTAGGAGGGTTTCCTTTTCTCCACACCCTCTCCAGCATTTGTTATTTGTAGACTTTTTAATGATCACCATTCTGACTGGTGTGAGGTGGTACCTCACTGTAGTTTTGATTTGCATCTCTCTAATAATTTATTGCTCTCTAATTTAAATCCGTTGTTTTCTGAGAACATACTTTGTATGATTTCTGTCCTTGTAAATTTAATGAGGCCTTCTCATGGCCTAATATATAGACTATCCTAGAGAATGCTTTATGTGCACTTGAGAAGAATGTGTATTTTGCTTTTGTTGGGAGGAATATTCCAGAGATATCTATTAGGTCCAGTTGATTTATGGTGTTGTTCACATCTTCTCTTTCCTTATTAATCTTCTTCCTGGTTGTTCCTCTTAATATTTTTAAACATTATTTTACTGTTTCATATTGGTATAAATATGAAAAGTTGCTATAAAGATAAAAGACTCAAATGCAAACTTATAATGTTGTTTTAGTGGGCTATTTAAACAGAATTAAGTTATAAAATTATTTACTTTCAAATTTTAAATTTAAATGTAACTTTAGTTCAGTGCTGTTTTCTCAGGTCCATGATTCTTTTGTCTATATGTGATAGGATTTGCTAGTAAAGTGCTCTGGAATGTTTTTGAAACTGTATTGACACTCATCTCAAATAAATGAACATTCCTGTTTGATCAACTTATTTGTTAGGAATTAAAAGTTTATTTGCTAATGTGTGGTTGAGATGACAGCTCCAAAAAAAGTAACAAATAGTACTACATCTTCATGGTAACCAGAATTAGTAAATGGTTAAATTTTCTTTCTGGTATTTCATGGTAACATTATTTGATCCGTACCTCCAAGAATTCTATGAAATACACATTTCAAAATTTGCAATGGGGCTTCCCTGGTGGCGCAGTGGTTGAGAGTCCGCCTGCCGATGCAGGGGACACGTGTTCGTGCCCCGGTCCAGGAAGATCCCACATGCCGTGGAGCGGCTGGGCCCGTGAGCCATGGCTGCTGAGCCTGCACATCCGGAGCCTGTGCTCTGCAACGGGAGAGGCCACAACAGTGAGAGGCCCACGTACCACAAAAAAAAAAAATTTGCAATAGTAGAGAGGCCATGTGAAATCCAGTTAGCAGAGGCAATTTAAAATGTATCTACATATCAGGCTTCCCTGGTGGCACAGTGGTTGAGAATCTGCCTGCTAATGCAGGGGACACAGGTTCAAGCCCTGGTCTGGGAGAATCCCACATGCCGCGGAGTAACTAGGCCCGTGAGCCACAACTACTGAGCCTGCCTGCCTGGAGCCTGTGCTCAGCAACAAGAGAGGCCGTGACAGTGAGAGGCCCGCGCACTGCAATGAAGAGTGGCCCCCGCTTGCCACAACTAGAGAAAGCCCTCGCAGAGAAACGAAGACCCAACACAGCAAAAATAAATAAAATAAATTAATAAAATCCTACCCCCAACATCTTCTTTAAAAAAAAAAAATATCTACATATGAATACCAGTAAATTATTTTCCTCAACTAAAAATACTTGGGCATTTTAGCACCATGTGTTTGTAAAGACAATATTTGACTTTGCCTTGCAGCACAAATAGAAATTATTCTGTATTTAAAAAATAAACTATTGTTTTGAAATTATAAAAAAAAACACATTTTAGTGTTGTTTTAAAAAAAAACTGTATTTGTAGTAAGAGTGATCCCTCATTTAATGAATCCTGTCTTCTAACAGTGACCATTTTGGAAGGCCATTTGGCCTAGGTAGATAAAAGGAACGGATCAGAACGTAGAGGAGAAATGCTACATCATTTCTAGATTATGGTGGCAGGGGGTTGCGGGGGACAGCAGATCAGGAGAAAGCATTAATTGGAGAACAAACAACAACTACAGAAGAATCAAAAAGAATGTGATAGTTGAAAAAGTATAGAAGTAGAAGGAGGAGGAGGTAGCTGCAGAAGTCTTTATTGGTCCTTGGCAGAGGGGCTGGTACCCAGAAATGCATTCCTAGGCTTTCTAAATCCTTATTTACCTCTGGGAGGGAAATTCCTGAGAGTGAAGTGTGTTGTTGGAACACAGCCTATTCAGTAGTATAGTCATTTCAGTAATTGAATTACCTCTTGCCATTTAGTTCATGTGGCATATTCTCTTTTGGCAACACTGAATGTCCAAAGGAGTGGATGTGATTCTTTTATCAAGTCTTTTTAAATCTTTTAGCTGACTTAGGGAAGAGATGAGAGATGTGAAAATGCCTGCCATAGTTAAGGGCACAAAGTAGGAACTTGATAAACTTTGGCTGATATTAACTTGTCCATAACATTCTGTAATATTTAGTAGCCTAGACTAGGGAATTTAGAAGGCCTAGGTTATACTGTTAGATCTGCCACTAACTTGTGAAGTGATCCTTAGCAAGTGACTTTATTTTCTTTGACGGTAAATTACCCAAAGTTCTTCTACCTCTAAAATTCTATGGTTCTATTAAATTCATATAGAAAAAACAAGCCTTAAATAAAGATTATTCTTTTAATAGAGGTGGAAGTTTTTGTTTTTGTTCTCAACTTTTACAATTTTAACTAGGGTACACTACAGGAATAAGATTCTTTAGAGCATTATCTAAAGCCAACCACTGATTTATTTGAAAACAAAGGGTTTCTTTGCAGTGTCATTTAGCTTGGCATTGCCATGAATCCAATAATTATTCTGCACTAATCAGAGAACAGTAATGCGGTTGTACTTAAATTTAGAGTTCCACACAGCCATTCACAGGGATGAATCGAGGTGAACAAGTACTTCTAACTTAATTTGCAAAAATTCTAAATGTACTGGTGGAATTCACTGCAGGAATCATAGTGAAAAGTAGGTTGGGAGTGTGACTAAGATCATGAGAGGCTGTTGGAGAAACTATTGCTGCTTTTTGTTATATTTGTCTTCTGGGTCTGTGTGATTTTTAATAAAAAAATTAATGATAACGTAGATTTCAGGAGCATTTTTACCATTTTGAAATGTTGACGTATGGTGTCACAGAGAATGAATTGTTGTGGTTGGTCACCTTTTCTTTTTTTTTTTTCGGCTGCGCTGCGTGGCATGTGGGATCTTAGTTCCCCAAACAGGGATTGAACCTGCACCCCCTGCATTGGAAGCGCAAAGTCTGGACCATTGGACCCCCGGGGAAGTCCCACCTTTGCTTTTAAATGAAGCCAATGCCTGGCTTTAATAATGCTGTATGGAATCAAAATCAAATCAAAACTTTGTTTTCCTTTACACTCACTGCATGCAATACTCTGACGTTTCTGTATTCCGGTTCCCAAATGTGTGGTAGTTTTTCCCACACCAGGCAATTCTGAGACACCAGCTGGGTGTCCTACAATTTAACTCAGTGCTGACACTGTCTACTTGGAGATCTCACAGGTTAAGGGCTCAATTCTGAATAACTGCACCCCTACCTTTTAACTGCCAATCGCAAGTCCAGGTTGTTACCTGGGCTTCTCACCAAGGGCTATAAATCGGTTTCGCACGACTTCTTCCTTGGTTTCAATTAATTTGCTAGAGTGGCTCTCAGTACTCAGGAAAACAGCTTACTTACTAGATTACCAGTTTATCATAAAAGGATCTAACTCAGGAACAGCCAGATGGCAGAGATGCTTAGGGGAGGGTATGTGGGAAAGGACAAGGGCACTTCCAGGTGCGCCACTCTCTCCACACCTCCAGGTGCACCAACTTGGAAGCTCTCCCAGCCTGTCCTTCTGGGTTTTTATGGAGGCTTCGTTATGTAGGCATGGTTGATTAACTCATTGGCCATTGATAATTGGTTCAACCTCCAGCCCATCTCCCCTCCCCAGAGGTGGGGGAAACTAAAAGCTCCAACCTTCTAACTAATCAGATTGGTTGCCCTAGCAACCAGTTCCCAGCCTTAAATTACCTAGGGGTTTTCTAAGTCACTGTGTTAACATAAAGTTAGGTGTGACTGAAAGAGGCTTATTATATGAATAACAAAAGATACCTATTTCACCTTTATTTCTCTTATCACTTAGGAAATTCTAAGGGTTTTAGTTCTGTGCCAGAAACAGATGGACGAAATATATCAATATCTGTAGCTAATCTTAATATAAATCACAATATAATAGTATACCTTGTTTAAAAATTATTGAAGTTATGAGAACTAAATTTTTTTCTGCCTCTATTAAAAGAATACACTTTAAGTATCCATTTGAGGTTTCATGGGAAAACCAGGAGGCAAGTCATCTAAGTGTCCTGTGGGTTTTTCTTTTCTTAAATTTTAAACTCTTACTATTAAAGTTCATTTACCGTAATTCTGTGTACATTGCCTTAAGTTCAGTTTTAAAAGGAGGGAAAAGTGGAAAACAAGTTGCGAAACACTGAGGATGTTGGTAATGAGTCATTATGGTTTATTGTGTAAGTATGTACAAAAATGGGAGGATCTGTCAGGTGTACAGCTCTCCTAAAACGACAGATTCCCCAAATCCTTAATGAAAAGGGTGGTGTATATGTTCAATGGAAGTCTCTTCTCATGCACTTTCTAATCATTAAAATATAAAGTTTGGGACACTTGGAAAAGGTTTTGGGTAAGTGATTGTGTCGAAGGCTAGGTATTTGTAGGGTAATTCTGCTCTACCCTGGTCAGCATTTGCTCTTAAGTCTTTCTAGGACCCACCTGATCTAGCCCTATTTTAGTGGATAGTATTGACTTTCAGACTTACTTTTCCTTGTGAAAAAGTAAGGAGCACTTTCTCATTTCATCTGAGGTAGTTAGCTACAGACTTAACATTTTCAGCTTAAAAAGCAATTTTCTTTTAATGTCTGTCATTAAAGTTTACCACTCAGGTTTCAATTTTTATGTTTCTCTTATAATTAAAGCAGAATGAGTCTTTGGACTGTGGCATTTAATAGAACCTTTAGTCAAGCTTTAGTGTAATCATACGTAAAAATAAAATATTTATTTAAAATATGTATGTTATAAAATGGAATGAATGTCATTGACAAGCATTGTTGTGTATAGAAGTAGCAGGTTGCCTCTGGTGACTCATCTATTTTCAGCTCCTGTGAGAGATTATACTAATTGTGGATAAGAATGGGGGTCTGGATTCACCCAGACCATAGTTCAAATAGGTGTTCATTCGTCACTTATAAATTAGTTTCTTCACCTGTAGAATAGGCATAGTAATAGGACATAACTCATAGGGTTTGAAATAAACAATGCTTGTAAAGCACTTAACACAGTGCTTGTGATATGGTAGGTAACTCAGTAAATGTCTGTAATTGATAACATTCTGAATGGATAAAATTTTATGGCCTTAACTTTCTTTTTTTGTTAATTACTTCAAAGGAAGACCACAGCTTCTCCTTCATTAAGTCCTAAGAAGCTGTGGTCTTCCTTTGGACTCACAAAGTCATTAAGCTCCTCCTAAGGGAGGAGGTCTGGAGAATCTGGAGGAAGGATTCTTTAGAGATGATCAAGGTGATAACCCCATGCCCTCAATGTGTCTCCAGGTGTCTGACTTCAGCCCATTGCCTTCTTTGAGCTACACTCCCTCTCTATGGGTGATTAAAGTTACTCTTCCTGGTTCACATGCCTCTTGTGCTGATGACTCCCAAGTCCATGATTCCTTTCCTGACCTTTATACCTTGCCCTTCAGACTGATATGTCCGTTGCCTACTACTAGATAAGCAGCTTCCCATAGTGCTACCCTGCAGGTAGTTCAAATTCAACATGTGTAAAACAAAATATATCTACTCTCCTCTTGATGCCCTACCCCCACTTTTCACCAATTTCATCTTCCTTTTATCATCCCTGTTCAATTTATGGCATCACCATCCACCCAGAAACTTGAGAGGCATTCTAGACTTTGTCTCCCTTACTGCCTACATCCTGTCATTTACAAAGGCTTCCTAATTTTATCGCCTGGATATTTCTCAAGTCTGTCCCATCTGTTCTAAGTCTGCTATAGCCTGTTGGGGCCCTCATCATCTTCTGCCTTTTTCGGTGGCCCCCTTTTAAGAAATTTTTCTGCCCCCCTCCATTCATTCTCCATATTGCTTTAAAAGTGGCCTAAAGCGAAGATCTGACCATTGTCATTCCTACATATAAATACCTTCTTCATTCCTTGTAGTATCAAGTCAAGGTCTTTGGCATGGCTTGTCAGGCTTACGGTGATCCTCTAACCTCTTCTTATCTACTGGAATTTTCGGACTCATGCTCTCAGTTCCAAAGCTCCAGTAATAGTAATTACTTCCACGCACACTATGCTTATGCACCCGTGTGTCCGTCTGTTGTTCACTAACTTACCTAATTGTCAGTGGTACTGAGCTCAAGAGCCGCCTTCTTTAGGGCATCTTCCTTAACCTTCATTTTCCTCCCTACACTGCCTCCCCAAAATTAAGCACTCACCTCTACCCTGCGCTTCCACTGTAACCTCTGGATGCTTCTATCCTAACACTCTGTTGTCTTGGAAATATCTCCTGCAGCCCACAAGGAAGTCTTGGGTGCTCTGAGACACCCTCAACAGGGCTTCTGCTTATTCCAGAGGTGGGAGTCATAGTTGTCATTAACATTATTTATTGACACAGGAGCACCAACAAAGTAAGAAAAGAGTTAGAAAAATGTGATTTGGTTCTATGAAAATAATAAGTTCAGCCATTTCAGGAAGACTCCCCTTACTACACCAGAATGCTGACATTACTGTGACTTGGCGCTCAATAATTTTTATTTATTTCATTAAATGTCAGGTTAGAGTATATAAAGTTATTTGACTGTAATATAGCACAGCTCTTAAAACATAGCAGAACCTCAAAAAAATCTTTGTTGCATGAATGAATACTAAACTTCATCTGTGCAAACTGAGCCTTTGTAGTTGATTGCTCATGTCAGTCTGGTCATCTCCTCATATCTTTAAAAACAGGCTAAAAACAAAATGGAGGAAAAAAATAACCCTCATTCTATTCCACATACCAGGAGAGACTAATCTTCTTAAAGCCCTTTTCTAATTGCATGCCTACCTTTCTTAACCTACAATAGCTCTTTATTAGCTCAAGTCCAAACTCCTCACCCCATCTTACCTATTCAGCCTAATTTTGGGCAACGCTTCTACAGAATCAGTCCATGCAGTTAGACCAGTTTACTTCACAGGCAGAGTAGGCAGGAAGTTTTGACTGGTTGTTCTTCCTTGGAGCAGATTTTGACTTTTCAAATCTAGGCTTTGGCATCAGCTTATAGACTTTAAAGTTATATGTTAGTAAACTAAACGAAAACTTTGTATTCACTAAATATTTATTGAATGCTCATTACGGGCCAGGCACTGTACCATTGAATGGGGCTTTGGTGATAATCAAAATCAACATAATCTTTGCCCTCATGGAGATTCTGGTCTAAGATATAGGGTGTAAAGTGCCCCTCTAGGAGCCCACAGCAAGGGCACCTAACCCAGCTGTGGGATCGGGGAGGGCTTCACAGGCTCAGTGACATTCAGCTTGATGGCAGTTGATGGGCTGTGCATTACAGGCTGAAGGAACAGCAGGTGCAGAAGTCTAGTAGGAAGAGAGCCTGGCACGCTCAAGAAAGTGAGAGAACTTTCTTAAGGCTGGAACTCAGGTACAGTACAAGGAGCTATCTGTATTACTGTAGTAGACCGTGAGGGAAAAGAAAGGAGATCTCTTTGTCCTATCAGAGACTTGCTTCTTCTTTGAGGAAAACAAATCAGAATGAGTAGAATAGGTTCCTTTTTGTTTTGCTGACTGTGCTGCTTCTAGTCACATATCATGTTGTTTTTAATTTATGTAATCTTTATGCATGTAAAATTAATGTGGTACTGAGATGGTATAGACATCCCCACAGTTTGCTAGCACACTCCTCCCCCCACTCTCATCTTCACCTTCCCACCCCGCCACCAGCCTCCCCAGTGCTTGGAGCACTTCCTTGGATCCTTGGATCCGCGGCTTGGATCTCCATTGCAATTAGAATCACATGACTCCTTAGCATAGTGTTCAAGCCTTTTGTGATTAGTCTCCAACCTACCTCTCTATCTCTATTTTCTACTTCTCTCCTTCATCCAGATTTAGCCTTTGCTCTGCCATACCTTTAGCACATCCTATGTTTTCCTGATTTTAAGTCTTTATTACCTTCCCTTCACCTGGCTTAACCTTCTTCCCTTTCACTGCTCGTCAAACTATGTTGCTTTCTAGAAAGCTCGGTTCACACACTTCTTCTATCAAGTCTCTGGTTTCTTATTATCTTTCTTGCCTCCTGCAGTTCTCTACTCCTTCTAGAGTGTTTCTTTTTTCTTTTTAATAAAACATACCATAGTCTCTTGCAGTGCTTTAAAAATGTGGGTTGCAACCAATTAGAGACTCGTGAAGCCAATTTAGTGGGTTGTGACCATCACTTAAAACCTGGAATAAAATAGACCAGAAGAGAAAATGTCAAAATATGTTGTATATAAGAAGAGGTAATGCTTTTGTTCTGTGATACTTTTGTTGCAGTAATAGATATATATGAGTGTGCTGGCTCATTATACTAAGAGCTATCTCTTGGTCAAAAAAGTTTGAAAAACACTGGTTCACATCTTATCTATGAATTAACTCTCCAATTAGATTATATATTACTTTAGGACATGGATTTCTCACTCAGGCTCTAAATATTCTCCACCCTCTCCACTTTATATATAGTATCTAGGGTATTTTGTTCATCATAAGTGTTGATTTTCTTTGAACTTTTCTCTAATTCTTCCTAAATCCTAGGAAGCAGCCTTGACATAGAATTTCCCATACAGTTCAGTCTAGCAGATTGGAATCTCCATTTTCCCCTCTGGAAATTTCCTCTAGGAGTCCTCTGTACTCCAGTTCCCATCTGGACTGCTACCACACAGCTGTCATTCTGGGAATTCTCTTCGCCTCTCTTACCTGGGCTGGATCCCTTGCTGCCTCTTTTTTGGTTTATTCTGTTATTTTGGTAGAGCACATAGTCCAGTAGCTTGCTGAAAAGGAGTACATGAAATCTGAAAATGCCTATATTCTCCCTTCACAATTGAGTGATAGTTTGGTGGGCTATAAGAATTTTCTGGTTGAAAATTGTTTTCCCTCAGACTTTTAAAAGCATTGCTCCACTGTCTTCTAGTTTTTACGGTTGGTATTAAGAAGCCATGCCATTCTTACTCCTGAACTTTTGTATGGGAACGTCTTCTTCCTTTCTGGAAGCTCTTAAGATCTTTTGGTACCTTCTGTAATGAAATTGTACAATGATCTGCCTTAGGAGGTACCTCTCTTCAGCCATTGTGCTAGGTACTCAATGTACCTTTTTTTTTTTGGCCATGCCCTGTGGCCTGTGGGATCCTAGTTCCCCTACCAGGGATCGACCCTGCACTCCCTGCAATGGAAGCGTAGAGTCTTAACCACTGGACTGCCAGGGAAGTCCCCCCTCAATGTACCTTTTAAATCTGGAATTTGTGTTGTTCATGTCTCAGAAAAAAATTTCTTTGCGAATTTCATTATCACTGTTTTCTCTTTGTAGATCTTTGATTAGTATGATCTTCTGGATTGGTCTCTAAATTTATTACTTGTTTTCCTGTTGTCCGTCTCTTGGTATTTTTGTTTTACTTTCTATAAGAATCCCTCAACTTTCTTCCAACCTTTCCATTGAATTTTTTGTTTTTGCTGTCATTATCACTTTCCAAGAGCTCTTTATTATTCTCTAATTGTGCTTTTTAAGATTATTTTTTTTAAAAAAAATCTTTCATGTAATATCTTCTGTCTCTATGAAGTGGTTTTGTTTTTTTTTTGGTAGATGAAAACCTTTTGTCTACTCCTAGCATTCTATTTTCTGTTTTTAATGTAGTCTAGTTATTTATTTTTTTTAATGTTGGTCCTTTATGTTAGAGGTTTCCTTAAGTGCCTGATAATTATTTAAGAGTAAGACACTAAAAGAATATATTAAAAACAGAATAAAAGTTCTGTGTATCTTGGTAGAACTTGTTAAAGGTAGAGACCATCACAGATTTCATCAGCAGCCCCTCTTCTCAGGACCATACAGTTTTCCCACATAAGAAGCCTCTCATTTCCTGCCTGTTGCCCCAAAGCCTGAGCCTGTTCTCGGGACCTAAAGGTTAGGTCAGCTGGCTCCTACCTAGTGTCCCCTTTCAGGCTCTCAGGTTTCACCTTCTGCCACTGCACCCATTTCCCACTCATCCACAGGCTTTCTGCTTCATGTAGGATGGCGTTTTTGTTGTGTTTTGTGTTTTCCCTGTTTTGAGATGACTTCTGAGAGGAAGAGGTGAAACTTCTTTATGCCAACATTTTAAAACAAGAGTTCTTTCCTGAACTTTTCAGTTTACAAGTTCCTCTGTATACATCATTAAAAATGGAAGGGATATGCTGATGTTTCTCCAACATGGGTATGTTGAGACCTAATTAATCAATGTTAATGCATTTATGAAGATGAAATCTTTGTGTAAGTATTCATTGGCATGCTGTTTTCCACACATTCTTTGACATGTGTGCTGTTTTAGGATAAAGCTAAAAAGCCTCTTATCTTTTAAACTTTTAGCCACTTAGCAATTCAGTTTTTTAAAAATATGTTTGATTTGCTCAGTCTTTATCAAAAATTAATGCAGTGTGTTTTACAGCATAACATGGCAGGTAGAACACAAGCATAAGTGTTGGACTTGAGTGCCAGCACTGCCATTTGCTACGTGAATTTGAACAAATTACTTAATATTTCATTTTCCCCATCTGTAAAATGGAGTTCATAAGGTTTCCTTATAGAGATTCCATGAGTGAATGCATGTGAAGTCCTTAGCACGGGGCTTGCCTCCATCAATGGTAGCTCATTCTGTTGAGGTATGTAAAGCATCTAGCACAGTGCCTTTTCCTCCTACTTGCATCCTACTTACTCAGGATGTTCTGCTGAGTCAAAACTACCAGTTGGAAGTTATATAATACAGCTCCTTTCTTTTACTAATTCTTAGGAGATTTAATTTGGAGATAGTTTTGGTAAATTCCGAAAACCACTGCCACTAAAGTAGTATTTATTTGTGCTCAGAGCTTTCTAAAGAGTTGATCCCGTCTGTGCTGAATTAGCAACCTATAAAAACAATGGTGAACTGGTGGAGGGAACTGTAAATTTTGGGAATAATTTATTTGCCAAGCTACTTAGGCTTTGGGTATTACCAAGGAAAATTTATGAATATGTCAAGCCTTGATAGATTCTTCCTTTTTATTGTTACTGTACTATAAATATGCTGGGCTCATCCTGCCTGTGGGGCATGTTTTGTCCAGACTGTTACTGGCATCACCAGAATCACGATCCTCCTGGACCTGACTTAATGCCCACTCACGCTAGGGACCTATAGGATCAGTCCAGCCCTGCCCTGACTTGCATTTTCCTCTAACACCACTGATTTTAAGATCAATAAACTCTCTACTCTGACAAGTAGACAGAGCACGCTCATCAATTTTAATTGTGAAAACTGCCTACATACTATTGTCATCAATTTGTCTGGGTTACTTTTACAAAGATGGTAGACTCATCAATTTGAAACCCATCATGTCAGAGTTGGCCATTAGGGATTTCTGACTTTGCTATTAATTATTTCCAGTGATACTCTCACTAAGTATTCTAGTTGCATAAACGCTCATATGAGAGAATGGTGAAGAAAATATGGAGTAAGGGATGGATCCATTTTGTATTATTCAGAATATTATTTTTTAATATACTTTCTGAAATTAGTTACCTTTGGTTACCATATAACTAAATTGGCAAAATTTGATGTTTCATCTGTTAGAAAAATTATTTTTATTACTGGGCTGTTCCTTGCATTTGGAAGACTTATTCTAAATTTTGAAGGTAAATACTATATAGCTTTATAGATCCATTTTTTATTAAACTAAAAATCTCCATGTATGCTTTTTTTATTTAAAAAAAATAAAAGATTTAATATTCTAGGGATATAGTGGACTTAGATTTGCATTGTTTAAAATATTTTTTGTAAACTGTTCATTCCTTTTTTTAACGTATTTTTAAACACATATAAGAGACAATTCATAGCATATGTACATAGTATAGAGAATAACAACCAAACAAATACTCATGTATCTATCACCCAGTTTAAGAAACAGAATATTAGCAATACGTTAGATTCCCCATGTGCACTTCCCCAATTCAGTTCACCACCCTCCACCCCACAAGTAACCATGACAAAACTTTGTATTTATTATTCCCTTGACTTTTTATAAAACTAGTTTTTGCAACATTTGTATTTTTCCCTAATCGTTGAATTTTTTTCATTTTTGAAACTTATACAAATGGAATAATTTCTCCTGATACTTACTTTTAACATAGTAAAGTAACATTGATGACATTCACCCATGTTGATGTATGCAGATGTAGTGCATTAATTTTCACTTCTGTATAATATCTCATTATATGACTGTTCCACAATTTAGTTATCTGTTCTTCTCTTGATGGACTTTTGGGTCATTGCTAGTTTTTTGGCTAGTACAAACACTGACTTCTTATACATGGTCCTTATTGCACATGAACAAAAGTGGAGGTGCAAGGTAAATTGCTTCATCTCTGAATTTCATGAAAAATCCATTTGCTTTTCTTTGAATTTAAGGAGGATTTGAGATTGAGATAATTTATTTCAAATCAGTGGTTTGATAATTTTGCATCAATTTTAGCATTTTTCTAGGAAAATTGTTTGCTTTTGAAATTATTTATAGATAATTGATTTATTCAGAAAGGTCAGGAAGTGAGGCATTCCAGATTATTTAGATATGTTTATACATAGAAATGGAGATATAGATATATAAATATAAGATAAAAATATAGATAGTCAATTTCAGAAGTCAGAGTGTAATATTAATAATAATGGCTAACTTTTATTGAATATGTACAAAACAGGATGACTCTACTGGTGTATGTCAACTGAATAACTGAATATCAGCCACTGCCTGGAAGTAGTTTTTTTTGGGGGGGGGGGGTGTATGTGTAAATGTCTGAAAATGAAAAGTGAAAAAATTGCCTTCAGACTTCTTTTTTTTGCGGCACGCGGGCATCTCACTGTTGTGGCCTCTCCCGATGCGGAGCACAGGCTCCGGACGCGCAGTCTCAGCGGCCATGTCTCGCGGGCCCAGCCGCTCCGCGGCATGTGGGATCTTCCCGGACGGGGGAACGAACCCGTGTCCCCTGCATCGGCAGGCGGACCCTCAACCACTGCGCCACCAGGGAAGCCCCTGGACTTCTTGATTTTGGACAAAAAAAGGAATTTTCTATTCATTCAGCCTGTTTTGAATCCCAATACATATTCTACTGTTTGGAAGTAAGATGGACTATAAGATGCTGAAGTAATTTTTCACTGTGATATTGGAAATTATACAAATTCAAGAAAAGATGAATCAATAATAGCTATCATAATGGTCAACTTTACAATTAGTGTTTATTGCCAGTGCTTTCCTTTGTATACATCTGGGAATGTTTTACAAATGAAATTTTGTGCATTTCTGACGTAATGCCCTCTCTTCTGAAAAGTCCTTGTTTTACAACTGTCTAAAATTCACCTTCTTTTAGGTTTCTTCCCTTCCTCCCTACCTCCCTACTTAAGACATTTATTTTTGCCCTTGCTTGGGCCAGCCACCTGTTTATCTAAGTGCTAGAGATGCAGTAAGAAACAAGATCCAATCTTGCCCTCATAGAAGTAGGCAGAGTTCAGTGGGAGAGAGGAATATGCACATAGGCAATTCGCAGGCATCTTTCTTTGATGAGGGTTGGTTCACATTTAGTCTTAAAAAGGGGTGAGGGAAAGCCTCCACTATTAAGATATTTTAAAAATCTTGTTCTTTGATTAAAAATAAATACTCAATAAATTTAAGTACTTCTTTACTTATTCATTTTTCTAGGTCATTTTTATACTTATATTTTCAGAGCTTAAAAGAAAAAGAAAAATCATTAATTACGAGTTTCCTAAAATACCATCCTGTTTTCTTGTTTGGATTTCATGAAAAAGGAGAACTGCTTTTCTTATTACTTCAAGTAATTTTTTTTTAATTCCATGAGTCATGACTTCTGGAAACTTCTTATTTAGAAAACATTTAACAATCATTGAGCTTTTTTTGTGTGATTATATTTATATAATCATAAGTATGGCATGACATTTAGAACTATGTAAACAACATGTAAGATGGTGCCTTGACTCCATGTATACGCAAACAATAAATGTGGATATTTTATTTTTTACTTTATTATTACTATTTTTTAATTGAAGTATAGTTGATTTACAATGTTGTGTTAGTTTCTTGTGTACAGCAAAGTGATTCAGTTATACATACATATATATTCTTTTTCATTATAATTTATTACAAGATATTGAATAGAGTTCCCTGTTCTATTCAATAGGTCCTTGTTGTTTATTTTATATATAATAGTTTGTATCTGATAATCCCAAACTACTAATTTATCCCTGCCCCCCTTCCCTTTTGGTAACCATAAGTTAGTTTTCTATATCTGTGAGTCTGTTTCTGTTTCGTAGATAAGTTCATTTGTGTCATATTTTAGATTCCACATATAAGTTATATCATATGGTGTTTGTCTTTCTCTTTCTGATTTACTTCACTTAGTATGATAATCTCTAAGTCCATCCATGTTGCTGCAAGTGGCATTATTTCATTATTTTTTATGGCTGAGTAGTATTCCATTGTAAAGGCGGATATTTTAATACTGGCTTGCTTTCCTATAAGATAAAACAGGTATACCATATGAATAATCTCTGGTTATTAAATCTTATTTATTGAGAGGTCAGTCCATGAGGGACTATAAAGTGTCAGTAGATTTGTCCATGAGGAGACTACTGTGCTATGTATGAAAGCAGTTTGGGGAGGTGGCTGATGACAATGGGTGGAAGAGTGAACAGTGGAAGAGGAAGAGAAGACAAGTGTGGGCTGTGTTAATTCAGTAAAACTTGGTGAGTGTGAAGTAGGGTGACCACCTGGGACTGCAGGGTTTCCTGGGATGCAGGACTTTCAATGTTAAAACCAGGACAGTCCCAGGCAAACAGGAGCAATTGGTTACTCTACATGGCTCAGCTCTGCTAGGTTCTGAGGTTGTAAAAAAATAGACATAGGGGACACTCCCCAGTTTGCAGAAGATGGTCAGAAAGTTGTCACGGAGACGGTGTAATGACTCCAGAGAAGGAGTAGGAGTTAACCCAAGTCCAACTCCCCAGGGGTGGGGAGGAGAGGGGGGAACATTTTAGGCAGAGAAAGCGTGCAGCATTTGGTTTTTAGAGAAACACAAGTAGCTTTTTCTAGAAAGGTAAGGGGACGCTACTGCAGGGCCTGGGGAAGAAACCCCAGGTGCTCCCACTACAGCGGTTCAGGGAGTAGGGGTGTTGAAAGAGGTAAAGTCTGGTGTTCTCTCTGTTTTCAGTGAGACTGGGACAGTGCTGAGGGAGGGAGAGAAGAAAGAGGGGTGAGAAGGTTGAGGAGAGTGGGAAATCACAGGTTTTTGAGATGGTTGAATGTGGAAAAGCTCTGAGAATTACAAAGCATTAAAGGAAATAGCTAACGTTTACTCAATGCTTCCTTTGTTCCAAGCACTAAGTATCTTACAAACTTATCACAACAGCCACAAGAGATAGGTACTGTTGGGCTTC
The DNA here is from genome assembly GCF_005190385.1 of Monodon monoceros. Taxonomy (NCBI): domain Eukaryota; kingdom Metazoa; phylum Chordata; class Mammalia; order Artiodactyla; family Monodontidae; genus Monodon; species Monodon monoceros. The sequence continues at coordinate 64,232,479 of NW_021703770.1, read as the reverse complement.
CCTGGTGGCGTAGTGGTTGAGAGTCCGCCTGCCGATGCAGGGGACACGAGTTCGTGCCCCGGGCCGGGAAGATCCCACATGCCGCGGAGCAGCTGGGCCCGTGAGCCATGGCCGCTGAGCCTGCGCGTCCGGAGCCTGTGCTCCACAACGGGAGAGGCCACAACAGTGAGAGGCCTGTGTAAAGCAAAAAAAAAAAAAAAAAATGAGATAGCTACTGTTATTATCTCCATTTTACAGATGAGGAAACTGAGGCACAAAGAAATTAATACCCGCCCAAGGCTACATAGTTCCTAAGAGGCAGAAGCCAGAATTCTGTAGGTTCTATGGAGCCCTTCATTCTTTACCTATGTACTTAATACATTTCCACATGTGACTTCACGTGACACTCACAACAACCTCTGTGGTGTTATTATCGCCAGGTGAGTCACATGGGTAGTCAAGATACATGGTTAGGCAATGTGTAGGAGAGGACAGCTAAAGACTCTAAATTGCTGAGACTTTTCCGTACCTTACATACTTTCCTGACTTCAAAATAAAATAAAAGGAAAGAATGTGATCCCACCCCTTGTCCATACTCCAGAAGTATTCTAGACATTCATTTGTATTCTGGTTTTCTGAATTCAAATGCATTTTCCCCTGGAAGTCGTAGATATCACTTCTAGATTCCTAACCAAGTTGCAAGACCATTATTAATTGTGGCCCTAGACTTAAAACCCCCTGAACTCCTCCAACTCCTTGGAGACCCTGAAGATTTGGAAAGTGGTAGTGACTCCTTAAAGCTTTGTTTGATTAGCGTGAGAGAAAACTTCAGAAGCCTGGAGATGGGTCTCCCAGAGCTTCGGTAGAATTGGCTGTTAAAAGCTGGGGTTGACCTTCCCATCAAAAGCAGACAGGGCCCCCAGTAGCATGGGGCAGAGTTGGTTTGTATCTTTGGGATATTCAGCGATCAGGGGTTTTCTGTGTAAATTGTGACAGGTTTTGACTTTAGATAATTTCTGCATTTACAGATGAGGAATGAGAGATAAAGCAAAGTGAAGGAACATTGCATCATATTTTATTTTGCTAGTTAATGACTGAGCCAGAGCTAGGGTTAAGTCTGCACCCCCTTACCCTAGCGCTCCAGTGGGATTAAAAGCCAGGGAGACTTTACCACCAAGATTACTGATTTGCTGGTACATTATGGATGGCAGCTGCCTCAGTACTCAGAATGCTTCCCAGGCAGCCTTGTAGACCTAGAGCTTTAACTGATGAAATGCTCTATGCTGTGACACACAGCATTCCCTGACTCACTCACTGAGCAACCCTGGGATGTCAGGCACGCACAGCCCCTGCCCCGCAGTGCTTAGAGTTTGGCAGGAGAGACAGTAATAAAACAATTATACTGTGTGTTTAATTACATTTGTGTGATAAATGATATGTAGGATAAGTATTGGATGCTATTTAAGTGTAACAAGGGCCCTAACATAAGTCCAGAGTCAAGGACAGCTTCTCTGAAGAAGTATGATTCAGGCTGATTCCCAAAGGGTGAGTAGGAGTTAGCCAAGTTTTGTGGACTGAAGTGTATCCTGCCCAATTCATATGTTGAAGTCCTAACCCCCAGGACCTCAGAACGTGAGTGTATTTGAAGATAGGCTATTTTTAAAGAGGTAATTTAGGCTAAATGAGATCATTAGGGTGGGCACTAACCCAATATGGCTGGTGTCCTTATAAGAAGAAGAAATTAGGACACAGACACACACACAGCGAGGACTATGTGAAGACACGGGGAGAAGATATCTGCCTACAAGCCATGGAGAGAGGCCTCAGAAGCCACCAACCCTGCAGACACCTTAATCTTGGACTTCTAGCCTCCATAATTGTGAGAAAATAAATCTCTGTTGTTTAAGCCACCCCATCTGTGGTACTTCGTAATGGCAGCCCTAGCTGACTAATACACCAAGCAAAAAGTAGCTGTGTGAGGGTTCAGGTGGAGTGAACGTAGGGAGACTTGGGGAGGACTGCGGTTGGCTGGTTCAGTATTTAAAAGGACTCACTCCATCTACTTGCAGCATAAGGAATAAGGAGACTAGCATGTCACCCACATTTACAAAATCAAACATCTTTTCAAGTCACATATTTCCAAAGGTAAATGAAGAGTTCTTAAACAGTCATGCATCTACTGTTTTAAAATGATAATACTTGGGCTTCGCTGGTGGCGCAGTGGTTAAGAATCCACCTGCCAATGCAGGGGACACGGGTTCGAGCCCTGGTCTGGGAAGATCCCACATGCTGCGGAGCAACTAAGCCTGTGCGCCACAACTACTGAGCCCGCATGCCACAACTACTGAAGCCCAAGTGCCTAGAGCCTGTGCTCCGCAACAAGAGAAGCCACCGCAACAAAGAGAAGCCACCGCCACAAAGAGTAGCCCCTGCTCGCTGCAACTAGAGAAAGCCTGTGCACAGCAACGAAGACCCAAAAGTAAAATAAATTAATTTTTAAAAAAAGGTAATACTAATCTGGATATGTAAAATTACATATTTATTGAGGCCCACTCTCCCCTGGCCTTATCATGCATAGACCTGCTTCTAGGTGCATTACATACTGGCAGTGTTCTTTTGACAAAAGAACCTTTCTCAGCCTTCCTCCTGCCGCTGAAAGTCCAATATGTAGTTCAAAATAGCCAAAATCTTACATACATGATACCTCTCTGACTTCTCAGGCCCCTAGTTTGTCCTCTTTTGCTGATTGTATAAACCAGTGGTTTTCACAGGAAGGTCTCAGAACCACTTACACTCTTAAAAATTATTGAGGAGCCCAAGGAGTTAGTATTTATGTGGGTTATCAATATCTACTATATAAGAAGTTAAAACTGAGAAATTAAAAAACTTTTTTAAAGATAATCCCATTGCATATTAAACACATATTTTTAATGAAAAATAAGTTTTTCCCAAAACTAAAAAAATTAGATTAGCATCATTTTATACATTTCATATCTTTTTAGTATCTGACTTGATAGGAGACAGCTGGACCCTTATACCTGCTTCCTCATTCAAACTGTTGCAATATGTTTTGATTGAAGTATGTGTAAAAATCAGGCCTCACAAAAATATGTAGTGAGAAAAAGCAGGGATATTTTAGTAGCCTTTTCAGAAAAATGTGGAGATTCTTCTTTGGTACTATACCAAGAGTTGGCAAGTGGTAGTTTCTTCAAGATTAGCTGTAGCGTGGGCTCTGAATCCATATCAATACACTTGTACTCAGTTACATTAAAATCCAATGGTCATTGTATTCATTTCCTAGGGCTGCTGTAACAAATTAACACAAACTGGGTGGCTTAAAACAACAGAAATTTAATATCTCACAGTTTGCAGGCTAGAAGTCTGAAATCAAGGTATCAACAGGGCTATTCTCCCTCAAGGACTCTAGAGGACAGTCGTTCCTTACCTCTGGTGTTCATCTGCCTCCGTCTTCACAGGACCTTCTCCTCTGTGTGTCTCAGTGTCTTCTCTTCTGTCTCTTTTAAGGACAGTTGCCATTGGATTTAGGGCTCACGTGGATGATCCAGATGATCTCATCTCGTGATCCTTTTGGGGGCCACCATTCCACCCACTACAGTCCTCTTACATTTTGAATAGATCTTTGATGCATGCATGGTTTTGTAACTTCATGCATTAGTCATTTGGAAAATATGGTTTACTGATTGATTTATGAAGATCTTCCAAATGTTGATACATTTCATTTTAACAGTAGTTTTAAAATCATATTTGTTAGTATCACCAACTGAGTGCATCAGAAAAATCTTTCAGAGAAGAGAAGCAGTCAAGCTCATAGTGGCAGAAACAAATTTTCCAAAACTCTTAAGTTTTACTTGAGAGCTTGAATTTTTATCATTGCCAACAAATACATTGAGTTGTTTTCCTTGATGTGATAGGCTTACTTTGTTCATTTCCAAGAAGATGTCTGCCAAGTACCCAAGTCTGGCAAATATTATCGTTTGTCAGTTGTCCTTTTGAGTAGAAACGGTGTTCTATGTAAAAGCAGCTAGTTCAGCTTTTTGAACTCCAACAATCATGCAGGGACTGGCATTCCCTCCAGACCGTCATTAGACTTTGGTGTACAGCAGAGTGCTTTATGCATACTTCCCATTTTGTCACAGAACTGTACTCAAAGCTTGAGATTTAATAAAATTAATAATTTTTACTGTGCTGTCAAGGACATCCTTAAATGAACTTGGCTTTTTTCTCTTTAAACTGCAAATGAGTGACAGTAGAGAATACAGTGCATGCTAGTACGGCAGTGTGACTGCCTTGATTCATGCAGGGGCATCAGCAGTTCTAGCTGCTATATTGCTTTTGCACCATCAGTGCAAATGTCAACACAGTGAAAAAGGCAAATAACATCTTAGTGTTTTATGAGAATAGCTTGAAAGGATCTTAGCACCTTCCAGGGGTCCCATAGACTATACTTTGAAAACTCCTGGTGTATACCATTCAGTTTAAAACTAAATCATCATGGACTGGTTAAATTTTTAATGTACGCGTATTTCTTTTTTTTTTTTTTTTTTTTTTTTTGCCGTACGCGGGCCTCTCACTGTTGTGGCCTCTCCCATTGCGGAGCACAGGCTCCGGACGCGCAGGCTCAGCGGCCATGGCTCACGGGCCCAGCCGCACCGCGGCATGTGGGATCTTCCCGGACCAGGGCACGAACCCATGTCCCCTGCATTGGCAGGCGGACTCTCAACCACTGGGCCACCAGGGAAGCCCTGTATGGGTATTTCCTACGTTATTGATAGGACTCTTTCCTTAGACATGAAATATATGCATGTATCTAAAATTTTTTTTAAAATAGTACAGGAAGGCTTATAATGAAAAAGCAAGTCTCTCACCTCACCATTCCTCTGAAGCAAACACTATTTTAAGGAAAAAACCCTTTTTATTATAGGAAAATTCAAACATATACAAAACTAGTCTGAATAGTATAATTAGCTTCCATAAACATGTTGCCCAGTTTCAACTATTATCTGCTTATGACTGAATCTTATTTCAGCTAATCGCTCCCTCGCCATCATATATGTAATTTTGAGGCAAATCTGAGACATCAAGTCATTTCATCCATAAACATTTCAGTGTTATCTCTAAAATATAAACTCTTTAAAAAACATAACACAATAACATCATCATACCTAAAAGAAAAAAATACAATGATTTCTTAATCAGATGTTTAAATTTCCCCAATTGCCTCATAATTTTTTCAGTTTGTTTAGTCCAATCACGATCTAAATAATATGCATACATTAGAATTGGTAGCTGATGTATCGTTTTAAGTCTTTTTTTAAATTAAAAAAAATTTTTATTGGGGTATAGTTGTTTTACAATGTTAAGTCTTTTAATCTATGTTTTTTGCCTTACTTTTTTCTTTCACAATTTGTGTAATGAAGAAACAAGGTCCTTTGTCCTATAGAATTTTCCACTAAATTTTATTGATTGGTTCCGTGAAATATCATTTATCATGTACCTCTGATCCCTGAATTGCCTATACAGTGGAAGTTAGAGCTAATAATTTGTGAGATTTGGGTTCAGAATTTTTGGCAAGAATACTTCATGAATGCTGGTGTGTTTTTCCATCAGGAGGTATAAAATGTCTGGCTGGTTCTTCTTTTATGAGGTGAGCCGCTATTGATGATCATTGCCTCGATGCATTAATTCATTAGGGGTTACAAAATGGTGGTATTTAAATTCTGTTCTTCTTTATTCATTAGCTGAAATTCTGTAAAGAAAAACTTCCCCTCATCAACTCTTTGGTTAACTTGGGGTACAGTTTATATTGGAAAGGCATGATAAAGGCTTGATTTTTTTACCCTTTATTTACCAGTTTTCAAAAAAAATGATTTATTTCCTTAGCATCATTCAAATGTAATCCATGAGGTTTGTTTTGTATTTTTTAGTATCTCTGTAAACTCCTGGATTTAACATTCAGTGTGTTTCAGTTCATCATAGTCATTATTCTTTTTTAGGCTCTATTTTCCCATCTTTGGTTAACTCTTTGAGTTGGCCTCCGAAGACTTTGATGTGACTCGAGTAATCATTGATATCATACCAGTGATTAAGGAAGTTAAGACATTCCAGGCTCATTTTGTACATTTCCTGCCCTAGCTCCACATCAACCAATTCTACAAGGAGCCCTAATTCATTTTAGCGGGAAGTATTTAGAGACCACTCTCCAGGTGCAGGTGGTGCTCACTTACTGGAATGGTCATTGATTTTAGGCCTTTTCTGTGCCAGAGCTGGGTAATATTGATACATATATATGTATATATTATATTAAAGGTAAAATACAAAATATAATGTTACTTCCAACTGAAATTCAGTACTGTAGGTTTTTTTGGTTTTTTTAAAAAAACCATCTATACCTCTTTTCTCCCACAACAAAATTCTTGGTTCTTAAAGACACGAAGATAATTACTCATTTTATTTATCCCACCAATATGATTACTTGAATAGAGTTTAAAGTTTTTGTTTGTTTGTTTCTTTTATCCTCAGGGTTTTTCCTACTAGAAATGTGCTTGGTTTTGAAGTCACTTGAAGTAATTCCTCTAATCAGCTTAGTTAGGTCTCTTTGGTTAATTTTGAGAAGGAGCCATTTTTAATCTTCTTTGCTTTTACTTGCTATTATATTTTCCTATATCTCTAAATAATGAACGTATACCTTTCTTGATTTTTGTCAACTTTGAACATTATCCTTGAACTACAATTACATATAATACATGAGACTTGAGCTCACTCAGCACGCCCTCCTCCCATCACTGTAGTAAGATCACCGTTTTTAAGTACTCCATTGGTCACTCTATAACTTATATATATATATATATATATATTTTTTTTTTTTTTTTCGGTACGCGGGCCTCTCACTGTTGTGGCCTCTCCCATTGCGGAACACAGGCTCCGGACGCGCAGGCTCAGCGGCCATGGCTCACGGGGCCCAGCCGCTCTACGGCATGTGGGATCTTCCCGGACCGGGGCACAAACCCGTGTCCCCTGCATCGGCAGGCGGACTCTCAACCACTGCGCCACCAGGGAAGCCCCCTAACTTATATATTTAATAACATTTGTTTCTTGTTCTATCAACAATAGATGGTGGGATTAAAAGATTTTTAAATTTTATACACTTAATGTACTATACATAGGGCCCAATGGAGAGCAGTGTGCATCTTAGGTAATCAGTACTTACTAAATTAAATTGAATTTTTATTATACTCTTTGCCAAATAAAATGTTAGTCTTCAGTTAATGCAGATATTAGCTAAATCAATAATTAGTAATTTATAAATCATTATATCAGACCAAGGAATTAGAATCAGGAATAGTCGTCTTTCTCTTCTTCCCTTTTTTCCTCATTGTCTGTAAATGACTTGGGATGTTGCATCACCTTTTTAATGTTTCTCTTACTCTATTATTAAAAAATATGTTATTGTGATGTAAATTTGGTATGAATAGAGAAAAATTACAAAGGAAGAGAGCTTGCAAGTGTTTTAATTAGGTAAAAGGTGAACTTACAATAAAATCTTAGAAGGTTGAGCTTCCCTGGTGGTGCAGTGGTTGAGAATCTGCCTGTCAATGCAGGGGACACGGGTTCGAGCCCTGATCTGGGAAGATCCCACATGCCGCGGAGCAGCGGGGCCCGTGAGCCACAGTTACTGAGCCTGCGCGTCTGGAGCCTGTGCTCCGCAACGGGAGAGGCCGCGATAATGAGAGGCCCGCGCACCGCGATGAAGAGTGGCCTCTGCTTGCCACAACTAGAGAAAGCCCTCGCACAGAAATGAAGACCCAACACAGCCATAAATAAATTAATTAATTTTAAAAAAATCTTAAAAGGTAAATTCATATGAATGAAGCTGTTAGTGCTGAACTCTGGGATACATACTGGAAAAAAACAAAAAAACTTTACCTATTTATGACATAGTCTATTGAATCATGAAAATAAGGTGGAAAATAATGTCCCCCCTTAGCGTACAAAGGAATGCATAAAAATGTCCTTGTAATCTCCGTGTCAATTAATGGAATGTGAATTAGGCAGCATTTTAAACGAAATATGGGTAATAAATCGTGGATTAAAAGTTACTGACCATATCATATAAATCATTTCAGACAAATTTAAACCCAAAGGCCTCTTCCAAATTCCAGTGTCAAATAAAATTTCTCAGTACCTTATTAATAAGATGATTTTCTGCATACAAGATTAATAGAAAAGACTTTTGAGGCTTGAGAAAAATGATTAAATTGGATGTCAAATTCAAAGATTTTATTTCCTCTCTAAGATGAACAACCTCTAATTGTTGTATATCAAATTTTATTTTCTTTGGTCCACTGCTATATGAGACTTGAATATAATTACATCATAGGTTACCAATTCTCTTTTATAGAGTTAGGTCCGTTCACTATAACATTAATATGTATGTAAACCAACATGCATTTAAGCAAAAAGATATATAAGCACTGTTTTACATAAGAATTATATTGGAATTTGAGATACAGAAATTCACATTTTAAAAATTATATTATCAGAAGACTTTCTTTATGAAATTTTCAGGCTCCTTTATATTTCAGGTCTACAGTCCCATTGTTGTACTTATACTTTCATTGTGTTCCTTTATTATAGTTCATTCATTATTATATCTTTAATTGTGTGTTACATTGTGTCCCTGCTTCAACTTTGTTTCTTAGTCATTATACTTTCAGTATAGTGAAATCAAGTTTATTTCTAAAAGTTATTAGTCATCTCAAAATTTCAAACACAAAGTCTGGGAAAACAGTGAAAGTTTCACATTAATCTACTCTGTAATATCAGGAAATGTTTTCTTGGGCACTCATTGACCTTTCAAAGACATTTTATTAGGCACAGTAAAACTTATTGTAGAGAGGTGATAGAGCATAGTGGTTAAGAGCATAGATTCTGGAACCAAAGTACCTGGGTTCTAATCCCAAGCCTACCAATTACTAGCTAAGTGACATTTGGACATGCTTTTTGACTTTGTAGTTGTTTCTTCACCTGTAAAATGGGGTGATAATTCTATATAGCTGATAGGCTTATTGTGAGGATCCATATATATAAAGTGCTTGGAGAGTGTGGCACATATGTGCTATAGAACTGTTAGCTATTATTATTATGACTTGTACTGTTAACATTAGCAATTATTGTCAAGGATACAAGTAATTCTAGTTATATTAGTGTTCAGAAATATTTTTATAACCATTTCATCAGGAAATTGTAATATTACCCCATGCGATTTTCAAAGTGTTTTAGACATTCTAGAGTCAAATATATTCACAGATACAAAATATAAAACATACCTCTAGTCCTATAATGAAAGCCAAGAGGATTCATATGCAGAAATTCATTTTCTATTCATCTTTTTCCTTCAATAACTTTTTAGGTGTCTGCTCTGTGTAAGCGTATCCTAAGGAGCCTGGGAATAAGAGGACGAATCACATATGGATCTTGCTGGCAATTACTGGCTAATAGAGGATATATAGATATAAATACTCTGAGTTAGAAAACAAGAGGTGCAGATAAAATGCTCATAAAAACTTACAGGAAAGAGAGTATCCCCACAAAAAGAATGAGAAAATCTTTTTTTTTTTTTTAAAGTATGAGAAAATCTTAAAGGAGCTTATAGTTGAATAATGCCTTGAAAGATCAGTTGGACTTACATATGCAGAGAAATGAAGTCTGTGTTGCATGTAAAGGAAAGGACTCGTTTTGCTTGGAGCACTGGGTATATGAAGGGGAAGTAAGGTCATATGATGGTCAGAATATAGAGGATCTAGGAGGCTAGGCTGATAAGATCTTATTCAGTCATCATTAAGGTGTTTTTTTAAAAATTAAGGTGAAATTCATATAGCATAAAGTTAACCATTTTAAAGTGCACAATTCAGTGATATTTAGTATATTTATTGATAGTGTTGTGCAACCACTACTTCTGTCTAGTTTTAAACATAATTGTCATCCTCAGTCCTTAAAAAACTAAAAATAGAACTACCATATGACCCAGCAATCCCACTCCTGGGCATACACCCAGAGAAAACCATAATTTGAAAAGATACATGCACTCCGATGTTCATTGCAGCACTATTTACAATAGCCAGGACATTGAAGCAAAGTAAATGTCCATCAAGAGAGGAATGGATAAAGAAGATGTGGTACATATATACAATGGAATATTACTCAGCCATAAAAAAGGATGAAAAATGCCATTTGCAGCAACATGGATGGACCTAGAGATTGTCATACTGAGTGAAGTAAGTCAGAGAAAGACAAATATATGATATCACTTATATGTGGAATCTAAAAAGAAGGGTACAAATAAACTTATTTACAAAACAGAAGTAGAGTCACAGATGTAGGAAACAAACTTATGGTTACCAGGGGATAAGGGGAGGAAGGGATAAATTAGGAGATTGGGATTGACATATACACACTACTATATATAAAATAGATAACTAATAAGAACCTGCTGTATAGCACAGGGAACTCTACTCAATACTCTGTAATGGCCCATACGGGAAAAGAATGTTAAAAAAAAAAAGTGGATATATGCATATGTGTAACTGATTCACTTTGCTGTACAGCTGAAACTAACACAACCTTGTAAATCAACTATACTCCAATAAAAATTTTTAAAAAAATTATTGTCACTCCCAAATTAAACCCCATATCCATTGAACAGTTATTGCCTATTCTCTCATCCCCTCAGTCCCTAACAACTACCAATCTGCTTTCTGTTTCTTTGAATCTACCTATTCTGAGTATTTCATGTAAGTGGATTCATTCAGGATGTAAACTCTCATGTCTAACTTCTTTGACTTAGCCCAGTGTTTTCGAGGTTCATCCACATTGTAGCATGCATCAGCACTTCATTCCTTTTTATGACTGAATAGTATTCCATCGAGTATTTGTATCACAATTTGTCTGTGTTGATGGGCGTTTGGTTGTTTCCATCTTTTGGCTGTTTTGAATAATGCTGCTATTCACATACATATATAAATATTTATTTGGGTACCTGTTTTCAGTTCTTTGGGGTATATATCTAGGTGTGAAATTGCTGGGTCCTGTGGTAATTCTTTGTTTAACTTTTTGAACAACTGCCAAATTGTTTTCCACAGCAGCTGCACCATTTTACTTTTCTACCAACAATGTATGAGGGTTCTAATTTCTCCACATCCTCACCAATACTTAGTTTCTACTTGTTTGATTATTGCTATCCTAGTGCGTGTGAAGTGGTATCTCTTTGTGGTTTTGATTTGCATTTCCCTAATGACTAATGATGTTGAACATCTTTTTATGTCCTTTTTGGTCATTTATATATCTTCTTGGGAGAAATGTCTATTCAGGTCCTTTGCCCACTTTTTAATTGTGTTATTTATCTTTTTGTTGTTGAGTTGTACAAGTTCTTTACTCTGGATATTAGACTCTTATCAGATATATGATTTGCAGTTATATGCTCTCACTCTATAGGTTGTCATTTTAATTTCCTAATAATGACCTTTGATTCACAAACATTTTTAATTTTGGTGAAGTCCAGTTTATCTATTTTTTCTTTTATTGCTCCTGCTTTTGGTGTCATATCTAAGAATCCATTGCCAGATCCAAGGTTGTGAAAATTCATCCCTGTGTTTCCAAGAGTTTATAGTTTTAACTCTTTTAGTTCATTGATCCATCTTCAGTTAATTTTTGTATATGTTGTGAAGTAGGAGTCCAGTTTCATTCTTTTGCGTGCGAATACCCAGTTGGCCAAGCACCATTTGAAGAGACTATCCTTTTCCCATTGAGTGATCTTGGCACCCTTGTTGAAAATTAGTGGGCTATAGATGTATAGGTCTATTTATTAACTCAATTCTATCCCAGTGGTCTATAGATCTATCCTTATGCTAGAACCACACTGTTTTGATTATTATAGCTTTGTGATAAATTTTGAAATCAGGAAGTGTGAGACCTTGTTCTTATTCAATATTGTTTTGGCTATATAGGGCCCTTTGAAAATCTATATGAATTTGAGGATCGGTTTTTCCATTCCTGCAAAACAAGGCTTTTGGAGTTTTGATAGAGATTACATTACAATTATTAAAGATTTTTGAACAGAGAAAATGACATGACTAGAATTCTCCTTAGACAGCATTTTACAACATGAATAGGAAAAGAACAAGAGAGGACACTAGGAGACCATTAGAAAATTAGCACAACAGGTTGGCTTGGACCTAAACTGTGGGAGTGAAGAGGGACAATTGCCAGAGAGATTGTGGAGTCAGACTTGAAACAAATCTCTTCATTCACTTAATGATTTGCACTCCATTATTATATGCTCTAGGCACTAAGGATGCTATAGTGAACAAATGGATATGTTATTTTGCTTTCATAGACCTTGCACTCTAATGGGGCAGGTACAGTGGAACAGTAAACAGTGAAATAAAGAGCAAACTGTGATCAATGCTGTATGAAGAAAATGAACAAGCTACTATGATAGAGATAACAGAGGAAGGCCTTCTTTAGATAGGAGAGGGCTGTCTAAGGGACAGCTGTTTAATTAAGACCTGAATGATGAGGAGTTAGCCTATTCTAGCCTAAGAAAACAAAATTATCGGGAATTCCTTGGCAGTCCGGTGGTTAAGACTCGGTGCTTTCACAGCTGTGGTCCCGGGTTTGATCCCTGGTTGGGGAACTAAGATCCCACAAGCCACATGGTGTGGCCAAAACAAAGAAAAAAAGAAAAAAAAATTATCAAAGGCTCTGAGAACCTAAATGGGAAAGGGAGGGAAGATCTAGGGAGAAGTCCCAGAAGAATCAAGGTTTTGAACTTGTATGACTTGGTAAAAGGAGGTACTATTAATAGAATTAGGTACTAATTAGGAGGTAATATTAATAGAATATGCTTGAAGGGAAAACTATGAATTTATTTATTTTGGCGGGGAGATATTTAGCAGGTAGCTGGAAATTTGGAACTAGAGTTGGGAAAGAGGTCATGCTTCAGGTAAATGTATTGTGGCCAACTGTATGGAGATGAAAATTGAAGACATGAGCTTGGATAAGAAAGGCAGTTACAGTGAAAAGAGCTCAGGAATTAAAGTTGGAGACCTGGATTTAAGTCTTATTTTTGAGTGGTTGTGATACTTTAGGCAATTTCTCTTTCGAAGGTCACAAAGCTCTATTTCACTGTCTATTCTGTTGTAATTATCTATTTGTGTGTTCTAATGATCACATTGTCTTGATTACTATAGCTTTACTATGTCTTTATAATATCAGGCAGTTTAAGTCGTTCGGTGTTGTTCTTTCTAAATATCGTTTTGACTTAGTTTTACACCATTTTGGGTTATGAAAGCTTTCATAGGAAGACTCTACTTTTGGATAGCAGGGGAAACCTGTATTCCCAGTGTTCTTATCACCTGTATTCCCAGTGTTCTTCATTCCTAGTGCACATCTATACTTCCAGAAACCTGGAATCATTTTCCTTCTGTCTGATGGACTTGCTTTAACATTTCTTGTAGTGTGGGTCTGCTGGTTATGAATTCTTTGGCTTTTTTTTTTATATGTCTGAAAAAAATCTTTGTATTTCCTTCAGGTTTGAAAGATGTTTTTGCTAGGTATAGAATTCTAGGCTTACAATTTTTTTGTTCAGTATTTCAAAGATGTTGCTCCACTATCTTTTCCTTGAACTATTCCTTACAAGAAATCTGCTGTCATTTTTGCCTTTGTTCCTCCATACATAGTCTGCCTTTTTTCCTCTGGCTGCTGTTAAGATTTTTGCTTTATCACTGACAAGTTTTTAATTATTTCATTATGAAATGTCTTGGTATAGTTTTCTTCATGTTCCTAATGTTTCGGTTAATTGAGCTTGTCAAATCTGTGGGTTAATAATTTTCGTCAAATTTTGAAAAATACCAGTCATATTTCTTCACACGTCTTTTCTGATCTCCTTCCCCAACCCTCCTTCAGGGACTCTAATTACAATTATATTTGGCTGCTTGAACTTGTCCCATGGCTCATTGATTCTCTTTTCTTTTTTTCTGTATAGTTCATTTTGGAAAGTTTCCGTTGTGTGTCTTCAAGCTCACCAATCCTTTCCTTTTCAATGTCTACTCTTCTGTTAATCCCACCCAATGTATTATTCACCTCAGAGATTGTTTTCATCTGTAGAAGTTGGATTTAGAAAATTTTTACCTTCCTTGTCTCTACTTAATTTTTTAAGTATATTACCATTGTAATAACTGTTTTAATGTCCTTGTCTGCTAGTTCTAACATCTGTGTCAGTTGTTGGTTAGTTTCAGTGATTGGTTTTTCTCCTCATTATGGGTCATATTTTCCTGCCTCTTGCTGTGCCTTGTAATATTTGATTGAATGGCAGATATTGTGAATTTTATCTTGTTGGGTGCTGAATATTTTTGTATTCCTGTAAAGATGTTTGCATTTTAACTTCAGATGCAGTTAAATTGCTTTAAAATAGTTTGATCCTTTCAGATCTTTTATTTTTTTGGTGGCATCCAAGCAGCATTTAGTCTAGGCCTAACTAACCAGTCTAGGCCTAGGCCTAACCAGTACTAAGGCAAGACCTTTCTGAGTACTCTCCGCATTGAATTGGGAGGTTTTCTAGTCAGCCTGGTGTGAACAGCCACTATTCCTGTCCCTCTGCGAGTGCCCAGTACTGTTCCTTCTCATGCTTTCAATGGTTTGTTCTTTCCTCAGCCTTGGGTAGTTTCCTCACATGCATGCACTGATCAACTCTGTTGAATTCTTGAGGAGGAGGACCCTTTGCAGATCTCTGGGATCCTCTGTTGTTATGTCTCCCATACTTTGTCCTGTGAACTCCAACCATCTTGTTCTCCCTGAACTCACAGCTCCGTCTCCTCAGCTCAGGGAATCTGCTGGGCTCTCCTGCGATTCCCCTTTCCTATGTCATGGCCTGTAATGTCTCTGAAGGTAGTAAGCTGGGGTAAACCTTCTTCATTTCCCATCCCTGAGGGATCACTCTCCTTTACTGCATGACATCTAATATCTTAAAAACTGTTGTTTTATTTATTTTGTCTGGCTCATTTTTGTTGTTGTTGGTTTAGGTGGGAGGGCAAATATGGTTCTTGTTACTCCATCTTGGCTGGATTCAGAAGTTCCCTCAAGGCTCTATTCTTAATAGTCACCTCACACTTTGAGGAGAGGAAAAGTTCCAAGAGTCTTTAACCAAAAGCCTCTGGTATAACCACTCTGTAAAATGAAGTGTGACTATTGTTTAGTCTGCCTATTTAATACTTCTTAAATCTCCAGAATATTAGAAAGGTTTGCTGTGACTAGTGATTTATAGATTGTTTGGGCCAGACCTCAGAGCTCTGGGGCTTCCTTTAAACATGCCAGTGACATTTTCAAAACACAAGGAGCCATTGATAGATTGCAAATCAGTTTTCACTCTTACTTGCTAGTCATTCTGCAAACTTGGTTCTGCTTCTACTTGTGTCATTTCGGCAAGGTTGCAGTTAAGGAAATTTTACTTTCTAAAGAGCTTAATAGTATGTAGGGCCCCCTAACACAGGCAATTTACTGTGAATCGAGGGTTTATTTCTGGAACACTAAAAACCTTTCTAGTCCAACTCCAAGAAGTACTGAGTGATTCTTGTTTATCTTATTCTTGAAAGTTTATTTGGAATTAGAAGGGGAAACTCCAACTATTTTATCTGCATGAAAAAGAAAAGACCAGTATTTTAATTACAGCAAGGGAGAGAGGGGACTTAAGGAAAATGGAAAATAACCATAGTCAGATGAATATATTTTTAAGCACTTACTATGGGTTTATCACCTGTTTGGGCAATGGGGTGACAAAGAATGGGTAGGTTACTTTTTATTTTTATGTACCTCCATGAATCTCAAAGATTTAGTCTTCAAAACAAGTCTTATTTAATAACTTATTTTCCTGTTTTTTGAATCAGTCACGTATAACTATCCATCAAAGCTTTGGTTCACTTGAAGTAATTGGTGTTACTTCAGTAAAATTTCAGACAAAAACAGAGAATCTTGCTGTTGTGGGTAACCTGGATAGCCCAATTGCTGATGAACATATAATTTCTTTTAGGGTTTTTGAGATATTGAAAATAGCTTTTTCTTCCTGGATTGGCTGGAACCTGGGCATATCCAGTGAGTAGCTTATGGTTTAGTTTTGAAGATAAATATGATAAATAAGAGAGAAAACAAAACAAGGTAGTTCTTGCTAAGTGCCAAGTGGAGCAGTACAGATTCTAAGCATTATAGCAGTTTTATTGCATAGAGAGGTCCCTGAGCTGAGCTATCATAGTCCCAACAGGTAGCTAGGACTGAGGAGAGGTATTCTGAGTGGAGAAGCAGTGGCTGTTAAGTTTGCAGCGGCAGGATTGTTGACTCTACATTGTGGATACTGTACAGTGAGGAGACAGTCTGTCAGACAAATGTGTACACAGAGAGTGGTTGGAGATTAGGTAGAAAAAGTAGGTAGGGGTCAGATGCAAGATTCTGAGTTCTTTGAATTTGTACTTTGCACAGAGATGACAGTGAAAATGAGAAGGGTCATTGAAGAGAAATGGTTTTCTTTGGTTTTCTCTCTTTGGAGAAAACCAAAGACCTAGTGACTAAATGTGAGGATTGAGTGGGAAAAAGAGCCTGAAGTTTTGAGCTAGGAGTAGAGTGTTATTATTATTACAAATAGAAAAGTCAGAGAGGAGAGCTTGAATGAAATGATACCAGAGATCCCTGAGGCTTTTTCTAAAAATTCCCGATTTCTCTGTGTGGCTCCCGACTGGACAGCGCTTTCCCTGTGGTCCTCCTCCTTTAATTGTTGAACCTGGCAGGATGACGTGGAGTGAGGAAGGGCATTTAGAGATCATGAGGGCACCTGGCCTAATCTCTTCATTTTACAGATAAGGAAATCGAGGACTTCCTTATTGTGACTTTCCTTCAGGCCACACAGCTAGGCTGGCCTCTTGGCATTATTTTCTGAAATTCTTCTAGCAAAGGTTACTGTGTATCAATCCTGCTTGCTGGCAAAGTGAGTCTTGTGTTTACCCCACCATAATTCAATTAGTTATTGACTTGATTCCTCAAATCGTTTTTCACCTTCCCAAATCAAATAAATTAATAGTTAAGATAATTCCTTTCCAGTAGTCTGATTTTTTTCTCTATCCATACACGCCGTCGCAAACCTTGCAGTCGTACCCTATGGGCATTAATGACAAACTCAGGTCTGCTCTCTTGAAAAGTTGTATGAGGGGAGCTGTTTGAAGGGAGAGGGAATGATTAACGTTTATTTAAGTCTGGAGTGAGGATTCTTACTGGGAGTCCTTTCCACAATTTTTAAAACAAAGAGGCTGTGTGGTGGAGATCAGTAAAGGAATTACTTCCTTTCTTTGCCCCTCTAAACCCCATTCCCTGTGACTTCTCACGCATGGAACCCAGAATCCGTGTGTGACTCCTGCCCTGCCCGAAGACAATGAGATTAGTCAGTGCCCTAAGTGAACGCCGTTATTTTAAGATGTCTCACGCAGTCCTACACCTTAGCTGGAACCCGGGGAGAGTGGCTTCTCTTCCCCTTCCCAAGCCTTTCTTCCTCTTACCCCAACGGCTGTCTCTCTCCTTTTATCCCTTCCCTCTGCTTGCATCCAGCCCTTCCTCCCTCGGGGTCACACACCCGCAGGCCGTTCCCAGGGGCACCCTTGCCTACAGCTCCTCTCCGAAGCACAGACCCCGGAGCGAGCCGGGGGCGGAGCTGAGTGAGCAAAAGCCCTGCCTCCACGCTTTGGGCGGGGCCAACGGCCCAGACGGCGCCGTTGATTGGTGGGGGCGGGCCCTGCCGCAGGAGTCGGGGCCCGGAGGTCTGGCCCGGGCAGCGAGCGCGGCGCGCGCCGCTGGGGGCGGGAGGCGCGGCGTAGAACCCGGTGGAGTGTGGCGCAGCTGTGGCGGCGCTTCCCGCTCGCCACACGCCGGGCGTGGGTCCCCGAAGGTAAGTATGGGCAGGGGGTCCTGCGCCGCGTGGGCCAGGTGGAGGCACCCCGCGGGCGCGCGCCTGAGGCAGGTGTGGTTTGGCCGGACGGGCCCCGGTGCCACTTCCGCGCGGAGTAGGAGCGCAGGACGCTGGCTGGCGGCCGCGTGGCGTGAGTACCCCGAGTGAGGGAGACCGGGTCGGGCTCTAGTTTTGCAGCACTTGTTCACCTCATTAGTTCCGGGAAGCACCCCCTCTCCACGCACCACACAAATCTCGAGAGACCTCAGAGACTTTGTATTCTTTAAAATACATTTCTGGTTTGTGGTTCAGGACTGGAGGAGAACTCGGTAGTGAACTTACGATGCGGCTTTATTTTGACTTCGTGTTATTCAGATTGCAGGAAGAGTGCGACTGGTAATGGGACTGTTATTTAAACAAGGACACCAGGGTTTACACAGGCAGTGGATTGTAGAGATTAAGCGAGCAGGCTTTGAATCTACTTATTAATTGTGAAAACTTGGGCAATTTGCTTAACTTATCTATGACTTTGCTTCTGCATATGAAAGATGAGAATAAGAAGAGATGCAGCCTTATAGGATTTTTATGAGGATTAAATGAGTTACTACTTAGTGTCTGCCTCATAGTCCACAATAACTTTGGCTGTTTTCTTTATTATGCAGTCAGATGGGCATTAATCTTCAAAGCTGCAGAAAGAAAAACCTTCTGCAGAGCTGTTGCTTGGGGATTCCTTTGGAACAGTATTCAAAGACTGAGTCCCACTGGAAAAGGTCTCATTACTCTTCTGTTGTACTAGAGACGTGATCCACCTACCTTGCTCCAAATCAAAGCCACTCTCAAATGATACAGAAACCTCAGTCTTCAAGGTTGTTCTGAAAGAGGCATGAAGAAAGGCAGCACTTTTCCAGTGAGTGTAGCCTCATTTTAAGCACCAAGCTCTGGTGCTTGAAAAGAAGTTCATATCACTTTATACAGAACTTATAAGTTGTACTATTTTGGGTGGGTGCTTATTTGTAATATTATTGCAAAATGAGGTAAACCAGAGTACCCAAATACATAAACTAAATAAACATCATAAGAATCGTAACCTGTCACATGGAAACTCAGAATTGAAAGGAATCTGAAAAATCAGATGGGCTGCCCTTTATAAATAAGGATGAGGCCCAAAAACCCAAAACCAATAAATGACAGGGCTTAGACCAGAATTCAGCTCTGCTGAGCAACAAATTATAAAAGCAAAGGATGATATTACTTCTTGTGTTGATAATAGTAATGTTTTTATTTTTGACAGTTTTATGGTGCTGTGAATAATTTTTCTCTCAGCAACATCCTGCTTGGTAGCTTAACTGCATGATTCATAATCATTCTTCAGCACCTTTGATTTAAATCACAAGTCTGAAAGTTGCTACATCAGTGATTGCTTTGAGAACAAGAGGATTGTCTTCTTAAGCTTTGTACAAACATGTTCTAACAGTGCTTTGGTTTTGTTGTTTTATGCAGTCCTTTTCTCTCATGTAGGGAATGTGAACAGCCAGTATAAATAAATTGACCTTCTAGGCAGTTTGTTATCATTGTGTTATTAGTGACGTTTTCTTGATTGGGTAAGATAGGCATGGAATGCTAGCCCAAGGAAATAGGACTGGGTCCCCTCCTGTAAGAGATATGTTGCAGTTGCTGCTAACTTCAAAAGCATCATGGAGTGAAATCATTTGGAGATATTGGTCTGTTAGTTGCTGACTTGTCCTGGCCCCTTGTAGAGGCCACTCCCTCACCTGTAGGTGTTTGTTCAGATGTTACTATCTCAGTCAGACCCTCCTATTTAAAATGCCATAAAACCCTACTCTTCCTATAATATGTATTTGTCTATTTATCTGTCTATTATCTCTTGTCTGCCACTAGATGGTAAGTTCCACGGGGGCAGGGTGCTTGCCTCTTGTGTTCACTGCTGTACCTTAAGCGCCTGGAAACAATGCCTGGCACCAGAGCGTGTCACATGCAGACATTTCCAACTAGGGCTAGTAAGTACTTAAGCCAATTCACAATTCATTTTGCCCTGCTCCACCCTCTCCCCATTTCTGGTTATTTCTCCTGTTACCCAGGAATAAAACCTTGAGGCAACGTTAAGTCCTCCTTCTACTTGGCACTCCATGTGCAAATAGCTACTGACTTCTCCAGTTTTTTGCAAACCTGCCATTCCAGTAGTTACCAAGTTCCCATTTCTTCAGGCGCTCCTCCATTTCATTTCCTCCTCTACACCTACAGCTCTACCAGCTCCCTTTTCGTTTGCCTTCACATTCTTATCTGCAGAATGAAATCCAGAGTGAGAAATCTGGCATTCAGAGTTCTCTGCAACATGATCTCAAATCCACTTTTACAGTCTCTATCTCCTGTATATAAGAAAAGTGATTTCCAACTTATGCTTGTAAATGTGAAAGTAAAATAAGGCTTTAATGGTAATACCCTGTAAAATCCCAAGGTTGCTTCATGACAGTTTCTCTCTCTTTTTATTAATGAGTCCGCCTTTTCCCCCAAGTAGGCAGGAGTTCAGACAAATTAGACTAATGACTGTTAACCTGTTTGTACCGAGAACTTATGCTGCTCTTTCTGTTTTTGAGTGTCCAGGCTTCAAAACCTCCCTTACATGTTACCACTACCCCAAATACCTAGATAAGTTCAGTTGGATGTGGTATTGCTTTCCTCTGAATTCTAGTGACTTTTCATGCCTTTTTAAGAATTTATCACACTCTACCTTGAATTGTAATTCTTTGGGCATTTGTCTTTTCTTTTTTGCTACATATAAGCTCCTGGAGGACAGAAAGCATGCACACACAAATTCCAGTTACTTTTTTGAGGAAAAATAAGATATGCACCCACTTATTTGTTTTTTAAATAAAAGTGAACTTAAAGTTCTCCTTAATGGGTCT
This sequence comes from Monodon monoceros, assembly GCF_005190385.1. NCBI lineage: Eukaryota > Metazoa > Chordata > Mammalia > Artiodactyla > Monodontidae > Monodon > Monodon monoceros. The sequence goes on along the minus strand of NW_021703770.1, from coordinate 64,211,578 downwards.
TTAAGTCATTAAATATTGAGCCTCAACCATCATTTCTACAATATAGACACTTCAGGAAGAAGGCAGGTGACATTCAGTCCTAAAAAGATTCCAATGAAGTTACTGAGGTCTGGATTTTAGAAGGGAGTAAGTACAGGGAGAGCAACAAACCCAACATCCACGAAGGTGGACAGGCACAAGTTTAAAAAATATACACAGGGCTTCCCTGGTGGCACAGTGGTTAAGAATCCGCCTGCCAATGCAGGGGACACGGGTTCAAGCCCTGGTCCGGGAAGATCCCACATGCCGCGGAGCAACTGAGCCTGTGGGCCGCAACTACTGAGCCTGTGCTCTAGAGCCTGAAAACCACAACTGCTGAAGCCCGCGCACCGCAACAAAGAGTAGCGCCAGCTCGCCGCAACTGGAGAAAGCCCGGGCGCAGCAACAAAGACCCAACGCAGCCAAAAAATTAATTAATTAATTAAATTTAAAAAATACATAAACTCACTCAGAAAACCATTAGGACAAGACAGACTTCATGGAGCCATCTGCAGCTTTGGATTTTCTTGTGAGGAATTATTCCTAAGCTTTATTTTGTTTTTGCATCTCTAGGCACGAATAATACTGTCTCCCTTTGTTTTCTGAGCTGGTAGGACTGAACATTCTCTTCCTTTTTTGATCTGTGGAGAATAGTTTACCTTCTTTCCCTTCATTGTTTAATAAAATGTTCGTATTTCTTTCGTCATTTATTTTCTGGATATATGGAGAAGATATATGCCAGAAGCTTTTAACTCTTCAGAGAAAGGTGATAGATACAAGATGCTTGAATTTGTCTCTTGTTGAAGCTTTCAGTTTTATTAAGTCTTCTATCAGCATTTGGTTTACTATGTTTTGCTTCATTTCATTATAAACATACGCTTGCACATATTCCAGTTGAGTGAATGCTTTTATTTTACTTGTGATTTTTTTCTAATAGATTAAAACTTGTTTCAGGAACTTGTGTAGACACTTCTGCAATTTAATTCTCTTTTCTTTTCTCTTGCCTCCCAAACCTCAACTGGGGTTTTCCCATTCTAGGGCACCCATTAGCCTAATTTATTTTCTTACAAGTATCATCTAAATTTATTTTACCATTCCTGGAATGAATCTGCAGTTTCTGTTGACAGGAAAGAGTTGGTAGGGAAAAAATATATGTATATAAATCCTAATTTTTGTGGGTTTTTAAAAATAATTTTTATTGGAGTATAGTTAATGTACAATGTTGTGTTAGTTTCAGGTGTACAGCAAAGTGAATCAGTTATACATATACATATATCCATTCTTATAGATTATTTTCCCATATAGGTCATTACAGAGTAATGAGTAGAGTTCCCTGTAGGTACTTATTAGTTATCTATTTTATATATAGTACTGTGTATATATCAATCTCAGTCTCTCAGTTTATCCCCCCCTCTTTCCCTGCTGGTAGCCATAGGCTTGTTTTCTACATCTGTGACTCTATTTCTGTTTTATATATAAGTTCATTTGTACGATTTTTAGATTCCACATGTAAGCAATGTCATATATTTGTCTGTGTCTGACTTACTTCACTCAGTATAACAATCTGTAGGTCCATCCATGTTGCTACAAATGGCATTATTTCATTCTTTTTTTATGGCTGAGGAATATTCCATTGTGTAAATGTACCACATCTTCTTTATCCACTCCTCTCTTGATGGACATTTAGGTTGCTTCCATGTCTTGGCTATTGTAAATAGTGCTGCAGTGAATATTGGGGTGCATGTGTCTTTTCGAATTACGGTTTTCTCCGTATATGTGCCCAGGAGTGGGATTGCTGGATCATATGATAGTTCTGCATTTAGTTTTTTAAGGAACCTCTATACTGTTCTCCATAATGGTTGTACCAATTTACATTCCCACCAACGGTGTAGGAGGGTTCCCTTTTCTCCACACCCTCACCAGCATTTATTGTTTGTAGATTTTTTGATGATGGCCATTCTGACCGGTGTAATGTGATACCTCATTGTAGCTTTGATTTGCATTTCTCTAATAATTAGTGATGTTGAACATCCTTTCATGTGCTTTTTGGCCATTTGTATGTCTTCTTTGGAGAGATGTCTATTTAGATCTTCCGCCCATATTTGATTGAGTTAAGTCCTAATTTTTGAAATGCTGAAACTTTAAGGTAAAATTCTGCATATTATCTTTACTGACAACAGCTAACGTAGGTCAGGATTTAAAGCTAACATACTACAGCTTATATTTAAAGTGTATGATAATTTGAATTTGTAATTGGTTGTAAATTTTGTCCTTTGGGAAATTTCTTCTAATGTGCTAACCAGTGAAGTTTTACTGTCAGAAGCAGAATCTTGAAAGCAAATATTTGCTTTGAAGTAAAGTATCCATATCACCCTGTTATACACCTGTGTTTACCCTGAGTTTTCCTTGTTTATAAAACGCCTTAGTTAAGGGTGTTATCAGATAGGATCATTCATGTAAATAATGAAAGTTGGGGCATAGACTAATTACATATCTGTAGTACATGGTAAGCACTGTGTAAGTATCTGTTAAATAAATCAATCTGTATTTTTAGGGAGAATTTTATTAAGGTATTTTAGCATATTAGTATGTATAGTAATGAATTGATCTAGTAAAGGGGGAGAAATTGGTGATTCTGGAAAGAGCTTAAGCAAAGGCATGAAATTATCAGATTTACAGTGATTTAAAAAAATCACTCTGTCTGCTGTGGGAAGAATGGATTGGAAGGGGGTTAGAACAGAGCAGAGATCCCAGGTTGGAGGTGCTCCCAAGAGACTCTGTGAGATGTGATGGTGATTGTTTTTTTTTGTGGGGTTTTTTTTTAGTTAGGTTTTTGTTTTTTGGATTTTTTGATACCTCCTCAATCTGAATTCTCCCAACCTCCCCAGTCAGAAGCAGCTTTACCCTAGGCTTCCTGTGGCCTGCAGTATTTTGTCACTGGTGGTTCCATGTGAATCCCCCCTTCACTTTTCTTTTGCCTCGTGTAGTCAACCATCCCCCCATCTCTCTGCCAGTGATCACAGTCCCCCAGGGAGTCATCCTTGGAAGTGTTCTATGTGGTAGTGTGCCTCTCAGTGGGAAAGCTTGGGAAGCTGGAAGTAGGGCAGGCGTTCTGGTGATGGGGAACCCAAGATGGTGGCCTTGGGAGGCCAAGGAGAGTAGAGCAGAGCATTGCTGCTGCAATTACACCCTTGCGCTGTTGTTCTGGAACCAGCAGAGGGGCATGTTAGTTGCGGTAAGTTTCAGGCCTTCCTGTTTCTTCCTGTTTTGATTTTGGTATTGGAGAACAAGGGACTGTCAGCAGTTACTTCCACCTCCTCACTCAGTCCCTTCCTCAGATGTCTTTAATAAAATGCAGCCAGTTTCAGAAAACCAACAGACTCACATAACTTTTGTCCAGATTCTGGAACAGCCCTATCAAATTGTTGGGTGCAGATTATTCTGTATTGTGCCTCCCCATTGGATATTTTGCACAGATTTTATTTCTGATTCTTATATCACTTTTCTTTATCGAGAATTAGGATAAATAAAAGATGTCTCAAGTAAGAGGTACAATAAACCTACGAAAAACTAGGACTGCTTTGTGATTACAGAATGAGAGAGAAATCAAAGAGGGGGTGGGGTGGGAATTAGAGAAAGGATATAGGAGTAAGGAAGGAAAACAGGAAAAGTTGTAACGGATTCATCATGTGATATGTGTGGGAAGGTTACTATGTATCTTCCATCGGCAGATCCTGTTAGAATTTTCACCTCTTCTGCAATGAACTTAATTTACAGATGTGACAAAGATGTGCTTTGTTTCTCTTGAAACATTTCAGATATATTTGGAGCTGGTATTCTGTGAGGGGGAAATAAACAGATACAGATTATATACTGTTACAGTAAACTTTCAATAAAGTAACCAGTTAGCTTGGGGTTAAGAGTGTCCTGGGAAGATGCTTTTAATATAGTTTAAAATGAAACCTATCTGCTTGACCTGTACCCTCCTAGGGAATAATTCCTGCCCTCATCCCACCCCCAGTTCTTTTTCTTATTCTCTGGGTCAGTCCCCATCTCCCATTTCTCATACCAGTCCCCATGCCATGCCCATAGCCTGTGCACAGATTTTCTTTTGTCTCTTCCTCGACTGCCTCTGTCGGCTCCCTCCTTTGGATCCTTGTTTCCAAACACACAGCATCCAGTGCTGTCCCCCTGGATGAAGAAAATCTGTAGCTCTTCTAGGCCTGCGCCTTCCTTTTGGAACAGGATTGTTCTTAATTTCCCTTTGTGCTTTGGTATGAATCACTGACCCTTCTCTGCCATATTAGTTGAGTGGACACTGATAATTATAAATGTATCTACCTTGTAATTTGGGTAGGGCCCACTAGTCAGTACCAAACAGTCTTCATGATTGTGAAGGAAATGGAGTTAAGAATGTCTCTGCTTATATTTTAGAGGGAAAAGCCGAAGAATCTTTTGACTTTCTTATGAACATTTTTTTTTGGCTGTCTGAAACAAAGATGGAGAAGATCCAGGACAATAATTGCATACAATGGACAAGAAGATGGGCATGGTAATGAAGGGGAAAATTCTTTAAAAAAAAAAAAAGAAATCCTTAACTAATATCCATCTATTTTAATCAATATTTATCAAAAAAATTTTAATATAACATGAATTTGGACAGTTTTCTATCATGAAATTTCATCTTTTTTTCATATTTCTACTTCTTACAGGCCCCAAATTAAAAATATAAATCTATTAATGCTTTAAAAAATCCTGTGGTAGCATCCCTTTTTGTATTGTCTTTATTTCATAATTTAGCCCTTGATCGTCCTTGTGATGGGACCCCCCCCCCCAGCCTGCACTGTACTAAGCTGTTGGTGAGATGTTGATGGGTGATGTCTTCAGCAGCACTTCTGACACTCTGTGCTGCACTGACCCCTCCTAGTGGCCGAGTTGAAAGCTGCTTTTCCTATGCGTGTCTCTCTCTATAACCCAGGTGCTAATGGACACTTGGTGTCAGCTCTTGTTTCTCCAGAGGTGATTTAGAAGAAGGGCGTGTGTGCAGCAGTACCATAGGAAATTGAGAGGCAGCATGTTCACACTGGGCTCTTGGGTCAGAGCCGTGTTCACTTCACAGTGCTGCCACCCAAAGCGGTGTGAGGATGTGGAGCTGATAGCCTAGGTTTCTTCATCTGTAAAATGGGAATAATGACACTTCTGTGAGGAGTAAGTGATGTGTTACATGTGAACACATAAAGCGGTGCCTGGTGTTAGTACTCAGTAAATGTTAGTTTCTCAGCCTCAGCAGTACTGACGTTCTGAGCCAGGTCATTTTCTGTTGTAGGGATTGTCCTGTGCATTGTAGGATGCTTAGCATGATCCTTGACATGTAGCCACTAGCAGCCGCCCAAGCTGTGACAACCAAAAATGTCTCTGGACATTGCCAAATGTTCCCCTGTTGAGAACCACTATAAATACAATATTTACTAGCTGTTACATTATCTTTGCCAAGCACTCTCACTCCTAAGATCCAGCTGGCTTCTGAAAGTTCTATCCTCATCTGACCCACTTCTTTTTGTTATGTTGGGCTTGTCTGAGTTATTTCATTAGCTGGATGTTAAGGTTAGCTCTTCCTTTCTGGGTTAGTATCTGAACTACGTCTCCTTAGAGCCATGTGATCTACCCCTAGGCAAGCCAGCTGCTCCTGGGAACCAATGTACAAGATTATCTTGTGACTCTCCAGCAGAGTGAAGGCAGATTCTTTTCTGGTTCCTCTTTGAAAAGCCCTGCATACCTATTAACCTGCCCCAAAGTCCCAACTTTTATTCCCACGTGAACACAGCTTTTTGTTCTATTCTTTCTTAGTGTGGGATTCTTACATCAGTCCTCTTCTCATTCTGTTTTATTGGGCTGCCTGGCCACTGGATGATTTTGCAGAATTTTAATTGCTTCAGTTTTACAGAATAAATATACCTTAAATTTACAGCAATAGGGTTGCTTTTTCAAAATTTTACTTAAAAATAACATCTATGAACCTTCTTCATTGCCTTCCAGAGGACTCTTTAGAGCATATATATGTTGGAGAGGCAGTGTGGTATAATGGGTAAAGGTTCTAAAGTCAGACCACTGCTGGTTCAAATCCTGACTCCACTACCTGGGGTGGGTTACTTCATCTTTTTTTTTTTTTGCGGTACGCGGGCCTCTCACTGCTGCGGCCTCTCCCGTTGCGGAGCACAGGCTCCGGACGCGCAGGCTCAGCGGCCATGGCTCACGGGCCCAGCCGCTCCGCGGCATGTGGGATCTTCCCGGACCGGGTCACGAGCCCGTGTCCCCTGCATCGGCAGGCGGACTCTCAACCACTGTGCCACCAGGGAAGCCCTACTTCATCTTTTTATGCTTCATTTTCTGGTGGGTTTCCTCTCAGTGGGGCTGTTGTGAGGAGCAATCAGATTGATACAAGTAAAGCACAGTCTGGTTTATAATCTTGCTTAGCCACTGAATGTTAAATATTGTTAGGTTGCCAGTTTGATTTAGTTTTAAGGAAAGGAAAATCTTTCTTAAGGAGAGACAATGTGGTACAGCAAACTAATACATATAGATTTTGGAGTTGAACAGGTTTGGTTTGAACCCTAGCTCTATCGCCTATTTGCTGAATACTAGCTAGGGCAAGTGATTTAATCTTTCTACGTTTTTCTTCACAGCAGTATATTCATTTCCAACCTATGACTTTAGCTCCTTTTTCCAGAGAAAATTGAGGCAAGCAAGTGTGATATCTTTCAAACTTCTGCTCCCATACCTGCTTGGCTTTATTTTTAGCAAGACTGAGGATACATGACAGTCTGCATCTGTGTCCCTTTTCTGTGCTCTCAGAGTGTACCATGCATACATCTAAAATCATACTTAGCCAACTATTGAAAGTTCTATATTGCTTATCATTCAACCCCATTAGGTAAGTTCCTTGCAAGCAGAATTTTATCTTTGTCTTTCTGTTGCTTAATGCATAGTGAAAGCTTTAATAAGTGTTTGTTGAATGAAGGAATAAAAACAAATTTGAAACAAGTTGTTAATGTACTTGATTCAGTTTATTGACTGCCTGTGCAGTGCTGGGTTTTTTACACTCATCTCGAATCCTTAAAACAACCATATGAAGTGTTGCTAGCTTCACTTCCTAGATTAGGAAACTAAGGCTCAGATAATTTAAACGTGTCCAAGGACCCGAGGTAGAGAACTGTACATTTGTACAATTTGTAGTCATAGGAGGAAGAAGAAAGGATCTCCTGACAGAAGCTTTGGTCTTACAGAGAGGAACGCAGCAAGTGCCAAGCAGCAGCCTGCCCAGGAGGGAGCAGGGTGAGGAATTCTGTTTCCTGATCCTTTTCTTTCCACCCCGTGTCCTGCCAGTGCCTCTCTGGATGAAACCAACCAGCAGCTAGAGGGCAAGGGAGCCTGTGGGGTGCAGGCTTTAGAGGTTGGTGCCCTGGGGTGTGGAGCAGGGTGGAGATGGATCTGAAAAGGAAAATAGAGAATATCCAGCGCAGTCTTCCTCTTTCTGTCCGTTAGCATTCACTCACCCTTTGGGCGTAAAGCTCCCGTTCCTAACTCGGAAAACGCAAGGTCCTCTAGTCACTGCAGCCAGTTCATTCGTGCTCCCCCATGGAGGCACTGCTAGTGTTCTTTGTGTAACGTAACAGAAAAAAACTAAAACAAAACTGCTGTAGTCTCTGCGTCTGTAGCTAATCTTTTGGCTCAAATTGGTAATCATTCCTTTTTTCTTCTAGTACTTATTTTAGGTTCCCCTTACCCTCTGCCAGGTCAGTAGCTGCTTACCAGATGTCAGGGGTTATGCTTATTTTCTCCAGCAAAAATATCCCATCTGGAATTGCAGGCGTGATTGGCATCACCATCTGGTTAAATCTGCAGTGATGCATAGTCATGCTCTAAGGTCTTTTGCCTTTGGTCTAGGTAAACAGGCATGCCAAACGGGGATGTAATAGGAACCAACACCCCTGCATCCTTCAAATTTTTGATAGTGGTACTGGTTTGTGAGCTTCTCCAGGGATGGGTATAGTTATTGGTTTGCTTTCTTTGTAGGGAAACGGGGGAGAGTTCCAAGGGCTTCTTCATGGCCCTGTCTTCCCTAATGGCTTTTATGACAGAACAGGGAATCAATGCAGGGATTTGGCCAGTTACTAAGTATATCTATTTCCACTAAAATTCTAGGACTAGGGAAATAACCCCAGGATGGGCCTGTGCTCCCCTTGGACCCACCATGAGATACCAGGGTTGACTTTATCTCTCACCTCCTCTCTGGAGTGAGATGGGTGCTCTGACTGGTGGACCACGTTTTAGATCTCCTGGGATTAGTGTCAGTTCAGAGCTAGTGTGCGGTAACCCTTGGAAAGACTACGCATTTCTCTTTCCCCAGTGGACAGTCACCCTTGTGAATGGCTGCTGGTACCTCTTAGGTAAGGTCTGGAGAAAGCTTGGTGGGATACATCTGTGGCTGTGTGTAGGGCCACAGCAATCTTACACTCAGTCCTCCTTGGTCTAACATCCTGTGAATGTTAGGCTCCTCTCAGCAGGCTTTGAACTTCTTTCGGGGCTCTTTTGGCACCTAATTCCCATTAGGAGGCCATGAGGGGTTAGTGGGAGTAGGTGGTGAAGAGAAGTGGCATCCCCTTGTGAAACTACTTGAAAGGGTTTTATGGGAGGTGGGTTAGGAGGCTGGGTCTTCTCAGAGGGCTGTAAATTGCTGCTTTCAACAGACATGTTCAGCTGAATGTGGAGTTCAGCATTCTTAGCCTCATTTGTATCTGCCCCAGTGCCTGCATCCATGATTTAGGATCATTTGACTTTGCAGGGTTGCATGTTTAATTGGTTCTGCAGCCCTTATCATCAAACTGTGGCTTGATCCTTAGCCCTGTCAGATTAGCAGCTATTAGAAAAAAAGGACTCCTTTATAACAGCCATAGATTTTCCACTCATCTGTTTGGGAATTCATAACTTTCAATTTGTCGTTTGCTTGGTGCACATTCTCAGAGACCATCAGAAGCAGCCGCAGCCCATGTCACAATCTTTGAAATCAACATTTTCATCATCTTCTTGGACTTACAGCACCTTGCTCACCACCTATACTTCATCCTGGGACAGGGAATTTGAGTGATCTTGGTATCACTATGTGCCAGATTATCAGTTTCCCCTCCCCTCCCTCTATAGGAAGGTTATCAGGATGCATCAAACATGCATCCCATTTTTGAGGGTCTGTTTCCTGGGGTCATTCTTGGTAGCAGTTACTGCATCAGTCGTGACACACTTGAGTAATTGAAGGGACTCGAACAAAGGGACTATTTACTAAGCTGTTGTGGGCAGAGGTGACAGAAGCAGCAGCAGCAGGGCGTGGTGAAGCACCCCTTCTAACAGTGTTTGGAAGCCGTACTACTCCCAGGCCTTTAACTGTAGCTGTGGGAGAGGGGTCACCTGGTGGGGACTGTGGCCTTGGGTGGAGAAACCGCTGCCTGTTAGAAAGGGAGGAGGAGAACTAAATACCTCCTACCCTTCCATCTCCTGCTAGTGCCTCGCATTGGATGAACCCAACCAGAAGCCAGAGGGCAAGGGCAGGAGGCAGGCTGCCTCAGTGTGAGGTCCACAGAGGCCCGCCTTCTGGGCCGTGCGGGGGGGAGAAGCGTGGTGTTGGATCTGGAAGGGCAAATGGGGACCATTTAGCACTCTTGCCAGACTGGTATTTCTGGCCCAGATTTTAGTGTGCGCCTTGAGTGCTGGGCTCTACACTTAACCGCCTGCTGTCCACGTAGGCTGAGATGTCCCCTGGGCACCTTGTGTGGACAACTTATCCTTCCCCCCCAGGTCTTTCTCCCTCGTCTGTTCCTGATGCCACTTAATGTCATATCTTAATGTCCATTCCATAGGGGAGGCCTGAGGCGTGATGTTCTCCTTTAGTTCTGCTCCTCCGGACCACGCACGGTAAGGCACAGTAGGCTTTCAAGCGCGTACGTAAATGTAGTACCAGCAGGCCCTACCACCCCCTGGATCCACATTCTCAAGGGACAGGTGCGGCTAGTGTAGCACCATAACCTTCACCCTCTCATCATGTCTGCTGCAGATGGAGCAGAATGCGCTGGTGTGGGTCCTGGGGCTCCTGGACAGGGCTCACCTGCCTTTGAAGAGCTGTGGTTCCACTTGCTCTGATTGCTTAGCAGAAGAGCACTGTGCCTGGAGGACAAGGCTCTTGTCAAGATGGTGCCCTGGTCTAGTGGAGGGGGGGGGGAAGCTGCTCTTGTGGGGTTTTAGGGTACTCTAACTTGTAACAAATGCTTAGGAGGGGACCATGTTTTCTAACAACTAATTTAACTGCATATAAATCCTTCCTGACTGCATTTCCAGCAGCAAATCCAACAAAGTAGGCTTTGAATCATCTCAAAGGAACCACCTTTGTAATCAGTTAAATTTCATTATACCTGATTATTTGATGTCTGCTGATAGATATTTGAAATCGTTACTTGAATATAATTTATTTGCAAATGTTAGATCAGTCAGAGTGACTTCCTGAAATTAATCACCGAGGGAACCTGGCAGACTAACCCTTTAAAAGGTATTATTTGGTGTCAGTGGAGACTGTGGGCTACTGTGTGTAGCAAAGGTGACATCAGTGTGACATCTTGAGCCCTTTGTCCGTGGGTGGGATGATAATATTAGCATAGTTGTATTTGTTTTGTATGAAGATCTACTGTAATATCTCTGACCAGGGGTCCAGTGCCTAAGAATTATCCATAGTTGTTAAAATGCAGCCTAGCACAGTGGGTAAGAGTCAGGACCCTGGAGCCAGACAGCTTGGCTTCAAATCATTTAACCTGTCTGTGTGACAGTTGCCTCATTTGTAAAATGGGGGGTAAATAATTAGCTTACCATACAGGTTCCTAATCTGAAGCAAACTTCACCTGTTCATCGTGATGCTAGAAGCTTGAAAACCATCCTTTGAAAAACCCTGCTCTTAAATCCATCAAACTAGAGTCCTTTTAGTTGAGAGCCCTTAGTCCATATGAGCCATGGTGTATAAACTCCCAGAGTTTCTTAGTAGAAAAGAAGGTAGATGGGACGTAAATGTTTGATTGTGACTTAGCTATTGACAGGGACATAACAGAAACTGTGTTTCTCACCTGGGCTGAGACTTATGATCAAAGGTAACTTCCTGGCAGAATAAGCATAAAATGGGTTCTGTGAGCAAGGAATGGCAAATCACGGTATTTTAAAATCATTTTGCTAATTTTTTTTTTTTTTTCTGTTGGTTAAGGTTGCATGATGGAATTTGAACATTACCTCAAGAGGTTTTATGTTTTGGATTAGCTAATTGTGTTTGTCCTCTGCTGACTATTTCTTCGGACTCACTTTTTGGTGTCCTTTTGAGGCAGTAAACTCAAAGGGATTATACCATGGACTACAAGGAAAGCTGTCCAAGTGTAAGCATTCCCAGCTCTGATGAACACAGAGAGAAAAAGAAGAGGTTTACTGTAAGTATGTAATGTAAAGCATATGGAACAAAATGGAACGTAGAGAATATTTCCAATTCTGCTGTTCTTCCTTAACCTAGAATGGCCTTCCCAGACTTTGCAGATTTTACTTATCTTTCAAATGATATATCCTCCAGAGTCTTCTCTGTGTACTATAATGGAATACAATTTCCTTTTTTAGTGCAGAGTTTTGTCTGTTTACCTCTCCCTTTGGAGAAACTTGTGAAACTGTCTGATAGACCATCTCACCAGAGAATGTGCATACACGTGGTTCTGTGACACATCACATCTCAGGGGGTCAATGGACTCCAAAATTCATTGATCCCATGTGAAGAACCACTGTCTTGAAATTTCCACAGTATCTTTCTTAAGACATTTGTCATTTTCTATCTCCATTTAAAAAATATTTTTAAATGAGTATTCTAACTCATTTTTTCACCATAAAGGTAAAGTCCATTTCTAATTTTACTTTTTATCACCATGGTATCTACTGTAGGACTTTATAAAGAATAAGCACAATGAATATTTGGCTGAGTCAGTGTATCAGTGACTGCTATTTGGAGAATAGTCACTTTTCTAATTAGTGTAATGAAATGTATTGTATTTAGTTCCAGTAGTCTTGTTAGTATATACAGAGATCTGCTGTCCTCCTCTCCCTGAAAAAAATGTCATTTATCGTGTCTGTAACTGATCTGGCCTTCCTTGTAAAGCCCCACCCACTGAGCAGTGTGAAGAAATTCATTTAACCCAATTCTGTTCAACAGTTTGAGCTAAAATTTAAGCAGTTTTTTTTTTTTTTGCGGTACGCGGGCCTCTCACTGTTGTGGCGTCTCCCGTTGCGGAGCACAGGCTCCGGACGTGCAGGCTCAGTGGCCATGCCTCACGGGCCCAGCCGCTCGCGGCACGTGGGATCTTCCCGGACCGGGGCACGAACCCGTGTCCCCTGCATCGGCAGGCGGACTCTCAACCACTGCGCCACCATGGAAGCCCTAAGCAGTTCTTTTAAGTAAAAATGCCCAGCCTATCTTCATTGTGCTCTCTTTCTCTTATTTGAACACACACTCCTTCTCCAACTTGGCATTCATGGTTTGTGGCAGGAGAGGTGTCCCCTTTCACAGTGTTTGTTCAGTTGATGACTGACCTCATGGTAGCCTGGTGAAGGCTTGGCATTCTCGTCATTGTCTAGATCTTTGCCATTCCAGGTGTAGAGTGACTGGTCTGGCAGACATCCAGCTGTGGTTGACCTGCCAGTCCTGGGCATTTTGTTGGCATCCACTGCTGGCATCTGCAGTTGATGAACTGATTTGTGATCTGCGCTTTGTTGGCTTGGCAAGGGTCGTGGTGACTGACTGCTGACTCAGCTTCCCCTTGGCGCGTGATGGCTGTAGACCCCACTGAAGCTCTGCGTGCCCTCCACCTTCTCCTGACTCAGGTGGTCTACCCTGGTCTCTGACCAGGGGGTCACCCGGCCCCTGCCAGCTGAGTGCCATGACAAGTGACTTTCATCTCAGGTCCATGTCACATGGGAGTTGAGGAAAGCTGAGGAGTTAAACTAAACCCTTGGACCACCCCACTCTGCCTTCTTAACTAGGTGGGGTGGGGCCCCCCAATGGTGGTTTTCTCCCAGAGCCTCAGACAAGGAGCTGGAAACAGCCCTTCCGTCTTCTGTTCTCCCTTCCTTAATAAGCATACCTCCACACCTGCAGAGAAGCCCAGAGCAGAGAGATTGCAGTGTGTGTCTGGCCATTTGCCTCTCCGCAGATGTTGCAGCAGTACCTTCAGCGCTTCTTCCGCATTCGTATAAGCCGGTTTTAGAAACATCATATTGATGGTAAACAAGAGGTCGGTATACTTAGCATGAGATAGTGGAGTGTGTGAAGTTTTCCTTCCTTCCCTCTCCTTACTTTTACCTTTGGACCATTCTCTCCTTCAAGGGCATAACCTCCTGCCAAGTTTGATGGAAATTCATACATAGCAAATACAGGCGATGGGTTATCTTATCTCAGGTGTCCTTTTGTTTTTCGTGGTAGAGGTATTTCCACGTCTTCTGTGAAAAGGTCGAGGAGGCCTATAGTGTCACTCTTACCAGCTGTCCCCAGAGGTGTCCCCTGAGTTCTCCAAGGCTCTGTCCAGATCCCCTTGTTCACTTCCTTCCTTCAGATGCTCAGATGTTGCCTTGTTGTTAGAGAGGGTTTTTCTGACCACCCTATATAAAACAGCATCTTCACACTCTGTCCTGCTTACCCTGTGTAGTTTTTTAATAGCAGTTATCACCACCTGACATAGCTTGGGTTTATTTATGTGTGCTTTCCCTGAATTTGTTCTTTGAAGCAAGAACTTCCCGCACTGTTGTTTCACCAGTACCTAGAACAGAGATGGAGGTTCAGTAAGTATTTGTTGAATTGAAGTTGAATGAAAAGTAGGATTAAGTTCACATGTTAGTTGCTGATCACTGCAGTACAGTCCCCGGTCCTCAGGAAACTTGGTTCTACTCAACACAGATAGACCCGACCCCACCCAGCACAGACTCTGTCCAGCTTCAGCATGTCTGTGTATTATTGGGGAACAAAAATAGACACTGCGTTAACTATTCAATAATATATATATGTATTTTTTTTTGCGGTACGCGGGCCTCTCACCACTGTGGCCTCTCCTGTTGCGGAGCACAGACTCTGGACACGCAGGCCCAGTGGCCATGGCTCACGGGCCCAGCCGCTCCGCGGCATGAGGGATCCTCCTGGACCGGGGCACGAACCCGTGTCTCCTGCATCGGCAGGCGGACTCTCAACCACTGCACCACCAGGGAAGCCCCTCAATAATATTTTTATACTCTAGTTTTCGTGTGTCTTTTAAACGACTTTACAGAGAAATGCACTGTGTTCTAGGATGTCTTGACTTAAACCAAGTCTAAATTATACTTTCATTTATCCACTCAACAAATTGTCCTTGAGTTTCTTGTCTTATGCCAGGGCTGTTCTAGGCACTGGGAATACAGTGGGTAGCAAGAATGATACAGCCCTTGCTCTCAAAGAACTTACATTCTGGTGAGGCAAGACAGGCAATAAGGAAATATTTTTTTGAAAAACTTAATAAGATTTATTGTACTGTTATTATTGTACTATTTCTGTGAGATTTTGTGCATTTTTGCAAATGAGAGTGTTCTTTAAAATTTGAAGAGGTTTTGTTTTTGCCTGTTGGTATTTTATTAGAACTTACTTAATAAGCCCTTGTTCATAAATCATCCTGCCAATTAATAACTTTACAGGGCTTTATCTTAAGCTCCTGTAAATAGAGTTGCAGCAGAACTGCTTTGGCCTGGAACCTAGGTTTGGGTTCTCATCTTGGCTGTACTTGAGTATCTATGGGAAGCCAACTTATCCCGCTGGGAAGTCAGCACAAACACTGCTGTTTGTTCAAGAATCTCGTAATCATATAAACCTAAGTATCTGATCCTTTGGTAGCAGGCCTGCTTCCAGGCCTATCTGATCCTGAATGCTGTAGGAGATAAATCTGTAGTCTCCTCCTAAAAACATGGCTCAACTTTTGTCAGCACCCAGACTAGGTTCTTTTTCCTCTACTTCTGCACTCTCTCCCTTGGGAGCAGTGTCATCTTATAAACGATTCTGATATCTTACACCCAGTAGCTTCCTTTAGGACAACTTGATGTCCTCTTAGTTAACACCAGAAAATCCTCTTACCCCTGTAGCTCACGTAGGGTGCCTGGATGCTCTTTTTGTCTCTGCTTAAGTGATTCATCACTTATCCAGGTAACTGATACAATGACTTTGCTTCACTTTCCAGGTGAGACCTGATCCCTTTCTCACAGGGGGATATGGCTTTACGTTCTGGGGCCCCTCGTACTAGGGGCCTGTTAATGTGACCATATCTTCAACAATACTGCAGAATTCCTACATTATAATCATATGCAGTATCAGGGAGATCTTTCTTCACAGTATTATCTAACTATGAACTGGTGAGTGTAGCTTTCCAGTCTTTTGTGGGAAAGGATAGTTTATACATATTTGTATGCCCATCTTCTAAAATAAACCTGGTTTACTCTGTTATCTAACAGACTATGGACAATTGTATTGTAAATATCTCTTTCCCCTAATCTTCACTGTAAAATAGTGAGATTGATAACCCAAGCCATACATCAGTGAACCTTTCCTCATATACCTGGATCCTTGTTATTTTTCTCTTTAGAAATTATAAAAGATCTTTGGGGTTCCAAATTGTTTTCTGTACATTGGTATGTTGAATTATATTCTGAGAGTATCTGTGGGACGACTTATGAGAGTTAATTCTGTATTATAACTGTTGATTTGATACTTGTTCTAGTGCATGGAGGGTTAGAAGATTTAGATTAGTCTCACAAGTCTGTGAACTTGGGCAAGTTACTTAACTTTGGGGGGCCATCATTTCCTCATCTGTAATGGGGGTTGTAATGTTTATTCTGCTTATTTCCTCATAGGGTTGTTGACTGTGGTTATGTGAAATTATGTATATATGAAAATATTAAACACAGGTTAAGATGGTAGTAGGAAATCTGAGGATAAATTCTTAGTTTGAAAAATACTGTGTAAAAGATGCCCTGAAAGGAGGAGAACTAATAATTTAGTGTTTACTGTGTTCCAGGCATTCCTTTTGAAAATACTTTATCATTTCGTGGTAGTGGTTACTGCTGGGGAAGAAGAGAGCAGAATGGCATCCGCTGAAACTATAATGTTTTATTTTGGGAGAAGAAAATCTGAAACAAGAATGGCCAAATGTTAGAATTCAGAGTATCTAAATAATGAGTACATGGGTATTCATTGTGTTATTCTCTGAAAACTATGGAAATATTTCATAACATTTTAAAAATAAAACACTTTTCAACAAGACAAAATAAGTGTTTCAGTTGGTATACTTCTGTATCTTGGAGAATCACATATAAATAGTAATGTCTAATATCAGTTTCATGAGTATGAAAGCAGGTTTTTTGCATATGTAAATAGCTAATGTGCTTTTTTTTGTGATCAAATTTTATTGTTATTTTTTATTTCCACAGGTTTATAAAGTTCTGGTTTCAGTGGGCAGGAGTGAGTGGTTTGTCTTCAGAAGATATGCGGAGTTCGATAAGCTTTACAACACTGTAAGTAACAGTCAGTCTACAAGATTTTTATTTAAAACAAAACACCTGAGAAAACTGGAAAATGAGATTTATTTGATAATTAAATAATACTTATATATATCAGATAAGCAGAAAAGGGTAAGGGGTTCTTCAAAACATCCTGACTTTGGAATTCTTACCAAAAAGGGTGGAGAGAGGACTGTTGAGAAGTTTCAGATAAACTATTGAAGATATAAAAACTAAATGTACAGCTTAAAATACATTTCAGTGTCATAGGAGATTAGAAATAAATCCTTTCTACCTACCTTTCTAATAATTGTTAATCATCATGCTCTTTGTGGTTAAATTGCCCAACTATAAGCTTTAGGTCTGAAAGTCTGTCATAAGCCTACCTACCTTCCATGGTTTCATTCTCTGTTAGAAATTAGTCTAAGGTTCCAGATTTTAAGTAGCTAACACAGCTGAAATGAATATTGACTTTCAAAAGCCTGACAGTTACCTGAGATCATTAGTTATTTAAATAACTAAAACCTGTTTTATATATTCATAGTTCAGATATTATTTTTCATCCAGTGTTTACAGTTACAGTTTCTACCATAGGAAGCTAGAGCACCATGGTCATTTTAATACATCAGGCCAGATCTTACACAGGGACCAGTGTTTGTGGAGAGCATTGCTTTTAAGGTTATGCATACGTAGGAGACCAGAGGACACTGCCTGTGTTGGTCATTAGAGACCCCAGGTTATTGAGACAGCTCTGGGTTCCAAGCTTTGCTTCAGTTAAGAAAAAAAAGCAATTGGGCCTCAAATCACAAATTTAAATTTCTTCTGCTCTAACAATAAATAGCAATCTCCTCATGTTGTTATTTTTAAAATGGTAGATTATTAGGCATCCTCCAGAAAAAACTGTTTCATATTTTAAAAGTTAACTTTTTCAGTTTTCTTATCCCTGTCTCTTGATTTTAAAAATAATGTTAGATGGATATATGTCTATGGGTTATCATTTGTAAAATATATTAAATATGGGGGAAGGTAAGCATATCTCAGTTAAGAGGTAAATTACTTCCTAAATGGGCCAGAATGAATCAAATGTTGTCTAGCTGCACAACTTCCTGTGTTTCCTTAAGTCATGAAAGTTAGGTGTTAATATTTGAGTATCTTTAGTTATAAAGGTAAAGTAGGAAAGTTTATTGGGGGCACTCCTCCCACATGATCACTTTAATTCTCTTTCCATCAAGCAACCCATGTTAAGCTTTTTGCAGAAAATTCTCCCTAATGTTAGTTGAGTCTTTACCATCCATCTCCCTCATTTTTCCTGTATTTCTCTTCCTTTTTTCATCTTTTTCTTATTTTCCCATTTTATGTGTCTTCCTCTCTTTTTATGTAACTCCTTCCAGTTCTGCCTTTTGTGGTGAGGAGCTAAGAAAAAAACAGGGGAATGGTATCAGTTGTGTTCTTTGAAACTACAGAAGTGAAGTTAAACCTGGACTGGATTTCTCCAAGTTTGAAAACACAAATTCTTTCCCTATGCTCCTTTTAGAATAAAGAAAAAAGTGAAATTTCCAATCTGTAAAATGTTAACTGTCAGTTTAAATGTGTATTTATGACTGTAGTTTACATTTGGAAGCTTTTTATTAAAAGCTTGTTGAACACATACAGAAGTAGAGAGACTAGTATAAATAGAGAAAATAATGTAATGTGCCATCCTCTCCAGCAATTACCGTACACAGCCATTCTTGTTTCATCTCTATCCCTAGCCAGCCCACTGAATTATGAAGCAAATTTCAGACATCATGTCTTTCCATTTGTAAATATTTCTGTATACATCTTTAAAAAGATAAAGATTGTTTAAAAAATATACATACAATATCATTATCACATCTAAAAATAATTAACAATAATGCCTTAATGTCAAATACTTAATGTCATATAAACTGGTTGATAAGTCTATGAAGTGTCTTTTGTTTTGTTTTGTTTTTTTGGTACGCGGGCCTCTCACTGTTGTGGCCTCTCCCGTTGTGGAGCACAGGCTCCGAACGCGCAGGCTCAGCGGCCATGGCTCATGGGCCCAGCCGCTCTGCGGCATGTGGGATCTTCCCGGACCGGGGCACGAACCTGTGTCCCCTGCATCGGCAGGCGGACTCTCAACCACTGCGCCACCAGGGAAGCCCTGAAGTGTCTTTTTTTTAACATTGTTATAAGTTTATTTTTTTGTTTAACTTTTTTAATTTTAAAAAATATTTTGTTGAAATATAGTTGATTTTATGACCTGTCTTTTAATCACTGTTTTCCCCTCCATCTCCCTTTCCTTTATTATTATTTTTTTTTTTACAATTTTTTGTTGAAAGAAACAGGGTCATTTGTCTGCAGATTTTTCATTCTGAATTTTGCTGAGAGCATGCTTATGGTGTAGAGTGATTAATACATTCTCCTATTTGTATTTCCTGTCAGTGGAGGTATATATATAATGTGTGTGTGTTTATGTATACATAGTGTATGTTTGGTTGTTGTTTCTAAAACATCTAAATTTACTAGAGGAATGCAAGGATTGGTAAGACTGTGTATGTGTGGTTTTTTGACATCAAGCTTACAGTAAAAATAAGCATTTACCCATTTTTATGGCTTTACTGTCCAAATTTAATTTCTTCAGGACGAAGTTTTTCTTTCTCTGGGGATAAGCAAATCTGAGAAACAATTATTAATAGGAGGAAGGCTAGAGCAGAGGGTATTGAAAGCAGAATTCATCAGCTTTCTCAGAAAACAATTGTCAGTGTGTTCACTTAGAACACAAACATCACATCTCCTGAGGTAACAAAACAATGAGTAACGTGTTCAAAACCTATACTCCAGGTTCTAGTCTAAGCACTTAACATAGATGATTTTCTTTAAGCCTCACAACAAATCACTAAGGTAAGTGCGAAGATTATCCCCATCTTCCAACAAGAAAACTGAAGCTCAGAGATGTTAAGTAACTTATTCCAGGTCACAAAGATACTAAGTGTTTTATTGGGACAAAATGGGATTAGTCAGACTAATGGTATTTTATTGGTATAATTTAATATTGTACATTTGATCATGATATACTTAAAGGTATGTCTTATGGCGGATTTTTTTGAAAATCAGATTGTATTTTGTTTTGGTACATGTATACCTGGAAGACCTATAAAATTAAGTTCATATAATGTTATGTGTTCAATTCTAGTTAAGGAAACAATTTCCTGCTATGGCCCTGAAGATTCCTGCCAAGAGAATATTTGGTGATAATTTTGATCCAGGTAAGCAGTAACTTCATAGACCAGCCATAAGTGATGGTTGAGGTTTGAAAAAGTAGTTAACATATTCATTGCAGTGTATAGTAGTACAACGTTACAAAGCTAATGGATCTCATGCTCTATGAAAATAATGCCTCAGGAAGGTGCTTACTGTGTACCAGCCGTTGTTTTTAAACACTTTATATGTTTTAATTCATTCAGTCCTCACAACAACCCTTTGAGGTGGGTATTATTATCATCACTATTTTATAGGTAAGGAAACTGAGGCACAGGTTGAATAATTTGCCCACGGTCGCATACAGCTAGTAAAAGTCAGATTTGGAAGTTAAATTCAAGCAGTCTGGCTTCAGATAAATCTATTGATTATTAAGGATAATGGGCAGTACTTTTCTAACCATGAAACATTTACTAAATGTGTACTCTGTACACGGCACCCTGCAGGCCTCTGAATGGGATATCAAGAAAATGTCCTATTGTTCACCCTTGGGGAGCCTAATGACACATAGGATCTCAGAAATCTGGAGGCTGTATATATGTCTGAAGCCTCAACTTCAAACTTTTTTTTTTTTACTAGAATCTAGAAGAAATTAACCCAGTACACAAATGGTGACCTATAGAGAGATAGAAGTCTCTATCCACCAGAAATTCTATGCAGAAAGGCATCTGTTTATGCCACAGGTGGATCCTGACATGCTATCGAGTTTCTTCCCTCCCCACCATCTTACCTCCTCAACTAATTTGCTTGTAACCTTGTAACCCATCAGACCTGTGATTCCTTATGTAGGAGCTCTCAAATGGCTTATCTTGCTTCCTCTCTACAACCTAACCTTATACCATTCCTTTTCCTCCCAGACCTTTTCACTATACCTTGTGCAGTTCTGCCCGCGATGAACAAACTCCTTTATCCTCTGTCTTCTTATTTCTTTCACGTTCTTGCTGTAATTAAAACTGAGTTTCCGCCCCCGCCTCCCCCCAGGGTACTGGAATCCCCTGTAACCCTCTCAGCTGGAGACTCTTTATTCTTTTACACTTTCTGAACCTCAGGATTGGAGAGGCTTCTCGTTTCCCCTGTTCTTTTTCACTTCCCCTAATTTATGTAGACTTTTTTTCTCTTGGGAGAATTTAGCACACTTTATTATTATTGCCAGTTTGTCTTATTGGGCTATAGATTTTATGAAGGTAGATACTGTATCTTTTTTATTTAATTATAGTGCCTAATAAATATTAGATTCTCAATAAATGTTACTTGAATACATGAATCCATTAATAAAGAGACGATTGAGTTGGCACAGCAAAGCCAGTTATACATTCCATGAATTGATTTTATCGGCCAGTGGCTTTTGTATTCTTGTTCTCTTGTTTTGTTTTTAGCTGTAGAACACTTTTTTCCTAGTGAAATCTGATGCAGAAAAATGTAATGTGTAGAACAAATAAAAACGGAGCTGCTTTGTTGGTGTAGCAGTGAAGTATGTCTGTGGAGCATAGGTTGAAAAACATCGTGAGGGCAACATGGGGGCCCTATTAGAGATATTTGAGCGAAGTGGCGACATGATGTGAAACCAGCAGTGTATAATGTATAGTAGGCACAGCAGAGGGAAGACGAGATAGAGACTGGGAGTCTGGTTAAGGGAATATTCCAGTAGTCCTCAAGTTAGGTGATGAGAGCTGCAACTCAGGTGGAAATGGGGCTAAAAATTGAGCCACGTGTAGGAAATCTTTTAATGAAAAATCTGTAAGAAATCTTGGTGATTGCTTAGGTAAAGGAGACATATAGAGAAGAGAATCAGAGATAACTGAAGTGTCAGGCCTGGGTGAATGAGAGAATTAATTAATTTGAAGTGACAGAAAGACATTTAAGAGGATTCAAACTACATGTTAGTGATTAACATGAGGCTTGAACTTGGGTTAGAGTTCTCTGGAGCCCTTAGTTAAACCCTAAAGTCAGAATCATTTTATCCAGGGAAGGAGGCAAAGAGATAAAGACCTGCAGCATTGCTACTTCATGGTTCAAGGCAAAATACCAGACAGTGCCCTGTGGTATTTATGTTTGGTAGATTAATTATTTGATACTAAAAATTGATTTTTATTGAAGAACATTTTGAAATCAATCCTGAGCATGTTGTATATGACTTGGCAACAGTGAAGTAGACTGTATGTTATAGATTTTTGGAAAGCCTTTCATTGGGGAGATCAGATCTGAGTCATACTCAACAAACCAAAGATTGGTAGGATGTTCATTTTATTAGGCTTTGACTAAACAGACATTCTCATATTTTGCTGGTGGGAATACAAAGTCGTACAAACCTTATGAAGTTTGGTAATATTTAGCAAAACTATATATGCATTTCCCTTTGACCAAGAAATCACATTTCTAGGAATCTATTCTAAAGATAAACTGCATCGGAAATGATGTATGTATGTACAAGACTGTTTATCGTGATGCTGTTTTTCATAGCAAAAACTGGAAACAACTGAAACATCCTTCCAGTATTGGAATATGATACAGCTGTAAAAAGGAACGAAAAAGCTCATTGTGCATTACTGTGGAGTGATCTCCAGAATACCTGGTTAAGTGGAAAAAACAAGGTGTGGTTGTGGACAGTGTATATTTTTTGTGTAGGAAAGGATGTGAAGATTCAAAAGGAAATAATGGAAGAATAAATCAAAAACTAAAAACTGATGACCTTAAGGAGGGAGAGGCCAACTGGAGACAACAGAGGTGGATGTTAGACCTCTCTGGATGAATCTTGTGCACAGCTTTGCATATTTTAAACAATTTAAAAACAAAAACAAATGCAACAATATTGAAGTCTCTAACAACTGAAAATAAACAAGGAAAAAATATAACTGTATTCTGATTGGTGGTGAAACACATGGAGAATAATTACTTTAAGTGACTTTAAAACATGGAAACTCAGCTTTATATTCCTCGTGGCAAAAAAAAAAAAGTGTACAAAGAAATTTTATCCTGCATTCAATAGTCTTATTGATAATATAGAGTTATTTTGTAATTATGTTAATGTCATGAGAACCAAAATTTTAAGCAGAAGAGGAAAGAGACAAATATAAAATCAAAGATTTTAAGTAAAAATTCCTGTAATTTTAAACTTGGGAATACAGTATGAAATCATGATTTATTTTTCTCTTTCTAAAACAATACATATTTCCCAGTGCTCTCCACTGGAAATGCCTGAAAACAATAACAAATAAGTAGCAGCAAACACCCTTAGCATCCAGGCTGTAATCTCTAAATACCATTTCCCCCTTAAAGGAACCACAGTTCCATGGCAGTTCCAGGTGCTGGGCAAGAAATGTACAAGATGGTCCTAGGATATCTTGGCCTGAAAGCAAAGAAGCTATACAAGAATACTGAGGCTTTATCAAAAGGACACAGGAGCCCAATTGATGGGGCTTTCACTGGCCAAAGATGGGACAGTTAGAGCGTGAAGAAAGAAATTGTCCTTTTAATTTAACCTCGTGTTTGACAGCTACCATATAGAGTTTTTCCATACATCTTTCTGAGTTCTTATGCTGCAGCTTCTAAGTCCATGCGTGTCATTTTCTTTTCTTTTTTTTTCCACTTTATGTTGGTGGTTACCAACCTCTGTAAGATAAGTTTTACATACTTGAGGCAGATTTTAAGGGTTATTTCTGCCTATACTTTTCTAAGTTAAAATTTCGTTTTGAATTTAAGGATCTTTCTGTAGAGTATACACAGAATTAGCTATACTTCTATATTCTAAATAGTTTAATATCAAACCTTTTGCTGATAGGATCTTGGAATCAATATATAAATTACGTTTTTTTGGTAGTTTTAAAAACAAAACAGGATTATCTTTACTACTGAAAAATAAAATTACAAAGTAACAAAACAATTGAGTTAAATAAGGGATGGGGCATATGAAATTTGGAGACTGTGAATGCTAGAATGTGTAATCATTTTGTTCGGTATTTTTTTTATTCATTCACAAACATCAGTTAAGTACATTCCAAGACACTGTGTTAAGGGCTAAAGTTAGAAAAAATTTTTTACAGGCATGATGCTAGCCTTCAATGACTTACATAGAAAATCACTTTTATTTCTCAATTTTAACTTCTGCTATTTGAAGAGAAATCGATTTATACAAAATAAAAACCTATTTTTAGCAGCAGAGTTTTGGTAATACTCAACCAGTTAATCACCATTTCCAGTTGCAAGGATTTCAGTATTTCTTGGTTTCGTTTGTTTTTTGTTTTTAAGTTAGCATGATTTTTCAGCCACCAGTGTCATAGTGTTAATTCTTATTCATTACCTGGTAGTACACGAGGAGTTGGACAAAGCAAAGTGTCTCCACGTTTTGTAGTGAGTCTGTTTAGAACCTAAAATAGGCATTTTTTTGGAGCATTTTCTTTTGGGGAATATGTTACCTGCTTTATTTTATTTATTTTTAATAAATTTATTTATTTATTTTTGGCTACGTTGGGTCTTCGTTGCTGCGCGCGTAGTTGCGGTGAGCCGGGGCTACTCTTTGTTGTGATTCACGGGCTTCTCATTGCGGTGGCTTCTCTTGTTGCAGAGCACGGGCTCTGTGTGCACAGGCTTCAGTAGCTGTGGCACACGGGCTCAGTAGTTGTGGCTCGCGGGCTCTAGAGTGCAAGCTCAGTAGTTGTGGCGCACGGGCTTAGTTGCCCCGTGGCATGTGGGATCTTCCCGGACCAGGGCTCGAACCCATGTCCCCTGCATTGGCAGGAGGATTCTTAACCACTGTGCCACCAGGGAAGTCCTACCTGCTTTATTTTAGTTTTATAATCATTGTATTTACAGATTTAAGAAATATATATTTGTAAGTATTCCTTATTGTATATCAAGAAACATGAATTAAGAAATAACTTCTTAATCAAAATTCACTATCTTGTGCTTGTGTATTCTGGTATAACTGTATTGATGATAATTACAGTCTGATATAAATAATCATAATAGTATTGTCTCTCTTAACAGATTTTATTAAACAGAGAAGAGCGGGACTGAATGAATTCATTCAGAACTTACTTAGGCATCCAGAACTTTACAACCAGTAAGTAATTTTCATTGTGTTCTAAGGAGGCACTGAAACCCAACCTAAGACTATTGAATAAGCTACTGATCCAGGTTTTATACATTCTGTGGAATATTATTGTGCTGTATATTTTTGTGAAATCTTCTTCAAGAATTTTTCCTCTGGTATTCTTAATCTTCTTTTCTCTCCATCAACTCAAGGCCCTAGTTATTTTCTTTCTTCATACTGTACTTGTATTTTCTTTTGTAGATTAAACTTGAAAGGAATTTGCACAGTTAAAACATTTTGCTAATTATTTGATGTTATATTTATTCGTGCATTGAGAAAGCATTTCGTATGTACTTCTGTGTGCATTGGGAATAAAAAGAGAAATGAGTGTTATCCTTACCTTCCAGAGGCATAGGCTTCCAGGTACGTGGGAGAAACAGGTGTAGAAACAAGCAATTAAAGCAGAGAAAGTTTTATGAAAAAAGTCTGGAAGACAACAGAGGAAAACGTGGCCAACTCTTCTTGGGGTGGGTGGGTGTCAAGGAAGGCTTCCTGGAACTTAAAGGATGTGCAGTCTTTCAAGAAAAAAGCTAGGGAGAGCATTCTAGGCCAAGGGAGCAGTGCTTGTAACAGAGTCTACAAAGAGCCTGCAATTGTTCAGGATGCTCACGTATTAACATTTCACAATGACTGGAACACAGAGTAAGTTTACAGAAAGGAGATGAAGCTGAAGGAGTTGGCGAGGGCCAGGCACACTTGCTACCACTTCTTGTGCGACCTGGGTCAGCGTTCTCTCATCCCAGACAAGGCCTTCAGGCCTTCTCAGCACAACCTTCCAGGCAGCCACTTAACACGAGGGC
Source organism: Monodon monoceros (assembly GCF_005190385.1). Taxonomy (NCBI): domain Eukaryota; kingdom Metazoa; phylum Chordata; class Mammalia; order Artiodactyla; family Monodontidae; genus Monodon; species Monodon monoceros. The sequence continues at coordinate 64,185,787 of NW_021703770.1, read as the reverse complement.
GCTTTCCCAGCCCTATGTGTGTCTGGTAGGCCAGCAGCTCCTGTGAAGGCAGAAGGGTGGGTCATATCAGAAATACCTAGGAAGGTATAGGTAGATCCATGGTTTGGGATGTATTTTCATTTTGAGTCTGGTAATTGGTTCATTGGTGTTCATTATGTTTATTGTGATTTGTTATGCGCATGTATGTTACTTATATTGTTTAGTATGTATAAAGTATTAACATTCTAAGAAGAATAAAGAGGACCAAGGAGAATATCTGGGGAACATTTCTGCAGCTCACCTGTCTGGGTAGATGTAAAGGCTGCCTGTGGACATTGATGCAGTCATGACACCTTTTAACAGTCTTTTCAGAATCACAACATTGAAGGACTGTATTTTTAGCAATTGTCCTCAGAACGATTATTACCATTTTATAGTTCTTTATAGTTTATAGAGGGCTTCTATCTTCTGAGCAGGTGCTCTGACCTTTTTTAACTTAATTTAATTTACTAAATTAGTAAAATACTGGAGCTGGACTTCCTGTGACCAAGGTCTTCTGCCCAGTGCTCTGGGTTTCATTTTCCCTGATGCTCACAGATAGGACGAGGGTCACGGGGAGGTCCAGCACCTGCTGTAGCTCTAGGATTAGCCCCCGCAAAGGGGAGCAGCCGACTTTCCACTCAGAGCCCCCAGCAGGTGGTGGAGGAGCACAGAATTGGGCAGGATCCTTGAACTCAGGGTTCTTGTGTCTGGTGTGTTCCTTAGCAGAGAGCCTGGTATTACTTGGCTCTTTGTATAATTATTTTTTAAACATTATTGTCTTTTCCCTAGGACAAATTCTATGTTATCTTCAGCTTAGATCTACCCTTCTAATGTTTAACTCTTGTTATATGCACTTGAGATTACTTCGAATTGGCATATTACTGGCTGTTTGAAATTCGTACATTGAGAGCTTGAATATGTCTCATTCTTTGACAGAGCCTCACATAGAATAAGTGTGGAATAAATGGCGGTGGTGTTTATTATTTCTCCTGGTATTTTGAACAGTGTTACTCAGAACCTCTGACAGTATATGTTAAATTCTAAGTATTCATTTTGGATCTAGAAGTGTAGTATTATAAAGATGTTATATTTGGTATTGAAATTCAACTAAAACCAATTTGATTATTTTAACATCATACTATAAAATACACAATTTTTAAGTATACTACCCAATAGAGTTTTACATACGTATGCACCTTGTAACTACCACTATTCTGTTTAAGGTAGAGGACATTTTTCAGCACCCCAAGGTAAATAACCAAGAGGTTTTTTTTTTTCAACTTAATGTTTAACTGACATTTTCTTTTTAATAAAAAGTGACATTTCACATTTTCTGGATCTCATCTGTTAATGGAACTTTGTTAATTTTCACACTCTTCATTTGAACATCAAACTGTTTATAAAATAGTACAGATTTAAGAGAGTTAGAGGAGAAGCCAATCAGCAAGTGTATCTTGAACACCATCTATGTGTCTGTTCTTATTATGTGTGGGATATGCGCTTCAAAAATAGCTTTACTTCAATAGAGAGAAGGTTATTTTTAAGATAACTTATTAAAATTGAATTTAAAATCATTTAAAAACTCAAACAAAATATTATTTCTCTGACCTTTGGGTAGAAAAGGGTTTTCTGAGGATATTGGTAGTGAATGATGTATTACAAAGTAAAATAATGACAAATTTGATTAATAAAAACTTTTGACCTCCAAAAATTACAAGTGAAATTAAAAACCAAAAATATAAAAAGTTTCCCATGATAAAGGACAGTAGATAAATATACTTAATAAAAGAGCTCATGCAGATAATACATACCTAAGGCACCAAAAAAAAGACAAAACACATTAACAGTTTACAAAAGAGGAGATGCAAATGGCTGATTAATTACCAGAGAAGCTGAACATTTCTTTACTATTTAAGAAATGCAGATGAAGCAAAACACCTTATTTTAGCTTCATTGCATTATAACACATATAGAAAAGAACACAAATCATGATTGTACAGCTTAATGAATTATGAGAAAATGAATACATCTGAGTTATCCCCCCTCTCCACCCCAGGCCAAGGAATAGAACATTGCCAGCACCCCTGCAGCCCCTCACATGTCTCTTCTCAATGTCTGTTCCTTCCCAAAGGTCATTACTCTCCTGATTTTTAGCAGCATAGATTAATGTGCCCTGTTTCTGAACTTTATATAAATAGAATCATATATTACATGGTCTATATCTGGCTTGTTTTCAACAATTGAGAGTCACCAGTGTTACTGCATATAGCTATACAGTAGTTTGTTCATTTCCACTGCTGTATAATACCCCATTGCATGAATATACCACAATTCTGCTGATCAACATTTGAGTTATTTCTGTTTTCTGGCTCTAATGAGTAATGTTAACATTAACATATCTTTTGCTGCACATGTGCAAGCATTTCTGATGTATCTCTGAGTAGAATTTTTGGTTGTAGAATATGTATATGTTTAATCTTAGTGGATAATGCTAAATAGTTTCCCAAAGTGATTGTACCAATTTCCACTTCCACCATCGGTGTACGAGATCACATGGGTCACCTCACCAACACTTAGTATCATTAGCCATTCTGGTGAGTGGGTAGTGGTATCTTATTGTTGCTTTAATTTGCATTTCTCTAATTACTAATATAATTGAGTTCCGTCTCTTTAAAATACTATTTTTCACTTACCAGACTATGAGAGATGTTGATATAAACTAACATTTAATCAAGGCTGGAGAAAGTCTTCAGGATGTTCATGTATTGCTAGGAGAGTAGAAATTGGTACAGCCTCTCTGGAAATTAGCTTAACAAACTACTTAAAGCCTAAAAATGGTTTATAGTTCAGAGCAAATACTTTTCTTTTTCAAAATCTGTAGTGAAAATCATAAATGCAGTTCCAGTGTTGTACACAGTGATTGTCACTTGCAGCATTATTTATAGTAGTGAAAGCTGTACAGTCAAAAGTTGGAAGCCATATATATATATAATATATATATGTAAAAAATACATATATATATCCTAAAGTGAAAGAACCACTGAGTAACTTTTAGTGTGTCCTAATACAGCATCATACATCTATCAAAAGTGATTGCTAACAAAGAATTTTTAACCACATGTTAAAGACCTTTTGATGTATTGAATACATTGTATTTTTAGGTGAAAAACAGTAAAATATTTAAAATATAGCATGATCTAACTGTGCAGAGAAAAAACAAATATAGTAGGGGTGTTAAGAATGAAGATTCCCACCTTTAAATTTTTTTTTTGAAATAAAATGCACATAACATAAAATTCACCATTTTATCTATTTTTGAAGTGTACAATTCAGTGGTTTTTAGTATACTTGCAATGCTGTACAACCACATCACTATCTTATTCTATCACCCAAGTCTAAGTTAATATTAACATCAACCCAAAAAGAAACTATATTTTCTAATTTCCCCTTTCCCCCAACCCTTGGCAACCACTAATCTACTTTCTATTTTTATGGATTTGCCTGTTACGGGGATTTCATACAAATGGAATCATACAGTTTTAAATCTTCCTTTGTTCATTTAGCATAATGTTTTTGAAGTTCATTCATATTGTAGCATGTATCAGTACTTCATTTGTTTTCATAGTTGAATAATATTCCATTATGTGGATATGCCACATTTTGTTTGTCCATTCATCCACTTTTTGACTATTATAAATAATGCTGCTATGAATGTGTGTGTGTGTGAGCTTTTGTGTGCCCATATGTTTTTATTTCTTTTGGGTATATACTGAAGAGTGGAATTGCTGGGTCATACAGTAACTGTGTATAGCTTTTCAAAGAACCACCTGTTTTCTACACTGGCTGTACCATTTTACATTCCCACAAGCCCCTCCCCTTTTTAAAAACTATTTTTCATCTTCCTGAATTTCTTACAATGAATGTATATTGTTTGTATTTAATTATTAAGAACAATTTTGGAAATCTTGCCATTTGTGACAATGTGGATGGACATTGACGGCATTGTGCTAAGTGAAATAAGTCAGAGGAAGACAAGTACTGCATGAACTCACTTATATGTGAAATCTTAAACCCAGATTCATAATCATTGATACAAAGAACAGATTGGTGGTTGCCAGAGGTTGGGGGGTAGGCGAAATGGGTGAAGGTGGTCAAAAGGTATAAACTTTCAGTTATAAAATAAGTCATCAGATGTAATGTGCAGCATGGGGACTGTGGTAGCGTATTTGAATGTAGCTAAGAGAGTAGATTAAAAGTTCTCATCACACACAAAAAGTGTGTAACTGTGTGGTGATGGATGTTAACTAGACTTACTATGGTCATCGTTTCGCAATGTATACAAGTATAGAAGCATTAAGTCATACACCTGGAACTGATATAGTGTTATATGTCAATTATATCTCATTTTTTTTAACCATTTTTTAAAATTGAAGTATAGTTAATTTACAGTGTTGTATTAGTTTCAGGTATACAGCAAAGTGGTTCACTTACACATATATATATTCTTTTTCAGATTCTTTCCCATTATAGGTTATTACAGGATATTGACTATATAGTTCCTTGTGCTATACAGTAGGTCTTGTTGTTTATTTTATATATAGTGGTGTGTATATGTTAATCCCAAACAGTATGGAGGTGTCTTAAAAATAGAGCTACCATATGATCTTGCAGTCCCAATCCTGGGCATATATCTGGAGAAAACTCTAATTCGAAAAGACACATGCACCCCAGTGTTCATAGCGGCACTATTTACAATACCAAGACATGGAAGCAACCTAAATGTCCATGGACAGACGAATGGATAAAGAAGATGTGAGGTATATATAATAGAATATTATTTGTCCATAAAAAAGGATGAAATAATGCCACTTGCAGCAACATGGATGGACCTAGACATTATCATATTAAGTGAAGTAAGTCAGACTGAGAAAGACAAATATCATGATATAATTTATATGTGGAATCTAAAAAAAAATGATACAAATAAAATTATTTGGAAAACAGAAATAGACTCACAGACATAGAAAACAAACTTATGGTTACCAAAGGGGATAGCAGCAGGGCAGGGGGCAGGGGAAGGATAAATTAGGATTTTGGGATTAACACATCTCAACTTGTAAAAAAGAAAAAAAAAGAACAATTTGGGAGGAGGTACCGCAGATACAGAGATTTAATCATTCCTCAGGATTGTCATTAGTCCATGCAAGGCCCCTCTTTTAGTCCATCTTTTTCCTCTTCATACCCATTTCTTCATCCCCACTGATGATGCCCACTTCAACATGTTTGTTATATGTCTTTGGTTATCTATTTATCGACTGTTGCTTTGTGTCTGTGAGTGTTTAATATATACACGTAAATGGTGCTGTGCTGTGGTTCCTTGTTTCTGATCGCTGACTGCTGTTCTCTGCAGGCAGTTACCATAGCTTGCTTACTCATTTCCCTAGTGGTAGATGGCTGTTTTGCTTCTGATCCAGAGCTATAGAGAATATTGCAGTGAGTATCCTAGTTACATGTCTTTCACTGAACCTGTACATAATTTTTGTGTGTGTGTGGTTTATTCTTAGAACTGAAATTTCTGGCCTCAGGGAAAATGCATACTCAGTTTAACCAAATATTGCCAAATTGCTTTTCAGAAAAGTTGCCTCATTTTACGTTCTCACCAGCAATACATGAGGGTGTTCCTTTCCCTGTATCCCTACCAACTTTTGGTATTATGTGTCTTTCTAAATTTTGCTGGCTTGTGGACATAAAGTAATTTCTCATTGTTGTTTTAATTTGTTTTTTTATGATTATTAGTGAAGTTAGGCATCTTCATAAATTTCCCTACCATTTGGGTTTTCTATTCTGTGAACCGACTGTTGATACCTTTGCCCATTTGTTTATTGGATTCCCTGTTTTAAAACTTAATTTGCTTATTCCTTTTATAATAATGATTATTAATGGATTTTGTTTGACTTTCTTACTGCAAATGCTGCTATAGTTACTTTTATTTTCATGTTAAAGGGGAGAAAAGCTGTAGAAATGCAAAGTCATAATAAAGTTAATTTTTGTTTTTAGTCCAGATGTCAGAGCATTCCTTCAAATGGACAGTCCAAAACATCAGTCAGATCCATCTGAAGATGAGGATGAAAGAAGTACTCAGAAGGTAGTAAGAGGAATTGTATTTTTTAACAGAAAAAAATACCATTCCCCAGAGATGAAATTATTGGCAACTTTAGGACCCCATTTACTTAAAACAAAGTAATTTCATCCATTGTAGATTTTCTACTCTGTAGAGTACATAAAAACAAATGTGTATACCTCTTACTTATCACTATTTCTTATAAAATTGATAAAATGAGTACTTTTTGTAATAAAAAGTAATACATGTTAAAGAAAAATTTGAAAATAATTTAGAAGTATTACCCATATTATCAGCAACCAGACCTAGTAATTTTTAACGTTTTAGTGATTTTCTTTCTTATCTTCTCTAATATGTGGAAATTTTTAAAATTACCTAACTTTAATTATACAATATATAAAGTTTTGTGTTCTGCTTTCTTTGCTTTACATCTTACTTTTTGATCGTCATATATCTTCATCATGATTATCACCATTGCAACTGTTGTTTTGAATTTTGGCCAGCAGGAAAGGCCTTTTCAACCAGAATATTACATACCTCTTCCTCTGCATTGTCAGGTTTTGAGATGTGGAGCAATCAGTATACATGGGCTGGTTGGTATCAACTAACTTTTATTGCTGTAGTTATATGTACATAATCAATACGTTTTCCGAAAAGAATAAAGAGTAGGATATTCTTATTTTTTTATTAATTGTGATAAATATTGTAAGCTTGTGCCTTCTTATGAAGATATTTTCAACATTTACTTTAGAAAGTTAGGTTAGAAAGGTAAATTACAATAACTTAACTCAGGATTATTATGTAGCAATTAAAAGTATAATTACAAGTATTATATAAATGTAATAACTTTATAATTTAAAATTGACTAATACTATTGTTAAATATATACATGAAAATCAGAGATGTACGTTTTTGTCTTTATAATACCTTTTAATTTTGTCATGATTCTGTTTTTGTGATTTAAAAGGTAATGTCATGAGTTGAAACATTACTGTCCCACAGCTAAAAATCTTCATTTGAAAAATATATGTGACTACTGGAAAGTAGTAGTTTTCCTTCTCTGATGCTCTAAGAGGATTCTCAGTTAAGAGAACAGATTTAACTCTTACGTCTGTGACATGGTTGCTCTTAGGACAATAAAAGGATATTTTAATTTTATATCTGTGCAGTCGGTCAAAAGAGAAACCACAAGCTGGGAAAACATGTAACAAAGTATAAGAAGGAATAATGTCTATGTAAAAAAAGCTCATACATATGGATTTTTGAAAAGAATGATATTTAGGACCCTAGTAGATAAAAGGAAAAGGGACATGAAGAAATACTCTTAGTAAACAGATATATGGGAAAATGTTCAACCTTGATGCCAGTAGCAAATGAAAGTTTTAAATGAGAGATTTTTTAATCTGCCAAATTAACAAAAATGTAAAGTAAATAAAATACGCCAGGACTAATAAGGGTAAGGTAAAATGGGCATCCTTGGGCATTACTGGTGTTGAAATTTATGCAACTCTTTTGGAAAGCAATTTGGCAACATGTATCAAGCATGAAAGTAATTCATGTCAGTTAGGAGTTGATGCAAATGAAATAACCCTTCACAGAAAAGAACAAAGATGTTCATTTTAGTGTGATTTATAATGAAAAGTTAGAATCAGTTTGAATAGTCATCAGTCAAATAGTGGTTGTCCCTATATATTGTACATTTAAAAAATATTTCTAAAGATGATAATATTTAAAGTTTTGACATACCATTAAATGAAATCAGGGTTTAAAACTTTTTATGCAAACTTACACAGTGTGATCACAGTTTTTCGAAGTTATGCAAAGACTATATGAAAGTACTATAAATATTCGTAAATCGTCTGTTGGTAAGGTTATGGATTTTTAAAAACATCTTAATACTATTCAAAAAATATTTTAAAGAGTAAAATTTATGTAACCGTGATTTTCCATGTTTTGTTTGTTAATCATGTAGAGAGTATGTAGGTTTAGATCATGTAAAGAATGTCTTGCCTTGCTGTAGGAGAATGGTTTTTGAAGAAAGAACCAGACTAAGAGAAATTCCTGGGTTCTGGCTCCTCTTCTCCCACTGTTGACTTTCAATCTAAATTTTGTTTCTCGTTTCATCCATAAAATCTGGAACTTAGACTAGGATCTTTTCCTGTTTTAAAATACTGATTAAAAGAAACCTTTTCAAAAAAAAGAAAGCCATATTTCATCTTACAGTTATAACTATTTTATTATTTTTTAAATTAAAATTTCTAGGAACTGCATCAGTTTTATTTTTATTTATTTTTTCTTCCAGTTTTAATGAGGTATAATTGACATGCATCACTGGTATAAGTTTAGGGTGTACAGCATTATGATCTGACTTACATACATCATGCAATAATCACCACAGTAAGTTTAGTGAATATCTATTGATATCATCTCATATAGATACAAAATTAAAGAAATAGAAAAAAATGTTTTTCCTGTGATGAGAACTCTTAGGATTTATTCTCTTAACAACTTTCATATATAACATACACAGTGTAATTATATCTATCATGTAGTACATCTGTAGTACTTATTTTCTTATAACTGGAAGTTTGTACCATTTGACTGCTTTCATCCAGTTCCTTCACTCCCCGCACCCCAGTTGTAACTTTTTTTGCTGTACACGGGCCTCTCACTGTTGTGGCCTCTCCCGTTGCGGAGCACAGGCTCCGGACGCGCAGGCTCAGCGGCCATGGCTCACGGGCCCAGCCGCTCCGCGGCATGTGGGATCTTCCCGGACTGGGGCACGAACCCGTGTCCCCTGCGTTGGCAGGCGGACTCTCAACCACTGCGCCACCAGGGAAGCCCCAGTTGTAACTATTTATTAAGGACTTCTGAGTGGATAATCAAATGAATTTAATAGCTGGAAAATATCTTGGAAGGCATCTGGACCTTCTTATTTATAGAGAAAAAAACAGAGGCCAAGAGAAGTCAAGAAACTTATTCTCTTGATTAGTGTTCATTCTGTTAAGAAATATACCTCAACTTCAGTTTAGTGATTAGATGTAATCTTTAAAAATAATAGGTAGAGGGGCTTCCCTGGTGGCGCAGGGGTTGAGACTCCGCCTGCCGATGAAGGGGACACGGGTTCATGCCCCGGTCCGGGAAGATCCCACATGCCGCGGAGCGGCTGGGCCCGTGAGCTATGGCTGCTGAGCCTGCACGTCCGGAGCCTGTGCTCCGCAACGGGAGAGGCCACAACAGTGAGAGGCCCGCATACCGCAAAAAAAAAAAAAAAAAGATAATAGGTAGAGTAAAAAGTTATCTAATTATATACCTCAGAAATTTTCATTATTATTTCAGAAATGTGCTCCATTAGAAAAACTTGCCAAGTAATTAAATCTTATTACATTTTAATGTAATTCAGGGGACAGGTTATCCTTGTTATTGTTTAATCCATACTTATTTACTTCACTTTCTTCATCTTATAGAAAAGTTCATTGAATAGAAAAATGATACAGTTCTCTGTACATTCATTAAAAGAATAAGTGTATTGAAATTACAACTTAGTTTGATTACATTATCAGATTGTATAGAATACTATATTTAAACATAATCATGATATATATAAGTCAAATCATTATGCTATACATCTTAAACTTATACAGTTCTATATGTCAGTTATATAATACCTCAGAAAAACTGGGGAGCAGGGGGAGATTACTTCATGTTAAAACTATGCTACAACAGGACAAATCTCATCTAATGAACCGGAGTGTTTATATATTTTTTTTGTCTTGAGCTAGACGGTTATGGTTCCTTTTATTTCTGTCTTCTGTGGATTAAAATTTTATTAAATGAAGATTTTTCATGTAAAGGTGTCAGTAAGAAATATATTTGATTTGTCACTAAAAAGTTGGTGCCAGTGTTGTTGCTTCATACGAAATATACTTTAGATCTTTTGCCCTTTATTTAAAAAAAATAACTTGTATTCTGGAGATTGTCTATAAGTTACAAATGAATTTAAGTGGGAATATATATGACATATGTCTCTAATAAGAAATTGCTTAGGTAAAATTTGTTGATTCTGATGAACTTAAAGAGATGTTTTTAAAAGCTTACTTCATATCTATAGCTTATATGAAGTATAATTATATAGAGCTCTAGTAAAAGTGTACATATTTGAGACATCTCTGATTTAATTCTCTGAATGTATAAAGAATTTCATAGTGAATTTATGTGCAGAAGAATTCACTTACACTTGGGTTTTGTGAGAAGTGCTCACTGTAGAAGGATCACTAGATTAATCTTTTGGGATTTTGAGTTAAATTTCTAGTTGATTATTAGTGAGCTAGAATTTTAATTAGTTAAATGGCTTTATGGTATACTAGGTGAGTAAAGATTTGCTTCTATGTTAATAACAGGGATTAAATTTACTTTGTTAACTGTTGTAAAGAGAAAAGCCTATCTAAAAATTTGATACTATCACAATGGTGGAATTAGGAAGAAAAGCACTCCTGGTTTTATGTATTTGCTTTAGAAATAAGTTTACTTCCTCTCAAATTAAAACTTTAACCCAGCATTTGCAGTCTTAATCATCATCATACTATCATTTCCTACCTTTAATAATGGCTTATTAAAAATATTTGAAAATTTAAAAACAAAAGCTATTTTTAACCAATTTTTTTAATGTAAAAAATGATTCCTCTTCAATTGTGGTTTCAATGCCCAGCTCTTCCAAAGAGCTTTCCCCAGTTTACTTCATTCATTTGCCAACTTTGACTTTGATTTCTGCCTTACCTTTTTCCTTACAACTGCTCTTGAAATTTATCATTAAAATGATTATGTTTATATTGATTGTGTATCTTTCCAAAAGTCTGTACATTTATTAAGCATTAGGGCTTTAGGTTTCTTTAATATGACAAATATCTGTGGTATGGTTATGTGTATTTTATTTAAAAAATATCCATTAACCAATAACTTAAGACGCTCCAGTAAGAATGTTAAATTCTTTTTTTTTTTTTTTCCATCCCAACAGCTACACTCTACCTCACAGAACATTAACCTGGGACCATCTGGAAATCCTCAGTAGGTTTAATTTGTTTCAAACAATCTCACTGGATTTGAGGAAGATTTTTTGCAAATGTGCAGATGTACATAATTATACCAGTTTAACTGGAAGCCTGTGAAATAGAACTATAGTTACAGTGAATATAATACTGTCGTATGCTTGCCTAATTTACTGCTCTAGCTTCTCCTTGTTTTAGTAGAGCTCCGAGGAGTTTTTAATCCACAGATTGTTGAATTGGGTTCGGCTATTTTGCCACTATTACTTTCCTGGTGTGTGTGTGGGGACCATAAGTCCTGGGAGGTACCTGGGAAGTACTCTGGCAAAAGAATCCGTGGAGGCCAAATTGTTATTCTCTTGGTGCTCAGTGTCACAACTCCAACCCTAGTTGTTAGTCAGCTTGTTCCAGAGGAGTCTTGATGGAAATTAGCATATGAAAGGCTATTAAATTTTCTTTATCCAGTTTCTCCCATAGTCCCAGATTTACTTGAGCAGAGGGGAAACATTTTGAGGAGTGACAAATGTGGACTTCATCTTAAGTGTCAACTCCAGCAGTTCACTGGAATACAAAGAAGGAGTCCAAGGCTACTTCTTGGCTCAGTTTGAGGAGTGCCCTGACAGATGAGTGATAACTGCTGTGGGCTGGAAGAGGAATGTATTGTTGCTATCCTTACTTGTAATTATCCTCACAGGCTTATTGGATTAATTCTGAAGTATTCTATCTTTTATCACAGGACACTGTGCTTCCCCTTACCCTTTTGGTCCACTTAGAGAATGAGTATAGACAGGAGAAATGGTAAAGGAGACTAAGAAAGAATAATTAGTAAGGTAGGAAAACCAGGAATGTGGTGTCACAAAAGCAGGAGAAGAAAGGGAGTAAATAACTCTGTTGATGTTGCTGCTGGGGCAGGTAAGGTGAAGATTGAGAATGGACCCCTGATAGGTGATTGGTGACCTCTGTGAGCAGTTTCAGTGGTGCGGTGGGTAGAAGACTGACCGGAAAGAGTTCAGGAGAGAAATATAGGAGGGGACATAGGAGGTATAGGAAGTATCGACAGTGATTTTAGACAACTTACTTGATGGGTTTGCTGCAAAGGACAGCAAAGAAACGGGATGGTAACTGGAAGAGGAAATTTGGTTTTGAGCATCTTTTCTATCATTATTGCATTGAGCTTGTCAGGCAGCACAAAATGGAGATTTGCTTTCAATTAGGGTTCATCACCAACAGTTAACAGTGGGGCCTTGAGTATGGCCTCAGTTGGCGTGTTTACTGCTTGAGGGATTTGCATGTTTTTTCACTATTACGTTCGTTCAAAAAATTATTTCAGTATTTCAGCATATCATTAAAGAACAAAATAACTAGTCCAAAGAGCAGATTCTTGAAGAAGAAAAACATCTAAGCTTAGTTAAGTATTTATCTCCCTAATCTTGACCTGTTATTATTTAACCCAGACCTGGTGTTACTCTTATGTTTGAATTGACTGTTTCTTTCAGTAATGAATTGAAGGACGTTTAAAATCTAAATGGAGTTATTTCACTCTCCCTAGTACAACTTAGGAATTCATACCACGTTAAAGAAAACAGCTCTTGTGGCTGCTTAAGTTCATCTTTCTGCAGCCACGTGCTTTTGCCTGTATACAGCCAATGCTGTTTGTACCTGAGGTGCAAATAAATAACCTTCTGCCTTCTGGACTCCTGGCTTTCCTACGTTACCATCCACGAGAATAAGTAGAGAGTTCTTTTATCTTTAACATACAAGTGATATGTATGCAAAACACTGTGATGACTTTTTTCTCCATCAGAAAATCTTCTTAGTGATTTTACTAGGTATTCCAGCTAGTAACTTCCTTTTCAGAATAATTACCAGACTACTTAGTCCTTGCAATGTGTCACTAACTTATATAGTTACTCAGTTTCCTCATTAAGAGCATTGGTGAGGTTTATGGTTAATAAAAGTGGTTTGCTACCCTGAGTTCAAAACGATAGAGAAATGATAGATAGATAGATAGATAGAAAGAAAGAAAGATCTTTCTCTCCCAAAGAGACTATTATTGAAGTCCTTCTTAAGCCAAACATAACAAGGCTTAAATAAAATTATAAAATGTCTTATTTAATCAGAAAGTAGATAGTATTACTGTTCATTATTACCTATTTTATATTAAAGATGAGATACTACCGCTGTGAAAGCTGGAGTTATCATGCTGAAGTGTACCCAAGATTTACCTATTAAAGAGTGAGGTGCTAAAAAATGTTGAAAAGTTAACATCTTTCCATTTCTAGGAGGCTAATTCTTGTCATTGTTCATTTATTTCAGTGCTAAACCAACAGACTTTGATTTCTTAAAAGTTATTGGAAAAGGCAGCTTTGGCAAGGTAAGAGTGTTTTTATTTTTTCATTCAGTAAGTAAGTACTTAAGGAATGTATGCTTTATACATGCAAGACCACGGGGCTTGTTGGTATGCAGGCTATGGAATTAAGATGCTTTCTCTGCCTTCAAAGTACTGACAGAATAATTCAGGATACTAAGCATCTACTCAAATTCTAACCCAAAATTTATTTGTTGAATAAGGATTTTGTTGAGCTCCTATGTGGCAAGCACTGTTCTGGGGCCTAGTTAGATAGTACTGAACAAAAATAACATGGTTAATACCTTTGTGATGCTCACAACCTAGTGGGGGAAATAGTCAATTAAAAGTTATGCAGTCAAGTAAATAATTACATGTAGCAATGGAGCTACGAAGGAAATGAAGACTAGAGTCAAGAGACAGAGGAAAATAGTCAGTGAGAGGAAAATCCCTATTTAGGTGAATTGGTCAAGGATGGCTTCTTTGAAGAGGTGCTATTTAAGTTGAGGCCGGAAAGACAACAGTGAGCAGCTGTGTAAATAGCAGTTGGAGAAGGAAAGGGAGGTTTGAGGACGCTGTCTCCCTTCATGCAGTGAATGTCAGATGAAGCACGTAGCTTGACAGTGTGACCGTACCAAGCAAGAAGAATCCCTAAGGGCAGAAGCATCATAGGTGGAGTTGTCAGAATCATCAAATATATTTAAGTTATGTTTTGCATTATACTTCAATCTGTAGTAAAAATAAATATGTATGTGTTTAATTATAGTGTGCTGTATTCATAGCTTTCAGTATATCTAGATGTAGTTTTTTTTTCTGAGTTCCCTAGAGACCAGAAACTGCGACCATAAAATTACACCCATGTGTGTTCATTAATTCAGCAAATGTATATTTGCCACCTGCTACATGCTGGGCATTGTGCTAATAATATAAGCAATAGAAAGTTCGAAATAGATCTTGCTCTCAAAATGCTCACAGTCTGTTGGAATGTTAGAGATAGTCTGTTGTTAAAAACAAAAAGCATTAATCTTTTGGAAACTTCATGTTTAGATCTAGAGTCTACTAGAAATTGCTTCTTGCTTATAATGTGAGGTGTAGGGTCGAGTTCATTTTTTTCCCCATGGAAGTTCAACTGATCCCACGCAGTTTATTGAAAAGGCTGTTCTTTCCCTACTGCTCTGCATGGTAAACTTCATCATATATCCAGTGTCTATATGCGTGGATCTGTTTCTAGATTTTGTTTTATATTTCTGTTTCTAGATTTTATATTTTGTTTCATTAATCTATTTGTGTATCCTTGCATGAGTACCACATTGTCTTGAAAATGTAGCTTGATATCCAACAGAACAAGTCTTCCCCTCCTTGTTCCTCTTCAAGAGACTATTCTTAGCTCTTTGCATATCAATATTAAATTTTAGAGTTAGCATGTCAAGTTCCATAAGATTCTGTTGGATTTTGTTTGGGATCGCATTGAATCTTTAGATCAATTTGGGGAGAATTGTCATCTTAACAATATCAAGTCTTCCAGTCTGTGACCATGGCATATCCCTTTGTTAATTTAATTCATCTTTAACTTTTCTCAATAATGTTTTATACTGTTCTGTGTAGAGTTTTGACACATCTTTAATTCGATTTGTTCCTGTGTGTTTCATTTTTTATGCTGTGAAAACTGGTGTTAAATACTGAAGCTGAATATATGCATTACCTGTGACACATTGGTTCTCCTCCAAGCTATGTAGCCACCAGTAATTCAAGCACATACGTGCTAGGAAAGGCGTGTGCCAGAATGTTCGTAAGCATCATTGTTCATAATCTAAAATGTCAGTGAGAGAGTGGATAAATTGTGTGTGGTATGTCTGTAGAATGCAGTACTCTGCACAGTGATGAAAATATGAAGACTGTGCCGCCTGCCACACGTGAACGCACATTACATAATTTAGAGTGAAAAAAGTCAAGCAGAGATCACTTTGTCTAGGTGATTCTAATTACATAACATTCAAAAACAGGCAAAACCTAACCTGTGTTATTGCAAATGGAAATAGTGGTTACCTTTGAGGAAGAACAGGGATGGATAGTTTCTGGAATGGGGCAAATGGGAGGCTTCAGGCTACTGTCAGTGTTTGGTTTTGTTTTAACCTGGAAGTGGTTACATAATGTGCCCATTTTGGAATAATTTATCGAGCTGTAATGTTTATGAGTTTTTCTATATACGTGTTATGTTTAATAAAAATTTTAAATCTTGCAAAATGGTTGGAAACCAACAAAGTACAATAAAACAAAGAAAAGCAGAATACAGAAAAGAAGGAAAAGCAAGCAGAACTACAGATTCACAATGTATTTGAAAAATATACATGATAAAGTAAAATAAATAATGGAAATCTCATATTTATTCTAAGCTTTTCTACAAAGGGTGGTCTTGGTTCCACTTTCCATTTGCCCATCTGTTTCTTAACCACCTATTTTCCACATCTACCAATCTGCTGAAAAAATGCCTACCCTTCAATGTACCTCCTAATGGCCACATTCTTTGAATTATTTTCTTAGAATATACTTAAAGATGAACCAATCAGAGTAGAGAAGTGAAGTTCAGGGCGGTGGGGAGCTGCCGAGAAAAGAAAAAGTGTAAGAAGGAAGGAACATTCAACAGAGTCAAATATTGTAAAGAACAAAAGCCTAAGAAATGAGAAAGATGCCAGCAATTGAACTCAGGACATTTTCACCCCGAAGATGTTTTGACTCCTTTTTTATGAATAACAAACATTTTAATTGATAGACTTTATTTTTTAGAACCTTTTTAGATTTACAAAAAAAAAAAAATAGAGTAAAGAGAAAGTTCAGAGAATTTCCAAGCCATCAGTTTGCTCTATTTAGTAACATGTTAGTATGGTACATTTGTTCCAGCCAGTGAGCCAATATTGATCCATTATTATGAACTAAAGCGCATCATTTATGCAGATTTCCTTGGTTTTTACCTAATGTCCTTTTTTTGTCCCATTCAGGACACCACATTACATTTAGTTGTCATGTCTCCTTAGGCTCCTCTTGGCTATGACAATTTCTCAGACTTTGCTTGTTTTTGAGGGCCTTGATGGTTTTGAGAAGCACTGGTTAGGTATATTGTGTATCTCTTTTGGAATTTGCCTGGTGTTTTTCTCATGATTAGACTGTGGTTACAGGTTTTAGTGAGGAAGACCACAGATGTACTCAAAAGTAATGCCCAGCATTGTCACTAGTGGCAGATCATCTCAAAACGTTTTAGAATATATCATCTAATAGTTACACAACTTGTAGGGTGTCTTGAATCCCTTAAAATTTGTTTCTAAACCTTTGAGTATGTCTGCCTTTTTTTCTGGGGCAAGATCTTCTAAGTTTCTTCAAATCCATGAAGTGTCTGCATGCACCCCAGCCCATTATAGAATCTCAGCTATACATGGTGCTTCTTGCTCTGAGTGCTTCTAAATTTGAAACCTGTAAGAGAAACCCAAATGTTAAAACAAAAATACATTTTGATCACCTAGAAACCATTTTCCTCTCCTTTTTTTATGTAGACATGAAATTTATAGCCTCAGTATTTTCTAAAGACACTCTTCAGGACTCAGGGCTAGCATGCATGCGCGCGCGCGCGCACACACACACACACACACACACACAGTTCTCAAGCAGTATAGATTTTGACACTTAAATTTAGTAAAAACCTCAAACATTAGCACATTAAGTGACAAAGAAATGATGCCTGGCCATTTAAATCATCAACACTTTTTGGTTTTATTAAAATATCTAAGGAAAAGTGGAATTGGAGAAATAAATTCAGTAATTTTCAATTTTCAAAATAAAAACACCACATTATCTAGGTCCTTTGTGGACTTTATTTTTTAAAAATTTAAGTATTGACTTATTGATAAGTGAATTGTTCCTGTCAAAACACTGAAATTTCTAATAGTAGGTACAATCTTTAACAGGTTCTTCTTGCAAAACGGAAACTGGATGGAAAATTTTATGCTGTCAAAGTGTTACAGAAAAAGATAGTTCTCAACAGAAAAGAGGTAAAATAAAATAGCTTTGTTTCTCCTAAACCCGTTTTCTCAGTTAACAGAATTGTTTTCTGGTGTCTAATACAAGCTGATTTTTTACCTTTTTTTTTTTTTTTTAACAGCAAAAACACATTATGGCTGAACGTAATGTGCTCTTGAAAAATGTGAAACATCCATTTTTGGTTGGATTACATTATTCTTTCCAAACAATTGAAAAGCTTTATTTTGTTCTGGATTTTATTAATGGAGGGGAGGTGAGTTTTATAATTAGTTTTCTAGTATTGATAATGTTTAGAAAAAAAATAGAGTTCAAGTTTCTCTTATCAGTGTTGGAAGCAAAGCCCAGCATAAACAGCTGTTTGTTGAGTAGCAGCAGTATTTAAAGCACTGGCTAATCAGCACAATGCAGAATGTAGAGAAGTGAGACATAAAGCTCTTTTCCTAAGCAGCTTATGGTGTAGGTGGGAAGGTTCATAAAAGAACCTTGATACGAAGCTACAGACTTGATGGGTAGTTTTGTCACTGAGCTATATAGCAAGAATATATACTGAAACATTAGAATGAAACTTGATTTGTAATTTTTGGTAATTATCGTTTCAATAGTTGCATATAAATATTACTCTAGCCTGTCATTTTCCAAAATGTGCAAACTATTAATCAGATGAGATGATCCTGTAATAAAGGGTTCTGTGGTGAAGCCAGTTTGGAAAATGTTTCCTGTTATATCCCCTTGGTGATTAACAGTGTGCTTCGTGGTAGTTACAATGTTTCAGCATGTTAAAGACTTTGAGAAATTATGCCTGAAAGCCTGGATTTATTTAAAAAAATTTTTTTTACCACACAGTCCCGTTTTTTGTTTGAACCAAATCTATTAACAGTATTCCCCAAAACTCTGGATCAGAGGGATATTGAAATACATTTTGGGAAATGCTGCTAAGATAATAATTCCAGTAGTAGTTAACATGTATTGAGCATCCTTATGTGCCCAGCACTCTGGCTTTTTATACATATTATTTTATCTTCACAACAGTTGTGTTGCATAAGACAAAGAAACTGAGGTACAGAGAAGCTAAGTAACTTGATCAAGCCATGTGGGTTAGTAAGTATGGAGCCAGGAATTGAGCTCAGTCTGATTCCAGGATCGAGGCAGCTGACCACCCCCTGTTCCTCTGCTTCTTAATCCTCGTACTTTTCTAATTTGTTTGATCTCTGACCTGTAAATGTCTCTAAAAATTATTTTAACTGGTAAATGTTATTATATCTTTACAAAAGGATCTTCCATCCCTTAATCCCAGAGCAAAGAGAGAAGTGTATTTCAACCTTACTATAGTACACTTATCTGTAGAATAAAGGAACTACACAGAAGACCGATTTCTATTCTACAAACCTGAAAGATCAGACATACCTAGATCATTTTGGGGATGGTCATAAAAAGAATCATTATTCAACCTCTTACATCTATGGCAAATACGCCTTAAGACTCCTCAGAAGCGGGATTATGAATCCCCCATGCACCCTGATTCAGGAATGTGGATGACCCCACATCGTTCCCACCTTGAAGGTGTGGTTTTATTTGTATGTGGGGAGTGCTAACATATAACAAGAATTTATTGAGGCCTGGCACTTTGTAATTATTTTACATGTGTTATATCAGTTTATCATCACAACTCTTTGAGATAAACACTCTTATACTCATTTTATAGGTAAGGAAATTAAGGCTCAGAGAGGTTAAGTAACTTTCTCAGTATCACTGTGCTCTGGTACTTGTCAGGCCCCGGATTTAACCTGGACATCCCAACTGCAAAGCCCATTCTTAAGTACCACCTATGTCTTTGAAATGTCGTGCAGAAATCTAACTGCAGGTGGGATACTGGCTGCACGTTTCCTGCTTGTCTGTGGTTTGTTAATGCTGTTTTAGGACTTTGCTTCTGAGCCCTTATTACACAGTGACTACTCCTAAACTGGATGGCAAAGGTGGAAGGGAGTAGGCTTGTCTTCTAAAAGATAGAGTTGACTAAGATAATGGGGGGAAAAAACAGAATGTTAAGGTGCAGGGGTTGAATGGGGCAACAGGTAGAAGAGGAATAAGGATGAGAAAGGACAGAGGCAAGAGGAGTGTGATTTCATTATGTGTTTCCTATTATTACTGTTATTTGCCCCCCAATGTTCATATTTGCATTTAACCTTAACATGTGATATTTATTTTTGTATACTACTTCAGATCTGTTTTGGAGTCAGGTAGAGTATAAACAAGTAAGTTTTATGATACTGGGCATGTAAACAAGCCTTTCTAAGTCTCAGCTTCCTCATCAATTCCTACTTCAAAATAGGTGGGTGGATTGAATAATACAAGCATATAGTCTTTAGCATAGTACCTTTGATTTAGTAAGCAGTGGTTGTTAGCTGTTATTAGTGAATGATCAGATTTTCATTCGGGGTAATTTTCATCAGTAGTAGTGTATTAGACAGATGTGATCAGAAGGTCAATAAATAAAGTATTACAGTAGAGTAAGCTGCAGCTAATAAAAGCAGTGGTAATGGTTAAAAGGGGGGAGTATCCCATAAATAAATAAGAGATAAAAACAGAAGAATTTATTCATTTTTTGGATATAGGGACTAAGGGTAAAGGAGCAGTAGAGGTGAATCCCAGGTCAGCCCCATTTATCTACTCTGTCAGGATCTATTGTAACTGATCTTCACCATCACCTTTCAGAAGAGGCTAAGAAACAATTGGGGACAATCTTTGAAAATCAAACAAGTTAAATGAATTACACACAAAAAGGTTTGAACCCAAGGCTGATCAACTATCTTTTCAGTTTGACAATCTATTTCCACTTTACCTTGCTGCCTCCCATGGCTTAGAGGGCTGGGTAGAAAGTGATATCATTAAATGAGACAATACAGCAGTGGCAGTAAGTCTGTAAGAGAAGACCAGGGGCTCTGGGTTAGACAAATTGAATTTGTTGGCTTGTTAAATATTCAAGAAAGAGCAGCAGGCAGCAGATTTTTGCAGTAGAAGCTCCAAGCAGAGGGCTGTCCACACGAGAGACATCAACATAGAGTGGTGGTTAAAATCATTGGAATGGATTAAGTTGCCTGGGAAGGTATCCAGAGAAAGAATAACAGTGGAGAAACCTAGGACAGACAATTTGTCAATCCCTGCAGCATAAGGGCCCAGAAAGGAGCGGAGATGGAACTGTCCAAGGTAGAAGAAAGCCCCCAACGAGAGATTGTTGTTTTAGAAGCCCAAAGACTTAGAGTAAGGACCTAGAGCAAACTTTGCCTAGGCAGGTAACCTGATGACTAGAGGACAGGTTGTGAGAAATACATTGAAAATTAGGGAGGAAGTGTAAGAAATGAACTGGAGAGTCCAGCTGCCAATGATCTCCAGCCAGTTGCTACCATATTGAATTTAGGCTTAATGGTGCAGAGCTCCCCCCACCCTTTTCTTTTCCCCAGAAGAAACCAAAACTATGAATTTTAACCAAAAAAAAAAAATTTCCCAGTTTTAAAATGTTACCAATTATTTTAGATTTTTCTGAAAACATTCTTTGGTTCAAACAAATTATATCTGTGGGTTAGATTTGATCTTCCAGCCACTAGTTTACGATCTCTAAATAGTGTTTGGTTTTTTCAAATGAAAGAACAGTCAGAAAAGGCCCAATGAGATAATTACATGACAGTATCAAAATCATTGGTCTCCATTAATAATTTTTTCCAGGGAGGTTGCCTGGAGTGGTATGAGGATACTGCCACACTGAGGATTGAGGGGTACATGGGAGATGAGTGAGCAGTAAGCACAGATAGGGAAAGATTTGTGGTTGAAGAGAGCATGATTGCCAGGTGGAGGGGATACATAGGCAAGGGGGAGTCACGGTTCTGTGCTTTGGTGCATTTTTATCTCACGTTCAAAGTAACAAAAATAAATCCTGTTTTTGTATTTTTAGAATATATTTGTTTCACTTTATGGGTGAATGATCTTAATATTCTTTTTTTTTTTTTTCAATTTTACAGCTGTTTTTTCACTTACAAAGAGAACGGTCCTTTCCTGAACACAGAGCTAGGTTTTATGCTGCTGAAATTGCCAGTGCATTGGGTTATTTGCACTCCATCAAAATAGTGTACAGGTAAATTTTAAACATTTCACTTCTAAAATGTCTTTTTATTATTTTATTTCAGTTCATATTCAGGTTTCCTTTTCTTTCCTTTTAATTCGATAGAGACTTGAAACCAGAAAATATTCTTTTGGATTCAGTAGTAAGTATTGTCTTTTAAAAATCTACTAGTGCATGATTTTTTTTTTCAACACCTTTATAGGAGTATAATTGCTCTACAATGGTGTGTTAGCTTCTGCTGTATAACAAAATAAATCAGCTATACATATACACATATCCCCATATCCCCTCCGTCTTGCGTCTCCCTCCCACCCTCCCTATCCCACCCCTCTAGGTGGTCACAAAGCACCAAGCTGATCTCCCTGTGCTATGCAGCTGCTTCCCACCAGCCATCTGTTCTACATTTGGTAGTGTGTATATGTCCATGCCACTCTCTCACTTTGTCCCAGCTTACCCTTCCCCCTCCCCATGTCCTCAAGTCTGGTGTCTACATCTGCGTCTTTATTCCTGTCCTGGCCCTAGGTTCTTCAGAACCTTTTTATTGGTTTTTTTTTTTTTAGATTCCATATATATGTGTTAGCATATGGTATTTGTTTTTCTCTTTCTGTTTCTCTAAAGTTGGCAGTCTAGTTATCAGTATTATACCAAAGTCAGTTTCCTGATTTTGACACTACTACAGTTATATAAGATGTCAGCATTGGGGGAAGCTGGGGGAAGGGGACGTGGAACTCTGTACTGTTTTTGCAATTTCCTTTTAATCTATGATTATTTCAAAATCCAGTGGTTTTAATAAGTGTCAGTTTATGTCCATGCATTCTTTTATCTTACTGCCCCTGTATTTGTTAGGGACATGTTGTCTTAACAGATTTTGGGCTTTGTAAAGAAGGAATTGCTATTTCTGACACCACAACAACATTTTGTGGGACACCAGAGGTAAGAAATATGTCTCATTCATGTACTCATGTATAAAATGCTAAAATGAATCACAAATTGTATATATAAAATTTGTATATATAAAATTTGAAATCAGAAAAGTAGAGTAAAAATATTTTCAGCTTCCAGCCAGCTGGAAATATCTGATAATCATCCCTTCTGAACATTTAAAGTTTATTGATAGTTGATATTTTTTTAACTGTGATTTTGAGATACCACAGATAACCCAACAAAGATGAATTATGCTTGTTTTTAATGTTAAAAGTTTACCTTAGATTTCTTCAAACATTTGATTACATTTCTAATTCTTAAAACAACAAAAAAGTCATGAATCAGTGATGAAAATGTCCAAAAATTAATTGAGGTAATGTTAGGACAACTCTGTGAATATATTAACAGCCATTGAATTGTATACTTTAAGTGGGTGAATGGCATGGTATGTGAATATCGTAATAAAGCTGTTTTTTAAAAGAAATAAGCTAAAGCAAATATGGCAAAATGTTAACATTGCCTATATTTGGGTGGCAGCACTATTGGTTTCTGTTATATTTTTATACTTTTTGTATGGTTAAAATATTTTATAATAAAAATTGTTTAATGGAAGAAAATAAAGCAGTGGATATGGGGGAAAAAATTACAAATCAGAATTTATTAACCAGAACATCCTATTCTCTAATCATTTTAACTAGCAGAAAATATATCTTTCTGTTTGAGACAGTAATAATAATCCTTAAAATTTATGTGAAAGCCTTGTTATTCTAACTTCACACATACATACGTTTAGTTTAAAGTGTTCTAATTTTAAAATATTAATTGTGATCTTAATTGCAATTAATTAAGAGTAATTAAGATTGTGGAGTAATTGCAAATATGTTAAAAATGTGTGATAAAATAGCTCACATCAGATTTCTAATCAAGATGAGAAACTTAAAGTATCTATAAGTACAACTATTTACTTTGAAATGTATTTTTTCTTCCTTTTTCTCGCTAATCTAACCCTAGCTCTTGTATATATTTGTAATAATTCTATTTTGGTTTATGTATGAAGAAACATTTTTCATGGATGTATATTCATTTAATAGTTAACAAAATCTTTAAGTCCTGTAATTTTTAGAAGGGAAATAGAAGTTTTTTTGGTCATCTAAACCTAAATATGATCAGAAATTATTAAACCCTTTTTATATATGTTGCCATTTCTTTGGATCACATAAAAAAGCTTAAGAATGTATTTCCTTATATATATTTCATGTGGGAAGAGGAAATATGTATTTTGGAATCTAAAATTCAAATTCACCATTTATATGTGTGAAATGATGATGTTTAAATGTTTTACAATTTGAAATGTAAATAGCCATATAATAACTTAAGCAACTTTTCTAAATAACATGTTAAAGAATTGCTATTGTAATTCTTAAATAAGAATGCAATTTATTCTTTTTTCTTTCAATAAAAAGAAAAAAATGAATTGTAATTGCCACACTAAAAATTCTTTCTTCAGGAGAATCAATTATGAATAATGGCCATAAGAATTTCTAAAATTAATTTTGAGAAAGACTCCCCCCACTCCCCCTCCAAAAAAATACCTACTTTACCTACTTAGTATTACAGTTTGTACATTTGTTGGCCTCTATTTGTCTTAACTACATCATAGTTTCTGGGGAGAAATGCTTGAATATGTGTATATTGAAAATTACCCCAGTTGATTCTGAAGACTAGTGCCACCCAAGAACCCCTGGTATAGAATATACCCAACCCACTGAAAATCTAGATAACGTGTTTAATTTAGTGTGATATTACACCTAAAATTTATTAAATTTCTCAATTATTCCTAGATTTTGTCTTCAGCTATTTATTGAGTTGCTCTAATATTTAATCTTTTTTATAGTACCTAGCACCTGAAGTAATCAGAAAACAGCCCTATGACAATACTGTAGATTGGTGGTGCCTTGGTGCTGTTCTGTATGAAATGCTGTATGGATTGGTATGTATTTCTCCTCTGTCATTATGATTCTAGTATGTTAAAAGTGATTTCGGTTTTCTCTTTCTTTCAGTAATCTCGTGGACACTTAGTTAACAGTAACAGAACAGTAGTAACCTGGTTAAATGAATCCAAAATCACATTAGGGATATGCACAAAAAAGAAAAACTTTTCATTTTCTTACTAATTTTTTGTGTTTCTCTATCATACTAATCACTACTTCAAACGTTCTCATCCCACTACATTTTTAAGAAATAGACACCAAGTTGTAACATTAAAATTACCCACTTTCATTCAGTTTGCTCCAGTCACTCTGCCTAATTTCAAAAAGATGAAAAGAAAAAGATTTTATTTCTCAGAAGATAATAATACCTTTTGGTTTTGCCTCGTGTTTTGTTTTTATAGGATTTAATAAGTATACTGGTGCTCTGCTTTTTTTTATTACTGGGAACCCTTTATTCCCTTTATCATAAACATCATGTCATAAATATTTCATTGGAAAAAAGTGATGTGTGCTGTGTAATCAGTTTCCCCAGTTTTTATTAATTAAAGACACAGTTAGCCAGAGCTTCTGATTAACGAGTCACATTGTTTCACTACACTGAGGTAACATCATTCCAACCAAAAGCAAACAATTTTAGGCACTTTAATTAGCTTACATATCCTTGCAGGAATAATGTATGTTTTTCTTTAGGCTTTTTTAAACATTCAGAATAGTTTTTAGGTTCCCTTTGTGGGCCCGTGAGTGACCAGCAGCCTCAGGGTGGTGACCAGGCTCTCATCACCCACACTGCTGCTCCCACTAAGCTAAATCTGCCATCCGCTGAGACTTGAGCTGGCCTTGGCTTTTTTGTTTTGCTCTGTGTGTGTACGTGTGTGTGTGTTTCCCCTGAAAATGGAGGCGATCTCAGTGAAATTCAGTCCCTGAGGTATGTTTTAGAGCATCTTTTGTCTCATGTTGCTAACTTTGAATGATAGATTCCTAATGACAGCCAATGCTGTCTCTTCTTTGCCCTTGACCATGATCTGCTTGTTAAAAGATCTAGTTTTCTGGTTATGCTGGTGACTTAGAAGACCTGATAACCACTTTATACCTTACTTTCTTTAAGTGTTGGGTATTCGTCAGCCTGATATTTCCAAATCCTTTGTATTTCTTTAGAGGACTTTGAAAGTATAAAATATTATCATTGCATATAGAATGTAGTTGATTCAAAGGGGAACATTTGAAACACACACTTCATTAATGAGACTTATATTAACAATTTAAAAATAAAATTAGATGTTAAAAAATGAAGTTTTTCTTTCCTATACAAAAGAAAAAAATAACAAGCTTGTAACTCCCTTAACTTTAAAAATTATTTTTACTTTAAACTTGTAACTCAAAAATTAACTGGCTAATTCTCATGTTGGAGCTGTACCTCAGGTCTTTAAGCTGTGAGAGTAAAATTTTAATTCTGCAGGACACTGTCACTGCCACAGGTTAGGTCTCCATCTCCACTAGAAATCTTTTTAAATTAGTTTATTCCCAGGTCTCAAGAAGTTATTTGTTTGATCTGTGTTGAATCTCTATTTCCACTAATTCTATCATTATGCCTAATGATGAGGTTGGTAGTGGTTTTCTTTAAAGCAGATCCTATTGCAACTTATATACAATTTACACCTCTCTGCAGGAGTTATTGAACAAACTGACCCTAATTCATTTCGTGAACATGTATTAAGCTCTATAGCGTGCTGGGTTTTAAAATCTCTTCACATGGAAAGCCACACTGTAGATTTTCATACACCCAAAGAGGCCTGTGCTTTTCTGTACTTGTGCAGCCAGACTGCTCTTTGTACATCAAGGCCAAATCTAACTATTTTAACCCCATCTGTGCATAATTCAATTAGTACTAACTTTCTCCTCTCCCCCCCCCCACCCCCAGCCTCCTTTTTATTGCCGAGATGTTGCTGAAATGTATGACAATATTCTTCACAAGCCCCTAAGTTTGAGGCCAGGAGTGAGCCTTACAGCCTGGTCAATTCTGGAAGAACTCCTAGAAAAAGACAGGCAAAACCGACTCGGTGCCAAAGAAGACTTCGTATGTACATCTTTCCCAGTATCCTCTTTATTAAGCTTATTTATAATTTGAAGATAAATCCTTATTTTATGTGGTATTTAATGGGATGAATGCAGCTCTTAAAGAATAGCACCATGAAAAAGAAGCATGCTTGTTCCAACAGTTTTCACCAGTGTTTACATAGAACTGTACAGTGTTTAAAGCTCCTGTACAAGCATTTATTTCATTTGATCTTCATAACAATTTGATCCTGTCCTTTTCATCCCCCATATCCAGCTTTCATACCCTATTATTTATTAGAATTTCCTACCCCCTTCTAAAAAAAATGCGTGGCATGCATTTTTTGATTGCCTAAACTTTTAGATCATTTTGTTTAACAAGAATGTAAGTGCCTTCTGACTGCATGTGGTAATACCTTTTGCTTGAACTGTCATTAAACCACTTTTTTTCCTGAGAATTTAAATGTGACACCTCCTTGAAATAATTATGGGACCTGCAGGTTTGCTTTTTTTTTTTTCCTTCAAATCAGGGTAATCTAATTGCTAGTGCAGTTACCAGTGTTATGTTAATGAACTCATGAACTACTGAGGAACGTGAACTTTGAAATTTTAATGAAAATTCATTAAAATTTCTCAGGGATTTTTGGGGGCTCTTTACCAGTCTTGAACTTGAGCCGTGAATAATAAACTCATCTGCTGCTGCTCTTCCCCTCCTGCACTCCCCAGTGCAGCAGGTAGCTCTGTCCAGTTTTCCCTCTAGCTTGGATTCCAGAGTCCGTTGTTTCAGGGCAATCTTGCTAATGCTCCATACCTCCTTGTCTCTTGGTCCTTTTGTTGGCAGAAATTGCAACCCTAGATGAATCCAGCTGTCACCCCTGGGCTGCTGAACAGTGCTGATGACCGTTGCACAACTGGGAACATTGGAAGTGCTGTGAAGTCTAGTCATTAGTCTCCTCAGTGCTTCTCCAGTTTATGCTCCTACTCTGTGTATTAACTATTTTAGACCTTCTCTCCAAATTTCCAGATTCCTTTTCTTCTTCACTTTTACCAGATGCTCTTGCCTTCTATTGATATTTTATAGGGAAAATAGAATCAGCAGAGCAGAACTCACTCAGCTTCCTGCTATCAGATTTGCAGACCTACATGCACTGCCCCAGTTGTTTCCTTCTTCCTAGTATAGTGGAAAAGGTCGGTTTCTGCCTTTACTGGATCCTGATCCCTTGCAAGGAACCCCTGTGCATGCTTTTTTCTGCACAGATAACTGCTCTCTTTTGTCCTGGATCCTCCAATACTGTCTCTTTCTCCCTTCATAGCCAAGGGAATAGTTAGAAAGTTTTCGACTTGAAAACCAAGTTGGGGCTTCCCTGGTGACGCAGTGGTTGACAGTCCGCCTGCCGATGCAGGGGACACGGGTCCGTGCCCCGATCCGCGAAGATCCCACATGCCGCGGAGCAGCTGGGCCCGTGAGCCATGACAGCTGAGCCTGTGAGTCCGGAGCCTGTGCTCCGCAACGGGAGAGGCCACAACAGTGAGAGGCCTGCGTACCGCAGAAAAAACAAAAAAAAAGAAAACCAAGTTGAAAGTTTCTATATTCATTCTCCCTTTTCCAATCTCTTCTCATTTCTCAGTCTACCCCACAATAGTTACTAGAATTGTTGAGTACTTCTGTTCCTCAGATTGCATTCTCAGCAGCATTTCAACTTCCAGCCCTCTCCTGGGCTTCTGCAGGAGCACACACTCCTCTCGTGCTTTCCTCTATATTTCTGAGCCCTCCTCCAGAATCTCTTCTGTAAGCTCCTCCTCTTCACCCTGACTTTTAAGTGTTGCAGTTCCTTATGGTTGGCCCCAGACCCTTGTTTCTTCTGTCGCTCTCTTCCTGGACAATCTCAGTTGTCCCTATGGCTTTGGTTGTGTCTTCATCTGACATTTATATCTTCAGTCTAGACCCCTCTCTACTGAGCTCTAACTCAAAGAATACCTGCCTGTTCAACACCACCACATGGATTCTGGAGAGTTCAGCATGTTCATAATTGAACCCTTGCTGTCTTCCTTCGGTGCTCTTCGGGCCAGAAATCTGAGAGTCATTCCTGACTCTTCTCTCTTCCTTTCTTCCATATTCAACAAACAGCCAGACCGTAGTATATTTGCCTCCTAGATCTTTCCCGTATCCAGACACCTCTCTCTACTCCCACTGCTACCACTCTTTTCCTAGCATTGTCATCTTCTGTGGCCACGATAGTAGCTGTTTTCCTTTTTCTCATCATGACTCCCCAGTCCATTCTCCCATTAGTCAGAGTCATCTTAAAAAGCAAACAAACAAAAAAAACCCCACATTTGTGACATTCCCCTTCCTAAAACTCCTTGATGGAGTCCCATGACCCTAGAATAAAATCCAAAATTCCTAGCATAGACCCAGTGTGATAAGCCCATTTACCTCTTGAGATCCTCTTTGTGTGACAATCCCAATCCTTTCCTATACCGCAGCCATATGGGGCTCTCATTTTCTTGACCAAACTAAGCTCTTTGCCTCCTCAGGCCCTTTGTATTCTGCTTGGAATGTTCTCCCCTCATTCTTTTTTGTCTGCCTGCTTCTTACTTATCTTCCAGAACTCTGGTCAGATACCACTTTCTCTGAGAAGCCTTTTTAAACCCATCAAACTAGGTTGGATCCTACTTTTTATACACTCTCATGCCTCCTTGTAGGAAGAAAAGCTAGAATCAATACTGTGCCGACTTTTGACAGTAGCAGCCCAGAGTGGAATCATTTTTGGTAGTAGAGCTTGTCACCTTGATTTTACCCCTGCCCCACTGTGTAAAAAACTCTCATTTAACATCTTTACCTCCCCTTTCAGTAATAATAATTCTTTGTACCTATGTAGTGCTTTATTCTTTTCATACGACTTTTATTTCCATATTTTCCAATGATTCTTGAAACAACCTATGAAATATCTAGGGCAGAAATGTTAACCCCACTGTACCTGTGAGGAAACGATGACTGTGAAGAGGATGTAACTTAAATCCGTCATTCTGAATAACTCTCCCATGTCTGCTCTGGGAGTCTTTTCACTACACCATTTGGCCAAATTGAATAAGATAAACATGTACCTAAAAAGAACTTTTTTTTTGCGGTACACGGGCCTCTCACTGTTGTGACCTCTCAGTTGCGGAGCACAGGCTCCGGACCTGCAGGCTCAGCGGCCATGGCTCACGGGCCCAGCCGCTCCGCGGCGCATGGGATCCTCCCAGACCGGGGCACGAACCCGTGTCCCCTGCATCGGCAGGTGGACTCTCAACCCCTGTGCCACCAGGGAAGCCCCTAAAAAGAACTTCTGAGGGACAAAGTAGAAATGGTTCGGTTTCATAAAATTCTTCAGTGCATACTTAATATATTCTTCAGCATTAGTAAAAACTCTGTTTCTTTACTATTCTAGCTTGAAATTCAGAATCATCCTTTTTTTGAATCACTCAGCTGGACTGATCTTGTACAAAAGAAGATTCCACCACCGTTTAATCCTAATGTGGTATGTTTACATCCAAATCTTTCTTTCTAAAATAGTGAAATATAGAACTGTAGCTCATCGTAATTGTAGCAATAGATCTCAAAATCTAACCTGAATCAAATTGAATCAGTACCTAGTACTTATGAAACATGTCACTCAGGATGTCTAGTACAACTGATAACTTCAAGATGACCCATAAGATTATAGTTACATTAGATTGATCAGAATATCTTCCAGAAAAGTAATTGCGAAGTGCTTCTTAAGAGCATGTGTAAGAAAGCCCAACAGGTTTAAAAAAATGCAAATTAAAGTAACTGTGAGGCATCATTTTCATACCTATAAACCAACAGACATTTTAAGTAACACTAACGCACAATTTTTTTCTAGATTGATATAAAAAAAGTCAAATAATGTTTGACTTGTTAAATCTGATGGAAACATTTTACTTAAAGGATTAACAATGTTGAAATGTTTGGAAATAAATATATAATGTTAGGGAGATTATTAATAAATCATCAGAAGGCCAATAATGATGTTACTAATGATAGCTTCCTATATGTAGGCATATATAATTTTTATGCATTACAACATGTAAATTATGCCTCAAATAAGCTACCAAGTTACTGCTATTACTGTTCTTATTATACATGTTTTATAAATGAAGAAATGAAAATTCAGAGATGTCACATAGCTGGTTAAAAGTAGCAGACCTGAGATTCAGATCTGTGTCTGATCCCAAAGTCATTATTGTTTCTATGCTTTCTTACTCTCTATTTCCTTTTCTTGTTAAGTAAATGATAATAATGATAATAAATATAAAATGAGTAGATGCTTGGAAAATCCTTATAATGTTAAATGAAAACATGATAATTATCATTTTTGTGACATAAGATTACAGCAGTAAAAGTAACAGGTAAGGATGGGAAGAGAATATAAATCAAGACTGATTTGAGATTACACGATCATAGCTGAATTTGTTTTTCTTTTATTTAAAATTTTTTGGTGTTGCTGTGAAGCTCGTGAAACACTTTTTTTTAGAAAATTAGAGCAGGATAAGAAAATCACTTCAGGAAAGTATTATTTAGTGTACTCAGATTTCATTCAAGCTCAGTTTCAGTACATTGCTGATAGCTGGTATTAATTAATTAATAGATGTGATATTGTACACTATAAATGTAACGATATTTGTAGACTGATTTATTTCATGTAGCTCATCCAGAAGTGTCTGTTTCAGAAGTGACTCCATTGGTAATAATTTCTGTCCTCATTTCTAGAATTTGCAGTAGGAACCCAGGACCTTTAAGAATTATTGAATTTTCTCCTTTATATTGAAAGTCTTACTGAGTTTAGTTATCCTCAAATGAACGTGTCATCAGGCTCATTAAAGCATTAGGGACCCCTTCTAAGCAACACTGAAAATGGAAACAGTGTTGACTTCAGAGGAGTCAGGCACCTCCACGTTTGGATCCCTGCTGGTCTACAACTAATTAAACTTTTTAAAGCAAGACCTGCAACGGAGAAGCTGTAAGAGGAAAAAACTGATAAATTTGACCACATAAAATTTAGAAATGTCTGCATGAAAAAACACTGCAAAGAAGAAACTGGGAGAAATTTCCCTAACACATAAAGCATTCTTATAAGTCATTGAGAAGAAAGACCACGACCAGTAGAAACATGGACAAAAGACACAAAATATTCAATTACAGAAAAATAAATGCAGATGGTTTTTTAAATATATTAAAAGATGTTCTAACTCACCGACATTTAAGGAATGCAAGATAAAACCCTAACGTGTTGCCATTTCTCATGTAACAAACAAAGATCAAAAAATTAGCTCCTATGCTGCCCTCAGTACTTGTATCCTTCTACTTAAGCCTGGCAGCTATCCTACGAAATAGTACCGTTATTTTCCACGTAATACAGATGAGTTAACTTAGGCACAGAAAGGGTTAAATAACTTGCCGGAAGTTTAAAGTTAAAATTGCAGACCTAGAATTCGAGCTCAGGTGCTTTAAGGAGAGAGTCTTCTCTCACTCTTAACGTAAGTTGTACAGTTTTATCCCTCTCAGTACTGGCCAGGAGCCATCAGGGCGTTCACAGAATGTTTATAAAGTCCAGTGAAGGAACATTTTTCATCATTTATTGAGCACCTTCTACGTGTCAAATTTTGGGAATTTTATGTATTAACGCATCCAGCCCTCACAGTAAACTCACAGAGATAGGGTAGTTTATATAAAGAATTACAGCTAACAAATTTCACAGCCAGAATTCAAACCTTAGTCTTGTTCCAGTGCCCTTGCTTCTAAGGTTATAAATGAGAATTTGATGACTTTTTTTTTTTTTTTGGCTGCGTTGGGTCTTCGTTGCTGTGCACGGGCTTTCTCTAGTTGCAGCGAGCGGGGGCTTCTCTTCATTGCGTTGCGCGGGCTTCTCATTGCAGTGGCTTCTCTTGTTGCAGAGCATGGGCTCTAGGCATGCAGGCTTCAGTAGTTGTGGCACACGGGCTTCAGTAGTTGTGGCACGTGGGCCCTAGAGTGCACAGGTTTCAGTAGTTGTGCCGTTTGGGCTCAGTAGTTGCAGCACATGGGCTCTAGGGTGCTCAGGCTTTCAGTAGTTGTGGCACACGGGCTTAGTTGCTCCGCAGCATGTAGAATCTTCCCAGAGCAGGGATCAAACCTGCGTCCCTTGCATTGGCAGGTGGATTCTTAACCACTGCGCCACCAGGGAAGTCCTGATGACTTTTTTATATATACATGAGTATAATTTCTAGCATTCTTTCTCCTCTGTTGGGGAATTTCTCATATGGAAGAATCTAGCATCCCGAATTTCCCTGGTCTCTGCTCTGCTGTTTGTAGACCACCAGGCTAACTGTGTCCTTGGTTTATATATGTGCTCTGAACCTGTTTACCTCGGTTAGACTTGATGACTTGAACATTTTAAGGATTCCCTTCCTCTTAGAATAGAGATAACCTAGAGCTTCAGAGATGGGCTTTAAGAGTAAATCACCTGAATCTGTATCCCAGTTTTAATCTGTAAATAAATTGGAAGGGGAGAGTCCATTAGCTTGTATCAGATTCGTGAAGGAAGATTGACCGCTACCTTCAAGCCTAAGTAGCCACTATGCTTCATTTCCCAGGTTCCAGTCCCTTTAGGTCTCTAGAGCTAAGGGTGTCACAGCCGAATGCTCAGTGAAATGACGTCTGTAGCACAAGAGTCACCTTTCATAATTTTACTTACTGTCCCTTCATTTCTTCATCAAAAGGCTTCAACCTCCCCAGAATGAGAAACTGGATGGTCAGGCATTTTATGGAAGCGGAGATGCAAAATTTTCTCCTGAAAACCTCCCTGAGCCCCTTTTCTAAATGTAGAGGTGGTGATGGGTAGAGAGAAAGTGGGTCAGTTGCCGGAACCAAGATTCAAATTAACATAGGCGAGGACCCTGTCACGCTAGCCTTCCTCACCCTTATCTTTCCTCCCCCCACCACCCAACAACGAGAACCCTAACTGTAAGAAGGACCTGAATAATGAGAGTCAGGAACGGAAAAGCAGGAAATGTTTCAAAGACATTGATGGAGTAGGAAGACTTGCCAGGAATAAATAGACAAATTCATGAAGGGGCTTTAATGAGGGACTGAAATAAGGGGAAAAAAGGTAAGGTAAGGTGAGTAATAGTATGCTTTTTGACGTTTTAGGCAGGACCAGATGATATCAGGAACTTTGATGCAGCGTTTACAGAAGAAACAGTTCCATATTCCGTGTGTGTGTCTTCTGACTATTCCATAGTGAACGCCAGCGTACTGGAGGCCGACGACGCCTTTGTTGGTTTCTCTTACGCACCTCCTTCAGAAGACTTATTTTTGTGAGCAGTCTGCCATCAAGAACCCATTGAGCAAATATAAGCCTACAGATGACATGGAAACTCCTGTTTGTGTGAATATATTCAAATATGTTTAACTAGTGCCTCATTTTTACGTGTAATGTTAAAAACTATGAAAAATGTATTTTCTGCTGTATGCGAGAAAATAGGGCATTTCAGAGAACTAAGTTTTGAATTAAAATTTGTATTCTTGTTTATTAAGCTTATTTTTAAACAGAAATTTTAAAAGCTACTGTTCTTAGCATTAACCTATTTTTAAAGAAAACTTTTTTGCTAATGACTGTTTCTTTTTCCCTCTAGGTTTATGCTAACATCTACCCAAGATAGACTGTTTTTTAACAGTCTGTTTCAGTTCAGTTAACATACATTAATGCCTTCGTAGCTCTCTACTTTGAGTTCTCAGATCACAACTATGCAATTGGTACATGGTTGTTTAAGAAGAAACCATATCTTTCCATAATGAATCACTGTTTGACATTATCATTTCTTGGTAGGATTAAAATATAAAAGCATAGTTAACCCATTGGCTGCTAGCTAACACTTTGAGTAACTGTCCATTCTGCAGATCAAATTAAGAAGTAACAAAAGGAAATCCTATGCCTTTGAAATACCAGTTCAAATTTATGAATTATTTTTCCTCTGGAGGAAAAGTAAAAGTTCAATAGAAATTTAGAAATTTTAAGTATTCCCAAAGCTCTGAAGGGAAATAAAGTACTGCTGGATTTTGTTTTTTAAGGCGGTGCCAAAAGCGAATATCTCTGTGTCATGTATTTATATTACCAATACGTTTTATTTATGTTCTTTTTGGTCTTTTGAATATTTAATATATTGTTAAGTAGGTCGAAATCTTGATATTTGTTTTTGCAAATAGCTATTCAAAACTGTCTTCCTAATTGGTTGATAAGTAAAAAATATTGCACTGTCTAGAGTATTTACCTAATTGGGAACTAAAAAGTAGAATAGCAAATTATGGGTCAGTATAAATGTATACAGTTTTACTACAATGTAACGAAAGTTAAAAATAATTCAGGCAGATGCATAGTCAGTATCTTATGTATCTTAGAAAAAGTACAGGAAGCTGACCTTAAAATCATACTAAAAACCAACTAACTTGTATACTTGTAATTGTAAAAAAGGATATCTACAGAAAAACTAAAACTCATGCTTACCTTGGGATTCTGATTCTTAGTTTAGAGATTTTTCAGGTCTTGTAGGAAACTGTGAAAGAGTTTAGTGACGCAGTTTTGATGCTTCAGGAACAAGCACACTTTCCATGTATTTTCTCTTCAGAAAGAAATTACAAAAACTTTTCACACGAATACCCTTTAGCGTAAAATTGTTCAGCAGAAGGCAGGGAGGCAGAGTGTACTTTTGTTAGATTAGTAATGTTTGCATCCAATACACTGAATCTTCCTTTAGAGGTAAGACTTTAATAGCAACACTGTAAATATTTGGTTTATTTGGCACTACTGTAAGTTCTGCTTTTATACAAAGCTCTTTGCTTATTATAAAACAAAAACTGTAGTTTCTTGTATGATTTTTTTTTTACTCAGCTGTTCCTTAATTAAACTGCCAAAAATTAAAGTGCAATATTGTATATTTTTAAGAACAAATTTTAAATAGAATATTGATGTTTCTCAGATCACAGGAAATACAAATCTTATATAGTATAATAAAAACTAGCAAAAAGATTAATGATCATCTAATGCCTGCCATTATTTTATCTTGTTTATTTTTTATTTTTAAAAATTTATTTATTTATTATTTTTGGCTGCGTTGGGTCTTTGTTGCTGCGCGCGCGCTTTCTGTAGTTCCAGTGAGTGGAGGCTACTCTTTGTTGTGGTGCATGGGCTTCTCATTGTGGTGGCTTCTCTTGTTGCAGAGCACGGGCTCTAGGCATGCGGGCTTCGGTAGTTGTGGCTCATGGGCTCTAGAGTGCAGGCTCAGTTGTGGCGCACAGGCTTAGTTGCTCCACAGCATGTGGGATCTTCCCAGACCAGGGCTCGAACCCGTGTCCTCTGCATTGGCAGGCGGATTCTTAACCACTGCACTACCAGGGAAGTCCCCCTGCCATTATTTTAAATTAAAATTGGTGATGCTTACAGTAGTCATTACAAACTAATTATTCGTATATGTAAGGGAGAGAAGTATAAAATTTTAACTAAATATCTGGGTATACATAGAAATTTCTAGATTATCATAGGCTGACATGTTTAATATTCAGGGAACAAAATCTCTTCCAAGTTTCAAGTTTATTTTTTTTCTCAGAGCATGCTAAGTCTTTTAGGAAAAGGTCTGCCCTTTGAATAGTTGAACCATTTCATGGTTATTGCCAAAATAAACTCAAAGATCTAAATGAAGAAGCCCTGACATTCTTCATGTTACACATACGTCTTATTGCCTATGGTACAGTGTAGGGCTTCCCAACCATTGTCATGTCACAGCACACACTGAAAATTACAAAATTTGGCGCACCTGGGGAGAGGTGCCAGCTGATGTAGATGCTGGCAGCAGGTGCTCTGCTCAGAAGTTTTTATGCCAAAATAATTTTTCAATTTATGAGCCAACAAACACTGTTGGGATATAATTTCAGCAATGGCAAATGTTTTAAAAGTGATTTAAATATTTGAAATATTTATTACTATAAAAATTTACCTTTACCAATATCTTTTGGCATACCTGAAACTTTTATAGTGATTATCCATAGGCATAATATTACAGACCTTTACACAGATATTTTATGACTCATTCTTTTGTACATCACATACTGTATGAAAAGTGGGAGTGGTATGTGGGAACATTTTTAGTAGTGCTGGCATGATTTTCAATAAAGTGTGTTAAGATTGATAACCTGTTTCCTCATGTATGTAGTTTGGAAGTTCTGTTTTTGAAGTGGGATTTTCTAACACTTGCCTCTAACAGCAGTTTCTACTTTTGTTGGTTTTTACAGATTATTCTATATCCCAAGGAGATGGTTCATTTATATGAAACCCCAGAGTGGACATGGATGAGTTTCAAGTGGCATGAGTACCTTGAAAAGATACACCAAGTTTTGTGTGTAAATAAAATCGACTTGGGGCAGGGAGTGCTGCATAGCTTTGTTTATTAGATGATCAAAAGGATTTACTGCTATAAAAAGACTGGGTTTCTTCTCTGCCACTTTTGTTCCCCTTCACTCACCTAATATTAAGAGGGTTTGCTCTCTAATTTCCCTGAAAGCATTCCAATTGGAGATTTATATCACTTATTTAGCATTTTTGGTGCAATTTTAATTTGTAATTTGTAATTCTTTAAACATATTCCTTAAAGGGACCCCCCTACAGAAAAGTATTTCTTATTTCACTATTTCTTTGCATTATGCCCATTTTTACAGAGGTACTTAAGTCAGAAAGAAATATAGCTGTCTCAAAATGGTAACTTTTTGATAATTTACCCAAAATCAAGATAGTAGAGAATAGTTTAAAGCAATATTATACAAAGAAAAAAAGCAAATATAGAAGTATAAGTTCAGAGTGGTATTTATAGCAATGAAGTAGCCAATCAAAGGATCCTACAAGTAAGTTATTTTTACATATTGTACTGAAAATGATGGATCACCATATGACTCTTATGGGAATAGTGTAAAACAAAGAATTACATTACTCTACATAACCCTGCTTACTGTAACAACCATGCCCATTTGGTGTTTTTACTAATCTTGTGTTTAAGTGCAACTGAAGTTTTTGCTGTAAATTCTCTTGCAGGAATATATCTCAGATTCATCCTTTTTTTCTAATAAAATTTCAGTATTTCCACCTTATTAGGGAACAGAGATTTCCACTCAATTTTAGTTAAACTTTGTGGGGAAGTCAACAATGAGTTGTCAATATTCAAATGTTTTTATGTTTTATTAGTTAACTCTTGGGATCCAGAAGGCTTATATACAGTAAAACAGACCCACTCAAGGTCAAATTTGATCTCAGTGTGTTGCAGTTTTGGTTCTTTCCAGGTAGTAGTTTATATAGCCTTGCTGTGTTGAATTTTTCTCTTATGCCTCAATGACAGCTTACTTTGTTAATGATTCATTGATGCTGCACACTGACACTTCTGTAATTTATTTCAGTAAGATAGCCCCTAGTGATGTGCTTCAATTAGATATCAGAAGCAAAGCTTTGTGTTTTGTCAAAACTCTTATGACTTTAACACTTGAGTGCTGTGCACTTTGCTGTGTATACAGCAAATTAAACCTCAAAGAAAAATATTAAAAGGGAAAATAAAGCCAGTTACATGTAAGACAAAAATAAAAGTTAAATCATAATCCTGTCATCTTAAGTATTTTAGCCATTGTACCACATGACAGAGAAGAGAATCAGGAATTTGGTCCAAAGGAAAAGCTAAAGTGGGGAAGAGGTAGAAATAGCATAACCCAAGCAATGCAAGTACACAAGAATGCATGACAGGGACTTCTGTTTTCCAGCTTCACATGGAAGGAGCTTTTAAGTTGCCAGGTAAAAAAAGCTGAACAAACATCAACAACCTTTCTTGGATACAGATGACAGTGGACGACACAGGACAGACTGCTGCCCCCAAGACTGGAGAGACCGACGGGCAAATACAGGGATCTGTGGCTTTACTGGAACAGAGGCAGCCACCACAGGAGCCAGTGCAGGAGTAGGAAGACTTGAGCTGTATTGACAAATTGCTGGGGACTAAGTACTTCAGAAGTCCAGGAGAACCTAGTCACAGGGATCCCCACAATTTTATGAGATTTACCCCCTGTGGCTCAACCAACTTCTCACAAATATTAAAGAAAAATTCCTTTGTGCTTCCAGCAGGAGGAGGGAAAATGAACCATTTTCAAATATGCCAGAGCACTGTGTTCTTAACAAGCCCTGCCCTCAGGAGAAGCTAGTTAATCAGAGCCCGACCGGCAGGGTTTTATCAGAGCCTAACTGAGGTGGGGGAAAGGAAATACCCAACTCCAGTTCGTTCTAGCCATCCTAACCCACCTAATACAGGGGTGGGGGGGAGAAGAAGAAAACTGAGAAAGACACTCAGTTTGTGGGACAACTACAAAAGATGTAATATACATGTAATGAGAATACCAGAAGGAGAGAGAGAGAAAAAAGAACAGAAGAAATATTTGAAGTAATAATGACAGAATTTCTCCAAATTTCAGACACCAAACCCCAGATCCAGGAAGCTCAGAGAACACCAAGCAAGATAAATGCAAAGACAACAAAACAAAACTACAGCTAGGCATACATTCTCAAACTACAGAAAATCAAGAGACGAAAAATCCTGGAAGAGGCCAGAGGAAACAAAGATAAGAATTACATCTGACTTCTCAGAAACCATGCAAGCAAGAAGAGAGTGGACTGAAATATTTACAGTGTTGAGAGAGAGAGAGAAAAAAACCCCACCAACTTGGTGAAGGTTTCTCAGACCTTCTCAGACTTTCTCAGACAAACAAAAATTGAGGTAATTTGTTGCCAGTAGACCTGCCTTCCAAGAGAGTTTAAAAGAAGTTCTTTAGAGAGAAGGAAAATAATATAATTCAGAAACTCAGATCTACATAAAGAAAGGAAGAAGGAATCCAAGAAATAAGTGAAGGTAATATAAAAACTTATTTTTTCTTAATTGATCTAAGAACTGAAATAATAACAACAATGTATTTGATTATGTATGCTTACATATATATCATATAGATATGCTTGCTTATGCTTTTACGTAAGTAAGACAAATGACCATGATACAAGGAGTGAGGAAGAGGAAGTAAGATTACTTTGTTACAAGGTATTCACGCTAAGGTGCTTCGCTGTACTGTGAAGCAGTGTCGTTTGAAAGTGGGCCTTGATTAGCTGTAAATGTATATTTAGTCTAGGACAATCAATTTGAAAAAGGAGAAAAAAAACAACTGACCGCTGAGAAAGGAGAGAAAATGGAATGAATTACAATCACAAAAGGCAGAAAAAGAAGAGGACAAAAATAGGAATGAGTAAAAAGGCCACAAATGGAAAACAGTAACAAATATGGTAGATATTAATCCAACTATATCAATAATCACTCTGAACATCAGTGGTCTAAATGCACCAATTAAAAGACAGATTTTTCAGAGTGCGTCAAAAAACAAGCCCCAACGACATGTTGTCTATAAGAAATCCACTTTAAATATAAAGACATACAGATTAAAAGTAAATGGATGGAGAAAATATATAGCATGCTTATATTAATCAAAAGAAAGGAGGAGTAACTATATTGATTTCAGACAGAGTAGACTTCAGTGAAAGGAAGGTTATCAGGAATGAAGAAGGAAATTAGGGACTTCCCTGGTGGTCCAGTGGTTAAGACTCTGCACTCCCAATGCAGGAGGCCCAGGTTCGATCCCTGGTCAGGGAACTAGATCCCGCATGCCACTACGAAGATCCCACATGTTGCAACTAAGACCTGGTGCAGATAGATAGATAAAACAAACATAATGATAAAGGAGTCAATTCTCCAAGACATAACTATCTTTAATATGTATGCACCTAACAACAGGGTATATAAAGCTACATTAGGCATGCTTCAACACCCGTCTCTCAGAAATGGACAGATCCAGCAGGCAGAAAATCAACAAGGACATAGTTGAACTCAACAACACCATCAATCAACTGGATAGAAGTGACTTCTGTAGACTGCTTCATCCAAAAACAGCAGATAACACATTCTTCTCAAGTTCACATGGAACACTCACCAAGATAGATCAAATTCTGGGCCATAAAAAACACAGTTTACCAAATTTAAAAGTGTAGAAATCATATAATGTCTGCTCTAAAACCACAATGGAATTAAACTAGAAATCAATAACAAAAAATAACTGGAAAGTCCCAGTTATATACATGAAGATTAAACAACATACTTAAAAATAATACACGGATCAAAGAAGAAATTTCAAGAGAAATTTTAAAATGCTTTGAACTAAATGAATGAAAACAAAATATCAAAATTCGTGGATACAAAGAAAGTAGTGCTTAGAGGGAGATTTATAGCATTGAATGCATATATTAGAAAGGAAGAAAGATCTAAAATCAATAAGTTTCTACCTTAGGAAACTAGAAAAAGAAGGGAAGGCAGAGGGAACTCTGTAACTTTTACTCAGTTTTGCTGTGAACCTAAAAACTCTAAAAAAATTAAAAGAAAGCATGAGAGCAGGTCCTGTGTAGCTGCTGAAAAAGAAAAAATGGGAGAGGGGATGAGAATGGAAAGGGAAAGGACTTTGATTTGCATAAAACAGTCCTCTTCCACACCACCACCCCCAAGTTAAAAAATTAAAATGAACCTATCACTTATGAAGTATTCATCTTTATGAATCTGCCTAACAAATGCCCTATATGAGTGTACCTAAAAATAAATGTTGCTTCTTGCATAAGTTACTAGTTTTACACATGGAATATCTACTTTAAAATTTCAACCTATTGGGGGGGCTTCTAATTCTCAACCTGCCACTGTTCAGTGATACTCTGTAATAATAAAATGCTGAGTATTTACAGCAGTGTATCAATAAGTTTTGGTTAATCAGTTAACCATAACAATTCATTTCCATGCCAAAGTAATAATGGAGTTTTAAATCAACCAAGTCCAGTAGAATCTTCTAATAGGTTTTTATGTTTTTAATAATACTTTAAAATATGTTAGACATAAGAAAAGCACTTAAATTTTTTTTCTGCACTTAAATTTTTAAGTATTCAGTCCACTACTGCACATTGCAAACTCTCTGAAAATGATAGTGATACCTAGAATCAAAATGTCAGTGCTGCTTATTTGACTGGTAGGGGAGAAAAGAGAAGACTCCTCAGGGTTTCCAAGGAGGACTGGAGCGGCTGCTTTCCTTATTAAAAACAAGATTGGCAGGACTTCCCTTGTGGAGCAGTGCGCCTGCCAATGTAGGGGACACGGGTTCCCCTGCAAAACTTTAAACTATATATGAATGCGTTTTTGAAGAATTGATTCTACCATAAAACACAAGATCCATCAGCAGACCATAGCCTAGTTCTTATCTAAAATATCAATAGTGTTCATGACCACAGAATTGTAGTACGAGACAGTTTTAACAGCTCTTTGCTGTTGCAAATTGATTTCTAGTTCAGCAAAATATTTTCCTCACCTCGT
This sequence comes from Monodon monoceros, assembly GCF_005190385.1. Taxonomy (NCBI): domain Eukaryota; kingdom Metazoa; phylum Chordata; class Mammalia; order Artiodactyla; family Monodontidae; genus Monodon; species Monodon monoceros. The sequence goes on along the minus strand of NW_021703770.1, from coordinate 64,143,639 downwards.
CACTCATATAGATTATATTCCCCCCAGAGAAACAAATTCTGTGGTGTTTTGTCAACCCTGTTAAATACTGAAAGGGTGGCTTCAATTACTTTTCCATGGCATGTGGTCCAACCTTCCACCTCCTGGTGCCCCACCCCCATGCATAACTGCACCAAGAAATACTAACGGGGGAGGACTCAGCACAAGTTTTGGTTTTTTGCTAACAGCTTTATTGATATTTAATTCACATACCTTAGAATTAACCCATTTGAAGTGTCAAATCCACTGGCTTTTGGTTTCTTCAGAGTTGTGCAACTATCACCACAATCAATTTTGAACGTTTTCATCACCTTGAAAAGAAACTGTGTGTGGGTGGATAAACAAAATGTGGTATATACATAAAATGGAATATTATTCGGCCTTTAAGAGGAAGTACTGACGTGTTATGACATGGATGAACCTTGAAACATTTTGTCAAGTGAAATAAGTCAGTCACAAAGGACAAGTACTATATGATGCCACTTCCATGAGGTACCTCAAGTAGTCAAATTCATAGAGACAGCCATAGCATGCTGGTTGTCAGGGGCAGGTGGGAGAGTGGGGAGCCTGGAAATGGGGAGTTATTGTTTAATGGGGACCAAGTTTCCATTTGGGAAGATGAAAAAGTTCTGGAGGTGGATCGTGGTGAGGTTTCACAATGTGGATGTACTTAACATCGCTGAACTGTACACTTAAAAATGGTTGAAGTGGGGCTTCCCTGGTGGCGCAGTGGTTGGGAGTCCGCCTGCCGATGCGGGGGACGCGGGTTCGTTCCTCGGTCCGGGAGGATCCCGCCTGCGTCGGAGCAGGTGGGTCCGTGGGCCATGGCCGCTGGGCCTACGCGTCCAGAGCCTGTGCTCTGCAACGGGAGGGGCCGCGGCGGTGAGAGGCCCGCGTACCACAAAAAAAAAAAAAAAAAGGTTAAAGTGGGAAGTTCTTCTTTTAATTAATTTTTCTTGTATTTATCTATTCATTTTATTTATTTTATTTTTGGCTGCTTTGTGTCTTCATTGCTATGTGCAGGCTTTCTCTAGTTGGGTCGAGCAGGGGCTACTCTTTTTTTTTTTTTTTTTTTTTTTTTTTCGGTATGTGGGCCTCTCACTGTTGTGGCCTCTCCCGTTGCGGAGCACAGGCTCCGGACGCGCAGGCTCAGCTGCCATGGCTCACGGGCCCAGCCGCTCCGCGGCATGTGGGATCTTCCCGGACCGGGGCACGAGCCCGTGTCCCCTGCATCGGCAGGCGGACTCTCAACCACTGCGCCACTAGGGAAGCCCCCATGGGGGCTACTCTTCGTTGCGGTGCGTGGGCCTCTCATTGCGGTGGCTTCTCTTGTTGCAGAGCACGGGCTCTAGGCACGCAGGCTCAGTAGTTGTGGCTTGCAGGCTCTAGCGAGCGTTCTCAGTAGTTGTGGCGCTCGGGCCTAGCTGCTTCACGGCATGTGGGATCTAACCGGACCAGGGGTCGAACCCGTGTCCCTTGCATTGACAGAAGGATTCTTTTTTTTTTTTTTTTTTTTTGTGGTACTTGGGCCTCTCACTGTTGTGACCTCTTCCATTGCGGAGCACAGGCTCCGGACGCGCAGGCTCAGCGGCCATGGCTCACGGGCCCAGCCAATCCGTGGCATATGGGATCTTCGCGGACCGCCCTGAATCGGCAGGCGGACTCTCAACCACTGCGCCACCAGGGAAGCCCGACAGGCGGATTCTTAACCTAAAGTGGTAAGTTTTATGTATATTAAAGAAAAAAAATTTTTAATTTTAAAAAGAAAAAAAAAACCATACCCAATAGCAGTCACTCTCCACCCCTTAAGCCCCAGGCAACCACTAATTTATTTTCTCTCTCTCAGATTTGTCTATTTGAGACATTGCACATAAGCGGAATCATACAATATTTGGCCTTTCCTGTCTAGCTAAATCTTTTGCTTTACATAGTATTTCCAAGGGTCATCCGTGTTGTAGCACATTATTAGGACCTCATTCCTTTTTATGGCAAAATAACATTACGCTGTATGGATATACCACATTTTATTTACCTATTTATCAGTTTCCACTTTTTGGCTATTATAATACTATAAACATCAATACTCTAAAAATTAACATATAAGTACTTGTGTCAACATATGTTCTGTATTCCCTCTCATATTATCTATGTATAATATGTAATATGTGACATGCAATTGTTGGGTCATATAAAGAACTCTGTGGTTCTTTATCAGGGAAAGATTTACAAATTGTCTCCACCGTTTTGCATTCCCACCAGGAGAGTTTTTAGTAAGTTTTTTTTTAAACAAACAGGGACACCCTTGGCCTGCGATAACAATGAAAACCGAGGGTCTCTATCTTTCTCTCTATCCTTTGCCCTGCAGGGAGGAAGCACGAGCGACTCTATTAATAAAGAGGGTGGAGGGCATGTCAGGATAGTTGCCTTGGTGACCGGAAGGGGCGGTCCCGGAAGGCTCCACGCAGCCAACGGCCGGGAGGTGCGCGCATGCGCGCGTGGGCCTGCTGGTTCCCGGGCTCGGGCTCGAGGTGGCGCGCGACGGGCGAAGCTCGGTGGGTGCAAGAGTCGGGGGGCGGGGGGGGGGTGGTCACACACTGCTGGGCTGGGGTCCGCAGTGCTAGAGGTTGCTTCTGAGGGTGGGACAGGCCCTGGAGCCCAGGGTGTGAGGCCGGATTCGCTTTCCATCCACTTTGGTTGTGAGGTGGTTTCCTGCTGCCGCGGCCCTCAGAGAAGACACGCCCCCGCGTCTGTTTCAACCCCGCGTCTGTTTCAAGGGAACCAACACTTGGGTTCTTTAGGCTGTGGGAAGACCTGTAGAATTTTATCCCGGTTCGCTTATTGGGTGCTTTTCCAAAGGCGTCCATGTCTTTTCCTCCACTTTCCCATACCTTGGAAATGCATCCCTTCCCAGGACGACGCCCGCTTTACCCAGGTGATGCCCAGAGCAGCGTTCTCTCTAGCCTTTTTTAAGTTACTGAACGCCAGGCCCTGGTTTATGTCGCCCCAGTGCTTCTGTCTATCTGGATGTCCCAGGAGCCCGTCAGAGTCAGCATATTTCAAAGGAGCTTTACCTTATTATTTCCCTCGTCTTCTCCTGGCTTCCATATTTCCATTAGAGCGGCATCATCCACCCACCCTCACAGACCAGATACCATGTCCAGGGTGAAATCTTTAAAAAAAAAATGTCCGGAATCCAGCCCCTCCATTCCATTTCACCCCTAATGCCCTAGATTGGGCCATCCATCTCCCAGGACTATTTTCAATACTTAGAAACTGATTATTGACACTTCTTCCTCTATTCCAACCCACTTTCCGCACTGGCGGCAAGTACTGATTTACAAAATAAAAATCTGACCATATTATTCACCTGTTAAAAACTTTGATGGTTCCCCTTTGTCTGTATAATCATCGTGGACTTCAAAATTTTTCAATCTGGTTGAGCTCCACCCAGCCATTTCCTTTTTAGCAGCCTCCCTTCATTCGGCCCCGGAAACCTTATGTTCTCATGAAGCACAGATGGAACGTTCTGAACACAGCACACACTTTAAGATGGTTGAACTTAGGGCCACAGAGAAATAAACTCCGAAGTTTCTCTCCCCGCTCCCTCCCCCCGTGCGTCCCTCCACCCCTCCCCACCCCCCGCCATATAATAGGGAGAAGGACAGCCTCGATTACTTTTCTTTGGAAAGTGACCTGAACTCCAAGGAGCAGGGGTATGGATTCAACAGTGTGGGCCTGAAAATTAGGGGAGGGGGGATTACCTCTCTCCTTGGAAAACTTTCTCTTCCTCTCTTCACCTCTCCTTCAATTAGTGACATCTTACCTATCAAATGTCACCTTTAAAGTAGAATTTATCACTTCATGTCTATGTCCCCACTGTATTAAATCAAAATGTCCTAAAACAATAGAAAATATTATGACCCCTACACGAGGATGACCCCAAATTTTGTGAGCTATTTCGTGTATGTTGTTCCTTCTGTGCTCTCTAGTACATTAATATTTCTTTAATAGCACGTAAGTTGTACAAAATTATAATTTTTTACATATCTATTTTCCCTCACTGTACTCTCTGAACAGTAGGGACTATATTTTACTGATCTTTGTATCCCCAGTGCCTAGGACAGTCTGATACCCAATAAATAGTAAATGCCCAATAAATACTTGATAATGAATACATGTGATAGTCATTATTTCTGACTCCTCTAAATTGGCAGCCATTGAAGGCAGGATTCAATCTTATTCATTTTATCCCTAGACCCTAATACAATGTTTGGCATATATTGTTTCCAATTGGTGTTTGCTGTCTTTAAATGAATTTTATGTATTCCACTCTCATTACTATGGTTTAGTGTTTTATGTTGGTCACTGATAGAAAATTTAAAGCCAGAAGAGGCCTTATCATCTAATACAACCCCTTAATTTCCTACAGATGAACCAAGAGAGGTTGGGTGATTTACCCATAGCAACTAGCAAATGCTGGATCTAGATCCAGGTTTTCAGACTTCTTAGGCTAGCTATACTTTGTTACTTATATTGAATTTGTGAAACAGCTTTTACCACTTTCATTTTTTTAAACAACGCCTGCAAGGGGGCCTCATTATCCAATATTAGTTTCAACAAGCATTTTTGGTATACCTACTCTGTAAAGAGACATTTGAAGCTCCTGTTCTTAAATTTGAAATCTTATGGAGAGGCTCATAACCTAGTGTTGATAAAAATATCATTTGGCAAGAGAAACCAGTTTTGTTTCTCTTTGAGTAGGATTTTTTTTTGTGTGCACCGCACGGCTTACCAGATCTCAGTTCCCGGACCAGGGATTGAACCCAGGCCATGGCAGTGAAAGCCCGGAATCGTAACCACTAGGACACCAGGGAACTCCCAGGAATTTTTTAAGTTGGAAATTTTACCTCATTTTATTTCACCCTCAATTTTACATTTAATAGTTTAAACAGTTTTATTATAGATCCTTAAATGTAACTTTTATTTTATTTCTAGGTGTTCCTGTCTTTGCTATGAATTTCACTCTCTATAGTCTTCACCAGCAGCTGTGGTTTAATCATTCAGTAAAAGAGAAGAATCATTAACTAGGAGAAAATGTCAAATCTAAAAATGAAAGAGGCAGCCCTTATCTATCTTGACAGAAGTGGAGGCCTCCAAAAGTTCATAGACAATTGCAAATCCTACAGTGGTATGTTCAGCAAAGTTGACTTTATTTTAGAAACTTTAAAGTCCTACGTATAACTATCCTCATTTTTATACTTGTGTATTTTTACAGATTCAAAACAAAGTTATGCTGTCTATCGATTCAGTATTTTAGTAAATCCCTCTGATATTATTGAGTTGGATGCTGAACTTGGAAATCATATTTTACACCAGCCTTTAAAAGCTGCTCAAGTTTTTCAATCAGTAAGTTAAAGAAAGAGATAATTTTATGCCACATGGAATTTTTGCTAACTTCTTTGGTTTTTTGTTTGAAATCACAGGTCTGTTTTATTGCTGTTAAGACTCTCTCATTAATTGAACAATTACAGACTGAAGCTCAAGTAAGTTTTAGTTAAATTTAACAAAGAAAACTAAGGCACAATACTTTCAAGATACCTTGTAAATAAATATTTTTATATTCATATATATTTTTTGTTTAAACATATTTTCAAAGTTTAATAAATTATCTTACATATGCATCTTTACTTCCTGTTTTATCACTTATAACATTAAACATTTTTATAATAAAACATTTCAAACATACCCCCAAATAAAGAAAATAATACAGTGAACCTCCATATATCTATCACGCAGATTTAATCGTTTGCAATATTTTGCCATACTGGCATCATCACTTTTTTTCTGAAATGTTTTAAAGCAAATCTTTAAAATACATTCTGTATTTCACCCCTACATACTTCGGTATGTATCAACCTCTAAAAATTGTGGACATTTTTGTTATATAACCACAATGCCATTATTACCATTTACAAAAAAAAAATAATTCCTTGGTATCATCTAATATCCAGTCCATATTGAAATTTACCCAGTCGGGGTCTCAAGACTGTCTCACAATTGATGTGTTCAAGTCAGGACTAAAACAAGGTACACACATTATAACTGGTTCTTACATCTCCCTAAGTCTCTTTTAATCTAGAGCCATTTCCTCCCCCTCCTTTTTTATGCCATTGAATTTTTGAAGAAACTAGTTAATTGTCCTGTAAAATGTCTCATCTGGACTTGTCTGATTATGTTCTTGTAGTATTTAACTTATGCCCCTAGACACCAAATTTCTGGAAAAAAAGTTGGCTCTAAAGACTTGCTTAGATTCAAATTCATCTCATTTTGATGAGAATATATCATAGTGTCATGTGTTTCATACTGCCCTACATTAGGAGAACTGTCCTATTTGTTATCCCACTTTTAGCAATGCCACAATTGAGCAGTGGGTGCACATGATGTCAGTCTGATTCCTCCAATATACAGTCTCCCATCAACTGTCACCTAATGGTTTTCGCAGCTACTGATAGTCACTGCCTAGATTCCATTATTTCATTAGGAGTTTCAAAATTGTGATTTTCCTAATTTTAGCAAACTTTCTATATTTACTGGCTGAAACTATCCTGTAAGAGAAGTTTTTCCTCTCATCAACTATTTGGTTACCCTGCAATACAATTTGTACAGGAAAAGTAGAAGGAATGTTTGATTCTTTCCATCTATAAATTTTCATAGTGATGAGTTGAAATATAACAGCCTCCAATGATGACCAATATTTTTTGTTTGTTTTTCCTTTTTTAAATTATGAGGAATTACATGAATTTTTAAATATATCTGATAGGTTTCAATGAATCTTTGTCATTCTTTTTGATGCCTATATTATCTAACTTTGGTCATTGGGAGCTCCTTAAAGTTTGTTCTTATGTCCTTTTGACACATTTCATTAGTTTTTAAGCCCCCCTGGTTTCTATCACAAGGAGATGTACAAGGAGGTCCATCTGGTGTATTTTCTGCCCCATGGAATCAGCCATTTCCCCTAAGGAGCTCTGGTTCCTTTTCATGAGAAATTATATTTAGAGATCTGGGCACTAGAAGTGTTTGTTGCTATTGAGTTGTCAGTGTTTTATAAATAAGTCTTTTCAGTGAATATAGCGAGAAATGTGTATTTTTAAAGAAAAATGAGTTCATAATGATATTTTCAATTAAAATGTAAGATTATAAGGATTTTGCATCTTTAATTTTATATTTAAATCACTTTTCTCTTAATGCTCAAAAGATTGTTTCCTAATACTACTAACAAATTATCTGTTTGATTTAACCTACAAATATACTTACTATATTGTAATGTAAGTCCAATTGGATCTGCAATTTTTATTAATACTATTTTTGTGTTCTTATTAGATTAATATACTGCTGAAGTTAACACATTTACCTCCTCTGCCAAGTTATAGTCTTGATCTTTGTGAGTTTCCGCTTGATTATACATCTCAAAGATTTTATATGATGCAAGGAATTGTGATTGCAATGACAACTGTAACCAAGTATACACAAGGTGCAAGATTTCTTTGTTCAGATGAAGCATGCCCTCTTTCAAAAGGTAAATATTAAAATGTAAAATCAAAGCAATTTATTGTTTAATCTTAAATCATGTTTACAATTAGTTAAAAAACATTCACAGCATAGAAAGAATGGAGTAAAATTAGGTGTCTCCTAATGTTTACAAGTCTGCTTTGCATAATCTTGAAATTCGTTCTTTCTTCCACACCTCTCCCCTATAATTTAACAGGTGCTCTTGTGTTGCTGAAGTACTTGTTTGTCTCACACGCTGTTTCATGACTGTTCATGCTGTTCCCTCTCCATGTAATGTCCTCTCTCAACCCTTTGGCTTAACTTCCAGGACATCTTTCCCATTCATCCCCACCTCTTATTGGGTTGGATGCCTCTCCTCTCTTCTCTCTGAATACTTTGTATATGAATACTGCATATTGAAATTATCTGTTTCTTATTGCCACCTATTGAAATTGTGTGCTTAAGTATCCATATCACCAGTGCCTGGCAAGAAATAGCCATGCAATAAATGTTACTGCTATGAACCCACATGCAAAACTGATTTAATTGTATGTTGAATTAGATTCATTTTAAAGGATTGAAAATGGAAAGCTAAATCTGAAGGCAAATTTAGCTTAACTGTTTTCTTTCAGGATTTCAGTATATAAGAGTGCATGTACCTGGTGCTACAGAGTCTGCAACGATAAGAAATGACTTTTTGTGTAATCTATGTTCATCTTCACTTCAAGAAGACAGAAAATTTAGAGTACTTGGTGGTAAAAAATGCATTTACGTTTTACAATTACAATTTTAAAAATAATGTCTGATATTTTAATGTGGAAATTAAATTGAATATATATGCTAATAACTGATTCTTTTTTACTCTTTGCCTTAAGATAAACAGATAGTTGAAATAATTACCACAAAGGCACTTCGTGCTTTTCAAGGATATTCTAACAACCAGCCATTTAGGTTTCAATCTCTCACAGTCTTCCTCAGAGGTAAGTTCTATTTGCACTAAAATATATAAACTGTATAACTGACTTGTTTATGCTTATATATTATAAATGGTACTTCAAAAGCTTGAAAATAATAGGTCTTCTCTTTCTTGAGTATTTTAAAGAGTCATATTTAGCTAATGTAGCAATTATTCATTCAGTCATACAACATTCACTTAAGATATTAGCACCTGCTATGTCTCAAGCACTATGCTAAGTCTCAGGGTCACAATTATTTACAGTAATAATCTCCCATTATTGTATGTGTATGTCTTATATAAATATTGGAGTTATTGTTTTAAACTATAAGCTTCAGGAGTGTAGGGACTTGGGTTTTTTACTGCACATAGTAAAAACTCAATAAATGTTTGTTAAATAAATGAATGAGCATTGACATATGATTAACTGTTGAGAACTGCATGGGTAAAGACCTGTGAGTAGACAGATTCTGCCATAAAGGAGGAAATCATTATCAGTATCAATCACCCATGGAAGAGTGAGTCATTGTTGAGAAGCCAGAACTGTGAAAATGAGGATGGGGTTCAGTCTCTTTTCTTGGGCTAAAATTGGAAGAATTAAACTTTTCGTAAAGAGAGATCTTGAATGTCAACCATGTGTAGGAAACTCAAGGGTTAGAAAGCAGAGACTCAAACAAGAAGTCTTTTCACCATGGCCTGGCAAGGACAAGGCAGGCGTGTAAGCCCAGATGATAATAGGTAATTTTTAATATCAATTACTATGTGCCAGGCACTTTTACATATATTAACTCATTTAGTCACAGCAACTCTTTCAAGTAGGTTCTATTGTTATCTCCATTTTACAATGTAGAAATGGACACACAGAGAAGTTAAGTAACTTTTCCAAGGTTACACAGCTAGTACATAACACAGCCATGATTCAAACTCAGGCATTCTAGCTTCAAAGTCTATGATTTTAACTACTTAATTCTATTATATACAAACCATACATTACAATATAGAAATTTAAGTGACTATCCAACTTATATTTTAGTAGAAAACCCTTTCTTCTAATAAACTCTTAATAGAACCCAAATACATTTTTAAAAGTTAAATTAATAAAAGCAGGCCTTTGGGGGTTTTCAGCAGAGTTACCCAGACTTCCCAGCCTCCTAGCCTTCCTCTTGACCCTTTCTTGACTTCAGGACACATCCACGATTCCAAGGAACAGTTGAAAAATGATTTGCTTTAATTTTCTCCTTGTAATTCATACTGTATCCTTCATGGGTTTTTTGGGGGGTGGGACAGGGGGAATGTTTGTTTATTTGGTTTGGGGTTTTTATTTTCTCAAATCTTGGGGCTGATTCTTCCCATCTAGTTCTACAGGGTATATCAATATACTCTCTGGCTCTAAAAGAGACAGAGAGACAGAGAGATAGAGAGAGAAACAGAGAGGAGGAAAGAAATGGACATCAGTGTTTGATCACAGAGGGAAGTTAATCCTTACTCCTCCTTGTAAGCCTTTCTTTCATAGTTTTACAACCATCCAAATTCTAACTGTATAATGGAGGATCAAAATTTTTAGTGTATGTTTTTTAGAATAAATTTTGAACTTGTGCAAAAGCTTTGCTCAGTCTGTAGAGGTGAGAGGAACCTAGTAAATTGTCTTTTGGGTAGACTTTATTTATTTTGATTCAAAAGAGTTTATTTGTATTACAAATGGATACATTTCCATTGACGGTATTTGTTTTTCTTTTTTTTTTAATTAATTTTTGTTGGAGCATAGTTGCTTTACAATGTTGTGTTAGTTTCTACTGCACAGCAAAATGAATCAGCTATACATATACATGTATCCCCTCTTTTTTGGATTTCCTTCCCACTTAGGTCACCACAGTGCATTAAGTAGAGTTCCCTGTGCTGGGTAGACTTTAGACATGGGCAGACCCAGATGGGAATTTCAGTTCTGCTACTCAACTACTTAGCCTGGTGCAAATCACTTAACCTCTCAGTTTCTTCATATATAAAGTGGGGATAACAATATCTGTCTTATAGTTTACAATTAGATAATGTGTATAAAAGTGACTTGCCTATATTATAGACTGTGAATAATACTTTTTAAAATGATTTTCTTCCCAAATAAAATTATTACTTATAAGGTCATTTTTATTAACATCTCTTGTCATTTAATGGAAAGATGTTTCATTTTAAACACAATGATCTTGTTTTGCCTTTTGACTATTATAGGAGACTATCTAGTTGCTATGTCACATGCTTCTTGAAGTTAATTCATCACCTATAAGTATCAAAATTTATCAGCAACAAAATTTTCTCAATTTATATTATTAATGCCACTCAATATGCATAGTATACTAAACAAAAGTAACTACTTAGCAACTAACTGAACTACTAAATTGTTGCTGGTTTTATTTGTTTTTAATTTTATATTGGAGTATAGCTGATTAACAATGTTGTGATAGTTGCAGGTGTACAGCAAAGTGATTCTGCTATACATACACATGTATCTATTCTTTTTCAAATTCTTTTCCCATTTAGGTTGTTACATAGTATTAAGCAGAGTTCCCTGTGTTATACAGTAGGTCCTTGTTGGTTATCCATTTTAAATACAGCAGTGTGTACATGTCAATCCCACACTCCCTAACTATCCCTTCTCCCCTCACGTCCCCCCTGGTAGCCATAAGTTCATTCTCTAAGTCTGTGAGTCTGTTTCTGTTTTGTAAATAAATTCATTAGTATCATTTCTTTTTAGATTCCACATATAACCAATATCATATGATAGTTCTCTTTCTCTGTCAGACTTACTTCATTCAGTATGACAATCTCCAGGTCCATCCATGTTGCTGCAAATGGCATTATTTCACTCTTTTTAATGGCTGAGTAATATTCCATTGTATATATGTACCACATCTTCTTTATCCATTCCTCTGTCGATGGACATTTAGGTTGCTTCCATGTCTTGGCTATTGTAAACAGTGCTGCAATGAACATTGGAGTGCATGCATCCTTTCGGACCATGTTTCTCTCCAGATATATGCCCAGGAGTGGGATTGCAGGATCATATGGTAGTCCTATTATTAGTTTTTTAGGGAACCTCCATACTGTTCTCCATAGTGGTTGTATCAATTTACATTCCCACCAGCAGTGTAGGAGGGGTCCCTTCTCTCCACACCCTCTCCAGCATTTGTTGTTTGTGGATTTTTTTGATGATAGGCATTCAGACTGGTGTGAGGTGGTATCTCATTGTAGTTTTGATTTGCATTTCTCTAATAATTAGCAATGTTGAACATCTTTTCATGTGCTTCTTGGCCATCTGTATGTCTTCTTTGAAGAAATGTCTATTTAGGTCTTCTGCACATTTTTTGATTGGGTTGTTTGTTTTGATGATATTAAGCTGCATGAGCTGTTTGTAAATTTTGGAGGCTAATCCCTTGTCAGTCACATCATTTGCAAATATTTTCTCCCATTCTGTGGGTTGTCTTTTCATTTTGTTTATGGTTTCTTTTGCTGTGCAAAAGCTTTTGAGTTTAATTAGGTCCCATTTGTTTATTTTTGTTTTTATTTCCATTACTCTGGGAGATGGATTGAAAAAGATATTGCTGTGATTTATGCCAGAGAGTGTTCTGCCTATGTTCTCCTCTAAGAGTTTTATAGTGTCCAGTCTCACATTTAGGTCTTTAATCCGTTCTGAGTTTATTTTTGTGTATGGTGTTAAAGAATGTTCTAATTTCATTTATGTATATGTAGCTGTCCAGTTTTTCCAGCATCATTTACTGAAGAGACTGTCTTTCCTCCATTGTATAGTCTTATCTCCTTTGTCATAGATTAAGTGACCATAGGTGCATGGGTTTATTTCTGGGCCTTCTATCCTGTTCCATTGATCTATATTTCTATTTTTGTGCCAGTACCATACTGTTTTGATGACTAGAGCTTTGTAGTATAGTCTGAAGTCAGGAAGCCTGATTCCCCCAGCTCTGTTTTTCTTTCTCAAGATTGCTTTGGCTATTTGGGGTCTTCTGTGTCTCCATACAAATTTTAAGATTTTTTGTTCTAGTTCTGTGAAAAATGCCACTGGTAATTTTATAGGGATTGCATGGAATCTGTAGATTGCCTTGGTTAGTATAGTCACTTTGACAGTATTGATATTAATGCCACTCAATATGCATATTATACTAAACAAAAGTAAATACTTAGCAACTAATTGAACTACTGAATTGTTACTGGTTTTAGATCTTTGAACCATATGATCATGTAAAAGTTTCGTTTAGTAAATAGTTATTTTCTTTTGTGTTTAACAATTTTAGATGAATTAGTGAATGAAATGAATATAGGAAATGAGTATAAGATTATTGGAATTCCAACCTGTGTAAAAACATCACAAACTGCTCTCTGTATAGAGGCAAATAGTATCACTTTTTTCAATCCAAAAGGTAAGAAAAATGTTAGTATCATATATTAACAAATATTTAAATTTAAATCCACTTGTTCAGGAAATAAGTATTGGTTGCCTACGTGCTGGACACTCTTCAAAGCACTAGGGATACAGTTGTGATGAGGACAGTCAGGGTTCCTACTCTTAAATCATATGGTAGACAGTCAATAAATCTGTAAACTAATTAATAAGACAATTTTAGATAATAAATGCTGCAAAGGAAATAAAGCAAGATAATGTGAAACCTTGCCCACAGGAAGGACTCCTTTCTTTTGGCTATATCTTATTTAGATTTTTTTTTTTTTTTTTTTTTGGTGGTACGTAGGCCTCTCACTGCTGTGGCCTCTCCCGTTGCGGAGCACAGGCTCCAGACGCGCAGGCTCAGTGGCCATGGCTCACGGGCCCAGCCGCTCCACGGCATGTGGCATCTTCCCGGACCAGGGCACGAACCTGTGTCCCCTGCATCGACAGACGGACTCTCAACCACTGCGCCACCAGGGAAGCCCCTAGATTTTTTTTTTTTTTTAATAATTACCAACAAGAAAAATGTTTTAAGATGCTAAGAGTTAGAGATTAGTTTAAAGGTTTTTCTATCCAACCCTTTGTTTTCTAACTAAGTAACTGTTGTGGTCTGAGAAAAAGAGCCAAATAAAATGGCATCCTTTTCCTCAGCTGAGTTTTGAACCAAACGAGAAATAAGACAAAAGAGAAAGGCAGTTGGTCCCCAAAATATCACCCTTATTACTGATAATATCCTTGCAACCTAATTAAGAATTAAGTAAACAAAAGCGGAGAGCAGACCTGCTCTTAACTTGGCACACAAATATCTAAATATAGGACAGGCTATTTAAATCTTAAATAATGAAGTTAGATTTTTTTTTCTATTCCCTAGATAACCATCTGCAATAACAGAGGCCCAAGTTGAATTTAAATGCAATGGATTCTAGATACCTCTGCTTATTTTGAAGAGAAAGCTTTATTTATTTATTTATTTTTTGGCTGTGATATGTGGTTTGTGGGGATCTTAGTTCCCCGACCAGGGATTGGGCCCATGCCCCCTGCATTGGAAGCACAGAGTCCTAACCACTGGACAGCCAGGGAATTCCTGAGAAAAACTTCTTAAAAGAATAAAAATATTGAAGAAAGAAACTACTAATGAACAATAGGCATTTTAAAGATATTTAAGATATTTTCTGCTGTGAAGTGCTTTAAGATTTACTGATTTGGTGGCAGAACATGATATATATGTAGGTGAAGTGTACTTTCTCCTGCTGAACTCCAGAATTAGGCAGATTTAACCACCCAAATGTGGCAAGAGCTACACTAATGTAGGCCTCCCTTGGTCCATGGGCATCTATGAGTAGAAGAAATCATTGCGCTGTGATGACAGCCTAAGAGGAAGGAGAAAGGGACTGGGTTACATGTGCGCAGCTGTTTCTCCCAAACTGACCAACTGGATTAAAACACTCATCTCTTTCAGGAGTTGGACAGAATAAGGTAGTGGAGAAGGTCTAGAATGTTACAGTATATGTTGAAGTAGTAGAGTATAAATCTCCCCTTTTAACAGCAATAATCAAATATTTCCCATTCTGCTTTTTAGACCTCACTAAAGGTGATAATATTTCAAACATAGATATGTAGAAGCAAACACTGCAGTACAAGAGCCCCATGATCTGGCTTTGCTCACATAGGTCTTAAAAGGAAAAAAATGAGAGATTTGCTTGCAACCCACAGCCAGTCTATGTGGGCACAAAGGTTGACTGCTTCTTCTTACTGCATTCCTTGGGATAGAAATGATAGACCAGAGTGACCTCTGATCATAATTTAATATCATTGTAATAATTTGAATGTGGCATCATTAAAAGAACTGCAATTTGATAATATTTTAGATAAATGGAATTAGATGTCTATAATATCATTTTCTTGTTTTAAAAAACTCTTTTTAACATATATGTAATATTTACTTTCAGTTCCTTCAGGAATTAGCGACAATTTCAGGTGTCTCCTCTCTTTGACTTCCAGCTCGTACTGGAAGTTTACAGCAATACTTGCCAATATCTTTGCATCACAAATTGTTCCTCCTGGGACTTACAATTTGCTCAAGCTCTGTTTGTTGATGAGTCTAGTACAGACAAGTGACCGTAACAAGGAACTGGAAGATTGCCTGGATCTTTTAATTATAACAAGTGATATTCTACTCGTAGACAGGTAAAATATATGACATTATGAATTGGTCACAGATTTGCATACATCTTTTCCATGAGCATTATTACAAGACAAATATTTGGAATTTATCTGAGCAGTATAAATATTTAAATAAACTTTTATCAGCGAAGTTCAAAACTTTTTAAAACGTGAATTGAGAAATGGGATATTTGCTTTCAACATTTTGAGAATCTAACCACTCGAAGTTTCAACTTGTTTCCCCACTCAGACCTTTTTAAATAAATGGCTCCTTTGCAGGCTTCCTTGTCCTCCATTCCCTAGATCAGTGTTCTGCTTTTGTACTTTGTTTTCACTTCAAAATAATCTCCCCGCTAGAGCTAACAAGCTGTTTTCTTCTTTTTCTTCAAGATTCCATTCAATAGTATTGATTCACTGTGCCCAAATAAGGCTGTTAAAAGTGCCAAAATTACTGTTTTGGGGGTGTCACTCTAACCTTGGAGTAAGCCTCTACTCAGCATATTGGGGCTCCCCACTAGCAAGTACCCTTTTTAAAAAGTTACTTAAATGTGCAAAAAGCTAGGAATAAGCTTCATATATTAAATCATGTATGCAAATATAAAGCAAAAACAAATTTATAGAATGAATTTTAAATTAAAAAAATAAAATTCAAATTAGCTCTAACTTAATTGGACAGATGATGTTTTGCTAAAATTAAATCACAATGTAAATATAGTGCTAACTGCTACAGATTGCACCAATTTAATCTTACACTAATGAGCATGAGAATATTTGTTTCCTAACAGCCTCACCAACACTGGGTATTATCAAACTTTAAAATTTTGCCATTTGATGGATGGAAAGTGGTATTTTATTTTAATTTGCATTTCTTTAACTAGAAGTAAGTTTTAGCATCATTTAGAATTTGTTAAACACTTTTTATTATTTTTCTATGAACTCCTTGACCATTGTCCATTTTTTAAATTAAGTTGTTTATTTCTTACTGATTTGTGATAGCTCTTGTAAATTAAAGCCTTTGTCTCTTTTTCTGTTTGTCATTAATCTTTTCCTGTGGTATTTGGGGCTGTATGAGAGATTTGGTGTTTTGTTTTGTTTTTTAGGTAAAATTTACATAAATAAAGTGAAGTAATCAGATCTTAGGTATACAATTCGATGAGTCTTGACAGATGACATACACTCCTATAGCCATCACCTCAATAAGATATGGAACATTTCCATTTTCCTTTACCTTGGAAAGGTCCTTCATTCTCTCTTCCAATTAGTTCTATCTCCACGGGTGATTTCTGTCACCATAGGTTAATCTTCCTGTTCTTGAACTTCGTATAACTAGGATCATACAGTGCACACTCTTTTGGGTCTAGCTTCTTTCGCTTAACATGTTTTTTGTTTTTTGTTTTGGGATACGCGGGCCTCTCACTGTTTTGGCCTCTCCCGTTGCGGAGCACAGGCTCCGGACGCACAGGCTCAGCGGCCATGGCTCACGGGCCCAGCCGCTCCGCGGCATGTGGGATCTTCCCGGACCAGGGCACGAACCCGCGTCCCCTGCATCGGCAGGCGGACTCTCAACCACTGTGCCACCAGGGAAGCCCCGCTTAACATGTTTTTGAGATTGGCCCTGTTGTGTGTATCAGAAGTTCATTGTTTTTATTGATGAGCAGTGTTCCATTATATGAATATACCAGAATTTATCTTTTCTCCTCGTGATAGACATTTGGGTTTTGCATGTTTTGTTTTGTTTTTTTTCATTATTAAAGCAAAGTCCTAGGACAGGGCATGACACACAGAAGATGATCAATTGCTGTTTGATGAATGAATCAATGAATGGATTTGTGGGGGTTTTTTGGCTGCGTTTTAGGTCTTCATTGCTGCGCGTGGGCTCTCTGTAGTTGCAGCGAGCAGGGGCTACTCTTAGTTGCGGTGTGCGGGCTTCTCATTGCAGTGGCCTCTCTTGTTGCAGAGCATGGGCTCCAGTAGTTGTGCCCATGGGCTCAGTAGTTGTGGCTCCAGAGTCCAGGCTCAGTAGTTGTGGCGCACGGGCTTAGTTGCTCCAAGGCATGTGGGATCTTCCTGGACCAGGGCTTGAACCCATGTCCCCTGCATTGGCAGGCGGATTTTTAACCACTGCGCCACCAGGGAAGCCCTGGGTTTTGCATGTTTTGACTATATAAGTAAGGCTGCTATAAACATCTCTTGTATAAGTCTTTTTGTAGACTTAGGTTTTTATTATCTTGGGTAAATACCTAGGAGTGGAATTATTGTGTCATAAGGTAGGTTTATATAACTTTATAAGAAGCTGCCAAACAGTTTTTTAAAGTGGTTTTACAATTTTACATTCCTAACAATGAGTTAAGGTTCCAGTTGTTTCTATCCTCACCAACATCCAGTGTGGTCAGTCTTTCTCAATTTAGCCATTCTAGTATATGTGAAATGGTGTCTCACTACAGTTCTAAGTTGCATTTCCTTGATGACTGCTGATTCAAGCTCTTTTTCATGTGCTTATTAGTTACTCATGTGTCTCCTTTTCTGAAGTGTCAGGTCCTTTGTTCACTTTTAAATGGGGCTCTTCCAGATGCACATCCATTGTCACATATGTATCATGAAATTTTTCTCCCAGTCTAAAGCTTGAGTTATTTTCTTAAAGATATCTTTGATGAGCAGTCCTTTTAGTTTAGGTTATTATTTTCTTTTATGTTTAGTGTTTTCTGGGTTCTGTTTAAGAAATCTTTGTCTACCCCAAGGTCATGAAAATATTCTTTTATGTTTTCTTCTAGAAGTATTTGTTTTTACATTGGTCTGTTTTCTATTACAAGTCAATTTTTGTATGTGATACAAGGTAGGAGCCAAGATTAATATTTTTCCTATGCATTTATCTAATTTTTCCATACCATTTGTTTAAAAGACTTTCCTTTCCCCACTGAATTGCTTTGCTACCAATGTTGCAAATTAGTTGAACTGGTTATAAACAGTGGTTATAAACTGGTTATAAACAATTTTAGGTGTAAAATTGAACTGGGTATATATCTATTTAAACGTTCTTTTCTGTCATTTTGACCTTTATGTCTATAATTATGCCTCACATTCTTGATTATTGTAGCTCTATATTAAGTTTTGAATCAGGTAGTGCAACTTTATTCTTCATTTTTAAGATTTGTTTGCACTATTTTAGATCGTTTACATTTTCTTATAAAGTTTAGAATCGCTTCCCTGGTGGCGCAGTGGTTGAGAGTCTGTGTGCCAATGCAGGGGACACAGGTTCATGCCCCGGTCTGGGAAGATCCCACATGCCACGGAGCGGCTGGACCCATGAGCCATGGCCGCTGAGCCTGCGCGTCCGGAGCCTGTGCTCCGCAACGGGAGAGGCCACAACGCGTACCGTAAAAAAAAAAAAAAAAAAAGTTTAGAGTCTATATGTTAATACCAGCCTCCATCCCCATCACCCCAAAAGAGCCTTTAAGGATTTTGATGGAACTGCATTTAACTTATAAATCAATTTGGGAAGAATTTACATCTTAACAATGTTGAGTCTTCCAATCTGTGAATATGGTATATATCTCCATTTATTTAAATCTTAATTTCTTTCAGCAATGTTTTGTAAAGGTCATGCACATAATTTAAGTTGATTTCTAAGTATTTGGTATTTTTGATGCTATGAAAAATGGTAGTGTTTTATTAATTTTATTTTTCAAATATTTGCTGTGAGTATATAGAGATACAATTGATTTTTGTATTTGGATCTTTTACTCTGTGACCTTGTATCAGTAGTTCAAAAAATTCCTCAGCTGATTCCAATGATTAGCCAAGTTTGAGGCCCATTGTTCTATATAACTAGGCTCTCAGCCTGACTGCATGTTAGAATCATCTGGGATAATATTAAAAAAAACTTTATGGGGCTTCCCTGGTGGCGCAGTGGTTAAGAATCCACCTGCCAATGCAGGGGACACGGCTTCGAGCCCTGGCCTGGGAAGATCCCACATGCCACGGAGCAACAAAGCCTGTGCGCCACAACTACTGAGCCTGCGCTCTAGAGCCTGCGAGCCACAACTACTGAGCCCGTGGTTCGCAACAAGAGAAGCCACGACAATGAGAAGCCCACGCACCACAATGAAGCGTGGCCCCCACTCACCGCAACTAGAGAAAGCCCGAGCACAGCAACGAAGACCCAACACAGCCAAAAATAAATAAATTTATTAAAAAAAAAATTATGACTGTGGCTCACCCCTAGAGATTCTAATTTACATCGTTTGGGATGGGGCTTGGCATTAGAATTTTTAAAAAACCCCAGGCAATTTTTTTTTGTTAAAAAGTATAATTGACATGCAATATCATGTTCTTGTACATCATAGTGATTCAATATTTATATACATTTCAAAATGGTCACCACAATAAGTCTAGTTACCATCTGTCACCATACAAAGTTATTACAATATTATTGACCATATTCTCTATGCTGTACCTTACATCCTCGTGACATTTATTTTATAACTAGAAGTTTGTACCTCTTAATCCCTTTTACTTATTTCACTTTCCCAATCCTCCTCCCCTCTGGCAACAACAAGTTTGTTTTCTATATCTATTCTGTCTTATTTTGTTTGTTCATTTTTTTTTTTTAGATTCCACATATAAGTGAAGTCGTATATAACAATTATCTTTTTCTATCTGACTTACTTTACTTAGCATAATACTCTCTAGGCCCATCCATGTTGTCACAAATGTCAAGATTTCATACTTTTTATTGCTGAATAATATTCCATTATATATATACCACATCTTCTTTATCAGTTCATCTATTCATAGACACTTAGCTTGTTTCCATATCTTGGCTATTGTAAATAATGCTGCAATGAACATAGGGGAGCATATATCTTTTCTAATTAGTGTTTTTGTTTTCTTTGGATTAATACCCAGGAGTGGGATTGCTGGATCATATGGTAACTCTATTTTTAGTTTTTTGAGGAACCTCTTTACTGTTTTCCACAGTGGCTGCAACAATTTACATTCCCACCAACAGTGTATAAGTAGTCCCTTTTCTCCACATTCTTGCCAACGCTTGGGTTGTTTTTTGTTGTTTTTTTTGTGTTTTTGATAACAGCCATTCTGACAGGTGTGATGTGATATCTCATCATGGTGTTGATTTGCATTCCCCTGATGAGTAGTGATTTGACTGTCTTTTCATGTGCCTGTTGGTTCCCCAGGTAATTTTAATGTGAGCTAGGGTGGAGAACCACTGCTCTATAGGCTTGCAAATTTTCTTTCTAAATCTTACTCACCCATATTGTATATCTTCAAATTAGCATCTAAATTCTTTGGAATGACACATACACTAGACATTTTATAGCATCTACCTATCCACATTTAAGAGATACTGCTTCACCCTCTTTGTACCATGTCTCTACTCATCATAGTAGATTGCACCAGCAAGCTATGATTTCTGTGGCAAGGATTTAAAAGCTAAGCTAAGATAATCATATTCCTTTCTTATAATTTAAATTTGAGAAATGAAGAGGTTGAGGCAATTGGCAAAGAGATTAGAAAGCAAAAGGATGTATCAAGAGTTATCTTGATACATAGGTAACAGGGGTAGTCATGATGAACTACTGGCAAGCCTAAATGCAAAAATTTTGAATAAACGAAAGAAAGCAATTCATAAAAAAAGGAAGTCCCCGTTCAAATGTCATTTCTCTGTAGCTTTCTCTGACTTCCGTCCAGGAGGAAATAATGATCTTTTATGGATGTCCTCATGACATTATTTTAGTACTTATCACATCGTGTTTTAGTTTTTTGTTTACATCTCTCTAGGCTGTGAGCTTTCCAAGTTAAGGACCAAATCTCATATATATATATTGTTAATAACCTGAGACAATACATAGCAAAGACAAATTCTTTTTTTTTTTAATTAATTAATTATTTTTTGCTGCATTGGGTCTTCGTTGCTGTGTGTGGGCTTTCTCTAGTTGCAGCAAGCAAGGGCTACTCTTCGTTGCAGTGAGCGAGGGCTACTCTTCGTTGCGGTGCATGGGCTTCTCATTGCGGTGGCTTCTCTTGTTGTGGAGCACAGGCTCTAGGCGTGTGGGCTTCAGTAGTTGTGGCATATGGGCTCAGTAGTTGTGGCTCACAGGCTCTAGAGCACAGGATCAGTAGTTGTGGCACACAGGCTTAGTTGCTGCACGGCATGTGGGATCCTCCCGGATCAGGGCTCGAACCCGTGTCCCCTGCATTGGCAGGAGGATTCTTCACCACTGCACCACCAGGGAAGTCCTACATATACATTTTTATCCACAGCACTAGTGCTCAATAGACATTGAATCAAATTAAATCTCATTGTATAGCTATTATACATTATGACTTCTGAAAATCAAATATTAAATAAGTAATATTTGTAATGAATAAGTAATGAATAATTTATTTTTTCCCTTAGGCTTTTGAATTTTAGTATAAACCTTGTGCCCCGTGGTATACGTCATCCAGTCTCTACTGAAATTTTTCCTACTCTATCCAGGAATAAGTATGGAACTGGAGCAGTTAGCATTCAAGGTGGCAGTGCTTTGCTAGCTAAAGGTGGTATCTGCTTTATAGGAGACTTGGCTTCACACAAAAAAGATAAACTTGAACAGCTTCAATCAGGTAAACAGTATTTTTTCAAATTAATTTTCACCTGTTTAACTTATAGTCTTATCAGTGTCAAGGGGTTACTTAACAATTAAGATTGTATTATACACGCTTTAGGAATAGAGAAATTATATTAAATGACATATCTCATTTTACCTTTATAAATAAAAACAGAGGAATTTAATGTGCAAATGCATTGTTTTAGGCTTTGCTCTCAGTTGTGCTAACACATGAGTTTGTATTATGCCAGATTTATTTCCTTTTCTTGTCTTATTGCATTAGCTAGGACTTCCAATATGATGTTGAAAAACAGTGGTGAGAAGGAACATCCTGATCTTGTCTTGCTCCTGATCTTAACAGGAAAGTTTCACGTTTCTCACCATTGAGTATGATGTTAGCTGTAGGTTTTTTGTAGAAGTTCTCTTGCAAGTTGAAGAAATTTCGCTCTATTCTTAATCTACTAAGAGTTTTTTAATAATGCATTGGTGCTGAATTTTATCAAGTGCTTTTTCTACACCTATTGATATGATAATGTGATTTTTCAATCACATATTGAAAAATGTGATATGCCTGTTGATAAATGAATGCCTGTTGATATTATGGATTACATTAATTGATTTTCAAATGTTGAACCAGCTTTGCATACCTAACATAAACCCTACCTGGCTGTGGTGTATAATTCTTTTTATACATTGTTGGAATTGATTTGCTGTTATTTTGTTGAGGATTTTTGCCTGTATATTCACAAGAGATATTGGTCTGTAGTTTTCCTATAATATCTTTTGTCTGGTTTTAGTATTAGGATAATGCTGCTTGGGCCAGATTATAACTAACAAGGATATGGACAGATAAGTATCGGGCCAAGAGAAGTTAGGGCCTTACACTCTTAGCATACCGGCAAGAATGTGCAGCAATACTCAGGGCACATAGCATATTGCCTCTTCCTACAAGAGAATGCAGAAATAGACCCACACTAGTATGCTTACTTGATTTTTTTTTAATTTATGTATTTAATTTATTTATTTTTGGCTGTGTTGGGTCTTTGTTGCTGTGCGTGGGCTTTTTCTTGTAGCGGCGAGCAGGGGCTACTCTTTGTTGCGGTGCGAAGCCTTCTCATTGTGGTGGCTTCTCTCGTTGCGGAGCACAGGTTCTAGGTGTGCGGGCTCAGTAGTTGTGGCTCGTGGGCTCTAGAGCACAGGCTCAGTAGTTATGGCTCGCGGGCTCTAGAGCGCAGGCTCAGTTGCGGCGCACGGGCTTAGTTGCTCTGCGGCATGTGGGATCTTCCCGGACCAGGGCTCAAAGCCGTGTCTCCTGCATTGGCAGGCGGATTCTTAACCACTGCGCCACCAGGGAAGCCCTGCTTACTTGATTTTTGACCACAGCATCAAAGCAAGAAAATGGACAAAGGAAAGTTTTTTCAACAAATGATAGTGGAACATCTGGCTATATATATGGAAAAAATTAATATTGGCTCATACCTCACAACTGTATACAATAATTAATTAAAGATGGATCATAAACCTAAATGTAAAAACTAAAATTATATAGCTATTAGAAGAAAACATGGGAAATCTTCATGACCTTAGGGTAGGCAAAGATTTTTTAGACAAAACCCAGAAAGCAATAAACAGAAAATAATTGATGAATTGGACTTCATCAAAACTAAAAAGTTATACACATCAAAAAGGCCATTTAAAAAGTGAATAGGCAAGCAAAGAAAAAGAAAATAATTGCAATACATATATTTGACATAGGACATACACCTAGAACATAGAAACAATTCTAACAAGTCAGTAATTTGAAAAACAAAGAACCAGACAGCCTACAGAATGGGAGAAAATATTTGCAAAGGATGTGACTGACAAGGCTTAATCTCCAAAATATACTACAAACAGCTCATACAACTCAACAACAACAAAAAAAACAGTCCAATCAAAAAATGGGCTGAAGACCTCAATAGACATTTCTCCAAAGAAGACATACAGATGGTCAACAGGCACATGGAAAGATGCTGAACATCACTAATTATTAGAGAAATGCAAATCAAAACTACAATGAGATACCGCCTCACACCAGTCAGAGTGGCCATCATTAAAAAGTCTACAAATAACAAATGCTGGAGAGGGTGTGGAAAAAACGGAACCCTTCTACAGAGTTGGTGGGAATGTAAGTTGGTGCAGCCACTATGGAAAACAGTATGGAGGTTCCTCAAAAAACTAAAAATAGAGTTGCCATATGATCCAGCAATCCCACTCCTGGGCATATATCCAGACAAAATTATAATTCAAAAAGATATTTGCACCCCTATGTTCATAGCAGCACTGTTCACAATAGCCAAGACATGGAAACAGCCTAAATGTCCCTTGACGGATGTATGGATAAAGAAGATGTACTTTGTCAATACTACTCAGCCATAAAAAAGAATGAAATAATGCCATTTGCAGCAACAGGGATGGACCTAGAGATTGTCATACTAAGGGAAGTAAGGCAGACAGAGAAAGACAAATATCATATGATATCACTTATATGTGGAATCTAAAGTATGATACAAACGAACTTACCTACAAAACAGAAACAGACTCATAGACATAGAGATAAACCATAATGGAAAAGAATATAAAAAAGAATGTATATTTATGTATATATTTCTGTACAGCAGAAATTAACACAACATTGTAAATCAAACATTCTGCAACTTAAAAACACATACACACAAAGGACCCAGCAAAAAAATGGTCTAAAGACTTAGTGACTTCACAAAGGAATGTATACAAAATGACAAATAAGTGCATGAAATAGTGCTTAATATCATTAGTTGGATATTGGGGAAATGAAAAATAAACCACAATGAGATACCACTACTTACACATACTAGCAGGTGCTGCTTCATGGGTGGGGAATAAGTATAGCTCCCCCTAGAAGAGCCTGGCACTTGGTTAAAACTCTACTGTCACCATCTTCAAATTTTAAATGATTTTAGGGCTTCCCTGGTGGCTCAATGGTTAAGAATCCGCCTGCCAATGCAGGGGACACGGGTTCGAGCCCTGGTCCAAGAAGATCCCACATGCCACGTAGCAACTAAGCCCGTGTGTCACAACTACTGAGCCTGCGCTCTAGAGCCCATGAGCCACAACTGCTGAAGCTCGCACGCCTAGAGCCCGTGCTCCGCAACAAGAGAAGCCACCACAATGAGAAGCCCGTGCACCCCAACGAAGAGTAGCGCCCACTCGCAGCACCTAGAGAAAGCCCGCGCACAGCAATGAAGACCCAACACAGTCAAAAATAAGTAAATAAATAAAATTAATTTTTATAAAAAGAAAATTTTAATGATTTTATCTTTGAAGGTGTTTTGTAAGGAAGACAGTGGAGCTTCAACGTGAGCAGAGGGGATACATCCATGCCTGTGTCCACCATGCCTTGCTGCCCTTTTCAAATAGCATTTGCGATCACTATGAGGCTTGTTAACACAATTTGTAATCAGTTTGATTCTTGCTGGACTCTCATGCATTGTGACTACACTGCAATTCAGTGCCCATGTTCCATTTCAAAACATCTTCCGCTGAGTGAGATGGGGAGCTGATAGCCCCAAGGAGGCCAAGCTTTCCATTTGAATCAGACTTGCTTCTGTAATAGGCAGTTGCAGTCTAAGAAACACAAATGACCGAGGAACCCCATCATATCCTTTCTTACTTGGCTACTTCCCTGTATTTGCCAACCTCTTACACTGAAAATGATAATATAGGAGGGAAGGGAAAGATAGGGCAACCCGTTGTTCCTTTTCCTTTTAGTCCTTCCTTACTCATCAGTAGAGAGTGCTGGTGAAATGTGTGAATATCAAGAAACAAATTAAAAACAGTTTTGTGCAAAATAAAAATATTTCCCCTGTTCTGATAAGAACAAAAATACATAACTGTGTATTAATACTTCCTACAAAATACTAATGATGCTGCATATGAGTTAAATGCTCAAATATTTGTATTTAAGACTGGAATTGTACAATATAAATGGTAAAATTCATGTCAATAATTTAAAATTTTAGTATTAGACTGACAGCTACTTCTATTACATTTTTTGGTAATAGCTTTATTGAAGTATAATTTGCACACCATAAAATTCACCCACCTAAAATGTACAGTTCAGTGGCTTTTTGAATATTCACAGAGTTGTACAACCATCACCACTATCTGTTATACTTTCAGAACATTTTCATTACCCCAAAGGAAACCCTGTACTCATTAGCAGTCACCCCCCATGCCCCCTCTCCCCAGAGTTCCCGGAAACCTAATCTGCTTTCTGTCTCTATGGATTTGCCTATTCTGGACATTTCATATAAATGGAATCATACAATTTGTGGTCTTTTATTACTGGCTTCTTTCACTTAGCATAATGTTTTTGAGGTTCATCCATGTTGTAGCATGTATCACTTCATTCCTTTTTTAAAAAATATTGATAAAATACACAATGTAAAATTGACCATTTTAACCATTTTCCAATGTACAGTTCAGTGGCATTAAGTACATTCACAATGTTACACAATCATCACCACTATCCATTTCTAGAACTTTTTCATAATCCCCAACAGAAAGTCTGTACTCATTAAACAATAACTCTCTATTCCCCCCTATCTCTAGCCCCTGGAAACCTCTATTTGACTTTCTGTCTCTATGAATTTGCCTCTTCACAGAATCTCATTCCTTTTTATGGCTGAATAATATTCCAATATATATAAGGGATTTTATATATATATATATATAATCACTTAAAAAATCATTCATCTGTTAATGGACCCTTGGGTTGTTTCTACCTTTTGGCTATTATAATGCTGCTATGAACATTGGTGTAAAAGTATCTGTTTAAGTGCCTGCTTTCAACTCTTTTGCATATACACCTATAAGTGGAATTGCTGGATCATGTGGTAATTCTATGTTTAACTTTATGAGGATCCACCAAACTGCTTTCCACAGTGGCCACACCATTTTACATTCCCACCAGTAATGCACAAGGGTTCTGATCTCTCCACATCACCCCTATGACATTTTATAAGTAATAAAATATTCTTAAAAGAAAAAGCTTTATATAAAAAAAAGCATTTTCCCCTGCTTTTTGAATAAGAGGCCCATATTTTCATTTTACATTGGACCCTACAAATTATGTGGCTGGCCCTGGCTACTAGAATGACAAAAATTAAAAAGACCAACAACAACGGATGTTACCAAGGATGTAGAGAAGTTGGAGTTCTCATATATTGTTGATGAGAGTATAGAATAGTACAACCATTTTGCAAACTGCTCTGGCAGTTTCTATATAGTTAAATATATATTTACCTTATGATCCAAAAGAAAAATAAACATGTATACAAAAAACTCTTATCGTGAACGGAGAGAAGACTAATTTGAGAAATATTTGGGAGATAGCATCCTAGGAATAGAAATGAATCCATAGATTGAATGCTTATAAGGGATAAGGGGAGGATAGAAAGGAGAATGGGATGTTTCCACATTTTTTGTTTGGGTTTTAAGTGGATCAGTGGTGATTCTCCTAATTGTGAGTAATGCACAAGAGCCATTTGAGGAGGAGAAATGATGAATTTGGTTTCTCACATGTTGAATTTGAGATGTATTTTCTCCTAGTCACTCCTACTTAGATGGCCCACTTTCTATTATTTTTTTTGGCACATAAAAGAACATTGTTGGGGACTTCCCTGGCAGTCCAGTAGTTAAGACTCCACGCTCCCAATGCAGGGGGCGTGGGTTCGATCCCTGGGCAGGGAACTAAGGTCCCACATGCCGCATGACACAGCCAAAAACAACAAAACGAAACAAAAAAACCCCCAGAACATTGTTTAATTTCAGCCTCCCTTGTAAGCCTGCACTACCTGCACTATATGACCATTCTCCTTACTCTCTGCCTATTCCTCCCAATTCACGATTCTAGCTACATGCTTTGGACTGATGATACTCATCGTCAGGGGACACATAAACATTCAAATGTTTTTCTTTCCTTCTTCTTTTTTATGGCAGATCCTCTAAGTTAGCCATATCTTGCAAAACAATCAAATTTACTTGTGTTTTTACTATCCAAATTTAGACTGTAAAATTCTGTATAATAATATTTATTAATTTATAGACATATAGACCAAAGTGAACTTAAATAACAAATGGATAATGTCTTTTGACTTAGCTGTGGAAAGTAGAAGCATCACAGTATACATATCAGGAAAGAAGTTTGGGGATGATATGGATCAGCAAATGACTTTTCCAGTTCAGTGCAGTTTTTGGTCTTTTGTTGATATGGATTCATCTTCAAGAAGAAATGTACAGAAAACCAATACTCTAATTGGTCAGATGGTAAAGTATAAGTGTATCTTATTGTTAGAGTGTTGTTCAGGGAATTTAGTCACAGATTTTAATCTTAATGTTTTTATTGTTCTTAATGTTTTATTATTATTTCTGTGCTTAATTTCTATACCTAATTGGGTACTAGAACTAAATAATGACACAGTTGTTTGAAAATTTTCAGTTTTTAGTCATGCAAAGCAGGTGTCTGCTCACTATAAATTATTATTTGAATAGGTAGTGGGAGAGGCTTTAATGAATAATGTGTAAGAAGATACTCAGTAAAAAGCATTTTAGAAAAATTTATTATCACAAAGTTCCCATGCTATTTGGGAATCACTTTAAATAATAATTAATAATAACAAATAATAAAATAATTATTACAATTATAGTTTCATAATTTAATTAATATTATAATAATATAATTCTAATAATTTAAATAATAATTCTAAATAATAGTTAATTTGAAGTGTTTATGAAAATGCCAGTGTTTAATATTTGCCTTTTACATTTTTGTTTGATGTAGGATTGCAGTTTGATTCCAGCTAATCTCATAGAGGCATTTGGATTATTGATTAACTGCAATGAGTCATCTCCTTGCCACCCACTTCTTCCTACTGTGCAACATACTTTAAAGAAAGCCATTGATCCTGAAGGGCTGCTTTATGTAGCTTCTAAACAGTTCACAACTGAAGATTTTGAAAAGGTAAAAGTATGTGCTAATGTTTCTCAATGTAAATAAAACTCCCTTTGAACATTTAATTTTCCTTATTTAGAATTCTTTTATTCTAATTTGCTTCCAGCTTTTAAGCATTTTAAGGACATTGTATAGAAAAAATTTAGGCTTATAATTAAACTAGAAACTGTAAGGACATAGGGACTTCACTGGCCATCCAGTGGGTAAGACTCCATGCTCCCAGTGCAGGGGGCCCGGGTTCGACCCCTGGTCGGGGAATTAGATCCCACATGCATGCTGCAACTAAGACCCAGTGCAACCAAAATAAATAAATAAATAAATATTTTTAAAAAACTATAAGGACATAGATATTAAAACATTGAGTTTATTCTTTGAACCACTGAGCAAATCACCATAGCTTAAAGCATTTCCATGAAAAGATTCAAAATAGAATATTTCTATAAAACATTATGTTGAGAGGCTTTATAAGTATACAGCTTTCTACATTTTACAGACTGTTCAAAGGGAAACTATATATGAATGCCTGCAGAGTTCTGACTATAGGGGATATCTCTCATGACTCACAAACCCATTTATTTTAATGTCCTGACCTGAAAACACGTGTGGTATGTTCAGAGAACCTGAGAGTAGATGATGCAAATTTAGTAATGCTTCTCATAGCTATTAAAGGTAGTCAGGTATTTACAAGTGAAGCCCTTTTAATATTAACTATTCAGAAATCTGTCCACAGTAGAGTTAAAGTATCTGTGTAGGATAGCTAAAAGGCATGGAATGTTGGGAAGTGGGAATCCATGGGTCATTAAATTTTTTGTTCATACCTGCCTTCCTTGTAGCCCAAATTGCATGGATAAAAGGTTGAAAGGTGAGGTGGATTTAAAAATGAAATATAAGCATAATTTATTCACATAAATTAGAACAGAAAAAGAATAATATTTATGATAAGGTCTTTTTGTTTGTTTTAGTATATTAAAAAAAGTAGTCTCTAGGAATTGGGATACTAAATAATATAGACACGCTAATGACCTGGAGAAATTTTTGCCCAGTTTTTCCCTGAAAGATAAACAAAAAAAATCTATGGATTTATTAGTCAGGCATTTACTGAATACTTTATATATTTGAGCCTCCTTCTGTTCTTTTATATTCTCTAAGAAATGTACATTTTTCTTCCTTAAATAGTTTATTATTTAACTGAGATATGAAACAATTAGGGACAACTTAAGTGCTAAGCTGGGTGGTGCTGACTATAAGTATTTCATGAATTCAGAAAGAAAGATATCAAGTAGAATGCAAGAGTTAGGAAGACTTCAGGAGGCGGTGAGATTTTAGTTGGGCCTTAAGAAAAGGTAAGATTTAGATGACAGGAAGGATGGGCATTCAAAAAATAAAAATAGGAGCAAAGACATAAAGTAGAGATGAGTATAAATGGAAAACTGTGAGAAAACCTGCCCGACTGGAGCAAAAATTGTATTATGAAGTCATCAAAGTAGGTAGTTCTTGCAGAAGTTGACAACTGGAGGCTAATGCTAACTCCCAGTGCTGCACTCTCAGTAGCAGGGACAACGGGTCCTTTACTGAAAGGGGATATAGATGGCATATCACTGTGCCCCCATAGCATAAAATCTAGAGAGAGCTACCAATGTTATTAAGAGTTTTATTATTATCCAGTTCTGAAGGCCTGCAGGGAATTGTGGAGTATAAGGAGAATAAAGACAGGACATATCCAACCCAGGACATATCCAGATCTTTTTAAAAGGTTATATTTAAAATATAGATATTGGGACTTACCTGGTGGTGCAGTGCTTAAGAATCCGCCTGCCAATGCAGGGGACATGGGTTTGAGCCCTGGTCTGGGGAGATCCCACATGCCACGGAGCAACTAAGCCCGTGCACCACAACTACCGAGCCTGTGCTCTAGAGCCCATGAGCCACAACTACTGAGCCCGTGTACCACAACTACTGAAGTCCACACGCCTAGAGCCAGTGCTCCGCAACAAGAGAAGCCACCGCAATGAGAAGCCCGCCCACCGCAACGAAGAGTAGCCCCCGCTCGCTGCAACTAGAGAAAGCCCGCGCGCAGCAACGAAGACCCAACGCAGCCAAAACTAAATAAAAATTTATAAAATATAGATATAATAGTTAATAGCAACATTTTATTACGGGTGATTTTTCCTTTTGGTTCTATGACTTGACAAACCAGAAAACAACACAGATGCTGAAAAGTCTGGAAATGATGTCATAGAATAAGGACTTAAGGAACTAGGAATCACTCAGAAAGAAAAAAGCACAAACCTCAGAGAAAACAGTGATAATCATTAAGTTGAAGACTTATTCTCTACCCAAAATCTTACTGAATCTCTAAGACCTACCTTTATAGTAGTTAACACAGTACATTTCTAGTGTTTGGTTGTGTTCTTTAAAAGGAAGGGAAGGAAGGAGGGCATGCAGCTCTAGGGCCAATGAGAGATAGTCTGATGGAAGTAAACTGTCAGAGAATTAGGCTATTCAAAGGGAAATGAGATTCTGAGGGAAGCTCTCTCCCACTAAAAGGCTGTAAGTGAGCCTTTGTTCCACTGGAAGCAAAGATCTGATCGTCATTCAAGTACATTGCACAGAATATTTCTGTACTAAAAGGGAGGAAGAGATTATTCTGGGTAAACTGTGATATTCTTTATAAGACTATGATTTAAAGTGCTCAGTGACTTTGGGATGGCCCCAGATATTTAATCAATTTTGTTGTAAGTAAAACATGCAAACTTAAAAATAAATGACAGTATACTTTGGATTTTTGTAATATAGGTTCTATAATAAAGTTTGAATCTCTTAAATTTTCACACTTTCAATTTAGCTGCTTGCTTTTGCAAAGAATTTGAATGTCGAATTCAGCTTGGAGGCAGAAAGAATGATTCATGGCTATTACCTAGCAAGTCGCAGAATCAGAACAGATTCTATATGTGGATCAAAGCTGTCAGCATCTGCATTAAAATATTTGTAGGTATTCAATTTTAAAACCATTACTAACCTTCAAATGATGTGTTTTATTAACTGTCTCACTTGTTTTTTCTGTTTGTTTGTTTGATTGCTGGTTGGTTGGTTTATAATATACCTTGTTCCAAAAGAATTTAAGGTGACAATAATTCCTTCTGTTGTAGTATTGCATCATTTGAACCTCCAGCAGTTTGTTTTCACTAAATTAATTTTTATTGGATACCCTGTATCAGATATGTCTGAGAAAAATGCACTGAATTCAAATGAAAATGACTGTTTTTTAAAATGGGGCTGTTTACATTCTAGATATTTTGTAGTTGAACCTAGAAAAAAAATTAAGTATATTGTTCCTTGTACTCTTATTATTATTTAAGTGTTAACATCTGTAACACTTTTTAAAATTTTTAATTTATTTTAATTATTTATTTATTTGGTTGCACCAGGTTTTAGCTGTGGCAGGCGGGCTCCTTAGTTGAAGCTCATGGGCTCCTTAGTTGTGGCATGCATATGGGACCTAGTTCCCTCACCAGGGATCAAACCGGGGTCCCCTGCATAAAGAGCTCGGAGTCTTAACCACTTTGCCACCAGGGAGGTCCCCTGTTCCTTGTACTTTTAAATACTTTAGTACACTCATGTATTATTGTTCCTTGAAAGGTTTTTTTTAAACTAATTTTTATTGTAAAAGTAAAGTACAGACGTACTGAAAGAAAAGTCTAAAATAATGAGTAAAGTGCCCTGCTAACCCTACCTATTACTATTCCACTCCCTAGAGATAATCACTGGCAAGAGTTTTTGTGTATCCTTCCAGATATTATTCATTCAAATACTAGCGTATACAAATATGTAATTTAAATATGTGATGTATATCAAATACATATTTTATTTGACTATGTTATATATTTTAGATGAATATGTTATTTAAATATATAAAAATATTTTTATAATATATAAATCGGTATATACCTATATGGATAGATATTCTCTTTTTGCCCAAATGGAATCATGCAGGTATACATATCATGATGTCATACTATCAGCGCATAAAGAATTACCTCATTCTGTTTTAATAGCTGCATTACAGTTTTACTATGTTGTCATATGGCTGTACCATAATTTAAACAGTCCCCTGTTGATAGACCATTACTTTATTTAATATAGATTAACATATAATCTCAACCAAATTATGAAGTAGGACCAGGGGTAAAATAATCCATTAAATAAATAAATAAATATCTTTTTATGACTGCAATACAAAATAAGACAAGTGAAGGACTGATAGGTTATGACAAGTATAGGACTATAAGAGATAAATATGTTCAGTTAATTTCTCCAACTGTATATTTATCTTCATAGAGCTAAAAAATTGCTAAAGATAGGGCAAGGAAGAAATTAATTGTGATGTTTTAAAATGGTAAACAGAATTGTATAATGCTTTCAATTTTCTGAAGTAATATTTCAAATATTCAATACTCAAAGCTTAAAAGGTTTGAAAGTCCTATTTTCTCAATGCTTTTTCTCTGTAGTAAAAAGATATTTTTTACTTAAACTCACATAGCCTCAGTTTACATTTGACTGTACTGATCCAAGAATAAAGCAGAGTTAATTTTGATATGACAACTCTACTTTTTCCTATTTTAGAAATAAACATTAGAGATGCAGATGGGTTTTATGAAATAGCAAAGTAAATGAAGCACTACTCAGAAGAGTCATAAACCTTGACTTTTTCTCCTCCTTCTATAGACAGGTACCTAATAACACCAGCCTTGCTTTTCTAGAGAAGTGGAGCTGAACAGTGCTCTTTTCTTTCCTTGAAAGGCTGTATTCATATTCTGTCCTGGTCAACAATTTTAGAAGAAGCTTGGGTGAGGACATCAGGAACATGATAATCAAATTTGTAAATAAACAACTCTGGAGAGATCTTCACAGGCTCAAATTATGATTTTAGTCTAGCAAGAAGAAAATTAATAGGACAAATGTAATGTCTTTTTTTTTTTTTTTTTTTTACTTTTGGCCTTGCTGTGTGTTTGTTGCAGCGTGCGGGCTTTTCTAGTTGCAGCTCACAGGCTCTAGAGCATGCGGGCTCAGTAGTTGAGGCATGCAGGCTTAGTTGTGGTATGTGGGACCTTAGTTCCCCGACCAGGAATTGAACCCGGACCCCCTGCATTGGGAGCGTGGAGTCTTAACCACTGGACCACCAGGGAAGTCCCTGTAATGTCTTTAATTAAGTCCCAACCTCCCTGGTATAAGTGTGAATACATTGGAAAGGGGTGATCTGGCTTAATATGAAGAAGATTTGAGATTTCATTATTTTTACATATAATATGAGTAAGCAAGGTAATGTGGCTGTAAATAATACTGTGATTTGGGGTTGTAGTAATAGAACATAGTATCAAGAGTGAGAAGATGCTAATTCTGCCCCACCTGTACCCTGCTGATCAAATCACACCTGTAGCACTGTACTGAAAAGGAATATTAACCAAATCTGGTCACAAGGAGAATAGCCAAGATGACAAGGGGCTTGAAAATTACGTCACATGACATATTAAAAGAACTAGGAGGAACTTTCCTGGCGGTCCAGTGGTTATGACTCCGCGCTTCCAAAGCAGGGGGCACGGGTTCCATCCCTGGTTGGGGGAACCAAGATCCCATATGCTGCGTGGTGCAGCCCCCGCACCAAAAAAAAAAAAAGAACTAGGAATATTTATTTTGGAGAAAATAAAGCATGGAGCAACTAGAAAAGCTGTCTTTGAATATTTGAAGAGCTGTCACATTTAAGAGATATTAGACTTGTTTTGTAATCCCAGAAGACAAAACAGAGACCAGTTGGTATACATTGCAGTGAAACCAATTTCAGCTTACATTTATATAATCTTTGTGGGTGAGTCCCAAAATTTTCAAATACCTTATTTGAAATCACAATAACCCTATTAATTATTATTATCCCCATTTTATAGCAGAGCTTCAAAAAATCTCAGAAGTTAAATGATTCATACAAACTCACACAGCTAGTAAATTCTAGAGACATAACCCAGGTTTTCTGATTCCCACATCCAGCAATCATTCAAGTACATTAAAGCTAGCTTAAAAATAAAAAATAAAGGAATAGATTGCCTCATGATTCCTAGTGAATCCTAGGTGAAGTTCAAAAGGGACCGAATAATAAGTAGCCTGGGATGTTGTAGAGAAAATTCAGTTACATGATGGGATTTGAAATTTGCTCTCTAAAATCTCTTCCAACACTGAAATTTCAAGATTCTATGAGGACTTCAAATGGATTAAGAACTAGGAGAAAACACGAAGGATGTGTCTGTAAGAGATATTTAGTTAGGTTAATTTTTCCAACTGTGTATTTAACTGAACAGAACTTGGGGAGGGTGGGGTGTAGAATAATAAAGAAAAGCCAGGATAGAAACCAATTTTTTGATAATAAGTCAGGATACTTCCTTGTTCTGCAACAGTCTGTTCAACTTGGTAGGAAAAAATGCTTTGAAAAGAAACTAAAATTTTTTTTAAATAAGAATATGCTGATATTTAAGGTGTGGCTTATGCTTACACATATCTTGGTTTGTTCCTGCCAAAATATATATTATCTTTATAATATCAACATATTTTGATTGGCATCAGTTTTCTTTTTTAGAGTTTCCCTATCTGAAGCCCATGCTCGACTGAACCTAAGGAATAAAGTGCTTAAAGAAGATGTACTTATTGCAGCCTTATTATTTGAAACATCTCTAACATTGAAATATGGTAATCTATTAAGTTATTAGTGATCACTACAAATAATTATATTTAAACTTGAATATTCTTAATCTGGTAAATTAAGATGTTACATATATTTTAAACAATATTTTAAAGAATAATAAATTTCTACCACGTAAGTCCTGTTTGAATTTAGTAATTATTTACAGGTAGTATCATTATCTGGTATCAAGTTCCTAATTGTGCATGATTGTTTCTATGCTTGAACTTTTGCATTGCTTAGAGAATTCTGAAAAAAAAGTATGACACATGAAATGATTTAAAATTTATCTTCCTTTTAAAATAGCATGCAACATTTAATTGTCAAGCAATCCCCCAGAATGGAGTTAGACCCATAGCCAAAGAAAATGTGATCATCTTGCATCACCACCTTCTCTCAATTGCTAGTTATAATACTGTGACTATAGCATTTAATTATTTGAAATCAAAGGAGCTTATCATGGTTTTGCTAATAAAAACATAAAGGGGCTCTTAAAGGTAAGAGTAAAGAGAATTATCCTCACAAAGTTCTTTTTGAATTATATGAGACATTAATTTCGATGAGATTTACCATCCTTCAAACCAAACTTTGGTTCTGCTAACCTAAAACAATAAAACAGCCAGTTATTTTATCAGCAAAACAGTTTTATTCAGGAACAGGAAAGAATTGCAATTCAGGACATTGCAACTATGGTAAATCACATGCAAGTCTGGTAAAGCAAAGAAGAAGCTCTTCTGTAGAGGAGAAGTGGAGTTGGGAGGGTTGTTATAACAGAAAGTCCATTGGAGGAAACTGGGAGTTCCAAGTATAGTGGCTTTTCATTGGCTGCGTTGTGACAGTCTCTCTTTAGTGGCGCTATTGCCGGGCAAGGAGAAAATCTTTCTTCCTCCTGCTGGTGGTAGTAAAGTAGTGTGCAAAAACCAATAGTTATGCAAAAACCAATAGTTACCTCCTGCTGGAGATGCAGGGTATGTCTCTTCCTGTTGAGATCTGTATTGATGTTTAGAGGTACATGCATGAGAGCTCCCCCTTCTGGCCTCCCGACTCTATTTTAGTGAGATTTTTACTTTATTTCAGTTCCAACCCTGGGAGTGAAAGGATGTATTAACACTGACTTTCCTGTATGTATATGTTTAGTGTTTAAATTTGCTTCAGATTCAATTTATATTGTAATAACTTTTCACAGAGATCCGTT
Organism: Monodon monoceros; assembly: GCF_005190385.1. NCBI lineage: Eukaryota > Metazoa > Chordata > Mammalia > Artiodactyla > Monodontidae > Monodon > Monodon monoceros. The sequence goes on along the minus strand of NW_021703770.1, from coordinate 64,106,951 downwards.
AGAACATTAGAACTTTGTTCTATAATTATCTAAATCAAGAATTCTTAACCTAGGATCCATGGATACTGAGAGAGTCCTAGGGGCTTGTGAATCCCTAAATTATATGTAAATTTGTATATGCATGTGCTTTCTACCTTTTTGCTTAGGGAGAGGAATCATAAGGTTTTTTTATTTAATTTTATTTTTTTATACAGCAGGTTCTTATTAGTTACCCATTCTATACATATTAGTGTGTACATGTCAATCCCAATCTCCCAGTTCATCCCACCACCACCACCCCTGCCACTTTCCCCCAATCATAAGTTTTTTGAAGTATGTTTTAGAGTTTCATAACCCCCAGAAAAGGTTAATTATCATCCTGAATTAGTTTTACCTACCAAAAGAGAAAATCGCTTGTTCTCAACCAATATTAAATAAGAAGGATATGTATTTTTGTTTTTAACTTGCTTTATCTTTACCTTCTTATTCTATATTTTAAAATATACTTGATAAAATATAAGACATTATTTTACATACCATGAAGAAAAAATGCTGCCAATTTTACTGTGACATGCTATCACCATCAAAATTGTTAAGATACAACTAGATTTCAGTAAGAAGACAAAAATGTGTCTCTTTGAACTTAGAAACTGTGGTATTATAATATTAAGGACTCCTGTGACTGAATATGGCTATTTTCACTTGATAACTATTTTCTTGAAGCATATAAGAAAGCTTTTGTTGAGAGAAATAAAACTATATGAAGTTTTTATTCCTTTAGTTACTTTTTGTTTTCATAATAAGTTGCAGTTAGGTATATTCTTTTTCAAGTCTTAGCAAAACAATGTTAAGAGCTCCTTAAAATTTACTTTAAACATAGCAGGAAAATAATCCCTACTCAGGGACATTTTTCTTGGATGCAAAAACCAATAGTTACATTTATGAACTAGATTTAGGAGTTGGGCAGTGGGGAGAGGGAAGAATTAAGGAAACTCTCAGGTTTCTGCCTTGAGCAACTGAGTGGATCATGGTGCCATTTACCAAGACTAGGAAGAAAGAGAAAAAGGTTTGGGCTGGGGCAGGGATCAAATTATAGATATAAGTTTGAGACATCCTACAGAGATATCAATAGACAGATATAATAATCTGGAGTTTAGAAGAGAGTTCTAACCTAGAAATACAATTTAGGGATCATCAGCACAGAGATGGTACTCAAAGCCATGGAATGATGAAATCACAGAGAGAGAGACTATACGGAGAACCCCAGGACTGCCTTTGAAGAATTCCAATATTTAGAAATGGAGTTGAGGAGGAGGAACTAACAAATGAGACCAAGAAGCAGTTGTATTATAGAAGCCAAGAAAGAGAGTGTTTCAAGAAAGGAGTGTAGTGGTCAACTGTATCATGTGTTGCGAGTTTGAATAAGATTAGATTTGGCCATCTAGAGGTTGTAGGTGGTCGTGATTAGAACTATTTCAATGGAGTGGGGATTCAGGTGGGGTAGGAAGTGAAGATATGGAGACAGCACATATAGACAACTTTGAGAAGTCTGACTATGAAGATGAGGAAAGAAATAGGGTATTAGCTGGAGAAGGATGTGTGTTCCAGGAAAGGATTTTTTTTTTTTAAGATAGAAGATAATAGCTCATATGATGTGCAGTAGAAAGTAAACTAATGAAACTACAGAAAGAGGGGAAGATCAAAGGTGTAAAGTCCTTAAAAAGGTGAGAGGGGATGGGATCCAGAGCACATATGAAGGTAAAGGCCTCTTATAGAAGAGTCACTTCATTTTATAGGAGGGAAAACAATGGATACAGAATCAGGTAGGTCTGTAGATTTGGTCTTTTACTCTCCACAAGGTCAACAAGGTCATCAGCTAAAAATGAAAGGTTTGAGGAGAAAAGAATGGAATGTAATAGTCATTGCGGGGTGGGGGGCGGGGGGAAAGAAGAGCAAATGTGTTAGAGAAACTCAACAGGGTTGTCAGGCAGTGCAACTGACCATCTCAGGTTTCTGTGATTCATTTAAAGTGAAACCAAGCAATGCCAATTATGTGTTTTTCTGCCTAGCAGCCTGAATGCAGGCACAAGGTAAACGGCTGGGTTCATGCAGAGCTGAGGTTTTGATAGATGAGTGTGGCAGAGTGTTGCGGGGGGGGCAAGGGAGTGTGGGGACTGGCAAGGGAGGGACTCAAATTGGCTAAAAGAGGGAAGTGAATTGAAGGAAGCAGATTGGAGGTCTCTGAGATAGAAGACCTGGAAGCATAGGAGGTAGCATAGAGAAGAGGGACATTTGAACTCATGGTTTTGAAGTAAGTTTCTGGAGATATTAGTTTCCTCTGATTCTGGGAATGTGTGGTGGAGGTAGAGGGAAAAGGTCAGGACACTTGGAGATTGGCAGTTAAATGGGTCATTCACATGGAAATCGCTGAATGGCAGGTATTAGGGAACAGAGGAAAATTGTGAGCCAAGTACTGAGAGCTGATTGTTGACTTCACTGTGGAAGGGGTAAGGATGATAAAGCCCAGGTGGCACTAGGCATCAAAGGAAGAAAGATTTTTAACAAGAGGAAAGAATGGTCTGGAAGCCGCAAAGGTGCAGCAATTTAGGCACTGACTCTTTCTTGTGACACTAAGGTATGTGGGGTGTTTGAGAGCCACAAGGAAAGCAGTGTTCTCAAGGGACAGCAAGGTTTCAGGTAAGGTAAAGCAGTACAGGGAGCAGTCACAGAAGTCTGAGGCTACTTGTGTTTACTAATGACAGACAGCTCTAGGAAGGTAGGCACTGTCTGCTTGGCCAGCAGTTGTACTCCCAGCCAGTTACATTTAGATACTCATTTAGTGAATCAATGAAATAGAATTTAAGAGCTTAACTTCTGCAATATTAGTCAAAGGTTTGGTTTTGTTTTGTTTTTTCAATTGTGGTAAAATATACATAACATAAAATTTACCTTCTTAACCATTTTTAAGTATACAGTTTATTGGTGTAAGGGACATTCACACCAACTCCATACCTTTTCATTTTCCCAAACTGAAACTCCATACCCATTAAACAATAACTCTCTATTCTCCCCTTCCCCCAGCTCCTGGCAAGCACTATTCTACTTTCTGTCTGTCTGGACTTGACTTCTCTAGGTACCTCATCTAAGTGGAATCATGTTTGTCCTATTTTGTCTGGCTGATTTCACATAGTATAATGTCCTTAAGGTTCATCCACGTTGTAGCATGCATTAGAATTTCGTTTCTAAGATTGAAGAATATTCCGTTGTCTATATATATATATACCACATTTTGTTAATCTCTTCACCCATCAATGGACACTTAGGTTGCTTCCGCCTTTGGCTATTGTGAATAATGCTGCTAATGAACATGAGTGTGCAAATATCTCTTTGAGACCTTGCTTTCAATTCTTTTGGGTATATACCAAGAAGTCAAATTGCAGGATCTGTAATTCTGTTTAATTTTCTGATGAACTGCCATACTGTTTTCCTTAGGGGTTGCACCATTTTACATTTCCACTAACAGTGCACAAGGGTTCCAATTTCTCCACATCCTTGCCAAGACTTGTTACTTTCTTCTGTTTTATTTTGGTTTTGATAGTAGCCGTTCTTACTGGTGTGAAGTGGTATCTCATTGTGGTTTTCATTTGCATTTTTCTAATGATTATTGATGTTGAGTATCTTTTCATGTACTTATTGGCCATTTGTATATCTTCTTTGCTGAAATGTCTATTCAAGTCTTTTGCCCATTTTTTAATCAGGCTGTTTTCTTGTTCAGTTGTAGACCCCCTATCTGATACATGGCTTGCAAATGTTTTCTCCCATTCTGTGAGTTGCCTTTTCACTTTGTTGATTGTAACTTTTGATGCACAAAAGTTTTTAATTTTGATGTGGCCTATTTTATCTATTCTCTTTCATTGCCTATGCTTTTGGTGTTATATCATAGAAAACATTGCCAAATTCAATGTCATAAAGCATTTCCCCAGTGTGTTTTTCTAAGAGTTTTATAGTCTTAGTTCTTACATGTAGGTCTTTGATTCACTGAGCTAATTTTTATGATGTAAGGTAAGGAACCAACTTCATTCTTTTGCACATGGATATCACTTTCACAGCACCATTTGTTGGAAAGACCATCTTTTCCCCATTGAATGGTCTTGACACCCTTGTCAAAAATCATTTAAATATATATGCAAGGTTATTTCTCTTCTATTCCATAGATTTATCTTTTTATTGTTTCTCTACCTTCCAATACCTTCTCTCCTTACTTCTTCCACCTCCTCACATCACTATTCAGCTTCAGAACACTAATGGCTATTTCAATGGATGACAAATTTCTAGTTTCCAAACTTTAAAATTTAAATATCAATGTTTCTTCCATTGGCCCTGGTACCAGTTTGTGCATTTACTGAAACTGTTTCCTGGGTCTCATAATTTTTTTTTAAATAATAGCTATTGAAATACTCTATAGATCAGTACTTAATTGTAAAACTTTCACTATTTTGTTGAAAATATGATTTCATATTTAGCATTTTGTTTTTCTCATTTATACTTTTTCCTTCTTCACTTAGGGGCCGCTGTACTTTGTGTTGCTCCAAATGCAGTATTTCCATTTGAACTGTATAATGAAGAATATTTAGAGCAAAGGGATATCTATCTGACTCAGTGCCAACAACAGCTCCAACAGTTTATTGCCACATATGGACCTGGGACAGCTATCTTTGCTAGCGATGAATAGGCAATCTGAGGAAATTTTTCCTTCATTCCTTTTTAAGCAGTGGAAAAAAGTGTGAGTGATTTTGAAGTAATGCTTCAGGTAATCTTGTGTGTAGGGGTACATTAGAATGCCACCTTAAAAAATATAAAATATGATTTCTTCAAATTAATCGCTAATGGAATAAACACTAATACAAATCTCAAAGCCAACAGCAGAAATTTATAATTTAGGATAATCTTATTAAAAAAACTTCTGGTTAGCCCAGTGTACCAGTGGTCCACAGATTAAAATATAAAGAATGTTGCAAACTAAGCAATGGAAAAAAAAAAAAATAGTAACTTTTGTGTAGTTCCCTCTATTTGTCACAAGATGGCAATAACACTTTAAATATTTACTTACAAAGTAAAACCATTTTTTTCTTCATTTGTGAACCTGAAAAATTGATGAGTAAATAACAGCATTTATATAACCAGAAGCCTTCAATGTAAGGACTTTTCATGCTAGATACTGACATGTCTATTATGTTGTTTTAGAAGTCCTAATTATGGGATCAGGAAAAGCCCTGGAAATTTTCCATTTTTAAACCAGGTTAAATGAAAAGAAGTAAGTTCCATTGAATCAAGGAGCAGTAATTGGCTCCTTAAACCTAACTAGTTACAAGAAAGGTACCAAAAGCCAAAGAAACCAATTTGCAAACCGTCTTCATTTTTGGAGGGAAGATATCTGCTCTGAAAAGGGAGGAACACCGTGCAAAAATATACTTATCTTGTAAAATCCCCAAATCCTTGTTTTTATTTTCCAAAGTTTTAATTAAAAAGACAGTTCTACTCACTAAAAGGAAAATGTCATCACAAAATTGCCACCTTATTAACCAAGACACTGTCATGCATCAATTCATCAATTCTTTAGAAATAGGTACTTCATGGAGTTTAACATGAAGGCAGACAGCTCTCTCACTCTCTAGAGGACTTTTTAACAAGTCACTTACTACTTTCTTTCCTTGCAGTTAATTCAACAGTATTTACTGAATATCCACTAGTGCCAGAGACTATACAGTGTTGTTTTCAGAAGGCAAACCTAGTCTAAAAAAAAAATCATATATTACAAATTAAAGACCTTATTTTGTGGCTTCTTATATACTATATTTCAGTTTTTTGTTCTCTATGGGGTGAAGTCAAAACATGTTTTATAAAACTAGGATCCATAAAATAGCCCCCCATTTTACACTTAATTGTGCAGTGTTCAGATTCTGTTGATGAAATGAAAGGACTAGTATCAAACACTGGGGAGGAAAATGGTTTTCAAATGTTAGGCAAACACTGTAAGCACCCAGGAGGCCGCAGTAATGCTGGTGGCATGCATCACCACAGGAACAATTTCGACAAATATCACCCAGGATACTTTGGGAAAGTTGGTATGAGGCATTACCACTTAAAGAGGAACCAGAGCTTCTGCCCAACTGTCAACCTTGATAAATTGTGGACCTTGGTCAGTGAGCAGACAGGGGTAAATGCTGCCAAGAACAAGATTGGAGCTGCTCCTATCATTGATGTGGTGCAATCAGTTACTACAAAGTTCTGGGGAAGGGAAAGCTCCCGAAGCAGCCTGTCATCATGAAGGCCAAATTCTTCAGCAGAAGAGCTAAGATTAAGGGTGTTGGTGGGGCTTGTTTCCTGGTAGCTTGAAGCAACATGGTGGGAGATTCATTATATAAGTGCTTTTCAAAAAAAAATGTTGCCTTTGATGGGAAGTGATATTGCTGTACAATTTATACTGTTTGACTTACCATATTGAAATTATAACCTTGATAAAAGCAAGGAATTTATGTACTGTGGGACTCAACAGGGGAAAAGCAAGATTTAGCTAAATTTAAATCTTCACCTGGGTAGGATTTCAGTTGTTTTTGAATTCTTGTAAATTTGCATGCCCTGGACAGATTGGACTGTCCAGTCATTATTTGCCTTAATCTAGATTATTACTAATACTAGGATTAGGACAAATCCTAATTTGTCCTAAATTAATTCCCAAATCCTTTTTTCTTCACAAATGTAAAAGCAAACAAAGAATAAAATCAAAATTAAAAAATCTGTAGGTCATAGGTGAAACCTTTACTTATAATGGGTAATTTAAGTTGAGAAAATTTCAACTAGTTAACCCTTGAACACAGCTTTGAACTGCATGGGTCCACATAAAGGGTGGATTTTCTTTTTTTCAATACATACATACTACACTATACAATCTGCAGCTGACTGAATCAGAGGATGTGGAACCTTGGATACAGTGGGTGGACTATAAAGCTATACTTGGATTTTTGACTTTAGGGAGTGTTGGCGCCCCTAAGGGTCAAGGGTCAACTATGCTTGTTTTTCAGGAACAACAGCACGTTCTAAAGGGGAGGCCCTCATAGTTATTTAGTACGCAGTGATTAGCACCTCTCCAGAAACACAGTAAAGCAAGAAAGGGTATGAGAACTGGATGTACTAAAAAGTCTCCCCAGCTGCCCACTACCTGACACTTCAAAGAGAATCACTATCCACAGAGGAGCTAGTTACTGACAAGAATATACTATCCCTAAAGTATGTTAAAAACAAGTCTGACTACTAACTATGAAAATGAAGCTGTTTAGGGGCTTCTCTGGTGGCACAGTGGTTAAGAATCCGCCTGCCAATGCAGGGGACACGGGTTTGAGCCCTGGTCCGGGAAGATCCCACATGCTGCAGAGCAACTAAGCCTGTGCGCCACAACTAAGCCTGTGCTCTAGAGCCCGCGAGCCACAACTACTGAGCCCGCACGCCTAGAGCCTGTGTTCCGCAACGAGAGAAGCCACCACAATGAGAAGGCTGCGCACCGCAACAAAAGTAGCCCCTGCTCGCCGCTACAAGAGAAAGCCCACGCACAGCAAAAAAGACCCAACGCATTTATTTATTTATTTACAAATAAATAAATTTGTAAAATAAAATAAACTTATAAAAAAATCTTAAAGAGAAAATGAAGCTGTTTAAAGACCTGATCTATTTTAAAGAAAAGAGACTTTATTGCCCAGCAATTAAAATCATTTGAACTTATATTTTTCTACATAATTTATTGTGAGATGATCAATGTTAAATAAAATATTAATTTTTGTCATTTGCTTTAATTCATGTCTTCTTGACCAATTCTTCATTTTCCTTTCCAAAATGTTGTATGCCACACCTCTGGAAAAAAATCAGAAACCAACAGTGAAAATCAATCCATAATCAAAACTCGAAGAAAATCAAAACCTGACACACAAAGGCACCTTTAACAGGAAATGGCCTCAGCCCTTTGGAATTTATCAGGTACTTTCAAATTATCTCTAGATGTGGTTGCTTGATAAATCTTAATTACTTACTTGAGGCAACGAAGAATTTTTAAACACCACTGCTAAGGACTTGAACATTCATCTGCAGGTACTTATATGCTGAAAAGAACATTTCATCCATTTTAATAAAAAACTGCATTATATTTGAGTAATTCACATAATATATATTATTGGCATCTCAGTCTTAAATTATGTCTTCAAAGATACCCTCAGCTGGGTAAACGGCAAAAAGTAAGTCATCATTGTGCCAGTTACTAAACATTTTTGGTACTGTGCTTCAGGAACAATACCACAAACACATAAAAAAGCACACAATTTACATTAAACTTTTGGTACCTTGTTACATGCACAGCTGTCCTCCTGGTGGTTTTTTCACAGCCATCCTCTATGACAAGTTTTTGGAAAACATTTATCACAACGACCTTCTTTCATCTTCAACTCATAGGCTCTGTTGTACCTAGAAATTAAATATATTTCATCGTGAATTCTCATTTGTATTTGTATCTGTTTGTCTGGCATCTTATATGTAGTACGGTCCAGTAGGATTTTTTTTCCCGTTCTTATCAGGAGCCATTAAAAAAAAAACAACAAAAAAAAAACCTTGCAATCTTCCTGACTCCCAATCAAATTTATAATAAAAACTACTAACATTAAGACTATATAGTGGAGTCATTTTCTATCTGTTATTTAACACACCTCTGAAGGAACAAAAGAATGTGCTTGCTGCTTAATTATACTTTTTTTGGTAGTCAAAGTGATGAGCCCCCAATTTTAAATATCTATAATGACTTGAGGATGTGTTAGTCCTTTTGACCGGTTAGGCCCTAATACTTCCATAAATGATCTTTCCAAGCTGGAAATGGATTCATTAGCATGGGCAAAAATGATGGATATATTTATGATGCTCTTTTACTGTGGCAGTACAGATTTTAAGACATGATGGTCCTAATGAGTACCCAACCATTGCTTTTCTGCCTCAGAGCTTGACAAGAATGAGATGAGCCAGGTTAAAGGTTAGATATATAAAAACAAGTGTGCAGACCTCTAACTAAGAGCATTATTATGGCATATCTAATATAGTTTCAGAGCAGAGATACATTATGTTGACATCATTACTGGACACAGTCCTGTAGAATTAAGTCCCAAGTTGCCTGAAAGCATATTTATGTACTGCAAAGGGCATGGCCAGGGCCACAGATCATATCCTACAGAACCCCAGGAGGATAAATCATTGAACTGGACAGCTATTGGAAATGATTTATGAAGACATATCAAATGTTGGGCCTTGCAAGACAATTTATCATTTTCAAGTCTTGAAATGCTGAAATCTCTCACATAATATTAGGAACACATACTATTGGTTATAAATAATTCCAACTTGGAAAACTTCACTTTAATATATGATTCATGGCACTTCTGACAACTATTGATACATGAAAGTCCTATTTGTTTAAGGCCTAAAACAAACAAAGAATGTTTAGGGATATGTATGTATAATAAAACTGCTATCCACCCTACTCCCCTCAAAAAACCGAGTCTGGGAACAAAATCCCAGATGATGGGCACTTCAGGATGGAAGGCATGGGATAGGAAGGAAGGAAGGAAGGAAGGAAGGACTGGGATAGGGAAGCAAACAGATGTTATGGTATTGATAATATCCCAGTTCTTAAATGGATCAGTGGGCTTTTGTATATTTATTATGTTTAAGGACTTACATAATCAAAACTTTAATCAAACATTTATTTTGTAAAATTTAAAAAAATACCAACACTTAGCAATGAAAAAGTAGTATTCAAGCCGCTTAGGCCTCAAAAACGATGACTGTGATACCAAATATAAACTACCAGCCATCACATTTGCCTTGACAGTTAACCGTTGAATTGTTTTACATGAAACAACCTGTATTTCAAATTGGGGGGAGGAAAAAAACAAACAAACGTATGACGATACCAAGTCCCATAGACGAGGTTCATTTATACCTTTGCTTTTGAAGAGGCAAAAGTTCTTCCAGTCTCCCAGCTCTTGACCGGTTTCTTCTGTATTGTATCGGGAAATACACATCTCTGTGACCCGAAGCATCTAAGGGTATAGCCGGCATTTACAGCCTCAGGGCCTCCTATACTGTAGGGATTCTTCTCCAACTTCAATGCCACGTCTCCAGAGCATATTCACAAAGGAAGATCCGGGAACAAATGCCGACAATGCTCCACTGCGTCGAGAACTCATTGTTAGTAGGTAAACTGTGCTCTGTTAACAAATTTAAAAACCAATCACAAAGTCATGTCAAGGTTGTCTTGAGGCCTAAGATCCCTTCCCCCGCTATAGAACGTTTCCTTAAGGATAAATGAGCGCCCATTTAAGGGACCCTGAAACCATCTAGGCCGCACACAAAGCTTTACTGGGGATACAAAAGGGCTCCGGCCAAGCCACCCGCCGCGCCTTCCAGCCGCCTCAGAACCAAGTGAATCGCAGAAGGCCCTTACTTAGTTTGAGCTGAGAACAGTCTTAATCGGCGCTTACTAAGGAGAAGGGTCAGCTAAGACAGGTAACGGCTACTCACAAAATGCGACTGAGCAGAAGGCGCGGAGGAAAGCTCGAGGCTGCGTCAACTGGGGAGGCGGAGAGGAAGGGGCCTCCTGACATGACCTTGCGGCTGAGGCTGCGCCGACCGCTCCGCTGTGCCCGGCTGTGGACGGAGGGCACGGGGATGGAGGCCCCGGGCGCGGGACCCACAGAGCGAAGAGGCCCGAGGCGGACCCACGCGCTCTGGCTCGGAGCCAGGTTCCAGGCAGGAAAAAAAGACGAGGATCTAACACCGCAGGGACTGGTACTTGTCAGACTGGTACTCCCCCCCACCCCCTCAAAGAGCCCGGCGACAGGCCCGCAGGCGCTGCCGCCCCGCCCGCTAGGCCAACGGTTCCCGAAGCGCCTTCCTTCTCCCGCGGCCCGGCAGAGAAGAAAGCACCGCGGCCGGGAGGGGCGCTCGGCGCTCCGGCTCTGGCCCCGCCCCTTCCGGCTCTGGCCCCGCCCCTGCAGCCGGCGCCCTTCGGCAGCGCCGCAAGTTTACGTGGCCCGCAGAGGAGGCGCTTTGTGAATTTCCATAGAGGCTTTCGGGGCTCCTGAGGACCTCGCTGTGAGCTCTCCCCTTGAGTATGTAAGTGATTAGTCTACCAGTTTGTAATGGATCCAAGCAAGCAGAAAATGCTCTAAAAAGAAAGGGTCTCCCATTCTTAGTTATATTTGCTTGGTCTTCTACTTTCTCGGGTAGTTCAGTACTTTAAAAAGTGGTGGTATTGGACATCCCAATTTAGAGTAAGGGCATCTGGAATCGACCCCTTAACACACACAGAAGAACTAGTTACCAGAAAAAAAAGGAGCTGTTACATTTCCTCTATATTATAACAATAGATATTGTTACTAATTTGATTGATAGTAATAGTAGAGCGTTAAGAAAAAGCATTCATAAAGCAGTCACTTGCCTTGTTTTTATGAACATGTTATAATTTGCTGTTGATTTTGTGTTTTATTACGCTTGTTTCTCGCAATCACTGTATCTTGAGTCCTGGCTGCATAGCATTAGGCTTAGTGCTAGAGGAGAGACAGGCTGATGATCTTGTTTCCAGAAAGAATACATATGAAAGCATATAATTAAACAGTTGAATCCGTAAAAGACACATCATCCCTCCTGTATAAACTGGAAGTTGTTGACATATTTTAAGTCATTTAAAAATCAAAATGGAGTAACTATGGTTTCAGGCATTCAAAATTGAGCTGGGTGAACAGTGTTGGGTGTGGTTTCAGACATGTTCCTGCATCACTGAGAACTTCAGTTTTCTGCACTGTGTCAAACTCAGGACACCACCAGCTGTTTTCAAAACAGTATGTGCTAGCAGCTGCTAGCTGCAACCTCGTAGTCTCAAAGGTTACCCGCTACCTATGGCAGCTATGTAGTCATTTCAACGCCCAAACAATCCATGTTTATAGCAAGCACCCTTACTTCTTGCCAGCTCCAATCCTAATTCTTGACAAACAATTTATGTAATCTTATGGTTTTCTGCCTTTATGAGCTTCCCCCATTTTGTAGTATGGCAGAACACAGTTCAAGTGCTCCCTGGAGCTGTATCTCCTGGGCTGCAGTCCTAACACACCCCAAATAAACACCTCTTTATTTCAACCAGGTCTCTGTTCTTGGAATTCTTGGTTAACAAAATCCAAGAAATTGATACAAAATCCAGGGCAGAATATATTTGCCTCAAAGAAACATGGTGTGAAAATCTAAACCTAGCAAAACAAATTGTGATTATACTCACTTTATCAAAGAATTCATCTTTATGTGATAGGCTGGGACCTGGGACCCTTTAGCCCAGTGCTTGCACCTGAAAGAAACTATAAGGGACTAAAAATAACTGCATACTTGTGCAGTTGGGGCAATTATGAGTAATAAGATACAAATTGGCCACAAACCAACTGCCACTTCTGAGGTGCTGGGAGCAAAAAGCATGATCCCTGCACAGGGCACCACCAAGGGGGTGGGCAGACCACCTGAGCCATGCCTCCTGACCAACCCACAGACCCGCCCTGGTTGTTATCCCGTTTAAGCTCCCAAGCAGCTCCTCTCTGGGAGCGAACAAGGACGCCTGTACTTCTTTCGCTCCCTCGTGCTGCAGCACAAGCCCCAATAAAGCCTTGCCTGAAATTGTCATTTGGACCCTTATCAGTATCTATTGATTAAAGAGTCCAAGAGCCCGGGTTGCTAACATTTATATAAAGTTTTTGTTGAATGCTTTACAGGGGCTTAAAATTCTTTGTTTGAAAAAGACCGCCAATATCATTAGCACTGAACTTTCCTCTGAACCCCTTCGTGGGGCTGGAGTGTGACACAGTGTGCAGGGCCGAATTGTGAAGCTTATGATGGGTCATGGTGTAAGTTTTAGCCTTAAAAAATCATTAAAAGCACATGATTAGAGTTTTCATTTTAGAAAAATAATTATGGAAGTTTAGAAAGGAAGAACATATGTGATTAGGTGATCAAGTTGTGAGTGAACCAGACCTCAAAGAAAAGCAGATGGGCCTTACCATCATGCCAGCCAAGCAGGACATGGCCAATGTTTCCTTAATACACAAGGGATGGAGTGAAGGTAAGATGTCATATCCAAGAAGACCAAGAATAGGGGGGAAAATTCTTTGTTTGGGGCCCCAAGTGGGCACTGTTTCTTCCGTTAAGTAGTGACTTGGGCCTCAGCCTGCCATCACAGACTCCTGGAAGGACATTACTTCCACTACCTAATTTCAACATGGGCAGCCACCTTCACCAGGCCTTTGCTGGGTGGGCAGGTGTGGCAGCCACTATTACTGATTTGTCAATAATTTCTTGGAAATGACACAAAAGCACAGGCCACAAAAGAAAAACATAAATTGGACTTCACCAAGATTAAAAATTTTTGTGCATCAAAAGACACTATCAAGAGATTGTCAAAGACAATTCACAGAATGGAAAAAAATATTTGCAAAGCATATATCTGATAAGGGATTAATATCCAGAATATATGAAGAACTCCTACAACTCAACAACAACAACAAATTTAACCCAGCTCAAAAATGGACAAAGGACATGAATAGACATTTCTCCAAAGAAGATATACCAATGGCCAATAAGCACATGAAACGGATGCTCCATGTAACTAACCATTAAGAAAATGTAAATCAAAACTAATCTCAAAAAGTGAGATACCACTTCACACCCATTAGGATGACTATTATTTGAAAAACAATAGCAAAATAACAAGTATTAGCAAGGACGTGGAGAAATTGGAACCCATGCACCATTGCTGGTGAGAATGTAAAGTGGTGTAACCACTGTGGAAAACAGTATGGTGGTTCCTCTAAATGTTAAGCATAAAATTACCTTGTGATCCAGCAATTTCACTTCAGGGTATAGACCTAAAAAATAGAAAGCAGAGACTCAAATACTTGTACAACAGTGTTCATAGCAGCGTTATTCACAATTGCCAAAAGGTAGAAACAACCCAAATGCCATCAGTGGATGAATGGATAAACAAAATGTGGTACATACATATAATGGAGTATTATTCAGCCTTAAAAAGGAAGGAAACTCTGATATATGCTATAAGATGGATGAACCTTGAAGACATTATGCTAAGTGAAATAAGCCAGACAAAAAAAGACAAATATTGTATGATTACACTTATATGAGGTACTTAGAATAGGCAAATTTAAAGAGATTGAAAGTGAAACAGGAGTTACCAGAGGCTGGGGTGAAGAGTGGATGGGAGTTGCTGTTTAATGGGTACAGAATTTCTGTTTGGAATGATGAAAAAGTTCTGGAAATGTATAGTGATGATGGTTTGTGACTGAATTGTGAATATACTTAATGCCACTGTATTGTACACTTAAAAATTGTTAAAATGATAAATTTATGTTATGTATACTTTACCACAATAAAATTAAATACAAAATATTTTAAAAAGAGATAAAATATCCACACCTGTCACATGGTTTACCACATCTCTTGCTTCCCCTCTCTTGTTACACACCAGTCACCTTGGCCTACGCTTAGTTTTTGGAACATGCCGAACAATTTTCACATCTCAAGGCCTTTGCTCCTGCCTAGAATTCTCTTGTCCCAGTTTTCTGAGTGACTAATTATTTTCTTTGATCTCAGCTTCTATGTCAGTTTCTCAGTGAGGCCACACTTGCCCCACCTATCTAAAGTGGGTCTACTATAAAACATCCCCCTTTTTGTTTCCTTCGTAATCTGTAATGATACTCTAAAAAAAAAGATATACTTTTGCTGCCCTCACTGGAATATACATTCTGTGAGAGGAAAGACCTTAATCTGTTTTGCTTACCTTTTTATTCCTAGTACCTAATACTTAATAAATATCCCTTGAATGCAAAAATAAATGAATATGTGCTGATTTGGACATTTTTTCAAGATATATTAAATTTTAAAAGCTAGATGCAGAAGGTACTTAGTAAAATCCCATTTTTGGTTAAATAAAAAGAACATGCATTTATATGACTATACATAAAATATTTTTGAGAGGTAACAGAAGAAACTTCACAGTGCATGCTTCTAGGGAGTGAAACTTGGGGCTTGTGGGGAAAGTGATATTTTAATTTTTTATTGTATACCATTCTCTACTGTTTGGATTTTTATGTGTATGCAATTTTATAATTAAATCAAGTTGAAAAATTATTAAAGTAGTGCATTTTCTTTTCTGACTGCAAAAATATACCATTTCTAAGATTTGCCCCTTCAGCCGTCATTTCCTGACTGGCATCATAACAAGTGTTTGGTATTCTCCAGCAAGGAGCACATCCTTGGGGGTTGCTGGTCTCCAAGTTGCTGAAGTGAGTTAACGCTGCCAGTTGCAAATACAACTAACACCACTTCAAGGGAAAAGTGTCATGGTTTAAATATGATATAGTGGTTTATCAAAAGTAACTTTTTTTTTTTTGGCCACGCCATGCAGCATGCAGGATCTTAGTTCCCTGACCAGGGATTGAACCCGTGGCCCCTGCAGTGGAAGCGCAGAATCTTAACCACTGGACTGCCAGGGAAGTCCCTATCAAAAGTAACTTTTAAAAAAATAGCTATTTTTTGATAGTATAACTTGGATTATCTTAGAAAGTTTACATTTCTTAGATAGACATACGTGTGGATTCAGGGCATATAGGATATTATTTCCTTATAAGCTGTCAGAATCTATAGTCTGCACTTACACATGTAAATCTCATTAGTAAATTAATACATTTGGCCTTCAGTCTTTTTCATATTAGTGAATGACTTGGAGAACCTCCTGGTTCCCCTAGATGTTTGCAGCAAAAAATGAGGTTGGAACTGGAAGGAAGTTGGCTATAATAACCATATGCTTGTGCTTTCCCTTGCTCAATGGTAAGCATGTCAAAATAGAGTTAAGCAAGAGAAATGTAAATGACCCTAGTCATAAATGCATGACTTTCATATATATGATCCTTCTACCTCAGGCAAGATTATTTTTAAACATAATATTGACATTAAGATAATCATAGCATTTATACCTCTCGTCAAGGTTAAAGTTCTAAATCTGTGAAAAATACATTAAGTTGTCAGAATATAGGGCACTGATCTGAATGAAAGTTGATTCTTAAACACTTGAAGTACATGAACTTTACCGAGATAATTTCGGTGAAAATTACCTAAATTACTTATGATTTCTGCCCGGATCTAAAATAATGAGTGGCTTTAATTGTCAATGTGAGACCCTAGGGTTTTCCTTTTCTGTTTAAAAATTTAACTTTTATGTTACAAGTAAGCCTTGCAAACAACTACTTAAATCCTATGACAAATTCTGAATGTAATGGAATGTTATTAAAATTATTCAAGCTGACCAAAGGGACCTGAGGGGAAGTCTGCTAGGGAACTTCAGTGAGTTTTCTTCTTTGATGAAAAGGCACATGTGGGAAGAAACAGCTCTTCTTCCCCTAGATATGATCATCATCGATCAACGGTGAAAGAATTCCTGGCATCGCTGCAGCCCTCTTGTTAAATGAGGGGAGCTTCTGTTGATGGCAAAGTGGGAAGGAAAGGAACCAAGCAACTTAAAGACATCGAATAGTCACCAAGTTAAGCAGCCAGGGAGCCACTCCAGCTTCTTGTTATGTGAAATAATACACTTTTATTACTGTTCAAAAAAAATTATTTAAGAATGATTACATAGAGAGTTGAGAATGTGGAAGTAATTGAAAAATTCAAACTAAGGTTAAAGTATGATGTTATTTTACCTCAGTGATGATCTAATACAAATTATGTCCTGAAATTAACACCCCGTTAAACTTAAATACAGCGTAGATTCTGAATGTTTTTTCTATGATGTCTCCTTGTATTTATGCATGAATTTCTCTATGCCCGGTGGTATTTTGGTAAACAGGATCTCCAAAAAAAAAAAACAACAACAAACAAACAAAACCCCAAACCCCCTAAAACAAAACCCTGATTTGTAGCATTTGCAGATATCCACGCTATTAATACATTTTGGCAATTTCAAGCTACTAACAACTGGTTCACAAGATACCTGAATGCTTGAATAATTAACAATTAGCTTTCCCAGCACACCGTTGTCCCTAGAAGCTGAATTTCTGGGTTGAAGGATACATGCATCTTCATACATAATATAGTCAATTGCTTTCCAAGTAGTTGCTCTACTTCCTTGTCAAAACTTGCTCTTTTCAGAATTTAACATTTTTGTCAATATGATAAATATCAAATAGTATTTACTGTTATTTTAATTTGCATTTGCTATAAGGTTGAAAAGATAACTTTATGAATGTTTTGCTTTTCTCTTAAATTTTTTTTCACGTTTTTAATCATTTGGGTTTTCTCTTCTGTAAATCATAGCCTTCAGAGCTTTGCCCGATTTTTTACTGAAGTATCTGTAATTTAAAAAATTGATTTATGGGATTTCTTTCTATATTCTGGATACTAATCTTTTGTCAATTAACAGTTACATGCATTGCAAATAACTTTTCTCAGTCTTGTTTTATTTTTTAGTTATAGTTATGGTGTTTTATGTTGTTTGGAACTCTGTACTCTTCTCTCTGCTTAGGAATAGCTCCTTGGTACCCAATACCTCTGCATTTCTATGCAAGATTTCTGGCTACCCTTAAATCCAGATCCTTTAATGTACCTTTCAAGGTCCTCCTTGATTTGAAAATTGGGAATAATATAACTTATTCCTAGGATTGTTGTGAGGATTAAATGAGATAATATATGTGAAGTATCCATCTTTCTTCCCCAGGCACTTTCTTTCAAAGCAGCATGTTCTTCTCACCTGGTTTTTCCTATGCCTAGACTGCTCTTTTTGTCCCTCTTTGCCTTCTCAGGAAGCCTTCCTTGATTTCTTAAGACTGTGTCAGGTACCCTTATTGCCATCCCATAGCCATTGCCAGCCTTCTTCCCTGATAATGGAACCCTGATTTTATTTGTGTTGCGTGCCCAGTCCTTGGGCTCAGCCTATTATTTCAATCTGTTTGCCTGCTTCCGCTGCCTCCTGTGGTAGATGCTGAGAACTGGCTCACTCAGTACTTACTCCAGCCTCCTTTTATCTATGTTTCTGTACTTCAGAGGATGAAAATCTAAGTATTATATAGTATTCCAAAACTCTTTTGCAGCTTGGATTATGGATGTGAATTAGGTCCTGCCAATCAAATGCATCTGTGCAAAACCTGAATTCTAACTTGAGTTATGAGAGGAGAAAAGCAGGCTGCAAGGCATCCGTTGTGCTGGCATTTATGCAGCAAAGGCCGCATGTTTCTGGAGTCAGTCACTGCAGGGGCAGCTTCCACTGGGCTGGCAGAGTCCAGGTCACGGCAGAAGATTAACTGCTTTGGCAGCCCAGTTGCGTGGAATGACTTAGGAAATTGTTCCTGTAAATCCAGCCCGAGTTTGTTTCATCCCAATGATTCTGTAAGTCACTAATACCTTATAAGACACCTCTTTCCTTTTAAACTAGCTAGAGCAGATACTGCCACCAAACCCAGACTGATATTCCTTCCTTATAACTGAGGGTGACCTTGTGACCCACTTCTGGCAAAGGAGAAATAAGTAGAAGCCTTGGCCCCTGATATCTTTATGAAGCCATCTTACCAGCCCTGGACTGCCTACTTGTGGATTTTTTTAACATAAGAGAATAAAGTCCTAATTTATTTAAGCCAGTATGGTTCGGTCTTTCTTGTTAGCAGCTGAATGCAATTCCTAACTGATATAGTAAGCAATGAACAATGCCTGCCATAGTATTAAGAAAATATTTGTGGACCAACTGATGATTGATGAACAAAAGCACTGAAGCATGAAATAGCTCTGTGTGTGTGTGTGTGTGTGTGTGTGTGTGTGTGTGTGTGTTTACTACAACTTAAAGTATAAAATAGGCAGTGGTGGAGAACAGTGGGCAGTGATATAGGTAGGGGTTTCATAAGCCAAGTTAAGGGTTTAAACCTGCTCTTACATGATGGGGAACCACTGAATGGTTTTGCACAGGTAAATACATTACATCTTCAGGTTTGCATTTTTGATAGGTTACTTGGGTGCAGCCAATACAGAAGGCAGGGAAAACTTCTAAGTTTACAGAGTGTGGGTGAAAGGTGATGAATACCTGCAATAATTATTCTCACAGACTTTTGTGAATGTACGTATATTATTAGTGAAATTCTTCAATGTGGAATTGCTAAGTCAGAACGTGTACACATAAAATATTGAGAGATACTGCAAAATTGTATTTAAAAAGCTTGTATACTCCAACAGTGCTATAATCCTCATTTCCCCACCCTCACCAAAAACGGGTATTTTACCTTTGTGTCATTCTTTTATTTCACATTTCTCCATTTAATATTAAAGGGAAAAAAAGGCAGGAGGATAAAAATTACAAAGATTAATTTTCATTAAAAACATACATGCTCAAGCATTATGGTTAAAACAAGTTAACTCTAGTATGCCAGAAAAATTAGTCATCATCACTTACCCATTTACCCCCCAGTTTTACTGAGATATAATTGGCATATAACACTGTATAAGTTTAAGGGGTACAACATAATGATTTGATGTATATCAAGATGATTCCTACAAGTTTAGTTAACATCCATCACCTCACAGAGTTATATATTGTTTCTTGCGATGAGAACTTTTAAGATCTACTCTCTTAGCAACTTTCAAATACATAATACAGTCTTGTTAACTATATTTACCATGCTCTCTATTACATCCCCAGGACTTATTTATAACTGGACAGTTTGTATCATTCTGATAGGTGAAATATGTTATTTCATTGCTTTTTAAATTTATATTTCTTATCATAGGTGAGTTGTTTGTCTTTTCATAAAGATATTAGCTGTTTGATTTCTTTTTATGAACCACTTACTTATATCATTTGTGGAATTTTCTACTGAGTTGCTGGTCTTTTTAAATTCTGAGAGCTGCTTTGATATAAAGGAAATTACTACTGTGACTATCATCTGTTGTGACTTTTTTCTCTAGGTTTTTTTATTGTTTGTTTGTTTTTGTCTTTTCACCTTGTTTACGTTTTTTTCTTTTGTTTTATGAATTTATTTTATTATAGTCAAAATTACCCAGCTTTTCCTTTATGGCTTCTTGTGTTTTTGTGTCACGTTTCACCTTGCCATCTTTAACCTTCTTCTAACATCTACCCAGCCAGAGAAGACAAACCTGTCTTGCTTTGAGCTGCTGACATGTATTTTCTTAGCTATTATTTCACATCAACTTTGTGAGCCTAGGGGAAGAAAGAGATAAGGCAAGGGAAGTTTATTGAGGGCAAACACTAGTGCTTATTACAGTGAGTGATTGGCCTTGGCCTGAAGTCAGGTCTCTTTTCCAAGGCAGACTCTCCTGTATGTCCCAGAACATCACACTTGTAGCCTGATGGGACACGGGTGGAACAGGCCTCCTCTTTCTGAAAGGAGGATATGGAAATAGCTTCCTGCTTCCTACCTTTCTTCCCTCCCTTGACTCTCCTGTCTCTGCCATTGCACCCCACTTTTTTTCACTTGTTTATTGCCCACATTTCAAGAGGACTCTGGTCTAGGGGCTTACAGTCAGCAGGAGGTGCAGATGTGCTACACACAGAATAGAGACAGTCTTACATGGGCCTTTAAAAATTATATAACTTAATTTTAAAAATTTGACCCACATGATATACCCATCTATGTAAAGTATTAAGATGCCTTATAATAGCACACATTTAAAGTTTTTTAATTGAGTGATTTCAGAACTTATTTGAAAATAAGGTTTAAAATCAGTTCTTATTTAGACCTCACATTGTTTTAAATGGCCCCCAGTTTTCAATGGCCATAAAAACAGAGACAAGTGATTTAAGCCCATCCCCAGACCTCCCCATGGACATAGTTCTTGGTCCTGAGAGGGCAGGAATGCGTGTTTCTTCAGTAACATTCATGTGCACAGGAAATGACTATTGACATAATCTTTAAGCCTAATAGTTAAGATTATTCTTCAGTTTATAATTTAAAAGCTTCTGACAGCTAAATGCTATGGTATAATTTATAATGAAAGAGTTTGAGTGATTGAGGTATATTTCACTGAGCTGGTTTCTCTTATGAGTTGAAACTAAGACTTGTGTAAACATAGGAAGGGAAGCCTTTCCCGGGTTTATGCAGTTGGGCAAGAATATTTAATGTCCCTCATTCCCAACTGTGCTGCAGTACCATCTGTGCTGTACTCAAAGTTTATAGGAAGCAAATCTATAGGATTTAAGGGGCATTTATTTTTTTCAGTAAAACAGTCATGTATAAGACCACGAGCCACCAGTATGTAACAAAATAAAAGTACATATTAATTTTCTTTGAGATATACAATTTTATACTATTCCCCTAGTGCTCCTTTCAAACATTTGGAATCGTAGCTTTTGTATATTTTTGGTTACAATAACAAGAAAAACAAAACTAAAAAATCAAAAGTGTGTACCATGGAGAAAGACAGCAATAGTACACTACTAGTGGTAAGTCATCTGGGAAACTGTAGATATCACATCATGCATCAATAATTTTTTTTAAAAAAAAGAGTTTGTCATCAGATTAAGACAGAATCTGCCAATGCTGGAAGAGTTGAAGTTCATAGGTTTTCAAATAAATTACATGATTGATATAATCTGCAATGAGCTATACAGAGTTGGGAAAGAGCATTTAGATTAAACCCCTCTCTCAAAATAAGGTATCTAATACATGAATTTGGATCAGAAGCAATCTGTTTGACTTATCATTTCTTCTCCCTGCCAGCTAAGAATACAATTTTATATAAAGCCAGGAAGCAATTTGTCTTAAAAGATGCCAAATACAGTTCATGTGTTGATTTCTAAGGGAATTATGTTGGCCATGGTGGAGATGTTTTGTCTGTATTGGATTATTTCCTCAGAATGGCACTATTGACACACCGAGGACTAAAGAAGAAGATTAAATACTGCTGGAAAATATATATAGAATTAACTCTATACCTCTCCCCCTCCCCCCAAACGAACAAACAAACCAAACCAAAAAAGAGATCTTACTAGAGCTTGCATAATTTCTCTCTGATAATAACTGGTTAGTTGCTTTTTGTGAATATAAAATGAGGTCTTTTGAAAGAAGGATAAATTACTGAATAATTTAGCCTAAAAAGCAATTTCAACTAAAATACTGTGTATTTCAGTGAGGACAATCAGCATTTATTTATTTATTTATTTCGTACAGCTTCTTCTAAGTTTAAACAAAATCTCCATGAATAGATAAGAAAATTACTGTTTAGGATATCTGTAACTCTGCAGATTGAAGTAGTTGGGTCAAAAAACCCTTATCAAAATGTAAAATCAGTATTTTTTTTATCACCAAGTAACATGTGAAACAGATATCCTCACCTTTGCTCTATCCCAAACACCCACCTCCACTGTGGGACTTTTACTTTCCACTTCATTTCTTTTTGTTATTAAGTTGCTTTTTGTTTTTTTTTTTCTTTTGCAGTACGCGGGCCTCTCACTGCTGTGGCCTCTCCCGTTGCGGAGCACAGGCTCCGGACGCGCAGGCTCAGCGGCCATGGCTCACGGGCCCATCCGCTCCGCGGCATGTGGCATCTTCCCAGACCGGGGCACGAACCCGTGTCCCCTGCATCGGTAGGCGGACCCTCGACCACTGCACCACCAGGGAAGCCCAAGTTTGTTTTTTAAAACAGGTACGTATATACTTTCTTTTTTCCATTTTTATTTATTTATTTCACATCTTTATTGGAGTATAAATGCTTCACAATGTTGTGTTAGTTTCTGTTGTATAACAAAGTGAATCAGCCATATGTACACATATACCCCCATATCCCCACCCTCTTGCGTCTCCCTCCCACCCTCCCTATCCCGCCCCTCTAGGTGGTCACAAAGCACCCAGCTGATCTCCCTGTGCTATGCGGCTGCTTCCCACTAGCCATCCATTTTACATTTGGTGGTGTGTACATGTCCATGCCACTCTCTAACTTCATCCCAGCTTCCCCGTCCTCTCCACCCGTGCCCTCAAGTCCGGTCTCTACGTCTGCGTCTCTGTTCCTGCCCTGCCACTAGGTTCATCAGTACTGCTTTTTAAAATCCCATATATATGCATTAGCATACGGTATTTGTTTTTCTCTTTCTGACTTACTTCACTCTGTATGACAGAGCCTAGGTCCATCCACCTCGCTACAAATAACTCAATTTTGTTTCTTTTATGGCTGAGTAATATTCCATTGTATATATGTGCCACATCTTCTTTATCCATTCATCTGTCGATGGACACTTAGGTTGCTTCCATGTCCTGGCTATTGTAAATAAAGCTGCAGTGAACATTGTGGTACATGACTCTTTTTGAATTATAGTTTTCTCAGGGTATATGCCCAGTAGTGGGATTGCTGGGTCATATGGTAGTTGTATTTTTGAGTTTTTTAATGTAGCTTTACTGATATATAACTGACATACAATAAACTGCACTACAAGTATTTTTACAACCAGGAAAAGAAACAATATTTTAAAGTCTGTTGGAACTAGTTCTGCTTCTAAAAAGGTATTTCCTTATTCCTCCAAATTATCACTATAGAGGAATTGTAAATGTTTTTTTTTGTGACTGTTACTGAGAGAGGTGAATGAACTGACAGAAATTTAAGTGAGAACTTCCCTTGCAGATTATGGGATAATACTGTGATCCAAATATACCCCCCTCCCCGCCCTATTATATATACTTCACTAAGGACAGCATGCTGAAGAAGCTAATACCAAGTAGGTATCTATCTTCTAGAAAGATTTTCAAGTGTACCTTCATTATTTGTTAAATGACCATAGAGACAGATATAAATTTAGCAGACTAAATTACTTTTCAAATTAGTGCTTTATTTTATCTTATCCTTTATCTTGACCACGCACCATTAATCAAAACAGCATGCTCCTTGGAAACTTTGGGTGAAAATATGCAATTTCACCTCAGATTTCCCAACGTACCAAAAGCTGTTAGCATATTTAGCAATTTAATAAAATATTATGAAAACCTATGACAGAAATATAGTTCTTTGGCATTAAAACATTTGTAACTGGACAAGAAGAAATAAAAAGTAATACTGTTTAAGACAATGACTAATGATTTAACAGGAGGATTTAGAAAAGTCTGATAATTCAACAATAGTCATAATTTTTCCCCAGTTAAATGCTTTAACAACTATAACCAAATAGATTATTAGCGATAAAACCATTTTTTTCTGAAATTCTTGCTATCACATTTAGTGTCTACAGTTCCGTTCCAGGTAACTTTAAAGAAGTTCTGATTTCATACCTTAAGATAAAAGATTATTCTTAGCACTTTTTATTCCAATAACTTATGATAGTGAATGGCTGAATCCATCTCATTTTACTTTTTATTCCTTTCAATGGTATATGAGTAGGTAAATATACTCACAAATATTTAAATATACAAACATTTTTGCTACATATTAATATGTAGACAGCTTTCATTGTATGGCTTTTCTTTTAAAGACATGCTTTGGTCACATTACAAGGAGTATATTCACATTAAAATAATAAAAATTACAAACTAACTATAAGACATGAGTCAAAACATGATCATCCTCGAATCAACTGAATGATAGTTTTTGCCTTCAGATAGTCTTTTACTTCATTTCACTGCCAAAAGCTGGAGTTAAACGGAGGAGAAAATGAAATGGTGGTTCAGCTGCTATCTTAATTCAACCAAGTCCATTCATACACATTTCTATTTAATAATCTTGGATGAAACCCAGCAACTTTAAAACTGTGGGTTATCGAGAAATGAATGAACTTTACACCTGGACAGTGGACTAGTAAAGAGTGAGGAGGAAAACAAGAAAGGGAGATAAAAGGGAATCTAAATCAGCAAAGACATGACAAAAGAGACTGATGATTTTTTTTTTCCAGGTGTCTCTGTTGCACCCTGTTGTTCTGAGATTCAGTGTGTTCCCTGACAAATGTCTCCACTTCATAGCTAGGACCCCCAGGCTCCTGGCGAAACTGAAAGCACTGGTTCAGTCAGGCAGAACAGCTGCTCCCTGGGCACTTCATGTGCAGGGCAGTGGGAGAGGCCCATAGCAGAGGGCTTTCCTTGTTTGTAGGTCCAAATCAGGGCATCCTGTATCACAGGATGGCCACTCTGTGTCCTCAGACCCCCTCAAGGTGCAGATCAGCGCCAGAATTCCCAAATCAGACAGGATTTCTCCCATTTCATAAGGGCCAAGTAGGTAGACTGTGAACAGCAACTGACATGGGGAGAAGGGACCTGGCCAAAGCTGTGACTGTGAAGGTCACGGGGGTTCGCTGGAGGCCCCTGACAGGCCTGAATGTGCCACTCTCTCTACAGGGCTACAGCTGCACCTGTTTACCTAGTCCGGGACCTGAAAGAGAGTGGGGTGGATATGGAGTGACCAAGGGGGAGGGTGACAAACCCTGCTGCCCAGTGACACCCGTCTGCTGTTCACACAGGGCTGCAGGGTTTCCCAATGCCTTCCACAATTTGGAAACATAGTAAGATATTTAATAATACTCTAGGAAGGTGGCCAAGCCCTGGCCTAGGAAGCAAACCATTTCTAATACTCCAAGTTTTCTAAGAGGGAAAAATAGTTATAGAAGTTGCTGCATTGTCATATTACCTCAACAGTCTTTTCACACATATTCAGCTAAAACTGAATAAATGATCTCAGACCTTCCAAGTGGAACGGCTTCTTAGACCAATATTAAGCACAGACTGGTTTTCACAAAAATGAAATACTGGTGTTTTACAAACCCAGCTTTTATTTTTTTTAAACCAGGAAGATTGTATACATAGATATTAGCTTTTCAGTTTGTAACAGATATACTACAGAAAATGTGTGTATTCTTTGGATACATACACAATTCTTTGCTTTCCTATGCCTCTTTCTTTTTTTCCATTAGTTTCTCCTGCACTATATAGTAGTGACTCTCTCACACTGAATAGATAAGCTGTGTGTTTTACATTATTATTACATTATTTACCAGACTGATTATTTCATTCCACATTTATTTAGATTAGATAAATCTGAACATCCAACTATGGATTCCATGTAAACTTTCAGAAATGATGTTTGTTAGGTCTGATGTAATAAATATAGAATTATTTCATATCATTTAAAAACAACGACATCACTTTCTACCAGCCCCCCTCAGGGGAGAGCCTAAGGCTGTGAGTCTGTTGGAATATTGTCATGATTTATTTTTTCTCCAGAGACAGAATGCTTCAGAAACTGACCAGTAGCACCAATGTACAATCTTGATCGCATGGGCCATTTCTGAAAAAGAATATTTAAACAAGAATCCAAAAGTTAGTATCTGTGACAGATATAGTGTATAATAGTAATATTAAAAATTCCAAATACCTCAAGGCAAATGCAATATCATGTAGCTAGTAACAATGATAATTATGAAGTCTAAGTGATGACACGAAAAAATGTTAATAATAAAAGTAAATAATGCTAATAATAAAATTATTAGTGCTAATAATAAAAGTAAAAACATACCTAGACTTTGATTATAATTATATGAAATAATACGTGTGCATGTGGACCAGAACTGCAAAAAATCATGGAGAATGAATATATTTAAATGTAGGAAAATATATCTACCCACAATGTTTTAATGTTAAACTAAACCTAAAACAAAATTAAGCCTAAAACAAGATCCCTGGCTTTAAAAATATTTTTAAAAGTTATATGTAGGACTTCCCTGGTGGTGTAGTGGTTAAGAATCCACCTGCCAATGCAGGGGATACAGGTTCATCCCTGGTCCAGGAAGATCCAACATGCCACGGAGCAACTAAGCCCGTGCGCCACAACTACTGAGTCTGCTCTAGAGCCCGCGAGCCACCGCTACTGAGCCCGTGTGCCACAACTACTGAAGCTTGCACGCCTAGAGCCCGTGCTCCGCAACAAGAGAAGCCACCACAATGAGAAGCCCGCGCACTGCAACGAAGAGTAGCCCCCGAGTGCTGCAACTAGAGAAAACCCGCGCTCAGCAACAAAGACCCAACGCAGCCAAAAATAAATAAAATTTTTTAAAAATACTAAAAAAAAAAAAGTTATATGTGTTAAGTATTATGCATCTACATTTGTCAAAGGACTACAATGAAAAGTGACTAATTCGACTATCTAAACATTTTATCTAGCTAAAAGCAATTATCTTGAAGTTGCACATATTAGAATGTTTGGTGTTACATAGCTAGAACATCCAGGTTAAATGACTGCTTGTAGTGGCATCACACAGCTCTAACCTTTCAGTAATCATCACATTTGTATTCTGATTGTGTCTTTTCTAAATTTACCTTTAAAATGGACAGCCTCTCAAACAATACAATTAATTTCCAAACAGGCATGATGATGAAAAAATATACTACATAGGTAGTACTTTTAGGATGGACTTCCTTTTTTTTTAAGAGAGGAGGGTCATATAATTTTAGTTCTAAGGTCCTTGGAATACTAATCAGAGAAATAGTGCTTTTTTTTTTTTTTTTTTTTTAAATACAAAGATAAGTCCTTAGACTAAAGGAGTGCAACTCTTAAAGGTCAGCAGTGGGGTCCCACACTCTCCAGAGAGTAAATGCTGCTGTGAGCAGCAGGCTCTTTTCACCAGCAAACATTCATGGGCAGACTGCTGGTTACACAGCACCATGAAATGTTCTTAAATGCCTCGCAGATGATCCACGGTGCTCAAACAGAGGTACAATTATTAACAATCCAAAGTCCGTAAGAGCTCTGGGTTTTCAACACAAGTTGCATATTAGAATCACATGGGAGCTTTAAAAAATACTGATGGCCAAGTCACACTCCAGGCCACTTAAATCAGAATTGACCTCTTTGGAGAAGTATAAGGTAGAGTCAGTTCTTATCTGGAATAATATAAGCCTTCCTTATACTTCCGAATACAGTTACTGTCACCTAAACTGGGATTCCAGATGTAAAATGTAGCCACAGGAATAATAAGTAGGCATGTGATTTTTATTTCTCCAGATGGGATAAGTGAATTTAAGAGTCCTAAATTCAGATTATTCTGCTGGGAATCTACACTTTAACACAGATTAAATATAACATCTGTGTTATTTGGAATTTAAATGATCCATTCCTATATAATCTTCCTATAAACAAACTTGTATTTTATGTTTGATACAGTAATAAGACTGACACTGTGTTACTTATTTTTGCAAATCCATTTCAGGTTTTGTTTTTTTAAATCATAGATGTGAATTCTTGTACTTTCTGGGTATATCATGTTGATCCTATTCTTGGGATCCCTGCTACCAGTTGGTAACATTAAGTGTTTTAGAAACTAGCCTGGGATTTTTTTTATATGTTTGGATTTGGCATTGTTAGATCAGATTTAAGGCTTGCATTATACTGAAAAATCTAGTGTAATGGTATTATGGATTTAATGTTTGTGTTCCCGCAAATTCATTTGTTGATGCTCTAACGCCCAATGCGATGATATTTGGGGAGGTAATTTCGGTTAGATGAGGTCATGAGGGTGGGTCCCTCATGATAGGGTTAGTGGCCTTTTAAGAAGGGGGAGAGCTCCCCTTCTTTGAGAAAGAGTTAAGTCGGCCAGCTGCAAGACAAGAAGAGAGCTCTCACTAGGAAGTGAATTGGCCAGCACCTTGATTTTGGACTTTCCAGCCTCCAGAACTGTGAGAAAACAAATTTCTGTTGTTTAATCCACCTAGTCTATGGTATTTTGTTATTGCAGCCTGCGCAGACTAATATTCACATGTAGCAAATAGTGTAGCGCATAGGTCATCAATTTCAAGTGCAGAATTTTAGGCATATTATAAACCAGTGCTTTTCAATCTTTTACACTCCTGCCACATTTTCATGAGCATAAAAATCTCATGCTCAAACCTCAAATGTAATGTGAGAATTCTACATTTGAAAATGTAGATAATAATTTGAGAATGTGAATTAAACACAACTAAGTATAAATAAAATAAAAATACTGCTGAATGCTCCCTGTTAGTTCTCTCTGTTACCTGGGTTCCACTGTACTGAGAATCACTCTAAATCATGCAACCAAGAGTGGAGACAAGTGAAGGCATCTGTTTTTTACAGCCTTGCTAGTATGTAAGTAATTTATGAAGCAAATCTAAAAATGTATATGTGGATTTTTGCCTGATTTTTCATGGACTTAATAAAACTTCCCTTTTTAATAACTTTGTGTCCCTGGATTTTCAAAACGTTTTCAAATGATTTTATTCAAATGAATTTAATGTAGATACATACATAGTT
The DNA here is from genome assembly GCF_005190385.1 of Monodon monoceros. Classification (NCBI taxonomy): domain Eukaryota; kingdom Metazoa; phylum Chordata; class Mammalia; order Artiodactyla; family Monodontidae; genus Monodon; species Monodon monoceros. The sequence continues at coordinate 64,077,602 of NW_021703770.1, read as the reverse complement.
TTAGGAGTCAGAAATAAAAATATAAATACAATATTGGTTAGGTTGCATGTCAGCCTCATGCCAAAAAAGCCAGGTGACTGATTTACATTTCACTTCTCAATGGTCTGTTTTAGCATTGTGTAGATTAACACAATCCTGACCTCTACTTTACCTAGTAAGTCATACTTAAAATTATGTAGTTTCATTAGCTTAGAACAATCTAGCAAACTCATACAAGTAACCAGAACTGAACCTGAAACTGAAGACTAAAAATATGTTCCTGGTTTTTGGAGTTAAATGACTCCAAAATAACAAAACTTTGTATTTATTTTTTGAAATTATTGTTTATCTGTATTATCAACAATGATTCTCCAGGGGTAATGCAATTAATAAAGCCATCTGTGCTTTTCTTTCAATGTAAGTATCTGAAATATACCCCTGTTCCCTTGGAGAAGCACTGCCCTTTCAGACACTGGTGCTGATCAGAACTGCTCACATCCCACAGGGATAAAAACTGCTGTTTTAGGCTATGCCCTGGGATTCCAGTCTCTTAAACCTTCCAGTTTCATTTGAGGTACTCATAATGTAAATTCCCAACAATGCTAACAGTGCTAAATCCCCAATACTGATAATAAGAACTGATGATTCAAAATTATGGCCTTGAAATACTTGTTAATGGATCTTTGATCAAAGTAAAGACCCCCTTACATTGTAAGGCAGAAAAAGTCATTTTGGAACACTCTTTAACTATGTAAACCAAAAGGTACAAATAATCAGAATATCTTTATTTCTTTGGCATTAGATTAATCAATGATAGACTTAATTTTTAAGCATTTTGGTAGTCTCTGTAAAATAATGTGTCACAGGCAGTTTCAATTATGTATGTAAAATCTCTTTCCTCTGCACCTCCACTGCATATGGTTATAGCCTCTCTCATGGCACATACTACATTCTCTCTTATAATACTGTTATTTATATTTCTGTCTTTGTCTCTATTATATGCTCATTTAGGGCAGGGATCGAGTCTTACCCTTAATTGCATTCACTCTCCTAACAGTGCTTTGCACAAAGCAGGCACTCAGTAAATGATTTTAAAATAGACTAGTCACTTGTTCAACCATCATCAATTTCATTTTTAAGAGGTAATCTTTGGCTTTCTTTCATTATCCCTAGAATTGTATTTTAAAATGAAAATAATTAATTCAGAGGACAAATGAGATTTAATTTTTCTTTAAAGAGTTATATGACTACAAAAACATTTGGTACGGGAGTCAGGGCAAAAAAACTCTTGTTAAGCTTATTGTTACATGAAAATTATGGTTTTAACATTAGTCATTCAAAAAAGCACTGCAAGAAACTAAGGTGAAAAACAACTGGATTTCTCATCTGATTTCTCTCTCCCACAAAGAGGCATTTAACAGATGTCTTTTGTATTAAAGCCTACTTAATGTTAAAATAAACTTCCTTAGAGTATAATGTCAAGTCAAAAGAAATCTAATATTAATGATATATTTGAATAGCAATCTAATGTACCTAATATCAATCTAATATTAACAGATTAGTAGCATCTAATATCAATAGTAATACAAAACCCCTTAATTAATAATGAATAACTTTCCAGCTGAGGTTATACAACACATGAATGGAATGGAATAATCTATCATAATTATGAATAAATGATATTTCAAATTTTTATACTTAATATTTGAATTATTTTGAGTCTATCATCATGTTGATTAAATGTGCAAAGTAAAATTTATTAAACCTTACCACAGAATTTTAAGTTCAGTAAATATTAGAGGATGTACTTTACCCTTTATTGAACATTGATATGCTTAAGGCAAAGTCCTAATTTTGTATGTGTGTGTGTGTGTGTGTGTGTGTGTGTGTGTGTGAGAGAGAGAGAGAGAGAGAGAGAGAGAGAGAGAGAATGCTTCAGAATGGTGGAATCAAAAATTTGAATATTTAGTTTTAGAAAACATAGGGAAGGTGATCCATTTTGAACAGAAAACCTGATCAATGTAAGATTTGAAAACAATCAAATCTAGGAGAAAAGGATGATGCGAGTCTAAATACTGCAATATAGGTAATGAATCATAATCATATATACCGTATTAAACAAAAACCCTGACCACTCTACCTATATGTAATGAAAAAAATACAAGAGGGAGTCTCTTGGATAATTTTGTACATTATGTAATTTGAATATCTAATCAGAACACAACATATATGCCAACTTATTATGAAAATCACATAAACTCATTATAGTTTTTCTAACATTCTTGGTGGTTGTCTAGTCCATGATCGTTAACCTTCATTAAAACGGACTGAACATTTACTGTGTGGGGACGCAGAATCGTCTCCTTTTGTTTTTACCAGCTTTACAAAAAATTTTCAACATTGGTTTCCTAGGATTAGTTAGGGGCAGATACTTCCGTCACCCCGTTTAATTCCTGAAACTTTTCAAATATTTGATAAACACCACAATGGTAACGATGTAAACTTAAAACCCTCAAAGGTTCATAAATGTAACTCGGACACTAAAAATTATCAGGACGTGCAACCAAGCACCCCACCAGGCACCCGCAAGAAACTTCTCATCTAGGAAAGGAATCCTGTAGGTTGCATCCTATAAGGGGCTTGAGACTCCCCTACGCAAGCCAGCCCGGGTTTAAGCCCTCTACCTGCAAACCGTCAAGGAGCAGCCTTGTGCAGTGGGGACCTCGCTACGGGTGCCTTCGCGGGCCAATGTCGCTCTCCTGATCTGTTCCCCGCCTCACCCTGAAGGAGGGATGAGAGCTGGGCGGTATCTGCCCAGGCGGGGGCAGACCCCGCGGTCAAGGTGCCATGCTTCCGGCCTCGGCTCCGCAGTGCGCCCTGACTGCCTACCTTGACAGGGTGTAGGTAACCATCCCCACGCAGGGCGCCCAGTCCGGGATCCGCCGGTGCGTCGGCGTCGTCCTGCAGGCTGCGAGTGAGGTGCGCGATGTAGGTGGTGGCCAGTAGCAGCACGTCCAGCTTGGACAGCTTGGTGTCCGGCGGCACCGACGGCAGCGTGCGCTGCAGCTCCAGGAAGGCGTGCCGCAGAGTCTGCACGCGGCTGCGCTCCCGCGCCGCGTTTGCTGCTGCCGGCCTCCCGCCCCCCGAGCGCGCGCCGCCGCCTGGGCCCGCCGGCCCCGGTCCCGTCCGTCCCTGGCTCGAGTCTCGGGTGGTGGCTACCGGTGGCGCGGGCTCGTTGCTGGCGATCAGGTGGCTGCCTGCGGGGCCGCCGCTGTCCATAGCGGCTTCCGGCGCCGCGCGCCCTGCAAAGGACGGAAGGCGCGGTGAGGCCGGGGCGCCGGTCGAGTTTAACCCGGGGAGGCGCAGCCCTCCCGCTCCCCCTGCGCGCCGTGCCCGGCCGTCCGACATGGCTCCAGGCGATCTCAGAGTTGGGCACCTTTTGACTGGGGCGCTTTTGCCTCCCGGCGTCTGGGGAGAGTGGTGGGGCCCGAGTGTTCCTGGGCTGCTTGGAAGGGTGAGGAGGGGCGCGGTGCCGGCTTTACTTTCCGCCGACAAATTAATCGGAAGGGCTACGCTACCAAGGAAAAAGATTTCGGAAGCACAGCTCCGGTTCGGAACTTGTTAGCGCTTCTGGAACGCTATCCCGCCCGTCCAGCAGTAAAGATGAAGCTGGTCAACTCGTGGAGCGTGGCGGGAAGCCCTGCCAGGGCCAGCCGTGCCCACGCCGGCCGCCCTCGCACCATCAGCTCCCGAGGCCCGGGGACCTGAGGGGCGACGGCAGGAGCTCAGTGCAGTTTCTGCCGGAGGAGCGGGGGACCGGTGGCCTCTCACGGGACTAAGGCACCCGCTACCCCTCCAGGCCCGGGAGCAGCGCGGCGGGGGTCGGACCGGGGCCCTCACCTTTCCTGGAGCGGCCGTACGAGGTTCGGCTCCGCTGCGAGAGCAGGCGAGGAGCGTCGAGCTGGGTCTGCGTGGCCAGGACCGCGCCGGTCACTCCATCCTCGTCCAGCCGAAGGCTACGGCCGCTTCCAGCCTGGGCCGGACGCGCCTTTTATGCGGGCTTCTGCGAGGCGAGGCGTGCGTGCTGGCCAAGCTCGGCGTGGGATGACCGCAGAAGGGCCAGCTGACGTCCGCAGGCACCTGAGGTGCCGTGCTGGGGACTCACTCCTCTCCGAGCAGCCCGTCCGCCTCGGGAGAGTCATTAATGCAACCGTCCGGCGGGGAGGGGCCGGGCCAGAGGGGGCGGGGCGTCTTCTTGGCCCCGCCCCTCCGCGTCCAGGTTCTCCCCGGGGCGGGACTCCGAGAGCCGCACGTCCAGCGCCCGCGGGGTTGGCGGCCGGCTGGGCCAGAGCCGCGGTCTGGGCTGTAGGACCCCAGCGCGGCCTCGCAAGTTAGCTCGCCTCGCTGCCGCCCTTCCGCCTCGGGCCCAGTCTGAGCTCCGGCACTTCCAGGCCGGCGCCGAGCCGAGGCGGGAACGCGGCCGTTTTGTTGAGCGTGACGTAACTTTCTGTGAGGAACTGTGGAGTGTGCCGCCTCGAGGCGCTCACCTTTCACTCTACCACAAGGTAAATGTCTCCCGCTGCCCTAACTGCTTAAAGCGTAGTCCCTCCACCCTCGGGATTCCGTGACCGGTTTACTGAGCCGCCCAGAGATAAACTGCACTTAGCTCGAGCGCGCCCACTGTCTGTGGTACCTTAGGAAGTTCCCCAAGTCGCGGTCGCTTCTCCCCGAGGTTCCGGCGCCTCACCCGTCCCCCAGGGGCCCCCGCTTTGTTTCGCTATTTGGACGGATTTGGAGTTTCCCTGCGGGGAACTCGCCTGAAGTGTTTAGCCCTCGTGGCCCCCCCGGGGAGCGGGGCCGGCGGCCGTGCGGGGAGGGGCTCTCTCCGGCCTCCTTGAGAAAAGGGGGCGCTGCCCCGCGAGGCCCGTTCCCAGCAGCCCAGGAAGCCTGGGCCCTGGACACCCCCCGACCCTCTGTGGCTTCTGCCCGTTTGGACCCATCGCCTTCAGAGGTGAAGTCTGAGCGGACGCCCCGTATTTCCCAGCGACGTGATTAGTCCATCCTTGAAAATAGTGCCTGCGTGGGGAAGAGCAGGACGTTAAAACACCTTCTTTGCGGTCAAGACTGAATATCGAATTTAAAATAGCATTAATGAAACCGCTCTTGTATACCTGACATAATTTCATCCTTTACCATAGATTTTAAAATTGGAGCTACCGACTAGTGCATAGTAATGGTGGCACTTATTGTATTTGAGTGTAGAGTTCCACACACTTTAAGTATACTAGTGAATCAAAAGAATCCTCAGGTTTTCATCTCAATTCCCGTTCAGTAACTGTAGTTCGATTTACACTTTAGAAAGAAGCACACCAAAATACTATTGGTTCAAAAAAGGATTACTTTCTTTTGGTGAATGAGAAAGCACACCTTTATTTCCCCTGTAAATTGTATGTAATGAGGAATAAAGCAGTTGGAAAGCACTGTTTCGGATTCTATAAAGAAGCAAATCAAACAAGAACTCAAAAGGTTCTTCTTATATAATGAGATGCCATAAAACTACAAACCACAAAGGATGATGTTGCCTAGTAATACTATAAAGGTAAAGAGTCACACGTTTCAGATCGCTTAAGGCTGAATTTACTGGTTTTTTACAAACACATTTTTTTTACTTTTGAGTTATGAAGAAGGTGAGGTTCACATACATCATTTTTTGTCAGCAAGCTTTCAGATTCCTTCAAAGAGAGATTCCTGTATTGACAGAGAAAAAACAAAACAAAACAGCGTTTAAATTATTTCAAAAATGAAAGTTATCCACAACAGGTAGCAAACATATATAATCTAGGACACAATAACAATAGTGAAGGCTAATGATTAGTTACTAAACTGTGCATCTTCTCAGGCTTGAAAGGAAGCAGAAACAGATTTTTTTCCCCCTGAGGAAGGGAAGAATGTGGAAAATCTATGAGTTGGGAGCGATGTGGAAATAAGAATACTGGAGGGAAGGTGGGCCGACTAGGGTAGGCAAATTAGGTGCTCAGGGCTCCTTATGTTTTGCGCCCTGGCACCTCACACACCTCACCCTAGCCTAGCCTGCTAGAGTCTCCTGCTGCTTTAGGAGGTGGGGTGGAGGTGCAGGCACAGCAGAGGCACTTCACTGCTAACAATGCCTGGCCAGTTGCCTGCTGAGTTGCCCAACAGTCAAGTTCCAAAGAAAGGACTGATGTAACAAGACCAGCCACTGCAGGCCACCCCCCTTGTCCTATCTGCTGCCACTCTAGGCAGCATCTCCGAATCCTCTGATGACTTTAGAGTAGTCCTAATTCCTGCAAGAAACCAGTATTTGCAATTAAATTCAAAATGGAAGATGAAAATCTTCAAATTTTCCACATTACATAAATTAGTAACAGGTACCTTATTTAGCACTTCTTAAGTGCTAAGTGCTTTACAAAAAGCACTTTATTTTCTCATTTTGTCTTTACAAAAACCCTTTGAGGACTTTACATTTACAGTTGAGAAAAATAAAGCTCAGAGGGTTGAAGTAACTTGTCCAAGGTCACATAGATAGTAAGTGGCAGAGACAGGAGTCAAGCCAGGCAGATTGACCCTAACACTTGTGCTTTTTACCATACGATCCTATTTACTATTTGTAGGGTGTTTCATTATTTGCAAAACTTTTTTTTTGTATCTGCTATCTCAATAAAGGGCATACTTTAACTTGACTCCCTATGGACAGTCCAAATACTATTTTTATAGTATGTCTTTCTTTGGAGTTCTTGTCTAATCTGGTTTTAGAGTGCCGTAGATTTTATCTCACTGAGCGTGATGTAGGTCTTAAAATCATACTTATCTTTTTTCTAAATGTGTCAAATAGTTTGGCATCTTATCTTTATATTGTAAAATAATCACACATACCAGTGAAGAAAATATATTGTTTTGTTATATATCTATATCAATGGGTTTTATAGAGTTGGTGCTTTTTTTCACCTGTCAACTACTTCCCTCATTGTTTAATTAAGGTATAATTTACAGACTTAAATTCACTCTTTTGAATGTATAGTTCAGCAGTTTTGAAAAACACTAGCAGTCATGTAACTGCTACCACAATAAAAATATGCAACATTTCATCACCCCCCCCAAAATTCCCTTGTGTTGACCCTTTGTAGTCAACCCCAGGTCCTCAGCAACTACCGATATTTTCTCTCTATAGTTTTGCCTTTGCCAGAATGTCATGGAATCATACAGTGTGTAGCCTTTTAAGTCTGTATTCTTTATTTTATCATATATATTTTTTAACATCTTTATTGGAGTATAATTGCTTTATACTGTTGTGTTAGTTGCTCCTGTATAACAAAGTGAATCAGCTATACGTATACATATATCCCCATATCCTCTCCCTCTGCGTCTCCCTCCCACCCTCCCTATCCCACCCTTCTAGGTGGTCACAAAGCGCCGAGCTGATCTCCCTGAAGTCTGGCTTCTTTTGCTTAGCATAATGCTTTTGAGGTCCATCCATGTTTTGTCATGTATTGCTAGTTCATTCCTTTTTAATACTGAGTAGTAGTATTCCATTGGATGGATGTACCACAGTTTGTTTATCCATTCCCTAATTGAGAGACCTTTGGGTCGTTTCCAATTTTCGGTGATTATGAGTAAGCCACTGAAAACATTAGGGCTCAGATTTTTGTGTGAGTATAGGTTTTCATTCCACCTGGGGAAATACCTAGGAGTGGGACTGCTGAATGTGGTGTGTGTTTAACTTTGTGAGAATATGTCAAACTATTTTCCAAATTGGCTGAAATATTTTTTGCATTCCCACCAGTAGTGTGTGAGAGTTCCAGTTGCTCCATATCCTTGCTAGCATTACTTGATTTTTTTTCTTCTTATTCACTTTAATGGACATTTTTAAAGAAAAAAACTTGATCCAATATTTAAAACATTTTAAAAATCAGATGATTTCACAATCTAGATATCTTGCTTGCTAGCTAGTCTCATTTCTCACCTCCAACATGTCTGCCTGGCTATACTGTTTTGGAGCCGAGTAGCTGCAGGCTGCAGTTGCCTTTAGTTGGACATATGCTCTCCAGTTTACCTCAGTCACATTCTCACCTGCTTCCCTTACTTTATCTGCCTGTACTTGAGGGTGTTTTTGAGACCCCCTTGCAGTGTAGTTAAGAGCTTGGCTTTTGCAGTCAATGACCTGGATACAAGTCCCAGCTCTGCCTCACGGCAGTCCTGTGACTTTGGGCCCCTCTGACTGGGCTTCTGCAACACTCATTTTCCCCATGTATAAAATGGGGCTGATAGTATTCTTATCTCAAAGGGTCCTACTGTGTTTTATAATTTGTTTGGGTAATGAAGACTAAGCTTTCAAAGTAGACATTTTGAAATGGAAAATAACTAATACAATTTTTATAACTTAGATCTTACATAACTCTTGTTCACAGAGTAAGCCATTGACAGAGTTGAGACTAGAAGTCACAAAAGTGAGCTTACACTGTTCTAAAGAAACACTATGTCGCTCACCACTATTGCTGTTTTTTGAGGGAGGTGGGGGTTGTCCTAATTTCAAAGGGTTCTTTGAGAACTGCAAACCAGAATCTTAATGTTATATCTACGTTACTGATACATAAATTTATTTTGCATATAAAAGTTAATTAGAGGTTAGGTTGAACACAGCAAAATTGAAGACATTTAGAGCTTTGCAGATGAGTTTATATAAGATCATTCCAGAGTTTTCATGACTAAAAGTCTTATCTAAGTTTTAAAAAATTCTTCTTGAAGCACATAGGAGATCTGTTGTTACAACTGTTCAAACATAACCTTAACAGTGGTAAAAACAAATTATTTGTACTGTTTTTAAAGGTCATTTTTTAACTCAAAGAAACCTAATGCTTCCATATTCTAACTAAAGGTAGTAGGTATTTTATAAGTAGTTAAATAACATACAGTGAACATTTCCTATGAATTATGGGTCCCAGGGATTCACATTCCTTAAAGGTATCTGAAGCTAAGGGCATTCTAACCCATATAGAAAGTTATTTTTACATTAAGAAAAGAGATGGATTGACTCTATTGATATCGCTTAGGCTTGAAAGATAGTTAATCAAGTAACAGTTTGCTTTTTTCGTTGTACAGTGCTGTATTCTCAGTGGATCTTATTTACAATATATAACTGCATTTAATGTCTATTTTTAAATTACTAAGGCTCAAGTACCTCCTAGCATGTTTGAAAAGAGAGGAAACATCTGTCAGAAGTATTTACTGTGACAAACATAGAAAGAAGCAATATGTGCACATTTTTTGTTTAATACATATGTTATTTTTAATTGAACAGTGAAGGCATTTGTTCAGAATCAGCCTTTAAATAAAAAATAGTGTTGAACTAATCTTTAATTAAAGTGTACGTTGATAGTATCAAGTTCAGTTTGAGGGTCAAAAGCAACGTCAATGAGTCTGACTTTTTCCTCCCTGTAGGGAAAGCAGGCTTGTGTAAATATACATGAGCACAGACTGCATGCATTTATAAAGGAGGTGGAAAACATTCCCCTGTCATTGGACAGATTTTGCTTCACTGTGTTCCACATAGGATACAGGCACAGCTTTCAGTGTGTAAACCGTAAAGGAGTGTGGGGCACATACTTTTAGCGTTTTGGAAGAAGCCTCTAAGCTCCTTTCCACCTCTGAACAGGCTCCCCACCTCGAATCTTAAATATAGACTGTAGGGGACTCTTCTGCTGATGCCAGCTCATTATCCTCCTTCAAGTAATTAAGGGAAGGAATTGGTTTAATCAACGTTTTTAGAAACTAAAAATCTGTTCTTTACATTTGGGCCGCATATTTTGTTTTTAATACTTTACTAACCTTCTAATTTTATCCTCATTGTCTCTTAGCCTTACACTAAATTAGTAAAATGTTAGCAATAGGCATACCCTAACAATCTATTATCAAGAGCTTAATGAAATTCTGTAATATATTTGGTCATCTTTTATTAAAGAGAGGTAGAACTGATATTCCCATTTAATAAGACTTAGATCATTTGTGATACCAAAACAATATTTTGGCATGTCCTCAATGAAAATGTTACATGAGGAAATAAAAAATATTTAAAAGAAAATGTTTTTGTAATACTTTTTCACATTATAAAACTTAGGAATCAGGATTGAACATAATAAACTTCACTGATAGTGGCAGAAGCAGGGCATTCTTTATATTATTCTCACAGGAACCCCTCTATTCTGCTGGTTTCTTTAGGGTAGCCTATCTTAGCAGTACTTAGCAGTTAAAAATGCATTTAGCTCTGTGTTTAGTGTTCCTAGTTAGGAAAATGAGAATATAGTGATTTGTCAGTGCAGTCCAAGTGACTAGAGTTTTGCTTGGGGCTATAGAATATGTGGTATGTGCCATAGCTCGCAACTGATCTAACAGTGTGTGTGGCAATGTACAGATTTACCAATATTGTTTTCTGAGGCTATGTTCATTTTTATTATTTTCTTTTCCACCTTGATGATATACTAGCAAGACCTTTCAAAATGCTTGGCAAAGAAACAAGACTCAAGAACACTGTTGTGGAATTGACGTGAGTTATGTAAATCTTTAAGAAACTAGGGCTTCCCTGGTGGCGCAGTGGTTGAGAGTCCGCCTGCCGATGCAGGGGACACGGGTTCGTGCCCCGGTCCGGGAAGCTCCCACATGCCGCGGAGTGGCTGGGCCCGTGAGCCATGGCCGCTGAGCCTGCGCGTGCGGAGCCTGGGCTCCGCAACGGGAGAGGCCGCAACAGTGAGAGGCCCGCGTACCGCAAAAAAAAAAAACTGTTGGGGTGCTATGAACAAACTGGCTATGGTTTTGATGGCAGTGATAATGGACATAATCAGTAAGGCAAATTCTCAGACAGCCTCTGTTTTTTATGTGTGTGAATGGAGAGGAGGCAAGACCAAAACTAGGACTCCTTATATATCCTATCGCCTCTCCCCAGATAAAGCGTTTTCCAGACTCATAGGACTCCCTCTCCCTTAAGCCTCTCCTGGCAAGCCTAAGCCACTCTTCAGGGAATGGGGGTAGGGTAGTGCAGCACTGTTGTTCATGGGTCTTCTTCAGGAGGGCTCCATTAAGGAATGCTAAATCACCATCCCTTGACTGGACCCTGCAAAGAGGGTCTCATGACAAACCCACGTGACCTTCATCAGGCAGTTCTGGAAAAAGGAAATCTATTCCAGAGTACATCCACTGGCTCTGATTGCTTTCTCAATGAAATACACTATTGCCCTTTATTATATTGTAGTGACTACTATGGTATGATTGGAAAGATCAATAGAGCAATCATTGTATTGATTATAAATGAAGAAAAGTTGAATGGATAATTTGTAAGATGTATGAGGATCTGGTTTATAACGCCCATAGCATTTATCACAGTATATAGTAGTGGTATCACATTTGACTCCCACACTAACTTGTTGCAAGATCTTTGAGATCAGGACTATCTCATTTGAGTTTTTATTGTATTGAGTATTGTCTGGCATATAGCAGGTGGCTGTTAGTTTTATGAATAAAGGAAGTTATTTTCTGGTATGATTTATCTTTACATCAGAGAAATAACATCTTTTTTAAAGATTAAAAAAAGCAATTTTCTTCTCATTAGGAGACTCAGAGCTGATTCATAATGAGCTAAATTATGTATATACTCAAGGTTTAGAATAGTGATTCTTAAACTATTTTTTGGATCATAAATCTCTTTGAGAATCTAATGAAACTTCTGATGTATCCTTCAGGGACACCAGATTAAGAACCTTTGGTTTGGAGAAGTGGTGAAAGTAGCCTATCTCTGCAGTGCTCTGGCTTCTCCTTCTTTCTGCCACCAGATGCCCTGCTGTAGCCATCTACTCACTAATGGACCACCCATTATCATCTGGGCCTCGGGCTCCTTTGATATGATCCCTGCTCATTCAGACATCTTTACATGCTGCTTCTGGGACTTTACTGAGTCACCTGCCCTACCTCAGTAGGTGTATCTAGTCTGTGACTCCCAGCTCTTCCTGAATCAACCCTTCCACTGCAACTTTATGACTGTTTGGGCCGATGAACAATAAACTCTTTTTTTTTTTTTGGTGCTTGGTCAAGAAGAATTGAGAACAGAGAACGAGGAGACAGACGGAGGGGCTCTCTTCCTGTGTGCTGTTGACAGTGAGGGTGTCCCATCCTCCCCCCAAAAGATAAATCACACACAAAAATATTTGAAAGAACCTACCCCACGTCTTCAATAATTTTAGGGTTATCTTCTTGGGAGCTTTCTGGAGATGCATTTCCATTTGCAAGGCACCTTTGTGTATCAGAGAAAAAAACTAATTTTGGCTTACCCACCTGTGGGTAATAAACAGGAACTATGTGATGCATTGTTTCAAAGTTACCTGTAACATACAAAGAATTAAAAGCATTCTGCTTTGAAACTAATAACTAAATTGCAAACATGGCATAGAAAAGCATTAGACTATCTAAAATTATGTTTTATGAAATGGAATTAGATGAGGTTATATAGATCCACAGCAAAACCAATAAAAAATTAATATCCAAGATAAAAATATCACAGACTTTCATACATGAGAACCTACACAGCAAAGTTTATGGTCAACTCTCAGAGACAAAATGGGTATACCAACATTAATATAAATATTAACTGCCCTTGCATTTTGCTGTTATGAGTTTATTTTTTCAGTGTGTTTAACCTCTAGGGAGTGGATTAGTCAATTATAGTTTTTGTAATATGTTCATACCTTTATTTCCAAACTTAACATTCCACATCATTTCCCTGTTTAAAGATCCTCCTTCCTTTCCAGCAATGATTTCCTTTCAAGTGGAGACTGCCTTATTTGCCTCTAATTCCCAGGGCCTAGCATAGTCTTGGGCACATCTAAGATGCTCAACAAATGTTTATTAAATGACTAAATGAATATTTCCATTAAAGCACTACAAAAGTAAATGCTGAATAAAACAAAACCAGTTCAACCAAAAAAAAAAAATGCTGAAGGGCATTCGGATATTTTGAATTTTGTTAAAGTGTTTGACTTTGCTTCTAATTTTGAGCTATATAGTTGTGTGACTATATTTAAGACAAGATTGTTTTATTGTAACATCCTTGAAGTCTGAGGTAATTTTACCATATAGAGCTCCAAATTTATAGGGCTACCAAAAATATGTAGTCAGGAAATACAAAGATGACTATCTTCCTAAGAATTCCTGTTCACTTATAATGTATTTGGTTGTACAGAGGTATCTTTAAATGGTTCGTCTTAGCTCTTCTAAAGACCTGAAGGTATATTGTAGATTTAAAAATATACACAGTATATCTTCTAGACTTTAAGTCATTCTTTCCATTTCTCCTGAGTGGCAATAACAGACACTTTACATAAAGACTATAGTGTAAGCTATTGGCCACATACCTAAGGACAGAGTTATTGCGTGTTAAATACGTGTATCCAGGGATATCACAGGTTGTAAGCCTGGGAAGCTCAGAACTGTACCATTTGTTTGGATGGGGTTGGCAAATGTGTGTAGGTGGTGAGGAAGAAGGACATCTATAGATGGCCAAGAGAGAATAACTGAGTACTCCTGAGGAAAACTCACATAATTTCTATTACAGCTAGTCAGCTTTCAATTTCAATTTAATTTTAATTTAATTGACCTTACAGTCTATTTTTCAATATAGTAAATCATATAATCTATTTGAATACTTTTTTTTTTTTTTTTAGCGGTACGCGGGCCTCTCACTGTTGTGGCCTCTCCTGTTGTGGAGCACAGGCTCTGGACGCGCAGGCTCAGCGGCCATGGCTCACGGGCCCAGCTGCTCCACGGCATGTGGGATCTTCCCAGACCGGGGCACGAACCCGTGTCCCCTGCATCGGCAGGTGGACTCTCAACCACTGCGCCACCAGGGAAGCCCCCTATTTGAATACTTTTAAAATTTCAAAGTTCTTTCATAATATAGTCTCATTTTTCTCCCTAGTTCCTTTTTTGTTTATAAAAATTATATGTTTACATATTTACACATTTGCAGATTTTTCTAAATTCCCACCAAACTGAAGTGAATTTCTACATAGAGCAGACATTATTATCCTTGGGTCCAAGCATGATTCAGCCAGTCATCAGTAGAGTGGTCACTAGAAGCCAAAGCTGTTTGATGAAGTCAGATAACTGATTAATCACTGTGTCCCTGCTATCTTTGTGACCTTAGACAAGTTATTTCATCTTTCTAAAACTCAGCTTTCTCAGCTGCAAAATGGATATAATAATTATCTTTCCCACAAGTTAAAATGATTAAAGCAGTAGTGCGCATAAATATCTGAAATGTTTGGCACAATAAATATTAGCTCTCTTTTCTTCCCTTGCCCCTTCTTCTTGGCTTCCTAGACTGGAGTGCTTTCCATTTTAAATTATTAATGATTATCATGATAGCAACTACAACAAGGTATGAAATGATGCTTCTGTACTATATAACATTCTGTATGGCTTTAAAAAAAATTGTGGTAGAAACACTTAACATGAAATCTACCCTGTTTATTTTTTAAGTGTACAATAAATACATTATTGTTGACTCTAGGTGCAACTTTGTACAGCAGACCTCTAGAGTTTATTCATCTTGCTTGACTGAAACTTTATGCCTGTTGATTAGTAACTCCCCATTTCTCCCACCACCCATAGCCCTGGGCAGCCACCATTCCACTCTTTGATTCTATGAATTAGACTATTTTAGATACCTCATATATGTGGAATTATGCAATATTTGTCCTTCTGTGACTGGCTTATTTCATTCAGCATAATGTCCTCAAGGTTCATCCACATTGTTTCATATTACAGAATTTCCCTTTTTTAAGGCTGAATAGTATTCCATTGTTTGTATATACCTTATTTTCTTTATCCACTCATCTGTCAGTGGACATTTAGGTTTCTACATCTTGGCTATTGTGAATAGTACTGCAGTGAACATAGGAGGGTTAACATGTCTTCAAGATCCTGATTTCAGTTCTTTTGGATAAATAGTCAGAAGTGGGATTGCTGGATCATACGGTTATTCTATTTTAAAATATTGAGGCACTGCCATACTGTTTTTCACATTGGTTGCACCATTTTGCATTCCCACCGACAGTGTGCAAGGGTTCCAATTTTTTCCATGTCCTCACCAACATTTTTTTTTTTTGTCATTTGATAATAGCCATCCTGACAGGTATAAGGAAGTATCTCATTGTGTGTTTTTTAAAAAAATATTTATTTATTTATTTGGCTGTGCTGCGTCTTAGTTGCGGCATGCGGGATCTTTGATCTTCGTTGCGGCGTGCAGGATTTTTAGTTGCGGCATGCAGGATGTTTTTTTTAGTTGCAGCATGTGAACTCTTAGTTGTGGCACGTGGGATCTAGTTCCCTGACCAGGGATTGAACCCAGGCCCCCTGCATTGGGAGTACAGAGTCTTAGCCACTGGACCACCAGGGAAGTCCCATCATTGTGTTTTTGATTTGACTTTCCCTGTTGATTAGTGACATTGAGCATTTAAAAAATATACCTGTTGGCCATTTGTAGGTCTTCTTTGGAGGTATGTCTATTGGAAATGCTGTTGGGAAAATGGCGCCAATTAACTTGCTTGACAAAGTGTTGCCACAAACCTTCAATTTGTATAAAATGCATTATCTGTGAAGCGCAATAAAGTAAAGCACAATAAAACAAGGTGTGCCTGAAATCACTTTATTTATTTATTGAAATATAGTTGATGAACAATATCTTGCTAGCTTCAGAAGTACCATGTAGTGATTTGACATTTGTATCATTGTGAAATGATGACCACCATAAGCCTAGTAACCATATGTCCTCGTGCAAAGTTATTATAATATTGTTGACCATATTCTTTGTGTTGTATATTATGTCCCTGTGGCTTATTCATTTTATAACTGGAGGTTTACCTCTTAATCCCCTTCACCTTTTTCACCCCGCTTCCCCGGCAACCACTGCTTCTCTGTTTCTATGAGTCTGTTTTTGTTTTGTTTTCTTTGTTTCGTTTTTTCGATTCCACATATAAGTGAGATCATTCAGTGTTGGTCTTTCTCTTTCTGACTTATTTTACTTAGCATAATACCCTCTATATCCATCGATGTTGTCACAAATGGTAAGATTTTATTTTTAATGGCTGAGTAATATTCCATTGTATATATCACAAATCTTCTTTATCCATTCCTCTATTGAAGGATACTTAGGTTGCTTCCATATCTTGGTTATTGTAAATAATGCTGCAGTGGACATTGGTGTGTGTATATCTTTTTGAATTAATGTTTTTGTTTCCTTTGGGTAGATACCCAGAAGTGAAATTGCTAGATCATATGACAGTTCTATTTTTAATTTTTTGAGGAACTTCTGTACTGTTTACCATGATGGCTGCACCAATTTACAATTGCACCAGCAGTGCACCAGGGTTCCCTTTTCTCCACATCCTTGCCAACACTTGTTATTTGTTGTCTTTTTGATAATTGCCATTCTGATAGGTGTAAGGTGGTATCTCATTGTGGTTTTGATTTGCATTACCCTGATGACTAGTGATGTTGAGCATCTTTTCATGTGTCTCTTGACCATCTGTATGTCTTCTTTGGAAAAATGTCTATTCAGGTCCTCTGCCCATTTTTTAATTGGGTTATTTGTTTTTCTGATACTGAGCTATATGAGTTCTTTGTGTATTTTGGATATTAACCCCTTATCAGTCCTATCATTTGCAATTTTCTTCTCCCATTCAGTAGGCTGTCTTTTCACTATGTTGGTAGTCTCCTTCGCTATGCAAAAGCTTTTGAGTTTGATGTAATCCCATTTGTTTGTTTTTGCTTTTGTTTCCCTTGCCTGAGGAGACAGATCCAAAAAAATATTGCTAAGACCAGTGTCAAAGAGCTCACTGCCTATGTTTTCTTCTAGGAGTTTTATGGTTTTAGCTCTTACGTTTAAGCCTTTAATCCATTTTGAGTTTATTTTTGTATATGGTGTGAGAAACTGGTCCAGTTTGATTCTTTTGCATGTAGCTGTCTAGTCTTCCTCACACCGTTTAATGAAGAGGTTGTCTTTTCCCCATTGCATATTCTTGCCTCCTTTGTTGTAGATTAATTGGCTATATAGGCATTGGTTTATTTCTGGTCTCTCTATTCTGTTCCATTGATCTGTCTATTTTTGTGCCAGTACCATACTGTTTTGGTTACTGTAGCTTTGTAGTATACAGTAGTATACCCTTGAATGACACAGGTTTGAACTCCTCAAGTCCACTTTTATGTGGAGTTTTTTCTATAGTATATACTACAGTATTACACGATCTGAGGTTGGTTGAATCCTTGGATGCGGAACGAAGGATATGGAGGGCTGACTGTAAAGTTACATGCAGATTTTTGACTTTGGGGAGGGTCGGCACTAACCTCCTCACTATTCAAGGGTCAACTGTAGTTTGAAATCAGGGAGTGTGATCCCTTTGGCTTTGTTCTTCTTTCTCAACATTGCTTTGGTGGTACTTTGGCATCTTTGGGGTAATACTGAAAATATGCAAGTCCTTATCCTGAGTCTAGTTTTGCCCTTCACAGCCAGCCAGGTATAAGCAGAGGAGGAGAAATGCCTCCTGTCCATTTTATAGGTTTTAGATCTTGAGAAGTTCATATTGCCAACACAGTATCATCACTCATGTGAATATTGTCAGCTTAAAAAGTCCAATTCTTTGAAATAATGTTAACAGTTCATATTCAGGGGATACAATATGGCAAAATCATCAGAGCTTTCCATCTCTGCTTCTCTTCACCTCAACCTCCTTGTCCTAGAGTGATAGAGCTCCTAGGATATGCTATCTATGCATAAAGCCTCACTACACTGTTTTGGTTTCCGTTTCCCTATTCCCCTGGTCTCACCTCTTTCTGTGTCTCCATCCCCTGTTAGCTGTGGAATTAGAAGACCATTAGCTTTCAAACACTGTCACGGAACAGAGCAAGGGCCTCATTTCAGCCTTGTGGACTATAGAATCTGTGAAGAGTGAATTCTAGGATACTCCCCAGTATGCTAAAGATGATTGTTACACATCATACTTAGCTACATTTAGTTTCATTAGTTAGGCAGGGGAGGTTGGTGTGTCCTTGTAACACAACCTTAGACGTATTATAATCAAAATATTCAAATGTTGGGGTGTGTACTTAAGAAAGAGGACAGGCCACAGAGTATAGGGAACATATGTGGTTGTGATACATTTTTATTTTTTATCCTGATGAAAAATGTGATTTTTGCACTTTTGCTAAACAAATATACTTGTGAATTGTTTCACAAGTTACATAGCTGATTGTTGTTTCACCATTTACATAACTAGTGTCATGCACTTTTGCCAGATATAAAATTATACACTTTTCCCCACCCTCATGGCTGTCTGTTTATATAGCTGACATAGTTATACTCAATATGAACTAAACATAGCTTTTTTCATATATGGTAACTACCATTTTCATATATAAAAATTATAGGAAAAATTTCCTAGGAATTGTAAACAAGTTAAAAAAAAGCCCATAAAAAATCTAAACAAACCCCCATTATTTTTTTGTTTGTTTGTATATTTATATTTTATTTATTGAATCAGTGATAAATAGTAATAGCTACAACTGTGATCTAAAAATCTAACAAACTAGAATTAACGTTGGGTACATTTCACCATATTTGTTCCATTTGCTTTACCTTAAATAGAAATAGTTTATATAAAAATTATCTACTTTTAAATAAACACACTCTTTTTCTTATTTTTTCAGTGCTAGTTCATAACAACATTGTTTTTAAGACTTTTTGATAATGCAAAGCTTAATTTTAAATTTTGTAACAAGGATTCTAATATTAATGTGAACACAAAATCTTAAAACACACAATTTCAGAATTCAAAAATTACAAATATTCTCCATTCCATTCTATAGTTATGTGCCTTGGAGCACTTATACACACATGCATGTACCCACAAATCCCCCTTATTTCTGGTATTCTTTTTTGTTGAGTAGAATATTCTCTTTGCTAGTAGAAGTGATTAACTAATGAATGACAGTCTACTTACTTATGTGTGAGTTACTTATATCCTCGTTCTTACTGTTCCTTTTTTTGCTGATTTTCTTGGCATCTTTGGATGCTTTCCAATTCATTAGGAATTGTCTTTCCATATTTTTAATTTCTTTTCCATCAAGGAATTCTAGAGAAAATATATATGTTAAAAATGTAGTATATAAATGCTATAAATGTTATGTATCAATACAGCATGAACATTATAAATACAATATATAAATATTATGTATACACATACAATATATATACCTCTGGTTTAGGACACATGAACAGCTACACGATAGGCTGAAATAAATTTATTTTTAAAATACCTTATTTACACAGCTTCTGTTTTTGTTGAGCTTTTATTTATTTTTAATTATTTTTTCTGATTTCAAAAAGAATATGTGCATATTATAAACAACTGAAACATGATGGAAAAAACATAAAAAGGCTCTGTAATTACTATCCATATCTCTCCTTCCCATCACTAACAAAGGTAATCATTATAAACAATTTGATGTATGGTCACCCTTCTTGGATCATAAAGTATTTTAAAAAACAAAAACGTCATATTCAACAAAAATTAAATATTATCTATTCATTTAAATAATTCTATGATTATTCATAGGAAAAAGTAAAATATATTTTATGTTAATTTCATTAAGAAGTTTTAATATGTAACATGGTATTTTAAAAATACATACATTAATAATGCTTATTATATCCTAAGATATAGGATATAATAAGAATAATCGCATAGCTGGCCTCTTCGTTCTATGAAGTGAGATTTCAGTTATCTTTACATTTTGTTTTTTTAAAAAGTTTTGAAAATTGAGCATATTAAATAAGTTTGTGTGTTGTAAGATTTGGAAAATTCAAAGAAATGGAGAAAACAAAACATTGCCTGTATTCCACAACCAGAAATAATCACTGACAACCACGGATAACACTTTAGTATATTTCTTAGCATTGTTTTGTTTTCTAGGTGTGTATTGTGTGTATATGTGTGTATTATATAAAAATGGAATTCTCTATTTATACAGTATCACATCTTACTTTTTAATATTGTATTGTGAGCATTTTACCATGTCTTTCTTTAAACACAATTTTTAATGACTGATAGTATTCCAAGTACAAATATACGAGTAATTTACCTTTAAAAATATACATGACTGTTATTCCTGTGTATTCTCTGTTTCCTACTCTTGGCTGGTGGGGTAGAGGGTAGGTAAGGTGTGACTCTCACATACGTGTTTCGAAAAATCGTCTTGGATGTTTCTGATATACCTTCTGTCATCCCCTCTTTCCCCCAAGAGAACCACTGTACTAGCATTATGATTAACCAAGGTTTACTATAGCTATGAGCTTTGAAGTGGTTTTGCCATACGTTAGTTTTTATACTCAAGTACAGCATGTCATAGAAACACTCTCACAAATCTCCTCTGTGAGAGGGCAGTGATTATCTCTCTGATACTGTATAACTTGGTACCTATTGAAGAGCATTGGTCCATTTCCCCTTATATAGTGCGGATTCAGGAATGTTATTATTTGTACGGATCTCATAAAGGGACTCCCCACCTTCTCCCCTTTCAAATGAAAGGAACTCCTGTATGTTCTTAAGGTGCTATTTGGCAAGTGTCAAGCAATGAAAACCTTGATCAATTTTATCTACGGAACCAAGAGTCTCCGGATCTTCAGAGGATTTGTGCCAGTGAAAATTTGGCAAATGGCCAGCAAGTTCTACACATTTATGACTAACCATTTTTGTTGGTAACAGCCACATTTTCTTTTTAAAGAAAGAGTGTCTGATGTCTTAATTATTTCTGAACAGCAGATCTTTTTCATGTTTTAGTTCTCAATTTTAACTTTTGCTTTTATTAAAATATCAAATTTAAAGTTGACCATTTTTGTAGATCCAGATGTCATATTCATATTTCTGAAGGCTTGCTGATAAATTAACTAAAGAGTTAACCAGCTCTCTTTCTCTAAGAAAATCATATTAATATAATATAAACATGTACCCAGTGATTTGGACACCAATATCAGTCTATCTCTGTATTTCGGTTTGAGACAAACAGGATTTCTGTTTAGATCCATTTTCCACAGCTTCATCAACTTGTTCAGTAAACACTCCAAATCCTATCGTTAGAGAAGAAAAAAGCAAGACACAGGTATTTCATATTATCAATATTTCTTTCATGTCAGTTAACTGTTTTAAAAGGTAATTACTGTTTTCCATGGAGTTCTAGCTCAGTGCCAGGTACTTAGGTTACAATAAATGTTTCTTTGATAAAATAGTCTATACTAATAATAGAGAGGACTAAAGATGAGGCAAAAAGTAGGGTCCTGAGTTGGGGGCCACAGAACTCTACTGTCACACTCCCTTAAATGGACCCAACCTGCAGCTCAGAAACCACTTTGCCTCTGGCTATCCATGCTACAGAAGATGCCTTGTTCTTAGTGGAGCTTATGGAAGTTTACAGATTAAGGCCATTATGGAATAGTAAGTAAGCAGTCCATTGACATTACAAGCAACATTTATTGTTGCTTTTTCTTTTTAAAAATCTGTTAAAAAATATCAAAGGGAAAAATAGGAGAAAAAAAAAAAAACTTGTGTGCTTATCACCCAAAGATCACTTTTAATATGTTATGTATCCTTCTAGTTTTCTTTTTGAGCATAGGGATTTCCTTTTTAATTGTCATCATACTGTAGGTACAGTTTTGTTTTATGTACATCATAAACATTTGCATGTTTTAATAGCTCATAAGAGAATCAGCTTATTGATAGTTAAAGGAATAATTAAGTTATTCCATGGTTGAAAATCCAAATAAATGTGAGAAAAACAGATTGATCGCCTTTAAGAACCAGCTGTCTCAGTTTGCCCTCTTAACCTCCTCTCTCTCCCTATTTGAATTTTTTTCAATCCAATATCTCTGTCTCCAATGCCTTGTTTTTCTCTCATTCCTTTTCTTGCTTTCTCCCCTTCCTCATTTTTTATGTGTATATTTTACTTTATCTACTTTTTTTTAAAATTAATTAATTTATTTTTGGCTGCGTTGGGTCTTTGTTGGTGTGCGCGGGCTTTCTCTAGTTGCGGCGAGCAGGGGCTGCTCTTCATTGCGGTGCGCGGGCTTCTCATTGCAGTGGCTTCTCTTATTGCAGAGCACAGGGTCTAGGCATGTGGACTTGTAGTTGTGGAATGTGGGCTCAGTAGTTGTGGCTCGCAGGCTCTAGATCGCAAGCTCAGTAGTTGTGGCACATGGGCTTTGTTGCTCCACGGCATGTGGGATCCTCCTGGACCAGGGCTCGAACCCGTGTCCCCTGCATTGGCAGGCGATTCTTAACCACTGCGCCAGCAGGGAAGTCCCTTAGCTACTATTTAATGGAAGTGAAATATACTTTATACTTTATTTCTTATATCAATATATGCCCCAAACTTAATCTGTAAAGAATTACTCAAAACAAGTAATGGAAAAACTTTTTCTACTCTATAGCCCATGATTGATTTGTAAAAATTCAGTGGCCACAGGCAGAAAAATAAAAAAAGGAAAAGTACCTTCAGTAGGGCAAAAACATTACTTTAAAGCAAATGTTTTGCTAATATTAATAATAAATACTGATAATAACTAACTCTGTGGAGAGCTTTCTGGTTGTCAGAGCACTGCCGTATATGTGATGTTGTACACATCCAGGAGGATTGCATTTCTTTAGAATATGGGTATGAGGATTTCAAAGTTAGTAGAAGTTCCAGAGGATAGCAGCAGACAAACACCTATAATTCTTTTATCTGTTTTTCTCAAGCCAAGACCAAACTTATCATAGGGTATAAGGGAAAATTGGGAAATAAAAGTTATGGATTAATTCATACATATTCTTAATTGCAAAGCTGAAAGTAATTGATAATGCATTGCCTGGTGTTTTTATTCCCCATAGCATTTCCTCACCTTCAAAGCTTGATACCATTCAGCTTTGTATATCCATTTAATTTAACTATTTATACCTTCCATCTTATTCTTTGCTTGATCCATGTTTACTGTTGCTTAGATATTTCATTTTTCCACTTTGGGAAATTTTTCTTATGATAAGACTGCGTTTACTCTTTAGGTTTTAGAAAAATTTTTTTTCTTACTATGAAGCTTTGACAGCAGTTCCCTTCTATATATTAAAAATCCTTCCCAAACTTTCATATCCAGGAGGTAACAAATATGGAACATCCAGATATGTGCCTGCATCTACATGAAGAAATGCTGTCTTTTGGGGAATAATTAGAAGAACAGCCAGATGTCCAGAACCCACTGCAGAGCACTTTAATCTTGCTGAGACCAATGTCTTCGTATATAAAATGGTGTCTCGAGTTCTGCCTACTTCATTATTCATCAGATATTTGTTGAGTCATGGGCTAAGTTCTGTGCTAGACTCTAATGTATTCAAATAAATAATTTATGTGAAAAATATAAGGACTTGTTTTAAAAATATACAGGCAACCCTAAACTTTCTGACATTGCTTCTTACTATTTGACCTTAGGCAAGTCTGTATCCTCATTTATAAAGTAAGGATAATTAGGATTAGTTGTTGTGGGATATAAAGTGCGTGGAACAAAGCAGGTAAAGAATACATGTGTTAATTCTCTTCCTCTTTGCCTGCTCTGCCATCCCTCAGTTAATTCCATTTCTCTTAATTTTGTTCAGCAGAGAGCAAAAATTGTTGTAAGGCAGAATAAGCTTCTGATCCACTGACAAGTAATTGACTTCGTAAAAGAAAGCTCTCTTCAGAAGTTGTAACTTCATCCTTCAGTCCTGGGCCCTGGATTATGCCCTCTTCACAGCATTTGTTCCACAGCTTTTGATACAGCCATAATTATTTTATGTGAGAGTTTCACTGTATTTCTCTTGGTTTAAAAAACTCTAAGGATGGAATTGTGCATTGCATCTTTGTACATCGTTGAATATGATGCCCATCATCCAAAAGTTAATAATAGCAGTAAGAGAACTTTAAATTTATATAGATAAAAAGAATCCTGTAGATTTTTGTTAATTGTTCCTCACTTGATAAATTATCCTCAACATACTCCTTCCAGTGTATGTTTATTTAAGACTAAACTAATCCTGTGCTGCAATATGATTACTCTTTGGATACGCTCTGGTTGTTCATTGCCTTCCTGTCTTTAATAAAATGCTTTCACTTTCCTGCCCTTCAATAAGTTACTAAAGGGAGCAGACACTTTTCTGGACAGTCTCTGTATGATAAATGATCATGTCACGCTATCACTTAGAGGAGTGCTGCAAAATACTAAAGAGCCAATTCCATTTCCCATGCAGGATTGGTGCCTCAGCTCCTGTATAGGAGCCTGCTGCACTGGCAGTGCTCTCTCTACAATTAAT
Source organism: Monodon monoceros (assembly GCF_005190385.1). NCBI lineage: Eukaryota > Metazoa > Chordata > Mammalia > Artiodactyla > Monodontidae > Monodon > Monodon monoceros. The sequence goes on along the minus strand of NW_021703770.1, from coordinate 64,053,180 downwards.
GATGGCTGCTGATGAACCTGTATTGGACCAGAGTGCTCCAATCTTTATCGGAAACGTCTAGCCCAACTGTCCTAACTAAATCTAAAGACAGCCATTTGTCATCCCCCTGACTGCCTGTCATCATCTGCCTGGGAAAATCTATAATTTTTGGCTTGTTCCTGACTAAACTGTGGAGTGAATAAATTTATCTTTGGGTTACTCTGCTTGTCAGGATCAATATTGAGCAGAGGTTGAATAAATTAGAAACTGGAAAAACATGACAGGCTGTAGTGGTTTGTTCATTTGTGTCTTATAAATCAAATATTTAGTTTATTTAAGAGGCAAGCACGTCAAATTTTTGATTTCCACCATTCATTCTAAGATGCTTTACCTCATGATAAATGGTCATCAGAAAACCAATGAAGTAAATCACTGATATATCTGACTGTGAGATGAACTTTTCAGATCATTTTATTGATTTAGCAAACTTTGCAGAAATAAAAACTATAGGTAAAGATTAAAATTTTTTTCTTTCAAGTTTTTATACATTTTTGCAACCATGATATTTGACCTAATAGTGTCAGCAAGATATATAATGTTGGCCCTAGAAAAGTTCATGGCTCATCAAGCTTCTTGTAGAACTCCAAGTTTTATTATAGTTATTAAAGAATTTAATATTTTAATACATTGCTGCATGCTTATTTAAAGGAGTTACAGAAAAAAAAGGAAAGAAATGTTAATCAAAAATAAATATCATTGAAACTAGAGCCGTAGAGTTAAAGAAGGGAGTTTCTGAAGTATGGAGTATTTGACTTACAACCTTTTTTTTTCCTCCTCAGTGATTGGTTTTGCCACCAGTTTTATTGGGGAGAACTGAGTCATCAAGCACAGAGTTTTCTCAGTTATCTGCCTTTGGTCTCACACTTCCTCTTCTATTCTTCTTTCCGATTTTTATTAACAAAGGAAAAGTCCCACCTCTTTTCCCAAATTAATCAGTTCTCTCTATCCCTTCCCCTCTCCACAGGCCTCCTCCTCTAGGGATCATCTTTCTCTTGCATTTCCATTTCCAGTCTATCCCTCACCTCTGGCTTTTATCCTCTTACATACCATCACTACACTTCTTGAGTCCAGACCAGTTCTTCTCAAACTTTTATGTCCTTACAAATCACTTAGAGATCTTGTTTAAATGCAGGCTTTGATTTATTAGGTCTGGGGCAGAAGCTGAGACTCTGCATTTCCGATGCTGATGCTGCTGGTTCTAGGACCACATTTGGAGTTATAAGAGTCTAGGTCACCGCCTCTGCTTCCTCAGTCACTGGGCACTCCTGCAGCCTGGCGCTTTTGGTCAGGCACTGCTAACATTATCATTGAGCTACACATTGACAATTTCTGACTCTTTTTTTTTTTTGGCCGCACCGCACTGCATGTGGGATCTTAGTTCCTTGACCAGATATCGACCCAGCACCCCCTGCTTTGGGAGTGTGGAGTTTTAACCACTGGAGCACCAGGGAACTCCCCGGACTTTCTTAGTCTCATTCTTTGGAGCAACTTACCCTATTGACCGCACCCTTTATGACTTTTCTTGCAGGCTCCCTGGATCCTGCATGAATCTTTGACCCACAAATAACAAACCTCTGGCCCTAGAAATCCCCAGTATATAAACAGGCTGCTTCCTAAAAGTTGCTTTTGAGAATGGAGAACACATCTTGTTAAAAAAAAAACAGTGCTATGCCTGGTGGACTGTTGCCTGAATCAGCCCATAAAAATATTTAGTCAAGAAAAAGCCCAAAGAATATCTGTGCAGTGATAGTGCAATAAAACCTCCCTGTAATTTACCACCATGTTTCCCCAGCAGTGGAGCACCCTTTGGGGACAGAAGTAGGTGTCCCTGCAGCAGACCATCAGGGATCAGTTCTCTTGCGTCCTTTTCTATAATCTACACTTATTCCTTTCAAACAGTGTTTTTCTTCCGTGGACCACAGAAGAATGTAAAGTCATGGTTAGAAAAACTTTTTTCTCCTGTAACCCACCACCTTCTCCATTTATAAGCAGACCCTTTACAGAAAAAGGATGGCCAGATTGATGGAAATAGTAAAACATCTATTACACCAAGGAAGGAAGGGTCATCTGTATGTGAGAGGAAGAACCAGATTTTGTGGGAAGCCACATTGAGCATTTTATCGTACACTGTCTCCTCCCCTATCTAGGCAATCTCATCCATGATGACAGTTTCAGTGGCCACTTAACCAATATGCTGAAGACTCCCACATTCTTCTGTCCACTGAGCTCTGGCGTCATATAACCAATTGTCTTACTGATATTTTCTCTAGAACAGTTCAAAAACACCTCAGATTCTATATGACCAAAACTCATGATCTCTCTCTCCCCTAAACCTGACTCTTGAGTTCCCTATTTTCCGTTGTTCAAGGCAAAGCTATGGAACCATTCTTGACCTCTCCCTCTTCCACACTCCCTATATCCAACTCACCATCAAGTCTTGTCCACTTTACTTCCTAAACAGATTTCCAGTCTGTCAGCTCACTTCATTTTTACCTGTTCAAGTTTCCACCATCTCTCACTTCCTAACCAGCCTGGCCTCTTTCAGTCTATTCTCCACACTGTATCCACACTGATCTTTTTACAATGCTAATCTATAATTACATCACCCCTGGCTTAAACACCTTCAGTGGCTCCCTACTGTTCTTGGATAAAGACAAAACTCTCTATCATGGCCTATGCAGCTCATCTGCCCACCAGCCTCTATTTGCGCTATGCTCCATCTTTACTGTCTCTGCTTCTCTTTCCTCATCTTTGTCATACTCTTACCTGCCCCAGGGCCTTTGCACATGTTATTCTCTTTACCTGGTAAGCCCTTCTGTTCTCTCAGAGGTCAGCTCAGCAATACCTTCCTAAGGGAAGCCTTCACTGGGCTCCCTAAGGCAAATCCCCCAGTTACAGGCTTTCAGAGCAACATACTTCTCCTTTGTTGCACTTGCCACGGATGCAATTTTACTTTTGTTTTGGGGTAATTACGTGCTTAACGTTTCTCTTCCTTTCAATGCGGAGAGCTCTTTGAGTCCATGGACTGTATCTGGTTTTTTTTGTTGTTGTTGTTGCGGTACGCGGGCCTCTCACTGTTGTGGCCTCTCCCGTTGCGGATCACAGGCTCCGGACGCGCAGGCTCAGCGGCCATGGCTCATGGGCCCAGCCACCCCGCGGCATGTGGGATCTTCCCGGACCGGTACACGCACCCGTGTCCCTTGCATTGGCAGGTGGACTCTCAACCACTGCGCCACCAGGGAAGCCCTGTATCTGTTTTTTGCTCACTATTGTCTCCCCCATTGTCTAGCAAGTGCTGCCACATGGTAGGTGTTTTGAATGAATGAAGAAGAAGAAATAATGAATGCATGCATGATTGAATGGTTTAGAAGCAGGATAAGAATTTTAAACAAGAAATTATATGGAACTGTTTTGAAAAATTTGCTGATTAGAGGTGCTGCAGACATAGAGAAAGAGAGGAAAGACAGGATTTATCTTCTATTTTTTTCCTCTACTCCTCTGCCATTCTCACCTTCTCCTCCCCCACCCCAAGTCTCTGCCCTGGACTTTGGACTAGGGAATAGGAGAGATGATGGCAGGGTTAGAGGATCTTGGGGGAAGGAGTCCTTGGCAGCTGTGAGTCTGTAGAAGTGAGAGGGAAGGAAATGAAATCCCAAACAGCAGGAAGGACAGAAGCCACTTGGCCCAGCTTCTTCCAGGTCCTTATGCAACCATCCTAAGTGATCATTATTTTTTTCATTTTTTTCTTTTTTCATGTATTTTCTGTAGATGCATATGAGGAACCTACAATGGCCATTTAAAGGCAGCTGGTCTAAGTGCTAAAAACCTTTGGTAATTATAGTGGTTTTGTTAGAATTCTCTAATGACGTCCACTTCTTTTTCCCCATGGTACAAAGCTGTCTGTTGTTGAAGACTTTTAGTTAGGATGGATGTCAGCGACTTTATGTATGGCACATTGAGCTTTCTCTCCCATGGCACAGGGTTTGATGTCAGCAGCTTTTGGGCAACTTCAATCAATGAGTATAAAGAATGGAAAATTTAAATCAAAAAAATGGAGACACTGATCCCAGGAATAAATACAGAGAAATAAGTTAATATTCTGATGCTAACATTCATGTCCTTGACTAAGCCTTCAGAGGATGATTTAAAATGGACCACAAAAGCACATTTCCGATGACCCCTAGGCAAGTCTATATTCAGGCTTCCAAGAAGCTGTGTCCAGGCATTTTTAATTGCTTGTGTCTTCTTGCTGGAAGTAAAAGAACTTCAGATTTCATCCTCACTCCCTGAATATCTTTTCTCTATGGGAGGGAAGAGCAACTTTTGGCTTATCCCAGCCTCTGGAACTTGCTAAATGGTTTGCATTCCTTCCCCAGATAGTTGAATATTTTAAATTGTTCTTGTATTCATTCATTTTATAAACATGTAGTAGGTGTCTACTATGTGCCAGGCGCTGGGCTGAGCTCTAGGGAATCCTGAAATCAACAAAAATTCCTTGCTCTTAAAGGCTCTCAGTCTAATGGGGGATATGGTGATATACAATAACAATGATATTAACCATTTGTTCCTTACCAGCCATTCACTGTTTTTTAAATTATGTTTTTTTTTTTTAATCAAAGCAATACAATCAACACAGTTAAAGAATCAAATAAGACCATAGGGTTTATAACAAAAAGTAAAGAGTACCTTTGGGCTTAAAACAAAACCACATTCAACTTCTTCAGCTGTTTCTTTCTTTCTTTTTTTTTTAAAAAAACATACATTTTATTTATTTTTATTTATTTTTGGCTGCATCAGGTCTTAGCAGCAGCAGGCGGGATCTTCCTTGAGGCATGCGGGATCTTTCGTTGCGGCACGTGGGCTTCTCTCTAGTCATGGCGTGCGCTTTTTCTCTTCTCTAGTTGTGGCATGCAGGCTACAGGGCGTGTGGGCTCTGTAGTTGTGGCGTGCGGGTTCCAGAGCCCATGGGCTCTGTGGTTTGCGGCATGCAGGGTCGGGTCTCTAGTTAAGGTGCGCGAGCTCAGTAGTTGTGGTGGGCATGCTTAGTTGCCCCATGGAATGTGGGATCTTAGTTCCCCAACCGGGGATCGAACCCACGTTCCCTGCATTGCAAGGCGTATTCTTTACACTGGACCACCAGGGAAGTCCCACTTCAGCTATTTCTATGCACACTTACCGCCACATTGCTAAATAACAACTGCTGTTTATTGATTTTTAAATCTTAGGTATTTACTGAATTCCTACTATGGAAGATGATGATTTAGTTTTCATAAGTATTACTCCAACCCCTACGACTCTTCCCTTCCTCCATCCTGTCAACAGAGTCATACTTAAATTAATAAGATTAATATCCATTGACCATATTACTAAGATCACTTAAGTATTGTTCAGAGCTAAACCACATAATGCACTATGGTTGTTTCTTATTTTCCCTAGAGTTAAAAATTGGTTGGTTATTTATTTGCTTAGTTTTCTATGTATTTATCACCAATTCAGCCTGAGGCAACCTGGGCTAGTAGATGTTTTCCTGGGACGTTCCTTCACTTCAAATTCCCTTCAGATTCTTTCTGAGAATTTCCTTAACCTTTCTTCTGTTTCCTAGATCCCATGTCTTCCCTTTTCCTATTTTCCTCTCCTGTTTAGGTGGAACACATTTTCCAAGAGCTGCCTAAAAAACGTATGTGGGACATAAATTTTTTGAAACCTTGCGTTTTTAAAATGTTTCATACCTCCATAATTGCTTGAAAAATTGACTGAATATATAATTCTAGATAGAGAATATTTTTAACTCAAAAATTTGAAGACATTGTTGTACTATCTTCCAGATTGAAAAGTCTGATGATTCTGATTCCATTTTGATTTCTGATTCTTTGCATTATGATCCTCTTTTCCTCTGTAGAAGCCTTTAGGAACTCTTTACTCCTGGTGTTCTAAAAACTTTGAAGGATAGACCTGGGTGTGAGTCAGTTTTCATCCACTGTGCTGGCATTTGGGAGACTGTTTCAATCTGGAAACTCATGTCCTTTGGTTCTGGAGAATTTTTCTAATATTAAAATTAACTATTGAATTATAATTTACATGTAACAAAATACATTTATTTAAATGACCAAACCATGTACATCCATACAATGACCACCATAATCAAGAAAGAACATTTTCGGGCTTCCCTGGTGGCGCAGTGGTTAAGAATCCACCGGCCAATGCAGGGGACACGGGTTCGAGCCCTGGCCTGGGAAGATCCCACATGCTGCGGAGCAACTAAGCCCTTGCACCACAACTACTGAGCCTGCGCTCTAGAACCCGCGAGCCACAACTACTGAGCCTGCGTGCCTAGAGCCTGTGCTCTGCAACAAGAGAAGCCATGGCAATGAGAAGTCCACGCACTGCAACGAAGAGTAGCCCCCACTTGCCGCAACTAGAGAAAGCCCACGCACAGCAATGAAGACCCAACACAGCCCAAAATAAAAATAAATAACTAAATTAATTTTAAAAAAAAAACATTTTCATCATCCCAAAAGATTCATTTATGGCCCTTTCCAGTCAGCCTCTTACCATTCCCATCAGGCAGCCATTGATCTGCTGTTACTATATACATTTGTTTTTACTTTTCAAGAGTTTCATATAAATGGGGTCATACTGCATGTACTCTTTTTTTTGTATGGCTTATTTCACTCAGTATAATCGGATTTTTATCCGTGTTGTTGTGTGCATCAGTAGTTTATTCTTTTTTATTGCTGAGTGATATCCCATTGTACGGAACACAGTTTGTTTCTCCATTCCCATTTGAGGAAGATTTGGTTGTTTCCAAAATTACAAATAAAGTTACTATAAATATTTGCATACAGGTATTTGTGTGAACATAGGTTTTCATTTCACTTGGGTAAATACCTAAGAATGGGATTGCTGAGTCATATGGTAAGTGCATTTTTAACTCTATAAGGAACTGTTAAACTGTTTCCCAAAAAGGTTGTACCATTTTACATTTTCCTCAGCAATGAATGAGGGTTCCAGTTGCCCCACATCCTCATCCAAAATTGATACTGCCGGTCTCTTTATTTTTAGCCATTCTAGTGGGTCTGTAGTGGTATCACATCTTTGTTTTAATTTGTATTTCCCTGATGAATAATGATACTGAGTATCTTTCTTTTGTTTATTGACCATTAGTATATGCTCTTTTGTAAGTTTTTGTTGAAATCTTTAGCCCATTTTTAATGTGTTGCTTGTCTTCTTACCATAGAGTTGTAAGAGTTTTTAAAAATATATTTTGGATAAAAATTGTTTGTCAGGTACATGATAGCTAATATTTTCTCTCTGTGGTTCACTGTTTCATTAATAATGTCTTTCAAAAAGCAGGTTTTAAATTTTGATGAAGTCCAGTTTATCAATTTTTTATAGGTCATGTTTTTTGTGTTCTTTTAAAGAACTCAAATGTATGTTTTTTTTCTACAACTTTTATTTTTTAGCAGTTAAATTTGGATATGTTATATTTTGAGTAAGTTTTTGTATATAGTATGAAGGGTGAAGGCTCACTATTTGGATGTCCAGTTGTTCCACCAGCATTTGTTGAAAAGATTATCCTTCCCTCATTGAATTATCTTAGAACCTCTGTAAAAAAAAATCAGTTGAACATAGGTATAGATTTATTTATAAAGTCTTTAATTTGTTTCCTTGATCTCTGTATCCATCCTATGCCAATACCACACTGTCTTGATTATTATAATATTAAAGTCATGAAATCAGGTAGTGTAAGTTCTCCAACATTAATTCTTTTTACCAATATTGTTTTGGTATTTTAGGTCCTTTGCATTATCATGTAAATTTTAGAATCAGCTTGTCAATTAAAAAAAATCTGCTGGGATTTTGACTGGGATTATGTTGAATGTATACATTAATTTGGAAAGAATTAGCACCTTAATAATATAGAGTCTTCCAATCCATGAAAATGTTATTTCTCTTCATTTATTTAGGTCTTCTTTAATTTCTTCCAGTATTTTATAGTTTTTATTCTATAGCTCTTGCATGTATTTTTGTAAATATATTACTGAGTATTTAATCTTTCTTGACATAAATTGTAAATGGTATTTTTAAAAAATATCATTTTCCAGTTGTTCATTGCTAGTATGTGAGAATTGATTTTTTGCATATTGACCTTGTATCCTATGACATTACTAAATTTGTAAGTTCTAATAGCTTTTTGTAGATTTGTGATTTTAAATATATATCCTATCATGTAGTCAGCAGATAAAGATAGTTTTACTTCTTCCATTCCAAACTGAGTGTTGTTTCATTTTCTTGCCTATTGCACTGGCTAAGCCTTCTATAGAGCAGAGTAAACATCCTTACTTTACTCCCTGTCTTGAGGGGGAAAGAATCCAGTCTTTAATCATCAAGTATGATATTTTTGTTGATTTTTACATGAATGCCAATTATCAGGTTAAGTTCCCTTCTATTTATAATTTGTTGAACTTTTAAAAATGCATTTTGTGCATCTATTGAGATGATCATAGAATATTTCTCCTTTAATTTTTTTGGTACATCACATTGATTTTTTAAAATATTTATTTATTTATTTGGTTGTACCAGGTCTTAGTTGAGGCAGGCGGGCTCCTTAGTTGCAGTATGTGGACTCCTTAGTTATGGCAGGTGGGCTCCCTAGTTGTGGCATGCAAACTCTTAGTTGCGGCATGCATGTGGGATCTAGTTCCCTGACCAGGGATCAAACCCAGGCTCACTGCATTGGGAGCGTGAAGTCTTATCCACTGTGCCACCAGGGGAGTCCCCATCACGTTGATTTTTTGAATGTCAAACCAATCTTTGATTTCTGGGATAAATCTCACTTGGTCATTATGGATAATCTTTTTATATATTGCTGGACTTTTTTTAAAACTTAATTTATTTTTGGCTGCGTTGGGTCTTTGTTGCTGCGCGTGGGCTTTCTCTAGTTGCGGTGAGTGGGGGCTACTCTTCCTTGCAGTGCGCGGGCTTCTCATTGCAGTGACTTCTCATGTTGCAGAGCACGGGCTCCTGGCGCGCGGGCTTCAGTAGTTGTGGCAGGCAGGCTCAGTAGTTGTGGCTCGTGGGCTCAGTGGTTGTGGCTCGTGGGCTCTAGAGCTCAGGCTCAGTAGTTGTGGTGCATGGGTTTAGTTGCTCCGCAGCATGTGGGATCTTCCCAGACCAGGGCTCGAACCTGTGTCCCCTGCATTGGCAGCTGGATTCTTCACCACTGCGCCACCAGGGAAGTCCTATATTGCTGGATTTTATTTGATAATATTTTGGTAGGGACTTGTGAATCTATGTTCATGAGGGATATTGCTTTTATTTATTTTATTCATTGTAGTTTTCTTGCAATAGTGTTGGGGATAGGATGATGCTAGCCTGGTAACAGGAGTTGAGAAGTATTCCCTGCTTATCTATTTTTCTGAAGTAGTTTTTGTAATTTTGATATAATTTCCTTTTTAAGTATATGATAGAATACAGCAATGGAGCCATCTGGGCTTGGAGTTTTCTTTGTGGCAATGTTTTTACTTATAAATATGATTTATTTAATAGATTTATTTAATATGATTTATTTAATAGACACAGAGCTGTGATATTTGAACCACAGCCTCTCTGGTTCAACTTCTTAACAAATTAAACGTTTCCCCTCTAACTTTGTTTTTAAGGTGTTTTAGCCTTTTAATTTTCCCTTCTCTTGTCCTTTAGTTTATATACTGAAATTTCAGGTATGGGGAAGTATTTCATGAAAAGCCTGAAATTTCTCAATCCATAACATGGAAAGAAGTTTCTAACAGGTATGTGGGGCTTTGGTTACAAGAAAAAACAATGCAAACACCTGTTAAATACTCTGTTCTGAAATATGCAAAAAACACAGTTGACCAGACCTCATCTCACTATTGCCACATTCAGTGCGTTTCTATTAATCTCTTATCTGCCCTCATGTCAGCCAGTCAACAGCATTCAAGTCAAGTGGCCATTCCCTCTTCCTTAAACCTCCTTTTTCTCTTGTCTTCTCCTACATCATTGACTCCTACTAGTGCCTTCTCATCTAAATGATCTCTAAATATTGGAGTGGCCTCGTTTATTCTTTATCTTTGTCTGTCACCCTGTCCCAAGACTCTAAATATCATTTAAATGCTGTTGACTCCCAAACTTTCCAATCTTGCTTTTCCTTTGAACTCCAGATCCCTACTTCACATGTGCATTTCAATATCAAATAGGCTTCTCAATAGAAGGAATTCTTTTATTCCTTCCCTTGTATCCCCCAACTTGTAAAGGCTACCACTGTCTCCTTAGTTCCTCACACAAAAACCTTGATTCTTGTTTTCTTTATTCCTACACATCCTACTAATCAGCAGATTCCATGAGTTCAATCTAAATATGCCTTCAATTCTTCCACTCCTTTTCATCTCCAAGCAGCCATCTTCTCTTAATCTTTGCTGTAGTCTCCCAACTGATCTCTTTGCTGTCATTCTTGTAACCCATTCTTCACATAGCTGATAGGGAAATCTTTAAAAAATATAATCTTTCCAGTGACTTTCTGTTGCACTTAGAATATAGTAAACTTCATGACCATGGCCTAAAAGGACCTTTATTCTAAGTGCAGTGACTTTCTGTTGCACTTAGAATATAGTCAACTTCATGACCATGGCCCCTATACCTTCCTTTCTAATCTCACGTTAACTTGGCCTTAGAGAATCATTGTAGGCAAAATAGCTTGGTTTTAATGTCATTCAGAAAAACTTCCTTTGGGAGTATTTATAGGCTAGCATTTTTGTCCTGTTAAACTCTCCTCTTCTATTCAGAGTTTAAAGCATAATAGAATAAGACTTTAAAAGTAATGACAATAACTACATTGAATCTTGGTAATTATGATAATTAACAACTAACCAGATCTTTCAAGATGTATTCATATATTCAGCACTCATTACTGAACATTTGCCAAGCATTGTGCTTAGAACCTGGCCTTCAGAAACATTTAGGGAAAATACTTATCTTGCAGATTTGGGAGACTGGATTTCTCCACCATTCTCTCCCCAGGAAAGGTGAGCTGCTGTCTTTAGCCACTCTGTTCCCATTTCCCATGGGGTGAATGTTGAACACTGTGCACATCCCAGGTCCTCTCTACTTAATCAAATACCTAAACTCCAGGCTCTGTCACTTTGAATAGGATCATATATATAGTATACAGTATCTTATATAAGACTACCCATCTATCACAGTATGGATACAAATACTGTGAAATCATAGGAAAATTAAATAATTCTGATGAATACAAAATGCCCAGTGAAAAAGCATAGAAGAGCAGTCTAAAATTTAAAATATTTTGAATGCAGAATTTATCCCGTGAACTTCTTAATTCCTTCATGTTGTAAGTTGAAATGACTAATTGAGTCATGCTTCCTTATTTCTTTTTATTTTAAATATCTACCATGATTGTTTAATGGCATTTTGAATATTTGGGGGAATTCATTTGTAGTAGAATAATATTTCTTTTCATAATTATCTACTGCTTACAGTAGTTATGAGATGAGCCAGGTAATAGTCCTGAATTTGTAAACAAGACCAGGGGTAACTTTTTTAGGGTCAGATGATAGCCATCTGAAAGTGGTTTTGAAATAAGAGCTCTGTTTATGGGAGAAAGAAGCCTATTCTTCCTTCTATGGTCCTATGTAAAGAAATTATGTCACAGGGCTTCCCTGATGGCGCAGTGGTTAAGAATCTGCCTGCCAATGCAGGGGACACAGGTTCGAGCCCTGGTCCAGGAAGATCCCATGTGCCATGGAGCAGCTAAGCCTGTGCGCTGCAACTACTGAGCCTGCGTGCCACAATTACTGAAGCCTGTGCACCTAGAGCCCGTGCTCTGCAACAAGAGAAGCCACCACAATGAGAAGACTGCACACCGCAATGAAGAGTAGCCCCCACTCGCTGCAACGAGAGAAGAGCCCATACGCAGCAATGAAGACCCAACACAGCCAATAATAAATAAATAAATAAATTTATTTTTTTTAAAAAAAGAAAGAAATTATATAATAGCCCACCCCATTGCCAAACCAGAAACTATGAGGTTTTGGCAATGGTTCAGCTCACAGATGACTGTTTCCAGGAAGCCTTCCCTAGCCCCAGGCTAAGTTAGTGATACCACAATACTTATGAAAACAGAATCACATTGTAGTCTTATCACTTGTTGACCATGGTTTTTTTTTAATCTCTGGGACTCTACTCTTTCTTCCTCTGTTCTTTCAATACATGGAGTAGTATAGTGCCTGGCAAATGTGTAGGTGCCCAATACATGTTTGAATGAATGAGTAATGGAATGAATATGGCATGATATGGCATAACATGACATGAATATAGCTAGTGCAAATTAGAATAAATGAAAGATCCAGGTGTTCCCCAAGGAGGAGCAGCCGGGAGAGAGTTCAAGTCTAGTCACAGTTACTAGAAACTCATTCGCTGGGAGAGCAGAGTTAATGGGCAAGAAATCTAGTCTCCAGAGGGAAACATTTGATAGAAAAATAATATAGAGTGGAAAAAGTATATACTTCCTTCTCAGAGAAACATTTTTCTGTTGGTGAGGGATGGAGGCATTGGGGTATGGAAGAGAAAACCAGGTAAGACACAGAATTATGCAAATAAATGCATTAAGAAGTAAAGATTCATAAACTGGTTTTAGGACAAATTCAGAGTCCTTTTAAAAGTAATACATTTTATAGTTATTTAGCAAAATAAGTATTTTTCAATCACAATTTCATGTAAATATTAAAGAATTTTTCCTTTACCTTACCTTCACATGCAGAAGTTGGTTGTCAACTGCTATGAGCTGATTAAGATTCTCCAGTATTTCTAAGTCTCTTACATCATCAATATTATTATTGCTGATATTCAATATAGAGAGGGATTTCTGTAAGAAAGGTAACTAAATTAGGGTTAATAAATAGTCTAATTAAATACTATATATAGAAACCAGAAATCCTAATCTGTGAAAAATTAAAAATTTATCAGTTCAGGCTGTTTTGCTCTTTAGGCAAGAAAATAAAAATCCTTGGAGATTTTGTTTTTATGTCATACTTTTTTTCAGATGGAATTTTTAGAGCTATATAGTAATTGTAATGTAACTTACTATTTTTGTCTAAAATTCCTTCGTAAGTCCAACTTTTCTCTTCCAAGATATAAGAGAAATTTATAGAAAGAAGCCAAGAAAAAAGCAAAGAGAGAAAAAAGATATCCCAATAAGCAAATGATAACACAATATAGAAAAAATGCTTATTTCAGTTCAAGCAAATTATCATTTTGTGTTAAATATCACTAAGATTAGGGAGAAATAAATTTTTTTTGTTTGTTTGTTTGGGGGTTTTTTTGGCCACACTGTGTGGCATGTGGGATCTTAGTTCCCAACCAGGGCTCGAACTTGCGCGCCATGCATTGGAAGCGTGGCGTCTAACCACTGGACCGCCAGGGAAGTCCCTGGGAGAAATAGTTTTTATCTTTATTTTTCTAAATAGGAAACATGACCAAGAATTGAAAGAATATCTGATTTTTATGTCTATCTCTCCATATAGTTTTCTCTTGGTAATCCATATGTTCAGAAACCAGTTAAAATAATAATTATCTAATTAATAAGAAGTTCAACATCAGCCATTAATGAGGACATAAATATACAATAGAGCAATACTAAATCAGAGCCATCTTAAAATCTAAGGCCTGGGATTCTCTACCAAGATGGAGACTACCCACCCAGGTGTCCACACATGGCTAACCTTTAGAGAAGATACTTCCTGATACTTTTTAAGACCTGCTGTACAGCTTAAAAAGTATACCTTATATTTAGAATTTCAGAATCTGCTTGAATCTGCAAAAATGAGCAAGCAAAAACGTTTTCGGTCATAATCTGTAATAAAACTATCCATCTCCACAGTGGCATGAGTCTGCTTGGTTCAGCTGAGGTTGAGCTGAGACACAGTTGTTTCTATGGGATAGTAGGGAGGGTAGGACAGAAATCAGATCACTCCTTTCTTTTTCAATTTATAGCACTACCCCTCAATTGTTATAAATTTTGTTAAAAAAACCTTCTATTGCCCTCTGTTTTTGGGCCCTCTAAAGTAAAACCAACGAAATCTGTTCCATTTACATCCCTTGCTCCAGAATTGGAAGTAGCATATCCCATCAAATCTCATTTTGAGGATTGGCACCCTCTGGCTCCCTGCTTCTCAACTCATTGTGACACCTCTATGTGATTTGACCTGTTGTCAGGTGACAGCTGGAATCTCTTATCTCTGTTCCCAGTTCTACCTGCTTTGGATGAGGCAGAGCTGTACGTAATGCAACCTACAATCAAATCAGAATCCAGGAAGAAAATGACTTATCATTATAATGATTCTCTAGGTTGTTTAAATTTTCCCAAATAACTGTGCTTTCCTCTTTCCTGAGGCTTTTTTCCTAAAATTTTAAGTTTTGAGTCATCATGATCACACCAAGGTCAAAATAGGAATGAGTTAACATCTGTATTAGAACTTCATACTTTATATAGCCTTTTTGCATCCTTCTTTTGATCCTTCCAGTTACCCTAGGGGCAGGAATTATTATTCCCATTTTATAGCTGCTGAGTCTCTGAGAAATTATTTAGGAAAAATTAGTTTTAGCTCTCAGATTCTCAACTGGCCATATAAACATGCAGAGTATTACAACGTCCAGATATACCTTCCTTTTTTCATTATAAGCATTGATCACTATATTCTTTGTCAGAATACTCAGATTTGGCCTTACTGCCAGAGAATGAAGAGTTCTTGGATCAAACAGGAGCTTTTCTCCAAGGGGAAGCCTCTGACTCTCAACATGAAGCTCTCTTAGTCCTTCTAAGCCTTCTAAGCCTTCTATGACAGCAATGTAGTTGCCTCCCAGATATCTGCAAAATATAAACCATTTTTTAAAATTTATTTTTGTATACAGCAGGTTCTTATTAGTCATCCACTTTATACACCTCAGTGTATTCATGTCAATCCCAATCTCCCAGTTCATCACACCACCACCACCATCCCCCGTAAACCATTTTAAAATAGACATTCTGAGAGCATCATGGTCTAGAAGTGATAAAAACATAATAACAAAATCATGGAGCTATGTGAAAATTATACAGTTGACCATTGAACATTGTTGGGGTGTGTGTGGTTAGGGGCGCTGACCTCCATGCAGCGGAAAATCTGCATAAAACTTATAGTGGGGACTCTATCTCTGGTTACTTTGCATTTGCAGATTCCACCAACTGTGGATCATGGCTCGTGTAGTCCTGTATTATTTACTATTGAAAAAAATCCATGTGTAAGTGGATCTGCACAGTTCAAACCTATGTTGGTCACGGGTCAACTGTACGTGCAGAATGTTCTCTTTATATTGAATCAATGAAAAGTTTATTTATTTGATTCTTACACTTAATTAAGTCTGAGAAATATTTATTTTTTTGAAGTGAGAGAAATAGTCCTGTCTACCAGTGTTCCTGTTGTGTTGAAGTGCATAGAATCACCTGGGTCATAGGTTTAAAAATGAAGATTTCTGAGCTTAACCTCCAGAGATTCTGATTTGGTTACCTAGGTTGGAACCCAGCAATCTGCATTTTTTAATTGACATATAGTTGATTTACAATAGTTTTAGTTTCAGGTGTACAGCAAAGTGATTCAGTTATATATATATTTTTCAGATTATTTTTCCATTATGGGTTATTATAAGATATTGAATATAATTCCCTGTGTTATACAGTAAAGCCTTGTTGCTGATCTGTTTTGTATAGCAGTCTGAATTTTTAATAAGCATCTCCCACCCCACTTACTTTCCCCATTCTGAGGCCCTTGGCCTGCTTTTTGAGAATCACTGATCGTTCCTCCAATCTGGGGAAATTGGATCCACTGGGCCTCATTGTTTAATTAAAATCAACATAGGCAGTAAATGCCTTTTACAATCAAATCTATATCAACGTTATCAGTTCTATGACCCTGCCTTTTTGAGATGTGTGATTCTAAAAGGCACAGAACTCATTTGGGTTCCGTGGAAACTTTTTTCACCAGTTGAGCCTAAATAAGCAGGTTTCAGGTATGTATCCCTATAAGCCCTTAAGACAACTCACCCTCCTTCAAAAGAAGTTATCAGGGTTAATAAAACACAAATTGTCAAGTATTACATGTATAACAGTCTATTTAGTACTAATAATACTGCAAAAGAATAAAAATGAGGCAGATAAAGGAGATGCATGCATGCAAAAATATTACTGTAATGATGACAATTACATTACTTAGAAATAAAAGCACTTACAGTTTTTCCAGTTTCTTTAATGACCCGAGGTTCTCTATACATGAAATACAATTGTTTTGTAGGTATAAGTGGGTCAGATTTGTGGCATAATTCAGGTTAGTGATTTGACTAATACAGTTATCATACAAATATAAAACGCTAAGATTTTTGCAAAGAGAGAGGTCTTCCTAAAAGAAAAATAAAAACAGGTGATAATTTCTCCTGAAAACTTG
The DNA here is from genome assembly GCF_005190385.1 of Monodon monoceros. NCBI lineage: Eukaryota > Metazoa > Chordata > Mammalia > Artiodactyla > Monodontidae > Monodon > Monodon monoceros. The sequence goes on along the minus strand of NW_021703770.1, from coordinate 64,036,630 downwards.
TGTTTTTAAGAAAGTTTTTCACTTAATCATTCTACACATTTCGTTAAGGTTAATATAAAAGAATAGAATTCCTCTGTTCTTAGCACAGTCAAAACGAGACTAGAATGATTACAAAATTAGTTCTAGGTTTTAGTATTCTGTAACCTTATCAATAAAATTGTGTTTGTTAGGAAAGGTTTTCTCAGGGCAAGCAGTTTTCCTTGGAAGCAGTTAGGCTCCTGTGGAAGTTGAAGTATCTAACAAATAATTGCTTCAACATTATGAATCAGGGCTTAATCTTTCTGTAGGATTGGAAATAAACTGTTGTGGTTTATAATACTGAAAAACCACTGGAAGTCATCTAGATATTCAAGAACAATGGATTAATAGAGAAACTATGATAATGCTATTGAAGGGAATACCTTATAACCATTAATTATCCTTTAATTTCTTTAGTAATATCTTGTAGATCTCATAATAAAATGAAAACAGTATATTCAACATGACCCATTATTGTAAAATTATGTGAATACATGCCTAGAAAAAAGACTGAAAGGACATCACCTAAATGTTAATAGTGGTTTTCTCTGCACGGACGGATTACAAGTCAATTTCTTTCTTTATATGTATTTATATGTGTTTTTTAAATGAACACCACTTACTTTTGAGGTAAGAAAATAAAGGTATTTTAAAAAGTCTGTCATTTCTTGTGTGGTGGTAGAGTTAGTCTAGAGTAAGTAGGCAAGAGGTAAAGTGAAATTCTGCTCAAAAATATCTCAGCTTTCATTAAGTCAACAAGATTTTTAAAATACAGCCACATCTTAGGAACTGGTTGAATTATTTTAACCAGTTTGCTTTCCTCCTAACAGAGGTCCTCTACATTGAAGGAGCACTGATTGTGAGGAGCCAAAAGTACATTAAATGGAAGCTCTCTGGAGAAAGCTGTCTGTGGTGGTATGATGAGGCAGAGTTCTCTGGGCAATAAAAAGGAAACATGAGGTTTGGGCAGTTAGGGAAAAGGCTCACCTGGAAACTGGAAAGGAATATAGAATGGGAGCTGAAGAAGGTCTCTGCAAAAAAAAAGACCCTGACTGTCTTAATTGACAATTTTGCCTGGAGCTTTTGTGTTTTTTTCATTCATTCATTCGTTCAGTAAATATTTATTAAAGCACTTAATATGAGTCGGGCACTGTACTGGATAGGGGATTTAGAGTGATGTGAAAAAAAAAAGACATGATCCCTGCCCTCATGTAGCTTATGCTTCCAAGAAAATTTTGCTTATCTGTAGTCTTTAGCATTTTATTGTAGACAATGGATACCAATACAAATGGCCTAAAAGGGTTATTGCTGCCTTTAAAATTTCCCAAATTATAGCCAAAAACTAGCTTAGCACAGAGAAAATTAGCTTAGCACAGAGTATATATCCAAGTTAACATAATCTTGTCTGATATAACTGACATGGTATAACCTACATTTATATAACCAGTCAAATTATGTGCAAAAAAGATGTCACTGTTCATGTTTTGAAATATGGTACTTACATATAATTCTTAATATTTTGATATGTTAAAAATTCATATTCCAAGGCTTTGGAATTATCCAAAACTAATTATCTTTGAAATTATTCCAGCATATACTTCTAAATCTAGTTTGCTACACTATAAAGAATTTTAGGGGAACATATGTATTTAACACATATATTTAACAATTACAATGGTGTATTTTATAGAGGCTTAATTTTTAAAGTTTAACATCACAAGCAGGAAACTAAAATAAAAACATAATATAAAGCTGACTAATCAAAATATAGTTAAAAAGAAAGTATGCCCTGATACCAGTTTCTAAACTTTACATTGTTAATTATATAAAAATAGGAAATAATTTCACAGTTCTTACAATTGCATCTATATTTTTGGCTGAAAAATTTATATGAGTTATTTTCTTCAGGTATTGTAAAGTGGTTTCTTCTTTTCGGGGTTTAAGATTGCTCTTTTTGGCAATTAGATCCAAGGTCAGTCGAACCATGATTTCTCTATAAATCAAACTCTTGGCAATAGCTCTCTTCTGGTACCATGTTAAGAAGCAGGTTTAGGTATTTTTTTATGCCCAACTTTCTAAAAATTAAAGAAAAAAAGGAGTATTATGTACATAGCAATTTAGGAAAAAAAATTATTATTATTATTTTTTTTTTGCGGTACGCGGGCCTCTCACTGTTGTGGCCTCTCCCGTTGCGGAGCACAGCCTCCGGACGCGCAGGCTCAGCGGCCATGGCTCACAGGCCCAGCCGCTCTGTGGCATGTGGGATCTTCCCGGACCGGGGCACGAACCCGTGTCCCCTGCATCGGTAGGCGGACTCCCAACCACTGCTCCACCAGGGAAGTCCTAGGAAAAATTATTTTGACTCATTCTGTAATTTTCTTACATAAAACTGTTTGATAAACTAGTTCATAGACATTTTTAGGGATATTTAGGTTTTTTCTAAGTTTATAGCCTTAATTATTTTCATAAAAATATTTAAAACACTAAAATTGATTAAATCACTATACACATTCACTTTTACCTTTAAATCTTTTCCTCTCCCTAGTGTTGACTTGTTATTGTGGGCATCTCTTAAAGGATTATTTTTCTCTCTTTGAGTTGAAAATGACCTCAGTATCATTTAGTGTTCTCACATGAAGAAACTAAGGCCCAGAGATCTGTCTCAAACCACTCAAGTTAGTGACAGTTGAAAATGAGACCAAGTGATCATATTTATTAGTCTCCCAAGTCAGAACACATGGTATGCAAACCTTGAGCATATTCACAGGACAGTGGTGAAAATACTTAAAAATGGAGCTGGCCTTGACATTTTATGTTACTACAACTGTAATCCAGAAAGAGGCAACATAATGCAGTGTTTCTCAACCCAGACTGCCTGGGTTCAAATTTTGGCTCCACTGCTCACTGGTTAGACAATCTTGGGCATGTTACCTCAGGCTCTTATAAAAGTAGGATAATGGTACCTACTTGCAAGGGATATTGTGAGGATTACATGAGATAATCATGTACAGAGTACCTGGTATATAGGTCAATAAACGTTTGCTGTCATTATGCTACAATTGTTTTGTTCACAGATAACTTCATTATTTCACCTGGAATATATTAAGGCTGTTGAATAAGGAAAACATGCTATTAATAAAATATTGCTTTATGTAAGATATCCATATGTGGTCCATAAGTTTGAGATAACCCATTGTTTTCAATCATCCAGAAAGTATAGCTATTTAAGTGATAAATATCCCAGTTTTCCCAATTGTGTTTTATATTCTCTTATTCAATATGTAACCAAAAATACAGTTTAAAATTAAGCATTTTTACTCCAATGTATCTGGAATTTCACCAACCAGACACCTAAATTTGTGTGGTATTCTGGACGTGAAATAAATGCTTAGGAGGAAAAAATGAATTCAGTGAAAGATAAATTTGTGTTCTCACTCATTGGCATATAATTACCCAGGCTATATTATATAAAATACCCACAATAAAGTATTTTAAGATATAGAATGTATCCTTAGGCTCTTCAGAATGCAAGATATAATCTACAGAATAAAATTATGAAATCTTCATAGATTTTTGAAATTTCCATAAATTCATTATTTTTATAATAAAAATTTAAGCTTATTGTTTACAGATGAAATTTCAAACATGACAAAATAATATTCTGAACAAAGTTTCTAGTTAAGTATAAGTAGCTTTTCTTAATCTTACCTTAAAAATATTTCATGATAAAGAATAACACCACACCCATGAATCCATAGGTCAGCTGAAAATATAAAACATTACAAATACATTTGAACCCCTCTATATCTTTCTCTTGCTCCATTCTCAAATTTAGGGTTTATTCTAAATTTAGACATCCCTATTCATGTCTTTATACTTTTGCTATAGATATGTGTGTATCTAAACAATACATGGTATCGTTTTTTACATTTTTACAGTCATAAATGGTATTATTTTGATTCCAACTTTCTTTTTTAAAAATATTTTGGTTGTGAGAATCATCAGAGTTGATGTGTATTAGCTCTAGGAAATATGCACTGTTGTATAAAATCCTATTGTAAGAAATGTATTTCTTCTGATGATAGATTTTTTTGTGTTTTAATTCTTTGCTTCTGCAGTGTTGCTTTTATGGTTCTTGTATATACAACATCTTTAGCACATGTGCAAGAGCTTCTTTAAGGTTTAAAACTAAGGATGGCTGTTCCTGACATTTTCAGCGTTACTGTATATTGCCAAATTGTTCTCCGAAGAATTTTACCACTGGCAGTTAAGAGAGTTTCTGTTGCTCTACAATGTGGTTTACACCACTGTCAACCTTGATATTTGCAGTTTTTAACTTTTTGCCAATCTGATGGGTGTGATATATCTCATTGTTTTTCTTTTCTTAGAGATTTTTATTTATAAAAATGAAACAAAAATGTATTTGAATTTGCCATTCGATGAGAGTCTTTTCCTGTTATTGACCATGTGGAATTCCTTTTCTGTTAATTGTGGTTTCTTATATTTTGCCTATTTTTCCTTTTGGGTTCTGTTTCTATAAATAATTTTTAGATACGTGTGTATTTCTATCAGATACTAATATTTTATTGATTTTATAGTAGCAAATATCTATTTCCAGGCTGTAGCTTGTCTTTTCTCCTTGATTTTTCAGTTTGTTTTTACTGGCATCTTATAAAAAGTGGAAGCCGTATTTTTTAATATAGTAAAATGTATCAAGAAATTTTTTGCTCATGTTTTAAGCTTTTTGTAGCTTATTAAGTAACTCCTTCCCTATCCTAATTTTAAGAGAAAGACCTATATTTTCTTCTAAATATATTAAAGTTTTGCTTTGCACATTTTGGTCTTAATCTAGAATTGATTAATGTATAAGAAGTGAGATAGAGACTTAATTTTATTTTTTTCTTATGGAGAACCAATTATCCCAGCATATATGCATGGTTCATTTCTCTTCTATTGATTTATGTATCTATCCCCAGGTCAACCCTGTCTAAATTAGTACAGCGTAATAATATCGCTCCACCTTGGTTAGTCTTGGTTCTTAACTCTTTTTTATTTTCCAATTTTTTTATTGTGGTAAAATATAAAATTTACCATCTTAACCATTTTATAAGTGTACAGTTCAGTTTTACTAAGTACATTTATAATATTATACAACCATTGCCACAATCTATCTCCAGTACTCTTTTCACCTTGCAAAACTGAAATTCTATCCCTGTTAAACAATAATTCTCCATTCTCCCTCCTGCCCCCTGGCCCAAGTAACCACCATTCTCTTTTGCCTCTATGATTTTGATGACTCTAAGAACCTCATATAAGTAGAATAATATTTTATTTTTGTGACTAAGTTTATTTCACTTAGCATAATGTGCTCAAGGTTCATCCTTATTGTAGCATAAGTCAGAATTTCCTTCCTTTTTATGATTGAATAATATTCCATTGTATGTATTTACCAGATTTTGCTTACCATTCACCCATCTGTGGACATTTGGGTTGCTTCCATGTTTTAGCTATTGTGAATAATGCTGCTGTGAACATGGTGTACAAATATCTCTTCGAGACTGTGTTTTCAATTCTTTTTGGTATATATACAGAAGCAGAATTGCTGGGTCTTATGGTAATTCTACTTCTAATTTTCTGAGTAACTGCTATATTGTTTTCCACAGTGGCTTTACCATTTTACATTCCGACCAACAGTGCACAAGAGTTCCAATAACTCCACATCCTCGCTAACACTTGTTATTATCTGTATTTTTGATAGTAGCCATCCTAATGGGCATGATGTGGTATCTCATTGTGGTTTTGATATGCATTTCCCTAATGATTAGTGATGTTGAGCATCTTTTCATGTGCTTATTGGCCATTTGTATATCTTCTTTGAAGAAATGTGTATTCAAGTCCTTTGCCCGTTTTTTAATCAGGTTGTTTTCTTGTTAAGTTGTAGACCCCTATCAGGTGTATGATTTGCAAATATTTTCAAGTTCTTTGCCCACTTGAGGTTTAAGAGTTCTCTATATATTCTGGATATCAATCCCTTATCAGATATATGACTTGCAAATATTTTTTCCCATTCTCTGTATTGTCTTTTTATTCTGTTGATAGCACAAATTTTAAAAATTTTCATGAACTATAATTTGCCTATTTTTAATTTTGCTGCCTGTGTCAATGATGTCATTTCTAAGAAATCATTGCCAAATCCAGTACTGTGAAGCTTTTGCTCTGTGTTTTCTTGTAAGAGTTTTACAGTTTTAGGCCTTACATTAGGGTCTTTGATCCATTTTGAGTTAATCTGTGTATATGGTGTTAAATAAGGGTCCAACTTCATTCTTTGCATGTGGATATCCAGCTTTCCCAGCCTCATTTGTTGAAAAGACTGTCCTTTCCCCATTGAATGGTCTTGACATCCATGTCAAAAATCATTTGACTGTATATGTCAGGTTTATTTCTACGCTTTCTGTTTTATTCCACTGGTTTATATCTCTGTCTTTATGCCAGTACCGTGCTGTTTTGATTACTATACCTTTGTAGTAATCAGGAAGTACAAGTCCTCTAGCTTTGTTCTTCTTTTTCAAAATTGTTTTGGATATTTGGATCTCTTGAGATTCCTTATGAATTTTAGGATACATTTTTCTATTTCTGCAAAAAAACAAACAAAAAAAACCCAAACCCATCATTGGGATTTAGATAAGGCTTGCATTGAATCTGTAGATCACTTTGGGTATTATTGACATCTTAAACAATATTAAGTCTTCCAGTGCCTGAAGAGGGGATATGTTTTCATTTATGTCTTCTTTAAAATTTTTCAACAGTGTTTTGTAGTTTTCAGTGAATAAATCTTTCACCTCTTTGGTTAGTTCCTAGGTGTTTCATTCTTTTTGGTGCTACCGAAAATGGAATTTTTAAAAAATTTCCTTTTCAGGTTGTTCATTGTTTGTGTATAGACACACAACTGATATTTGTTTGTTGACTTTGTATCCTGATACTTTGCTGGATTCACTTATTGGTTCTAACATTTTTGTGTGTGTGTATGTAATCTTTAGAGTTTCTACATATAAGATCATATCATCTGCAAACAGAGATAATTTTACTTCTTTCTTTCCATTTTGGATGCCTTTTATTTCTTTTTCCTGCCAAATATTTCTGGCTAGAACTTCCAGTGTGATGTTGAACAGAAGTGGTGAAAGTGAGCATTCTTGCCTTAGAGGAAATGCTTTCAGTCTTTCACCATTAAGTCTGATGTTCACTTTGGGTTTTTCATATATGGCTTTTATTATGTTGAGGTAGTTTCCTTCTATTACTAGGTAGTTGAGTGTTTCTATTGTGAAAATTCAGCTTGTTGAATTTTGTTAAATGTTTTTTCTGCATTATGTGTTTTTTTCCTTTCATTCTGTTAATGTAGTATGTTATGTTCATCAGTTTTTACATGTTGACCATCCTTGTATTCTAGGAATAAAACTCACTTATTCATGGTGTATAATCTTTTTAATATGCTGCTGAATTTGGTTTGGTAGTGTTCATAAGGGACACTGGTCTATAGTTTTGTTGTAGTCTTTGTCTGGCTTTGGTATCACAGTAATGCTGGCCTCACAGAATGAGTAAGAATGTGTTTGTTTCTCTTCAAAGTTTGGAAAAGTTGGAGAAGGATGGGTGTTTTTCTTAAAATGTTTCATAGAATTCACCAGTGAAGCCATCAGAGCCAAGGCTTTTCTTTGTTGGGAGGTTTTGGATTACTGATTCAATTTCCTTCCTAGTTATAAGTCTATTCAGAGTTTTTATCTCTTTTTTAAAGTAAATTTATTTATTTTTATTTTTGGCTGCGTTGGGTCTTCATTGCTCTGCGTGGGCTTTCTCTAGTTGCAGTGAGCAGGGGCCACTCTTCATTGCGGTGCGCAGGCCTCTCATTGTGGTGGCTTCTCTTGTTGCGGAACACGGACTCCAGGCGCGCAGGCCTCAGCAGTTGTGGCACACGGGCTCTGTAGTCGTGGCTTGCGGGCTCTAGAGCACAGGCTCAGCAGCCATGGCACACGGGCTTAGCTGCTCCGCGGCATGTGGGATCTTCCAAGACCAGGGCTCGAACCCGTGTCTCCTGCACTGGCAGGCGGACTCCCGACTACTGCTCCACCAGGGAAGCCCCAGATTTTTTATTTCTTCATGATTTAGTGTTGGTAGGTTTTGTGTTTCTAGGAATTTTCCCATTTCATCTAGGTTATCCAATTTCTGGCATACAATTGTTCATAGTACTTGCATAATCCTTTTCATTTCTGTAGAATTGGTAGTAACATCCCTGCTTTCATTTCTCATTTTAGTTATTTGCGTCTTCTTTTTTTCTTAGTCCATCTAGCTAAGACTTTGTCAATTTTGTTGATCTTTTCAAAGAACCAGCTTTTGGTTTCATTGGTTTTCTCTCTATTATATTCTCTATTTCATTTATTTATGCTCTAATCTTTATTATTTTCTTCTTTCTGCTAGCCTTGGCTTAGTTATTTTTCTAGTTGCTTAAGTTGTAAAGTTAGCTTGTTGATTTGAGATCTTTCTTGTTTTTTCTGTCAGCATTTATAGCTATAAATTTCCCTCTTAGAATTGCTTTTCCTGTGTCCCATAAGTTTTGGTATGTTGTGTTGTCATTTTCACTCATCTCTCAGAATTTTCTAATTTCTCTTGTGATTTATTGTTTGATCCATAAATGCGTTGCTTATTGTTAATTTTCCAATTTTCTTTTTGTTACTGATCTTTAACTTTATCCCATTGTGAAATCTATTGAAATTTAATTTGTGGCCTAAGGTATGGTTTATCCTGGAAAATGTCTCATGTGCATTTCAGAAGAATGTGCTTGCTCTTGTTGTTGGGTAGAACGTCCTGTATATATCTGTTAGACCTAGTTTCTTTATTGTGTTGTTTAAGACCTCTATTTCCTTACTTTTGTTTGGTTGTTTTATCCATTATTGAGAGTAGAATATTGAAGTCTACAATTACTACTGTAGAACTGTAATAATTTCTCTCTTCAGTTGTCAGTTTTTGCTTCATATATTGTGTTTTGATGGTTTTTCATTAGGTGCATAAATGTTTATCTCTGTCATCTTGTTACTTATTTTCTATATGTCTTATACTGTTTTTGCTCCTCATTTTCTGTCTTTCTGTCTTATTTTTGTTGAGTTGATTTTTTGCAGTGAAACTAAATTCTTTTCTCATTTCCTTTTGTGTATATTCCAGAGCTATTTTCTGTGTGGTTACCATGGGGTTACATTTACATGTGGTTACATTTACCATCCTAAAGTTATATCACTCTAATTTGATTTATGCCAGTTTAACCTAAATAATACATAAAACTTTGTGTCTTTATAGCTCTGTCCCCACCTTTTTGGTTGTTGATCTCACAAAATTACATCTTTATACATTGTGTACCCAAAAATATAAACTAACAATTCTTTTAAATGCATTAGTCACTTAAATTATTTAATAAAATGTGGAGTTACAAACGAAAGTTACAATACTACTAGATTTTAGACTCATTGCTTTTTAAATGTATTAGTCTGTTAAATCATGTAGAAAAACAGAAAGTGGAATTACTAACCATTTTTACAAAAATACTAGCTTTTGTAGTTCCCCTTGTTTTTACATCTGTTGAGATCTTTATTTCTTCTTGTGGCTTCAAATTACTATCTAGTGTTCTTTCATTTTACCTTGCTGGACTCCCTTGAGCATTATTGCAGGGCAAGTCTAGTGTAATGAACTCTCTCAGCTTTTGTTTCTCTGGCAATGTCTTTATTTTTGCCTCACTTTTGGAGGACAGTTTTGTCGATATTGGATTCTTTGTTGGCAGGTTGTTTTCTTTAGCACTTTGAATATATTGGCTCACTGTCTTCTGACCTGAAAGTTTCTGATGAATAATGTGCTGATAATCTTATTAAGGATTCCTTGTATGTGATGGGTTATTTCTTGCTGCTTTCAAGATTCTTTGTCTTTTGAAAATTTGATTGTAATGTGTCTCAGTGTGGGTCTCTTTGAGTACATTTTACTTGGAGTTCATTGAGCTTCTTGCATGTTTAGAGTTATGTTTTTCATCAAGTTAGGGAAGTTTTCAGCCATTATTTCTTCAAATATTCTCTCCTCTCTCTCTCTCTCTCTCCCTCCTCCCCTCCTGCCTCCCTCCTTTCTGGGACTCCCACAGTGCATATGTTGGTCTGCTTGATGCTGTCTCACAGGTTCCTTAGGCTCTGTTCATTTTTCTTCAATACTTTTCAGCTCCAGAATTTCTCTTTAGTATTTATATCTGTTTATTGATATTTCCATTTTGTTCATACATTATTTTCTTGACTTTCTCTACTGCTTTAGATTTTTGAGCATCTTTTAGACAGTTGTTTTAAAGTCTTTGTCTAGTATATCTGCCACCGGGTCTTTTTCAGGGACAATTTCTGATTATGTAGTTTTTTTTTTTTAAATAAACTTAAAAAAAAGTACTTAGGCTGTGCTGGGTCTTAGTTGTGGCATGCAGGATCTTTGTTGTGGCATGTGGGATCCTTTAGTTGCAACATACGAACGCTTAGTTGCAGCATGCATGTGGGATCTAGTTCCCCCACCAGGTTCTGAACCTGGGCTCCCCACGCTGGGAACATGGAGTCTTACCCACTGGACCACCAGGGAAGTCCCTGATTATGTATTTTTGAATAGACCATACTTTCCCATTTCTTTGTATGCCTTGGTTTTTGTTGTTGTTGTGGAAAACTGGACATTTTAATTTAATAATGTGGTAGCTCTGAAAATCAGATTCTCCTCCTTCCCCAGAATTTGCTGTTTTTGGTTATTGTTTTTTTGTTTTGTTTTTTTTTTAATTGTTACAGGCTATCTCTGTGCTGGAGATTAGCCTGAGGTATAAACTTAAGGTCTTCTCAGGTCTTTTCGAAGTCTGAACCTTTCTTTTGGCATGTACAGGTCACTTTCTGTTTTTCCCTTTATGTGGAGCTGCTTTTGAATGCCCTAGTGTTTAATGCCTGGTTTCCAAAAGGGGAAAAAGAGAAAAGTAAAGGAAGAGAGGGGAAATAATGGGCAGTAGCCCTTTACATCCTTCTGGAAGTCACTTCAGCCAGAGGGAGTGGGGCTTGCAACAGTGGGGAGAGGTACAACCTCTTTGTCTGCATCTCTGTGATCAGAAGCAGCAATGAATGATTAGCGGGCAGATCCTCAATATTTGGTGGATAGTGCTTTTTGCCCACTTGGCTCCTGTAAGCTGTGTGCAAGATGCTCCAGAAGTCCCTGCACAGCTTCCTGCCACAAGGTTGGGTGTGGGGGATGGGCAGCTATTGCAGAGGTAAGATCTGAAACTGACCAACATGAACCACAGCTTATGCAGTCTATTGTCTAAGCCTTCCCCTGGAAGTTGTAAGCGTTCAGCAGACTCCAGCATTCTAAAATAGTTAACAGCAGACAGGTTCTGCCAGTGCAGCTGTTGTTCAGGTGGGGAGACAGATGCTCCCTATTCTGGCATATTCCCAGAATCCTCTCCTCCCTGACTCTTTCATATACATTTTAAAATCAACTTGTCATGTTCCATGAAAAATCCTGTCAGAATTTTGTTAGGAATTGCATTGAATTTATAAATAATTTGTGAAGCACTAACATCTCTCTAATACTGAGTTATCATTTCCATCACTATGGTATGTCTCTCCTTTTTTGGAGTGCTTCTTTAATGACTTTCAGTAGTTTTATAATTTTCTCCTAATTAAGGCCATGCATAAGGGTTTTTTTTAGAGTCATTTTTAGGGATCATATATTTTTGTTTATATTGCAAATGTCATTCTTTTAGGAATTACGTTCTCTGTAGCTAATGTGTCGAAATGCAATATTTTAAAATTATTTAAATATTTAAAGTATTTTAAAAATATTTCTTTGGCCCATATTTTAAAATTTTAGATACTTTTCTAGAAATTTCAAATATATTTTTTACATGATAACTGTGGTAAAAATGCACATCATAAAAAGGTTATACATCCCAGGGTTTCTCCCTTACAGCTGAGGCAGGAGACTGCTGTACAGGTGGCCATGCAAGAGCAAGCCTATACTATGAAGGAAGCAATGCCCTTTGGGAGTAACTTTTACTAATGGGAGACAGGAACCATGAATGATTTATTCTCCCTTCTTTCCCCCATAGACTTTTAAGAGACACAGCCATTTCAAAAGGTCCCTCTGAAAACATGCTGCAGACTTCTGCCTTACACATTCTCTTATATTTGCTCTCCTTCCATCTCTGTCTCATTCCTTTTTTCCCTCTCTCTTCCTTCCCTGAGATTACAGCCTCCCAAAAAGTGTTATCACATGAGTTTTTCCTTCAGGCTCTGTTTTCTAACCTGGGCTAAAACAGAAATTTTGGATCATCTGAATCCTCATGAATGACCATGCTATAAATGGACTTTGTCTCTAGGTTCCAGTGCACAAATTGGTGTTTGTATAGAAGTAAATTTCTCTCAGACAACTAGAAAAGGAAAGAGGCTAATGTAATATATAAGTGAAGTAGTTATTAAACCAGGGGAAGGCCAATGGACCTCATCAACAAGCTATAGGCAAACTTTCCAGGGGTTTGAATGTGGAAAGGGAGAGAATTGAACCCATAACACACAATAATAGAGACTGTTAACTCAAAAGAATGTGCATTATAGCAATCAAATCCACAAGAGAGGATTTGGTTTCATCAAAACACCACCATTCATGTTGTTAATAGAATATTAAACTTTATTGGTACTATAGTTTGTTTCAGAGATATTATAAGCTTCAGGAGTTTAAACTGAAATAATTTTGTCAACACTTGTGAGATGTCCTTGATTTTCTTTTAAAAGTGCTTCATTATTTTCTAAAGTTTGAGAAACTGCTTTTCCATAATTTTTGCCTACTACGTATCTCTGTACTCTCAGGGCTCCATTTGCTAGGATGTCTCTAGCTCTCCAGATCGCTAGTGGGGACAGCTTAGAGTTGCTATACAAGTGCTTTGGAAATCCATTTTAGTAGACCCCTTGGCTTTCATCATTTGGGGCTCCTACTGGCTAGATGCGGGGGACGTTTCCGAATTCAGTTTGTATATTTCCCTTAGGTAGCCCCAAACCCAGTGGCTTACAGATGCTCTAAATCGTCGGCTGTGAGGCTTTCCTCTTTTCAAACCCACAAATCCCGCTTCCTCAGCTTCTTGGCTACCACTCCACCCGTGTCTCCCTCCCCTAGAGCTGTTTCCCAACCTTGCCTGATTCTAGCCCTTTGTTTAAAATACAGACTTTCAGACTTTTTCTGGAAATTCTTGATGTCAGGAGATCTTACTGGCACGTAAGTTTGAGAAACATGGCTGTAGGGTTTTCTCGGTTCCCACACTTCTCCCTTGAGGGCATCTCACCGTTCGCGGGATGAGCCGGGTCAGTAACTCAGGTTTGGTAAATTTCGCGGGTGCCCGGCCTCCTCGGCAGCAGGTGCGGTTGCTGGGCGACCAGACAGAGGCGTCTGGTCGGCGCGGCTCACAGGAAATCTCGCGAGGTCTCCGGAAGCGCTCTCCTCTGGGTCCTAGCCCGGGCCCAGCGCTCTGTGTCTTGGCGGCCGGGGGTTGATGGGAGCCACTAGGCAGGGTACGAGTGGAGGTTGGTTAGTGGGATGAAGCCATAAGGCATCGGTCACATTAGCGTTTCCGTAGACCAACCAGTAGCCAGAACAATTTTTGGCAGGTCACCATTTCCCCCTACTGGATTATCCTTGCCATCAGCTTTGAACGTTTTAGTGCCCAGTTACCACGTTTTCCCAATAATAGGGCAGGAAACGAATTGTCTGAATCAAATTCAGACATACTTCACCTTTCCTCTGATAAAATCCAAACTCCTTAGGGTGGCATTCCAGTCCGGTTATAATGACCAGCCTCACTGCTTGCCTCTTTCCCTCTTCAGTATTTACAATCTGGCACTTGGCCCAGTACTAAAAAAATTTTACCCTCTCTCCTGCTGCTCAGGGTACCAATAGGACACACCTTTCCTCCTTAATATTTGTTTTCCCTTTTAAGATTCAAGGACTCAGCTTGGAATTGGTGCATTTTTTCTGAAGCCTTCCTAGGTACTCAGTCATGTTAAGTGATGGTTTTTTCTGCCCCCCAAACAACTGGGATATGGTAACTTCTTTAGCATAGCACTTAACACACTACTGTGTCTGTTACCCATATCTCCAATAAGGCGGTAAATTCTTTGAGGGTAAGGATTATGTCTTTTACCTTGCTATTCCCAGGACCTGGCAAAGTGCTTTGTACATTAGCAGTCACTACCAAACATTTAGAAAATATATAGTTTACAAATGAAGGAGAACAACAGTAGAACAAGTGGAAAGGCTTGTCATTAGGGGTACGGTAAAGTGAGCAATCTGAATTAAGGGACAGTACAAACAGGAAAACCGTAATAGCTCTGATCTTTAGGGTGGGGGCACTCTGGAAAATCATTGCTGTTCCTTGAACAAAGAAGTGTCAGAGTAGGAGATTTTTAGAATTACAAAGAGGCTTAGAGCCCACGTGGACAGTCCAATGTGCCATTTTGCAGATAAGGAAATTCTCAGGCCTAGAAAGAGAAAAGACATATGCTGAAGGTGACACCTGAGGTAGCAGAGAGAGAATTTACCCTTGAGCCCCTCATTTCAAGCACAGGTCCCCCTTCCTTATATCTCACTGACTGTTGCAGTAAGAGTAGCCTAGAAAGAGGGACAGGGGCATGGGGACAGATATCCTAACCCCATTCAGGACACTGTTGCTAATGTCTAGTTGTGAAGCAGTGTTGGCCTGTATTAGGGTGAAGGCAAAGAAAATGACAAGGGATGAACAAATTTAGGAGGCATCTTGAAGCATGATTTAATAAAGAGAGATTGGATAGGATAAAGGGAGGGAGAAGTTGAAGATAATTCCTGGGTGTTAAGTAGAATAAAGGAACAATACTGGAGAAATTGGAGAGGGAGGCAAGTAATTTGGGGGGAAGTGAATGAATTTCCATTTACACATGTTAAACTTGAGGTGAGATAGGTTTAATAGTTTCCAGAATAGAACTAATCATTGAAACCATGGGGTCATAAATGGTGGTGAGGAAGAAAGTGGGGAAAAGAGAAATAGTAAGTTAATAACTATGCCAACTAGTTTGGATGGAAGAGGGAAGCAAAGCTAGTTAAGATATCAGAGAAAGATTTATCAGAGGTGAGATTTGTTCTGAGAAGAACAAATAATAATTCAGTGATTTAGAAACCAGTAAATTAGATTCAGGTACTAGGGAAGGAAAGAATTTAAGAAGAGTACCTAACAGAATAAACAGCTACAGAAGGATATGACAAAGTAAAAGAATGATCAAAACAATATGGTTAAAACACTACAGCACAAATCAGGTGCCCGTCTTATCTATTTTAAAGGTCATTCATTTGGGAACAATAGATCCAGCACTATATGCAGGGCCATCCTATTGCTCTGTGTAGCTCTCATTTAACTTGCTGCTAACATTACTTTACTGGGAACATGTTTAGCAATGCCTCATTGAAAACCAGTTGCTCTGTTAATCTTTGTTTTATAAGAGTTTCATATGTTATTGTAAAGACGAGTATGATCTCATTTGTGGTAAAATTATATACATATTTAAATGTCTGAAAGGATATATGTCTATGTCTATACATGTATAGGTTTAGATGTAGAGCTGTAGATCTATACCTGTATCTATATCCCAAAATATTTAATAGTGGCGGGATTATGACTGTTTATTTTTCCTTCTTTTTTTTTTTTTTTTTTTTTTTTTTGCGGTACGCGGGCCACTGTTGTGGCCTCTCCCGTTGCGGAGCACAGGCTCCGGACGCGCAGGCTCAGCGGCCATGGCTCACGGGCCCAGCCGCTCCGCGGCATGTGGGATCTTCCCGGACCAGGGCATGAACCCGTGTCCCCTGCATTGGCAGGCGGACTCTCAACCACTGCGCCACCAGGGAAGCCCTATTTTTCCTTCTTTTTTAGTAATCAGGTTTTTAAGAATGATAACATTGTATTCTGAAAGTTCATTTCGGATTCTGCTGTTTGTAGAATTGAAAGTCTCTTTGTGACAGCTAGTTTTTAAGATGCTTTAAAACGGTTGAATTGCTAATTAATTTTTTAATGCAACAAGTTTGAGACAGTATTTTCTCATTAAGATGTGAAATATAATTCCTGTCTAGTGACACACAGTGTTAAACAGTCATCTGTGTATTTTCTAATATGGCAGAAATCTGGCAAACTGCAAGAAACACTTGTCTTCAGTGCCACATCTGTAAGTTCAGCATATAATACTCTAAGATTTACACTTTGACAGATGTTGAGAAATCTGTATTTGTTAAAAAAAAAAGTGAGGTCTTGAGAATAATTTTAAAAGACACTCTTGGAAGAATATGCTAAAGAGCACATTTTCTGAAGCCTCCAGTAGAGTTTCCAAGTAACTTTAGACAGAAACACATTTTTTATTTAGAATATTGTTCTGTGTATCTTTGTCAATTAGTATGTTTCCTGACCTTCTAGAGTACATACTACACAGAAAACACTTTAATTATTCCTTTCATTGAAAAACCAACAAATTAAAGGGCCCAGATATGTATATCATCACATAACTCCATACAGAAATATGATCATTTATTGGAGTTAGCTCCTCTTTTTATTTTGACCTTGTAGACTGGTAAATATTAGTAAGTATGGTAGGCAGACTTCCAACATGGTGTCAATGATTTCACCTCTTGGGATTCATGCCCTTGTGTGAACCCCTCCCCTTCAGTGTGGAATAGACTTAGTGACTTGTTCTAAGCAATAGAATAAGGCAAAGTTGATGAGATACCATTTCTGCGATTTGATTACAAAAGATTCTGTCTTGCTAGCAAACTCTCTATTGCATTTTTTGGCGTGCACTCTTTGATAGAGCAAGCTGTCACTTAGTAGAGCTCCATGTGGCAAGGAACTGAGGATGGTCTCTAGCCAACAGCTCGTAAGGAACTGAGACTCTCAGTCCAATGAGAAACTAAATGTCAACAACTACTGTTTAAGCTTGGAAGTCAGTCCTTCCCCAGTTGAGCTTTCAGATGAGACCTATTCCACACCTTTATTACAGCCTCATTAGGGACCCTAAAGCAGAGAACTCAAATTCCTGACATATAAAATCTGTGAAATAATTAATGTGTGTTAGTTGAAGCCACTAAGTTTTGGGGTAATTTTTTATGCAATAATAACTAACTAATACAGGGGACAATGGAAAACTTTTTTAAGGAGGGAAATTTTACTTAGAAATTTGGGACATGATTCCCATTTTCATAGGACCTTCTGAGGGGAAGCTCAGAGGAGAGAAATGAAGGTGATGATAGGAGGTTGTAGCTTAGCTGGAACAAAAGATTTTAAAATAAGTATCCATTTATAGAAGCTCTAAGTTGTAGAGTCTACAAAGGAAGCCTTTTTGTTTAGGAATGAGGCAGTTTCCATCCAAGGCTTGATTACTCTTGATTTCTGTAACCTAGTCATGATGGTTAAATTGAGAGCTTCATGGGTTTTTAATGGCTTGATGTACACAATATGGGCACCAATAATAAATAATTTCTTTAAAACTTAACTTAGTAATTAAATGATTACTTAAACAATTTATGTCATTTATTATATAATGTATTCTATAAATGTAAATGATGATTATATAGGTTTTGTATAAAACAATCCAAGGTATTTCTCATGAGTTCCAGACCTATGCATGCAACCAGCTGCTGGACATTCATTCCACTTGAATATGAATGTCCTAGAGGGAAAAAACCCTGCACCTGTCAAGAACTGAACTCGTTTCTATCCTGCACAAATATGATCTGCCTCCTCTAGTTCCTGTCTTGCCCACATTTCCACCCTGCTACTCAGAGTAGAGCCTGAGTACTCTCTCACATACTAGTGCCCCCACGTTGGGTCACATCAAGTCCACTTAATCTCAGAAGTGACTGTCAAATCCAGCAGTTTCTCCATGCTCCCATCAGTACCTAAGAATGGACATGAAAGGACTTGGACAAGTTCTATTAATTTTTTAAAAGTTCTATTTTAGTACACAAAATTTTCTCAAGTTGTATTTTTAAAGTTCTATTAGATGTGACTGTAAATTAAAGGATCTAGGCTGAAAATCAGTTTCATTACCTGAAAGTAACATTTATGTCTAAATATATTTTAGAGTAAAATTGTTTTCTGAAAAGTATTTTTGTAAACATTGCCACAGATATTCTAATTGATTATTCAGGAATGAAGATTCCTGAAAAATCTATTGTCAGTAGAGCCTAACACTTTAGTTTGAGTCTTTGAGGAAGCATTTGCAAGAAAGGGACTTATAATTTTGGAAAAAGTTTAGATTAGGTTTCAGGAACAGATCATTACTTATGTTTTAGGGATTTTAAAAAAAATTGTCTTTCGAAACAAGGGTGGGGAACCTCTGTCTTCTAATAGAGATCCAAGACACTGCTTAAGTTTATCAGGCCAATAATAAGTTCAGCAAAAGTTTAATTAGTTGGTGATGGATTGAAGCTAAGAGTGAAACTCAGCTATGTAATACACTATAGTCTTGTATTTTGCAAAACAATTTGTTAAAATCAGTGAAAACATCTTGTATATTTGTATTTAACTGCTTTATTTTTTTGGCTCCTGTCTGTTTTTTGGTTAGCTTGTTTGAAAAGAGTTCCATTCTTTCATGCTTGTTTTTGAAAATGGCTGGTGTTTTTTTTTACTACTGTGTATAGCCATTTGCATATTTCTGCGGTTGTGATCCTTGATTGAAAAATTAAAAAAAACTTTTCACTCTTGTTTTAAATCTGTTAAGAAGTTTGTGAAAAGATTTTCATTTTATCATAATCTTATGGTGAAACAAGTCAGCTTCCCATAAAAAGGGATAAACATTTAATTTTGTTACCCTAAAAACACATATTGTTAATGTTTCTTAAAAGCAAATTGAAATGTCCATTGCATTTATTTCTTCATTGAACAGATATTTACCAACTGCCTACCATGTGCCATTGTTCAAGGTGCTGAGGATGCCGAAGGTATTCTGACCAAGTCCCCATCCCTGTGGCACTTACCATCCAGGAAGGGGAGACAGATAGTGAAAAAGTAAACAATTCAATGGTCAAGATGATTTCAGGTTGTGGTACATTCTGTGAAGGAAATAAATAGGATAAAATGACTGTATAACTGGGGTATAGAAGTAAGGAAGAAGGAGGGAAGGAGAGAGGTGTTTTCTTTACATGAGAGAGACAGGCTAGGCCTCTCTGAAAACAGAATTTGAGCTGAGACTTGAAGAATGAGCAGCTTAAAGAGCCAGGCCTTTGAGAGCCTGTGAGGAAGTGTTCCAGGCCCGGGAAGCAGCCAGTGTGAGGGCTCGGAGCTGGGAAAGAGCTGGATGAGCATAAGGACCCCAGGACACTGTGGCTGGAGCAGTGTGGAGGGGGAGAACAGAATGAGAGGAAAGCAGGAAATAGATCAGCCTTTAGGCCACAGTGATAAATTTGGATTTTGGTTTATAGCAGCATTTAGGTCATAAGGCAGAAGGCAAATTTTTCTTTTGTTAGTGAGAAAAATTATATTACATTTAGAGTTTGAGGGAAAGAACAGTGGCCACTTATTATTATAAGTTGAAATTCAAAGTCTTGGTTGAAATGTAATGTTCTTTTTTTTTTTGCGGTTCGCGGGCCTCTCACTGTTGTGGCCTCTCCCGTTGCAGAGCACAGGCTCCGGACGCGCAGGCTCAGCGGCCATGGCTCATGGGCCTAGCCACTCCACGGCATGTGGGATCTTCCCGGACTGGGACACGAACCCGTGTCCCCTGAATCGGCAGGCGGACTCTCAACCACTGCGCCACCAGGGAAGCCCTGTTCTTCTTTTTTTTTAATGTAATGTTCTTCTAGTGTGATATTAATGTGATGAATATAGTATCATCAAAGATGTTCTAAGAAATCTGGTAGCAGGAGCCACCAGAAAATATATTAGAAAATAAAATTTCTACTTGTGCTCCCAAATCTCAAATTTAATAGAGCTTTTGTTTCAGTTTTGCTCTTTACTGAAATAGGTAAAACACTTTTTAAATTGAGTTACAGTTGATGTACAGTATTATATAAGTTACAGGTATACAATATAACAAATTTTAAAGGTTATATTCCATTTATAGTTATTATAAAATATTAGCTATATTCCCTGTGTTGTATATCATGTAGCTTATTTTATACATAATAGTTTGTACCTCTTAATCCCCTATCCTTCATTACCCCTTCCCCCTTCCCTCTCCCCACTGGTAACCACTAGTTTGTTCTCTATATCTGTGAGTCTGCTTTTTGTTTTATTCGCTAGTCTGTTGTATTTTTTAGATTCCACATACAAGTGATATCACACAGTATTTCTCTGACTTATTTCTCTTAGCATAACACCCTCCAAGTCCATCCATGTTGTTGCAAATGACAAAGTTTCATTGGTTTTAATGGCTGAGTTGTATTCCATTGTGTGTGTATGTATGTATATATTTAAATGTACACAAACACCACACCTTCTTTATCCATTCACCTGTTGATTGATAGATAGGTCACTTCCATATTGTATTGCCAATTACATATTGGCAATTGTAAATAATGCCACTATGAACATTGGGGTGCAATTAGTGTTTTTGTTTTTTTCAGATATGTACACAGGGGTGGAATTGCTGGGTTATATAGTAGTTCTGTTTATTTTTTATTTTTTAAATATTTATTTATTTATTTTTGGCTGCGTTGGGTCTTCGTTGCTGTGCGTGGGCTTTCTCTAGTTGTGGCAAGCGGGGGCTACTCTTCGTTGCAGTGTGCGGGCTTCTCATTGTGGTGGCTTCTTTTGTTGCGGAGCATGGGCTCAGTAGTTGTGGCTCGTTGGCTCTAGCAGGCTCAGTAGTTGTGGCGCACAGGCTTATCTGCTCCACGGCATGTGGGATCTTCCCGGACTAGGGCTCAAACCCGCGTCCCCTGCATTGGCAGGCACATTCTTAACCAGTGTACCACCAGGGAAGCCCTGTTTTTTTTAAAAAAAATACATTTCAGTTATATCTTTTTTAAAAAATATTTATTATTTATTTTCTTTATTTTTTTGGCTGTGTTGGGTCTTAGTTGTGGCACGCAAGATCTTTGTCGAGGCATGTGGGCTCTTTGTTGTGGCATGTGGGTTTTCTCTCTGTAGTTGTGGCGTGAGGGCTCCAGGGCATGTGGGCCCTGTAGTTTGCAGCATGTGGGCTCTCTCGTTGAGGTGTGCAAGCTCAGAAGTTGTGGTGTGCGGGCTTAGTTGCCCCATGGCATGTGGGATCCTAGTTCCCTGACCAGGGATTGCACCCGTGTCCCCTGTATTGGAAGGCAGACTCTTTACCACTGGACCACTGGGGAAGTCCTGGTAGTTCTGTTTTTAGCTTTTTGAGAAATCTCCATACTGTTTTCCACAGTAGGGTAAAGCACTTGTTAATAAACTATTTTTAGATCTTGGGATAACTAGAAGTCCATGGTGTTGATGTCTGCCTAAATAAATCACCATTACAACAGGCCACAGTTCCTTAGTTTTAAGTAATGTAGTGTTTTACCTTGAATATTAAGACCAGTTAGAAAGTTTAAAAATAATCTCCCCTAGAAAGTGGTATTTGTGTATAATTCTCACATCAGTGGCATATCAAGTTAACTTCTCTGAAGGTATAGAACTTTTCAGATGACTGTAATTATTCAACACGGTATGCCCTCATTCATAACATCATAAATTAGTTTTTTATTTAGTCTAATTTTTGTTACTTTATTTAAGCCCAGAATCTTAATAGCCTCAATTATATTAGAAACACATGCAAGAAATGATAGAAGGATTACATATGAGTTGAAGTAAAAGATTAAAGCTAAATACATACATGTTTTAAAGGACTTATTTAGTGTTGTCAATCATGCAAAGAGTAAATTGAAGTTTATTCAAATAATAAATCGAGCATGGAGTATAAAGTCGAAAATTCTAGGAACAAAAATGAATCATTTAAATAAAACACTTATTTGCAGATGAGCTTGTAGAAACTAAATTTTCAGGAAGGTAAGTAGTTTGTTATGCTTTGTAATGGTAAGCAAATTCATAGTTATATGATAGATATTTATAACCCTCTATAACCTAACATAAAAGTCACAAAGCTCTGTTCTTGACAATATATTTCTTTATGCATATGCCTCTTAGGTTATGAAAAGTACAACTGTAGTTCATCAAAATGTGCCCCAAGGCACAATACCATTTTACTCAGTCATTAGAAAGTTTAGCATAATTGCCTAGTATAATCCAAAGAAAATATGAGTACTGACATCAGGGACTCTCCAATTTGTTAGGCAATTGTTCCATAATTTTTGGCACCAAGATAATCCACATTTGAAAAAGCAATTAATCATTGGTGTTAGTTATCAAGCTATGATTTTAGCTGTTTCCTCCCAAATTTGACCTGAAATGACAGAGTTCCTTATTTTATTTTTGTAATATTCTGATTTCTGAGATCAAAAGTTTAAATATGCCAGTCTGGTTACAGTTGACCTGAGTTTCGTGTAACTAATTTTCTAAAATAAGTAGATCACAACTTTTTACTTATAAAGATAAATGGTATTTCTTCCAGTAATATTAGGATAAAAGGTTTAGAAATTTTTAGAAACTTACAGACTGATTACCTCAGAACAAATTACTTGAAGTCCTTAAACTAGCACTTGGCCCTAAGAAGGTAAATTTATTTGCTGCTAAAAATATTTGTTGTATTGAAAATTGACCAGAATGAGAGAACACAAAATTAGATTTTTAATTTTCAAATGCAGTGACATAGACACATCAGTTATTAAACAGTGAATGAAATAATTACCCCATCGTAATTTGAACATAATCAACTTTTATTTTATATCATATGGATGAGCAAAACCAGAGCCATCATTCCGTGTAGTATATTTTTATATCTTCAAAAAACAAAAAACACATTGCTCACCCATGTATGTATCTTTGGAGTTTATAGTTAAAACAATCCGGAAATTTAGAAAGAAACCTTGGAAACTCAACAGTCTGTGTTCAGTTCATTTCAGTCAGCTACATGTGGATACAATGCAGACTTAGCAATATAAAAGAACTCTTCTCTGCATGCATGACTTATGCATCTGTACCTCATCACTCATAGAACAGTTTTTGGAAACTCTGAACCTCTGCAGTATGTAGCATTCCAACTCCCAAACAGTTCCTCTGATTCATTGTAAAGTTACTTATGTTCCTGCTCTTCTGTGTTTATTTTCAAGTGGCTGCACTATAGGGCAGTTTATTATTCTATTATGCAATGCAGTGATTTTTCAAAATCCTGAATACCAGGTAGTCATACTAATTTGTGACAACAATCTTCAGACTTGATCTCTCAAATGGAGCACGTGATGTTTGGTCTCAGAGCCGATTTTCCAAATTCAGAAACAATGGAGCACAAATGGTTTCTCTGCCCCTGTTGGCTCTTTGTTCTTGGCAGTACTACTGATTTCAAAATAACAACTTGTGTGGTGTCTTATTGTTAATCAATAAATAAAATGTGTGAATGACATACTTATATAACTGGACAGTATAACCTAAAAATGATACTAAATGCATAAATTCTCAACAATATATAGAAAAGTTAATGTTGTTGATTTGTTTGGAACTGGGACCTTGAGATATTAAAACAATCTGGAAAAGTTGGAACATCCTTGATTCTGGGATCTCGCTGTACCCTTATCTGGTCCCAATCCCCAACCCATATCCACTGACTTCTCTATCTCTGCTCCAGCCTGTGCTTCTGGCTCCAGTTTTATTACTTGGACATTGGGATTAAGTTTTTGATGATGATTGACATTTCCTGTATATTATCACCATAGAGCTTGAGAAATTATCTCTGAAAAAATTTGAAGCTGAACAAAAACCAGACTTCACTTAGAAAATGGCCTTTTCAGCTCCTGAATAGCTCAAGGCTGTAAGATAACACTTTGCAGGAAAAAGCAATGCCAATTCATGAGTTAGTTTCTGAATGATGGCTGCAAATTGACCCTTGATTTCCTAAAATCTCAGTATTATGAATTAGAGCACTTATATCAAAAGTGATGACAATACATTAAAACTTAAAGATATACTTTAAAAATATTTATAAAGGTTCTTGCTTTTAATAAAGTAACTGCATTTACAATAGAATGCAAATACTCTTTTGTGGGGCTATTTTTGCGTGGGCTGGACTGTTAAGCAGAGGGGACGTTGTTGGTTGCTCTGTAGTATCCATTTAGCCTTAGTGTGTAGTAGTCATGAATTTTGGGTGTTACTGACCCCACTCCCAGCTCCAGGAGTTACCCTTAATTGGTCTAAACCAGTCACTATATATATATAATCCTAGGAGTGGGCTCATGACCCAAGTTAGACCAATCAGAGTGAAGTCAGAACCTTACTTTGAAAACCATGAGCAGCTTTTTCCCTGTGACTGGATGGTGTGGTGTACAGCCAATGTGGAGGAATCCAGCTTGAGGTTTAGGTCAACATGTGGAGGGCAGAGCTGTGAGAACCATTACTGGAAGCCTAATCCAACTATGCCTAAGCCAAATAAGTGTTTGGACTCTGAAGTTAGGTGAACCAACAAATTCTCTTTGTTTAAGCAACTGTTTTTGTTTGTTTTTGTCATCACTTGCAACCAAGGCATCATAACCGAAATACTGAGTCCAGTGAAGTTAGGACTGACAAGTTTTCTTTTTCTGGCAATTCCCTGTTGTTAGCATAGGCGTTTTCCATCACACCAAGATATCTTAATTGATTAGATCACCAATGTCAAATTAAATGTGGATAACAGTCAAGTCTTGGAATGAAAACTGCTAGTATGTTTTCATGGTAACTTCAATGACTCACTCTTTCATGTCAAAACTTCAATCCTTCAATCATGTCTGTCAGAGAAACCTCAATGAGCTTGTTATTGTTCCTAATTGAATGGCTTGGTATGAGCTGGTATCACTGAAGGCTGTGGCAGTAAACACAGCTTTTAGCTGCTCACTGGAGGCAGTCATCATTTTTTTTAAAAGGGCCTAAAAATGGAGGTGAGGTTGAGCCATCTGAAATTGGGATGCCTGCTTTTATTTAAAGGGATATAAAATGAGACCAAAAACGCTACTATATCATCAACTGTCTGAGAAAGTATTTGGATACTAATGTTAACTGGCATCCTCATCTTACCAAAGACCCCTCTTTGCTAAATCTAATCAAAAACTTTTAGACTTTGTTTTCCTTGACCTCTGGGCCACATGTGAAGTCATCACTTGTGGTCTCCTCTTCCTCTGACCATTTTAAATTTGATGTTTGCCATGTCTTGGGCCCTCTTCT
Source organism: Monodon monoceros (assembly GCF_005190385.1). Lineage (NCBI taxonomy): Eukaryota > Metazoa > Chordata > Mammalia > Artiodactyla > Monodontidae > Monodon > Monodon monoceros. Next base: position 64,011,255 of record NW_021703770.1, on the reverse strand, counting down.
CAGTCTTTATTTCCACAAAGCATCTCATCTGATCTCATCCAGCCCTCGACCACAGCTTTCTTAACAGAGTGCTCTTAGAAATATCCATCTAGTACATTTCTGTTGTTTAAAACTCTTTTAACTCCCTATTGCTGTTAGGATAAAGTCCAAAAGGCCCCTGCAGAATCTATGCTCATCTTAATGAATAAAGTCATCTCTTGTCACTCCCCACGTATTACTCAACACTCTCAGATCTAAATGAATCTCAGTTCTTGAAGGTTCTAAGTTCTTGCTCTCTGCCTCAGGCCTTCCACGTATCGCTGTACTCTTTGTTTAGAAAGTAATAGCTTCTCTTAACGCTTTTTCTGGCTAGTCCTCCTATCTTTCAAATTTCAGCTTAATGTCAGGTCACTTGCTTCAGGAAGCCTACCTGGGTAACTCCTCTCTGGGGTAAGTGTTCCTCCTGAGAGTTCCCCAGCACACTTTATTTCTCCCTTCACAGCAGTATACTTAGGTTCTTGTTAACTTAGCCACCACTGGAAGTTCTGTGAGGACAGTGGCCAGGTCTGCCTTGTTCAGAATATCTTGAGAGTAAAACCGGGCCTGGTACAGTAAAGGCACTTGGTGAATATTTGAATGACTAGATACCTGTGCTAGGCTCTGTCTCAAATTTAAGTTATTTGATTTTCAGGAAAATAATTTATGGTGTGACAGTGTTTCACAGGAACATAAAAATGTTACATTAAATTGTATTTTTACTAACAGACTATCAAAAGAAGGTTTAGGCAAATTGAAAAGTGGCTCTGATAATATGGCAGTGAAATGCTGCAATCTTTTGACTAATTTATATAGGCAAGACTTTAAAAAACAGAAAGGTTCTAACAATATTTCTTTCTCTCATATTTAAGAACATTAAAGGATACTAGAAAAATAATATAACCCTCCCACAAAACAATGAAAGAACCATTTTATTTTAAAGAATTTTATTATAGAATGTTAATATTTAGGATACTTCAGAGCACCTTATTCCTCTAATCAGATTTTTGGTAACTGGTTTCAAAGTGTTACTTGAGTATTTTTCTCATACTGGCTTTCAGGCAAAAGTACTACTTAGTGATTTTTTAAGAGATGTTAATTTGATTAAACAGTTTATCCTTAATAACCTGAGACATCAATCCATGGATAGCTTCTATGGTAGTTTTACAGCTGGAAAGAAAAAAACACATCACATAATGTCACAAGAACTGAGAACTATTTCAAACATGCAAATCCCCCCTCCCCCATTTCCATCCTTGCACCCAAATAATGATTTTTGGTCCTATTCATACTCCGCAAAATATACTGTACCAATTTATAGCTTACTCTTTATAGTATACTATAGTGATTTTTAGCCTTCTGCATGTCTTTTGATCATTTCACTACTTACTAACACCTTCCCAAGAGAATGACAATGTAAAATTTGATATAATTCATAACAGTTAATTTTGTTATATGTCAGAAGGTTTGGGAAAAGTTCTGTTTTAGAAGGTTACCGAAGTTATTTATAATTTATAATTATAGATTGATTCCAATGTTACATTGAAATCTGCTATTCCTTGTTGTTCATTACTTAGAATAATTTTTAAAAATGATTTTAATGAATGTTATGCTTTTTTTCCTGAAATAATCACAAACATCCTTCAAACAATTCAAAGCCAAAGTTAGGTTAGTGGGTGAAGAACTTACATTTTAAAATTGATAAAAAGACAAAAACAAAAAAATACAATAAAAACCCACCAAAATTCAGAAGAGATGCAATTCTTGTAAAGTTATCCCCAGAAGGAAAATTTTCTACTTTCGTACTACTACTTTTCTCCTTCCTACTTTTCTTCTTATATAACTACATTCCCACAGTGAAATTTTTGCTTCATAAGAAATCGAGATGTAAATGCAGATAAAATTAGACACTAAAAAATCAGACACATGTAAAGACAGATGAGCAAAATGACATACTCAGAGCAAGTATCAAAAGTAAGACCTAATGCCAAAGAAAAATGTAATTTTTATCCAGGCTACTACCTCTATACCTTTTAAAAACCCATGGAGGAAAGGGAATGAGATCATTCTAACCCAAGATGGCTTCTACTCCTAATACACTTTGCACCCTCCCTTCTCTCTTTTCTTTCCTATCAACTAGTCCAGTTTTTCTTAAAATGGATACCAAGGTACTGGTTTACATAGATGTCAACATAGTCTTCCTTTCCTCTCTACCCCTAATTATCACATTAAAATTCAAATTTTTGTGAAAGTAAATGTTATTTAGTAGTCTTCCCAATCCTGTATGCATCTGAAGGACCACATAATTATTTCATGAGTTATCAGAGAACACAGCCCAACTTTGTTCCTAACAAATTCTTGTAGTGAAATTTGGGATACTCAGTTACTGTATAAAGGATTATTTCAGAAAAATAAGAGAGATACAATCACTTCTCTGATACTTAGGGGTTTAAAACTTTATAAAAATTTGAAATTTGATAAACTTAAATCCTAATTTAATCCTTCAGATGATGATTAGGTTAGAATAGCTGAGGACATCCTTTTGCAAGGTTTTGTTTTTGTTTTTGTTTAAAGATCCAGCAATGGATTGGTTTTCTTTCTTACACTTTCTACCTGAACCTGGAAAAGGTGACTGCAAGTTTTTCATAACATTACCTAGACCCTTAACAGCCTTTAATGTACCTACTGTCTCCTAAATTTTCAAAGTCAAAACCTGCATTTGAGAACTCTTAAAGGTCCAAATAAGTTAATATTCAGGTACCATTGTAAGTTATAAGTTTAACCGTAAGGAATTTGAATCCTGTTATTGGAAAATCTTGAAAGAAAAAAAGTAAGAGGTAGGAATAGATTTGCTTAACTTACCTGTCTCGTGTAGCTTTGGCAAGTTTGTCTTCTGACTTTCGGTCATGTGTTTCTAGACCCAACATGAAACTCCCTCGTCCCAGCTGGGCTTCTGACTGTTCTAATTTTTCAGACAAATCAAAGACCTGACCGGTGGTATAGTCTGCATTCTGTGGGGAAAATGATATTGTGCCAATATATGATACTAGTCTATCATTAAAAAAGTATGTAAATTTTCTTCCATATAGAACGTTTCATTTACAAATAATTCCACTATGAAATCTAAGTGGATAGTCAGTGAAGGAAGAAGTCAAATTATACTTGCAAAAACTGATTCCAAAGCTCAAGCAGTTCAAGTGTAGAGTTTTTCACCTTTTATAATTTAAAGATTAAATTTGGAATTGTTTTTTGACTGCTTAAATCTAATATTTGTTATTATGAGAGGCTTTGAAGTACACAGATCTGACTCCAGGTTCTGGCCTGCTGCAGATTAGCTGGGGGGCCTTGGGAGAACTCCTTTACTTTTCTGTGCCTTCAAGTCTTCTTGTGAAAATGGGGGAGGAAGGTGATAATTTCTATCTTAAAGCTATGTGAAGTGATGTATATAAAGCTCGTAGGACTGTCAATGACACCTGGTAAAGCCTTAATAATTGTTAGCTAATTTTGTTACTTTTTCATGTTGAACTTCCAGAATTAGTATTTATGACAGTATTTTAAAAATTACATTTGTTTTAGCTTTTCTGATTATAAAATTAATAGTTATACAGAAAATGTGGAAAATGTAGAGCAGTATAAAAAAAAAAAGGAAATACCTACAATCCCTCCACCTAGCTATAGCCATAGTTATATTTTAGAGTATTGCTGTATACTCACAGGGACACCCACATTTAGTAAGCTGAAATATTATATATGCTGTTACTATTTCATACATTTTAAAAACAAAAAAATTAATAATTACATATGTATACTTAACTGTAATATTTTTAAAAAACATTTTACTGGAATATCTTTATTTTATTCTATTTGCTCAGTCTGTAAAATAGTGTATAGGAAATACAGTTCAATCACAAGACATTTAAAAACATTATTTGCTGTCATCATAGTTACTACAAAGAGCCCTTTAAAATGCTACCAGCTTTCCAGTGATTTTACAAACTTATGATATTTTTAAAAAGATGCAATTATATTCTGGATCTAAATGGTTTAGGTCACCAATACATTCTCCCCCACAGATTTGGAGAAAACACTAATATTTGTAGACCATGTCACATTTGGAAGATTTAGCTCAAGCCAATAAATGTAGGATGGCAGAAAGAGTTATACTATTAAAATGAAAAAATAAATCAATTACATTTCAAACACACAGAGAAATAATATAAATCAGAAAATAAATTTTTTCTTGTAGCTTTTAGATTACATGCTTTAGCTGGGGAAAGAGATGAACATATATTTATATATTTTTTCTTAGAATGCTTAGTAATGCAATGTACTAGGTATAAAACTACAAAAAAGGAGGAAATATAATTTAACCTTTTATTGATTATTAATGTCCTCAATATATGCAGTTCTGGAATACAGGGACAGCCACAGGCTGAGTAAACAGGATTGTATGCTTTTTTTTTTTTAAATAAATTTATTTATTTTATTTATTTATTTTTGGCTGCATTGGGTCTTTGTTGCTGCCCACGGGCTTTCTCTAGTTGCAGCGAGCGGGGGCTACTCTTCGTTGCAGAGCGTGGGCTTCTCATTGCAGTGGCTTCTGTTGTTGCGGAGCATGGGTTCTAGGTGTGCGGGCTTCAGTAGCTGTGGCATGCAGGCTCAGTAGTTGTGGCGCACGGGCTTAGTTGCTCCGTGGCATGTGGGATCTTCCTGGACCAGGGCTCCAACCCGTGTCCCCTGCATTGGCAGGCTGATTCTTAACCACTGTGCCACCAGGGAAGCCCAGAGCTGTATGCTTTTATACAAAGGTTCAGAAAGCTCCAGTCTTACTGTTTCCTCCCCTTGCCATCATGTGTCACTTCTGGCTGCTATTAGTATACTTGCCTCTAAGGAAACACCACACATGGGGCATTTAGCCATGCCTGGTACATAGGAAGCATTTAATAAACGTTTGCTATTATGATCACTCTCTTTCCTTCTAATTTGCTATTTCTGACCGTTGAGGATAAGAAATAACGGGGTCTTCCCTGGTGGCGCAGTAGTTGAGAGTCCGCCTGCTGATGCAGGGGACACGGGTTCGTGCCCCGGTCCAGGAGGATCCTACATGCCGCGGAGCGGCTGGGCCCATAAGCCATGGCCGCTAAGCCTGCGCGTCCAGAGCCTGTGCTCCGCAACGGGAGGCCACAACAGTGAGAGGCCCGCGTACCGCAAAAAAAAAAAAAAGAAATAACAGGAAGCTTGTCAGAATTATATTTAAAACCATAGTAAATATGCTCAAGTGAGGTCTTTTCCCATGAATACAATGAATCAAACAAACAATAATTTATTGAGGCTTTACTATATGCCTAGTACTTTGCTAATTACTTTATATATAAAATATTTCATATAATCTCAGTGTACTTAACAATGTGGGTACTATTATCATTAGACTCGAAAAGCTTAGTCACATTACATAATGTTGTGAAGGTCACACACAGCTAGTAAAGTGGCAGAGTTGTTTCTGAACTGAGTTTATTTTATTCCAAATTTTGTGGTTCTAACCACTATGTTATACTGTGCTATATGAAGTAGCTTACTTAAAAAAAAAAAAAGTAAAAAAACCAAAACAAAACTGTTCCTTACTAAGCTCTAGATAGAAGTTTGTTAAATAAATATTCTTCTAAATGTTAGATTTTAATGATATATTCACTACTATTTTTTTTTTTTTTTCTGCTTAGCATCTGCTGCTTTAAGGTAGTGATATTCTGATTTCCTTCTGAAGACATTCTTAGTCCACATGCTCCTGAGAGTTTCTTCTACCCCAGCCCAGCAGTAAAGCACTTGCCCTGGCCCATGAACTCATGGTGTTCATGCCCTTCACCCAGAGCAGGTTTAAGGATGGGCATGTGACCTACAAAACTCCAGACACAATGAGGCTTTGCCTGGGAATTTGTGGGGATATGTGTGTATCTTGGTGTTTTCAGTGTGAAACTGAGAGGCTGGGAGAGCTAAGCTAATGCTGCCATCTTGGTTTCACATGAAGTCTGAAACTGAAGCCAACTGACTTGAAATCAAAGCTGAGAGAAGAAGACCAAGACCTCATAATATTGTCTGAATACAAATTTAGGTTGTGCGTGAAGTAAGCCCTACTCCTGCACTTTGCAGTTTACATGATTCTCTTTTTTGTTTAAGCCAGCTTGGTTGAGTCTCCTGTCACTTGTAACCAGAGTCCTACCTGACATACACAACAAAAAACAGTATTTATATTTTCTCTCTGTAAGGCTGTTCAAGGCAGGGGGAGACCTCACCCTCATCTGGCCACTATGTTTGTATATATAATTAGGCTTAGTCTCAGTGGTACACAACACAAATCTTGGCTTGGCCTAGTATCACAATCCACCTCTGGTCATATAGAATCTGCCCCCAGGCCTAATTAATATATTGGCCAAGTCAGATATAGCCTTTCCATGAAAAAGAGTTTCAGATATTAAACAACTTACATAGATTGATAAAAAATTCAGACACATTCTTTGCAAGTATAGTACTTACAGTAAGCAAGCTAGAGGAACTCAGCGTATTCACCCAGTATTTATTCCACAAAAGCTCAAGCAATTTGCGATCCAAAGAGGATTTGAAATATGAGACTTCTAAGGCATAATATCTATGAAACAAAAGCACAAATCTAGTGAGTGAAAAAAATTCAACCACATCATATAAAGGTTATGGCCAAATTTAAGTGAATTACATTTCATATCCAAATAGTCATATTTTAATTTTTAGTCTAATAGAATAACAGGTAAACACGGTTTCCTTACTATTTAGGGGTATGGTTTCAAATCTGATAACTAAATAAACATTGTTGTTATATTTCTCCCCTCTGTAGAGCCCAGAAATTCCCAAGAAATTATCAAGAACTAATCAACACTTCTGAATGACATATGTTTATCCATGTCATTGAGTTCATAAATTCCGGCCAATAGCACACAAACTTAATGAACTACCTCTCTAGGGTCAACTATAACTTTTGTTAGGCTTTTAAAAATATCAAAAATATATAACTGATTCACTTTGCTGTACACCTGAAACTAACACAACATTGTAAATCAACTATACTCCAATAAAAATTAAAAAACAAAAACAAACGAAAAGCTCCTGAAAATGTCATGTGGACTCCCCATTCCTCCCTTTTTAATCCCCTAATAAGGACCTACTGCTTTTTGGAAAAGCAAACTTTAAGGTAGGTCCTTAAGCCACATAAAAGAATTACTGCTGCTTCCAAAGGTACCTAATTTGTAATCAGGGATAGCAAGGAAAATTTGGTTAAATGTCTGAAATATATATATATATATATATATATATATATATTTTTTTTTTTTTTTGGCAGTACGCGGGCCTCTCACTGCTGTGGCCTCTCCCGTTGCAGAGCACAGGCTCCGGACACACAGGCTCAGCGGCCATGGCTCACAGGCCCAGCCGCTCCACGGCATGTGGGATCTTCCCGGACCGGGGCACGAACCCGTGTCCCCTGCGTCGGCAGGCGGACTCTCAACCACTGTGCCACCAGGGAAGCCCTGAAACATATATATTTTTTTAAAGTAATAAATATTTAAATATCACAGGGGCTTCCCTGGTGGCGCAGTGGTTGAGAACCAGCCTGCCGGTGCAGGGGACATGGGTTCGATCCCTGGTCCGGGAAGATCCCACATGCCATGGAGCAACTAAGCCCGTGTGTCACAACTACTGAACCTGTGCTCTAGAGCCCGAGAGCCACAACTACTGAAGCCTGCATGCTTAGAGCCCGTGCTCTGCAACAAGAGAAGCCACTGCAACGAGACGCCCGCGCACCGCAATGAAGAGTAGCCCCCGCTCGCTGCAACTAGAGAAAGCTTGCGCACAACAACAAAGACCCAAGGCAGCCAAAAATAAATAAAATAAATTTATAAAAAATAAATAAATAAAAATAATAAATATCTCATTATGTTCTGTACATCAGTGGATACAAAGAAACACAAGGGACTTGCTTACCTTAAGGAGCTTACCATTTTTATGGGAAATGTGGGGTGAATCCACAAAATGTTAAATATATAATGATATATGTTGAATAACAAGTGGTGCTATGGTGCATATTTAAAATTAATCACCTGCCAATTGAATGTTAGAAATAATGAGTACTCTCAGTATAGACAGAACTGCCTGAGAAGCCCCAGGGAAAAGGCAGAATTTAGAGTAACCCTTACATGAGTCTATAGTGTGGATATGCTGAGAACGAGGAGGTAGTATTAGGCAGAGAGCACTGACTCACAAAAAGGAAAGTCGTGAAGGGAATAATAAGTTAATCAGTTTGCCTGGACAGTTTAGCAGGAGCAGAAGAATTATGTGAAGGGAAACCTAGAAAGCTATGTTGGGGTCTAGCTGGCAGAGGACATTACATAAAAGGCTAAGAAATGATCTTCTAGGTACTTGGGACTCATAGAAGGTGTTTGAGCAGATCAATGATATAGCCAAAGAGGTGGTTTAGAAAGCTGGCTGTGGTAAGATGTGTTAAAGGAGACAAAATGGAGGCAGGGATACCACAAGGGATGCCACAGCAGCGTGGCAGATGTGAGGAGATAAAGGCTCACACTCAGGTTGGTGGTGTAAAAGATAAGCACACATGGATACGACAAAAAATTCTTGTTCATTCAATTCAGGAGTGAAGAAGTAAAAAAAGAGTAAGAATTTAAAGATAATTCTAAGTAAAGGCTTGTTCAAGATTAAGATATCCATGCATATGTGTATATGAAAGGGACATAGCTATAGTGAAATGTGGAATAGTGTATTTCTTGAGCACTTATTATGTCCTGGTGCTTTACATACATTCTCATTTAATCTTTCCTACAACCATACAAGGAAGGATTTATTATTCCCATTCTACAGACAAAGAAACAACTCTAGAGAGTAAAGACCTTGTTCAAAGCCACAGGATTAGAAAGTAGCAGCAAAAGGATATGTTAAGTTATGTCTATTATCAAAACCTCACGGTCTTAATTGTTATATCCAGAGTGTAGACATTTAAGACATTGTTTAAGAAGTGAGGCCCTGGGAGTTGAAGGGGTTAGGTATGGGGAGAGAAGGCAGGGGCTCAAGTGGAAAGGTCAGTTTTAGAAAGGAGGGGTTGTACCTCTGATACTTGAGGGAAAAAGACATGAGAGGATGAGCACAGCAACAGATATTTAGATTTATAAAGGATGGAAAATAAGGGAACTCAAACTTGAGGGTCTAGAATAGACTTTCATGTTTTAAAATATATGGACCACCTTAATGTTATTACTGTTTTAATTCCGTAGGTTGATGCAATGAAAATTTTTGGTCTACTATGTAGTGATTAGCTGCAAATCTCAGTAGCAGAGTTGAAAACAAGGAGAATATTCAAAATTATTCGTGGAGCTAAATCCTCATCTTCTGTATGGGAAGTCAATAATAGATACTGCCTAGAACTGAAAATCAAGAAGTAGCACTATCAGCATGCTGTCTGAAGATACGGGGGTAAATACTTAAACAGAATAACTATAATAGTTTAAGTGACTGCCTCTGGGAGATGCAAAAGGGAATGGTACAGGATTGTTTATTTTATAATAAATTTCATAGAACCATTTGACTCTTTAAACTATGTGCCTGTATAACACTGATAACATACAAGCTAATTTAAAAAACACTTTGTGTCTTATTTTTACTAAGCCTCTTCAAAGTTAAATATATTTAGTATCTATATTAGATTCTATGTTTAAAACAAACTTTGGATTATGATCTAGAATTTAATGTAGAAAAGAAAAAAAAAGATCAATATAAACTACAAATAATAGCTCATAGTCAAATAAGTTAGGAAATGGATATATAATGAGCCTGTACAAAACCCCTGCTCTTTCAACTTGGCACTATATTTCATTAATGATTTGAAATAAAAATAAATTAAGCAACTTATTTGCCCTATGATAAAGTTTACTCTTTATTTAGGAACTGATCCTAAGTAAGAGAGTATCTTTGAATATCCTAGTAATTCCAGGTTCAAAATTCTACGCTCTAGCAGTGCAGGTAGCTAGAATGCAGTAACTCCTCTTTGATAGGCTTATATTTCAGAAAAACAGGAAATGCAGATTTGTTTGGATACAGAAAGCACAGACTCCCGCAGTCTTTTTTTGTTTCAAAAGCTGCTGCTGGTGGTGAAAGAAGTAGAGCAGGTATTAAAGGTATAAGCTTTTGATACCACAACTCAATATAAATGAAAAAAATTGTTAACTCTGAAAATGAAATTATCACGGCAAAGGTGTTTCCATGCTTAGGAGCAATTCTCTCAAACAGGAATGGTTTAAGTTCTTTTCAGTAGAGCAAATTAAGTGATTTAATTCCAAACCTCTCATTGAAAAATAAAATAGAATCCTTTTTTTCCAGAAGTATGTCAGGGATGACTGAAAACCAGATATATTTAAAAATTAAATTTTAGAAATTCTGTAATTTTCTAAGAATTTCTAAACACAAAAATAAGCAGTAGTAGCACATGGGTAGTTAAGGTATTCCTTGAAGTGGGATGGGAGGTATGGAGAAAGGGACACTAGTAATCATTTAGGCAACATTTTTCCTTTTTTTTTGGGGGGGTGCCCACCCTTCTATGTGCCATGTCCTATTTTAAATGTTAGGATACAGCAGTGAATTGATTCTACTCTCATGAAGTTCACATTCTAATGAGGTCAGTAACAACGAAACAAAAACATATAAGGTGGTGACAAGTGCTAAGAAGAAAAATAAAGCAGGGAAAGGTAACACCGAGTGACAAGAAGGTGCTAATTTAAATAGGGTGATCAATGAACATTCTCTGTTAAGGTGACCCTTAAACAGACACTGGTTGATTGAAATAGTGAGTCACATGGAAATAAGGAAGGATGTTCCAGGCAGAGGGATTAGCAAGTGCAAAGGCCCTGAGGCAGGAGCCTGCCTAGTACATCTGATAAACCATAATGAGGCCACTATGGCTGGAATGGAGAGAGCAAAGGCTCAGTGACAGGAAATGAGCTCAGAGAGATGGTGGGGGCCAGACTACATAGGGTTGTGTGGTCCATGGTAAGCACTATAGATCTTATTCTTAGTGAGACGGGAAGTTATTCTGAGAAGGAGGAACATGGTCTAACTCACATTTTAATAGAATCTGTCTGGCTGACAAAAGACCTTTAAGGGGTGGGGTAAAGGTCAGAAGCAGGAAGACCACCTAGAAGTCTAGTGCTTTGATTTAAGCTCCAGATGGCTGTGGCTTGGATCAAGGTGATAGTAAGAGAGGTGGTAAGATACATTTAGAAGGTGGAGATAACTGTCTTCATTGGTTTAGCAGTTTAAAAAACTGAGATGTATACAATAATTCACATACCATAAAATTCACTATTTTAAAGGAGTATACAATTAAGTAGTTTTTAGTATGGCTTCTTTAACTTTTGGAGTGAAACTGTTTGGGGAGAATTTTTGCTAAGTGGAAACTGGATACATTGAAGGCTGCAGAAATGCCAGTATCAGGCTGGCCCTGAATACAACTTCTCTCAACTGTTAAATTCATTAACGGGCCAAGTGTCTGGTACATTGATAAAGTGTTTATGTATGTGTGAAAGGTAAATAACATGTTAGATTAAAACAATTATTAATAAAATTTTAAAAGATTATGAAATGCATTTCATCTGAACTTTTTTTCTTATCTATAAAATTAGGGGCTTGGTCTGGATGATCTCTAAGGTTTCTTATGATGATTTTGGCATCAGATACATTTTTAAATTACTTACTGTTTGCAGTGTACACCAAAGTCTTCTATTTTATTAAGTGGGATAGTCTGGTACTCAGAAGGTCCTTCATCAGGAGGCTTGTAGCCCTAAACAAAAATGAAGAAAATAGAAGATTTAAACAAAACAAAACAGAGGAAAAACATATTTTCTATGCAGCTTTCTATTTATAGAAACATTAATTTTGGGGAGCCAGATACTCCCCAAAACATTAAGTATATTGCTTATACCCTCCCTCAACCCCATTTGGTGGCTGAAGGCTGGATTTGGCTTATAGATTCATTTTTCTTGTCCTCAGGTGATACATATTTTTGCTCATATCTATTTCAGATTGCATGGAAGGAAGTAGATGGATTTAACTTGTTTCTCTAGTACCCATCAGAATGCCATGGACATACAAATACTTATTAACAAATGAAGACTGCTTTTGAAATAAAATTAACAATATGCAGCACAAGTGTATTGTCTTTTGCTAAGGGCAATTTGTGGTAGTTGGACTTCTATTTTGTAAATATTGTTAAATTATTTTAGGACAAAATGAGATACCATAACACATCTTTAAAATAAATCACATATTTAAAATTTAAAAAACTATAGGGACTTATAATTTTTAAAATTACCTTTGGGTATGTCCTAAAGGCTCCAAGATTCACTTTCCCTGCAGATATTGTTCTTGTTGGGTCAATCTATAAGAAAGATATATTTAATATCTGCTGATTATAAAATCACTATATACTTCTATTTGTTTAAACATTATAAACCTAGAAATACCTATGTACATATAACACTATATGCACACACACACATAATTAAAAATAATCATATAATAGGGAAAAAAATAACCAAATTGAAAAACCACGGAAGTTCAACAAAATGGTTAAGTATAGAAATCTCATCGTTAATTTAGAGATTAGATCTAGTTATTATATTATTTAAGAGTATTAATTGAAGATTTGCTCATCTTTTTCAAGTTTTTTTTCTTTAATAGATGAACAATTTCTACCTTCCTCATAGTAACCTGGATTGCATCTAAAACACTGAGCAGTGCAAGAGCTGCTCTAGCAATTCCTGATTTAATCAATTCAGTCAACATTGACTGAATGCCTACTATGTGCAGGGAACTGAGATATAGATGCTGTGTATACCCATCATCTTACAGAGTGGGGGAAGAGATGCAGAGAGGTTAAGTAACTTGTTCAAAGTTCCAGCTACAAAGAGGTGGAATTCAGATTCAAGCTTAGGCAGACTGACACCAGAGCCTTGCTCTTTACCACACTGTTTTTATTTCTCTGTATACTTGCTTTAGTAAATCTTCATAAAAATTAATTAAAAGTGGTTGTAAAAATACTTACTACCACGGCTACAAATGGTTCCTGGAACTGCTGATTGAGCATCTGAGTACTAACATCAATCCCAGAAAGCCAGCAGCCATAGCCAGGGTGGCTATGATACCAGCCAATTGCATTTTCAAGGCGGCCGACCTAACAAATGAAGAGGGCAAAAGAACTTGAAGTTCCTGTTTAATCTTAGAGACACCTGTGATTTGTCTGTTTACATAGTCTTACAGTAAAATAATAGTATGCAGAATAGTTAAAGCATATGCTGCTTTTAAATTTAAAAAAATATATATTTTAGATAATACATGCCCAAGGCACAAAATTAATAAGATACCCGTACAATAAGGTTATTCAGTCTCCTTACCACCTCCTTCCCCTTAACCAGTTTCTCAGCCCAGATGTTACTACTGTAGGCAGCTGCTTACATACCTGTCTTCTAGAGCTATTCTTTGCATATAGAATATATAGTCTTTGCATTTATGTAGATTAATAAGAACACACACAATGGCATACCACCTGCAGTGTTCTACACTTTACTTTTTCACTCAACAAAACATTCTGGGGTTTGTTTCATATAAATAAATATATAGATAACTAGTTCTTATTTTTTTAAAGCTGGCTAGCACTTCATTGTATGGATATATCATAGTTTATTTAATCATCTTGATATCCAGGTACATTTAGGTTGTTTCCAAATTTTTGGTTTTAAACACACACACACATAAGGAATGTGAGAATTGTAAAAAAATTTTTAAATTGAGATATAATCGACACATATTAGTTCAGATGTACAACATAATGATTCAATATATGTACATACTGTGAAATGATAACCACAATAAGTGTAGTTAGTTAACATCCATCACCACACACAGTTACAAATTTTTTTTTCTTGTGATGAGAATTTTTAAGATCTATTCTCCTGAGTGAAAATTTATTTTAAAAAATCCATGCTAATCTCATATACATTATATATAGTTGAGAATAACTTAAAATATAAACTTTAATGTAGTAACTTAAAATCTAAACTTTAATGTAGAGAGAACAGTTTTAAATTTAGAAACTCAAAAGTAACTGTGAGACTCTTGCAGTTACCAAATTTTAAGGAACAGCATTTTTACCTGTTTGGCATTTTCTATGTATGCGGCCATGTACTCATATGCAGCAGCCTGAGCATTTACTCGGGTTTCAGTGCCCTCTACAGGCAAAGCAAAACTGTCCATAATGATCATGGTTTCACCATCCACCTTTCCCAGCATCAAGCCCATCACTTCCAAGTTGCCTCCTGATCTGGCATGCATCACCATTTTCAGTAGAGCCAATGCTGAGATTTTGCAGTACTTAAAGTAATGGTGACTGCAAAACAAAGGCATGATGTAATTAACTTTCTTATATAAGTACAATTTCAATACAAGTTTTTGCGGAGATTAACAAATAAGTATTGAAGGAATTTATACTGACGGAATGGGGAGAAAGTGTAGAATGTGGGAAAGAAAAAGGAAGTAGAAAAGGACAGAGTTCTGGAAGGGGGATGGAAATGATAAACATGTCATAATGTGGCAAAGTACTTCCTACGGGGGGAAGGGAAAAGTATGAAATAGTTTTTAAATATGCTATTCAAGTAGATAGGAGGAATTACATGACCAGTTCAATAGACTTTTTCTCCATTAACTTTTGGAATCACCAAATCTCGGTTTCTGAATCTGGTTGGATGGCTGTGCTTCATTACTCTTGGGCCTAACCTTCTGGCCTAACACTTAAGAATGTGGGCTCTGACATCCATCTGCCTAGGTTTGCATCCTTGCACTGCCATGTCCTAGCTGTGACCTTGAGACAACCACTTAACATCTGTGCCTGTTTTCATAGAGCTATTGTTAGGAGGAAATGGAGTAAATGAAATAACGTATATAAAGTGCTTATCTTAGTGCCTGACACATACTAAAACTTTTTAAGTGCGGGCTGTTATTAGCATTATTAACCGATCTTTTACAGTACTCTCAAAGAACAGTGTGTTGAAGGTTGTGGCTTCTCTCTGTGGTATTAGCCTCAAAATGCAAAATGTAGCCTTAATATCTTTAATTCTACTATGATGGCTATTTCAGTTTGTCATCTGTGGATGTGACCAAACTACTGTTGAATAAAATTACATTTCAGTCTCACTGATGGAGCTCAAGACAACTAGGATGAATATAACTAGAGATACAATCACACAGTGAGGCAAGCTGATAGTTTCCAAATATTTAACAGGCTATATCAACCTAAGTGCACAGCCTGCTATAGAAATAGCAGACAACCAGGCAAACTAACCAGTCTGTAAAGAGTGGTCAGTGTCTTTGAGAAGCCTTTTTAAGATGTCTGCCCACAGATTTCAATCACAACTGAAAAATATGGAGACCTGGTCTTGGGAGTCAAGATATGAATTAAAATCTTCGCTCCTCTATCTACTGGGGAAAAAAAGACACAGTTATTGTGCTTCTATTACATACATTCTAGACCTTTTTTAATACATGACCTCATCTAATCTTTATGACATAATTAACCAGGTAGGTCTTATTTCTGTTTTACAGATTAAAAAAATGAAGATAAGTAAATTTTGTAGGGTCAATCAACTAATTAGTGACAGTTGTGAGATTTGATCTTAGGTCTGACTGTTGCTCACTTAAGAGTTTGCTGCCTCAGTGTAATCATGAAATAAGTTATTTACTATATTTGCTTGTTTTCATATATGCAAAAAAGGAATAAAAATACAGTACTGGGTTGTCATGAAGATTTAATGACATGGAAATTCATAGCTCAATGCTCAGCCCGTAGTAATTACTCAGTAAACGTTGCTGAATCCGAATACTGACAGTTAAAGTTTGCCTTGTAAAAAACTGAGACAGATGAAATATGTTTTTTTTTGTTGACCACTACTTTCCTGTCTATCCATTAGAGAGACTGTGCTCCTTTTACTCTCTCCCTAACAATATCTGCTCTCAGAAAAGGATAAATGCTGTGGGTAAAGAATCCTCTACCTGTCATCACTCCCAGGGACACAGGAGTTTTGCTAAGGGGCTAAGAATCTTAAGGTCTTTTGATATAATTTCTGGCTTTTGTGAACTGGTGGAGTAACATTTTGGGAGACTGACCAGAGCCTCGTTGTGTTTCTGAAATAATTACCAGCAATCAAAAAACAATTAGAGATCTAAAAGATTATAGGCTAGCTTTTAAAGAGGTAAAGAAGATAGCTGCAGTCTCCAGCCTGAGATCGGCGGAAGATCCCAACAAAGTATATATCGACACAGGGTTCAAGGCAGAGTGTGGAGCATACTGTGACAATACGGGTGTTGAGAAGTGAAAGCCCAAATCTCCGCTTGTCGTTTTCCTCTTCCATTCTCTCAAGGCAAACGGGTAAAAGAGACAGAAAGGGGAATCAACGAAGCCCCAGTGGAGGGTCTTAGGCTCTACTTGCGGGGATAAAAAGGTAAAGCAAAATTTCTCAGACGCTTACTCTTTCTCCTCCCTGCACATGAAAAGACAAGCTCTCTATCCCCTCCAACTCCCACTCCCCCTGGGTCTCTTAGACTCCCGCCACCCCTCCCTCCCCTGCGTTTCGCCAGGGACCTCCTCACTCCTTAGTCCAGGGCTTCGCCGCCAGAATTTCTTGCTGCTGTTTCTTGTCGTATTTGTAGATTTCATCGATACTCTGGGCTTCCTGCATGTTGTTGGCTAATTCCCACGTTTTCTGGGCCATACCACTCCCGGAAGCCGCCATCGCCGAGGAATCGGAGAAGCTGTTGCCTCCACAATCTAGACGCAACTTTACCTCGCTGGGTTTCCGGTTGTGGGCTCCGGACCCGCCCCAGCACAGGTGCAAACCCGCACTAGACTCTCGAGGCCGCCATGACACCTAGCACCGGAGGTGAAGTTGGTACGGACCATTCGGGAATGACGGGGGTCCTTCGAGAACGCGACGGTATAAACAGCAGTTACGCAATAGTAGAGACAGAGGAATCTTTTTATGGCTGAAATGAGAACGCATGATCTTGGAAAATTGTACGTGTGAATTCGGACAAAAACGGTGATTACGCAGGGAATGGTATAGCCTCCCGCACCGGAAGAAGGGCATGTAACGTTATGCCAGAAACTGGAATTCGTTCGGACTGCGCAGGCTCGGCTTCCGCCATGTTAAAAATGGGTGTATCCTTAAGCTGGGACGGGGGAGAGAAGCATTTTTTGTGGGTGTATGTACTTTAAACGAAATAAGTTTGTTGAAAGACTTAGAAAAAATAAAGGATGTCTGTGGAAAAACTGACATGTAAGTGATGCTGAATGCTGGTTTTGGGAGAATAACACGTGAATCACTGCACATGAGTAAAATCCTGAGGGCGCGTGCTGGCCGGGCCTTAGACTTCTCTAGAGGGGCGTTCTCTGGCGTTCCGAGGGGGCTGTGGAAACTGGTGGATCGCTGCGGTCATGTCGGTTGGCGCTTTTGTAAAAAGTAACATCTATGCGAGCTGTTGGTGTACTGAAAGTGTCCGGTACCCAGTTCTTAAAATAGTTTACAGTTTAATCTTCTGCACTAATCTATAGAACCACCTCTGTCCCCGAGGCCGGATTAGTCTACGGGGACTATTTGTTGTCATCCAAGAGTTAATACAGTGTTTAACCGTTTCATTTATTTGCTGCTTTTTGGTATTCTTCCTCTCTTGCTTTCCCCCACTCCACGCTAGATTCCAAGCTCCAAATCACAGGAACCAGGTCTCTTATTCCTTGTTTTATCCGTAACACCTACCACAGATGTTCAGTAATGTTTTGGCTGGGAAAAAAGAGGAAAAAAAGCATCACAGTTCACCTCTCCCGCTTCATCTTTCTTTAGTTACCCTGAAACTTTGCATAAGTGGTCAGCATTGCCTGAAGTGCTCTCCCCTTACTTTTCTGACTGGGAGCTCATATTAATATTTAAAACACAGCTCAGCGATCTCTACCATGCAGTCTTTCTTGACTTCCTTCTCTCTCCAGTAATCTTCCTTCCACGGTGTCTCTAAATGTCTGTAGGTGCTTCTGTAACTGTTACATTGCATTGAAATAATGTATTTGTTTACTTGGAAGTATTTTTTTCACTGTAAGCTTCAGAGTGCAGGGCACTCCGCTCTGAGTTGTATCCTCTACTCCTAGAAAGCTGTGTGACATTTAGTTAAGACAAAAACATTAGAATTATGGAGTCCACACCCCCGCCTGAGGTTTTTGACATTAACGTCCAGTTGAAGATAATTTGTCTTTCAAACCCTCATACAAAGTATTTTTCCTCTCTTCTTACTTTGTCTTCAGCAGTTAGCTAACTTACAAGATCGAGAATGGTTAACAGAGCTTTGCCAACAAAGCAACGTCAGTATGCAGAAAATGCTCCCAGAAATTGATCAGAATAAGGACCTCATGTTGGAGATCTTGGAAGGAAAGGGACTGAGTTTCTTATTCCCACTCCTCAAATTGGAGAAGGAACTGTTGAAGCAAATAAAGTTGGATCCATCCCCTCAAACCATATATAAGTGGATTAAAGACAACATGTCTTCCAAACTTCATGTAGATAAAAGATCTGTGAACATCTTAATGCCTAGCATCTTATATTTCTAGTGAAGTAAACCCACCCAGTGATGAAACAGAGTCTTCCTCTGCTCCTTCCAAAGAACAGAGCAGGAAAAACAAGCCAGTAATGCAGAAATTCCTTCATGATCACGTTGAGCTACAAGTCACTGCCCTCTATGCACTTCAGGTGCACTGCTACAAGAGCAACTTCCCAAAAGGCATGTTACTCTGCGTTTTTTTCACTTCTATGACATGGAAATTATTTAAGAAGATGCTTTCTTGGCTTGGAAAGAAGATATAACCCAAGAGTTTACAGGGAAAGGCAAGGCTTTGTTCCAGGTGAATCAGTGGCTAACCTGGCTAGAAACTGCTGAAGAAGAATCAGAGGAAGAAGCTGACTAAAAGAACCAGCCAAAGCCTTAAGTTGTGCAAAACATACTGTTGCTGTGATGTAACTGCACTTGACCTAACCACTGTAAAAATTCATTCCACTGTAATGTTTTCACAATATTTAAAGCACGTCAGTTAGTATTTCCTTCTGCATAAGGTTTTTTTGTAGCGTAATGTCTTAATCATAGTCTACCATCAAATATTTTAGGAGTATCTTCAATGTTTAGATAGTATATTAGCAGCATGCAGTAATTACATTGTAATTTCTCAGGCGGAGGCAGTCTATTGCAAGGACCTTCTTTGCTGCCAATTATCATAGGCTGTTTTAAGTTAGAAAATGGAAGAGCAACATGAATACTGTAGAAATGCACTTTGCTCAATAATACTTGAGTTGTTGCAATATTTGATTATCCATTTGGTTGTTACAGAAAAATTCTTAACTGTAATTGATAGTTGCTGCCGTAATAGTATATTGCCTGTATTTCTACCTTTAGTGATGGGTTTTATGTGCTAGATTTTAATAACCTTGTGCCTGGGCAAGTGCACAAGTCTTTTTAAAAGAAACATGGTTTACTTGCACAAAACTGATCAGTTTTGAGAGATCGTAAATGCCCTTGAAGTGGTCTTTGTGGTTGTGAAACAGATGGTGGGAATTTGAATTGCTCCCTCTTATTATAGTATTGAAATTAAGTCTACTTAATTTATCAAGTCATGTTCGTGCCCTGATTTTATATACTTGTATCTATCAATAAACATTGTGATACTTGAAAAAAAAAAACCAAACCATTAGAATTATGGAGTCCACACCCCCGCCTGAGGTTTTTGACATTAACTTACATTTGAAGATAATTTGTCTTTCAAACCCTTATACAAAGTAACTTAAGATAAAGGACTGTTAGTCCCACTGTCCTGAGAAGCTAGAGATCTCTTTTCTAGCGGTAGTATATGGCCACTAAATATTGGGTGAACTGAATATGTTGAAATTAGTAGTAAAAGCCTAGGACAAAACGTTGACCCGACTGCTGGGAGAGCAGTGGTGCCCCGGAGAGGTATGCCAACAGTTTTTCTATCACTACCAAACCTACCCTTCCCCCGCCCCCCCCAGCCCCCCGCCCCCCCACCAAGCTCTGACCCAGGCCGGCTGGGGCTTGGAAGGTTTGGAGGGGACAGAATCAATTTAGCCTGGGGACGTGTCCCCCACGGTTTAACAGTCTCCAGGCAGAGCAGGAGAACCAGGTGGCTGAGAACCCAGGCCAGGTGTAGGCGAGCCCTGCGAACTGCCGGGCGTCCTGCGGCCTCCAGGGCGGCAGGGGGCGCCCCCGGCCGCGTGGCCTTGCCCCGCGGCCGTAGTGGGGCGGGGCCGCGCTTGGCCGTTGGCGAAGGGCGGGCGGAGGGCTCGGCCTGAGAGGTGGAGCCCGGGCCAGGCAGCCAGTCGCCCCGTTTCTGCGCTAGGCGACCGCCGCCACTTCTTCGGACCGCGAAGAGCCGCGCTAGAGTGCTGTGCGTCTCCCCCACGCAAGCCCGGGAGCCCGCTTTCCTGAGTTAGAGTCCGTCGGCCGCAGGTGGGGAGCGGGCCTGGTGGGGTGTGGCCGGGGCTGGGTTCTCGGCCCTGGGGCGAGGGCAGGGCTTCGCCGTGGGCGGATGTCTCGCGGCGGCCGGGCTGGCCGAGGTCCCGGGGTAATGGGGTAACGGGGTTGGGGTGGGGGTAGCGGTTCCCCGCCGACTGAGGTCTCGCGGCCGCCGGGCTAGGGGCGGTGCCCGAGTTACGGGGTTGGAGTCTAGCAGCAGCAGGGCCGGGGACCCGGGACCGGGACGAGGCTCTCACTGTGCGTGAGGGTCTCGCTGTTGCAATGCCGGCCCGGGGCGGTGCCTTGGTTGTGCGGTCTGGACTCGGGTCTGGACCCCGGGGCCGCAGCTGCAGTCACCGCCTCGGGTGCTGTTGAGACCCGGTTGCCTGACAACGCGCTGACACTTGCTAAGGAAGCCGCCACCCACAGTGCCCAGAGACCAGTTGTGCCTCGGTTTTCGTGCCTTGCCTCCCCATCAGCCGCCCTCCGCTGCTTGGCTAAGCCTCCGAAGCACCTTTCCTTTTACTCGGTGCGGGTTAGTGGTTAACGTTTATTGAGTGCTTGTGCACCCAACGCTGCTTCTCAGTGCTTTGCTTTGCAAGTAAAATTTAATTACCACAGCCCTGGGGGTCGGTGCTGTTATTAATCCTGTTTCCCTTCGGCTCCTTGAGCTTGAAACTCTTCTTTCTAATTGTCTTGATTTTGGCATTGTTACCTGGGATTGGAATCCCTTTTTTAGTAAATGTTAGCAATGGGACTCATCTTTTGAGAGGGGGTGGCTCTCAAGATTATAGGATTAAGAGGTTTAGCTTGGATTTTTGGGAAGACTAATTTCTTTTTTTTCTTTCTTTCTTTTTTTGTTGGGGGGAGACTAATTTCTAAAGTAAACCACTACCTAGTTTCCAAACACCTCAGGAAATGCTAGAGCCAAATAGTAACAAATATGAGTTTGTAAAAAGCCAATTATCCTCAGAGAGGTTCGACTTTATATGAAAGAATGGCTTTTCATGTTGACAAGCAAAAAGGAATCCCATGGTAACCAATAGGATGCTGCTTTCTTTTCTGCATATTTTTTCTTACTAGGAGTAAACTGACTTTCTGCTGGTTACGTTTATGCTGAATGCTCCCTAGGGATGAAATTTTGGGTCTCCTGCAGTACAGATAACCTACTGGAAGGGAGGTAAACTGATAGGGTAAATTGAAAAGAGGTGCTTTCAGTATAGTGTTTCTCAAATGAAGTTTTTAGACATGTGATTTAACTATTTCAAACTTTGAGAAGATTTCAGATTATCCCTTTTAACGTCATTCTCACTTAAGTTCTGATTACTTTCCAGAGTGGGAGATAGAAGTGTTTGAATAAATGTTTTGGCAATTTTGCATAACCAGAAGGTTATCTAATTTATGTTACTGTCCTTAGTCACCATTAATGATGTATTGTTAACAGCTGCTAACAGACTTAGTTGTGCCTTTATATATTTGCGCTCTCTCTGTATCCTAACCCTCAACCTCCTTTCTCCCCCCAGTAACATGGTATTTACTTCTTAGCAACATTTAGAGGGTTTTGTCAAAATTTGGATGTGCCCTTGGAAGTTGCTCATGTGGATGTCATCTGCCAGGAGAAAAAGATTGGGCACCTTTCATTTGGTGGAAAGATCTCCAGATGGTTGGGAAATGAGAAACATAGTTCTGGTTCAGCTCATCCCTCCCTCTCTTTCTTCTAAGGCTTTTTCACAGGCTTCCGCCTGCACCCCACAGCCATATGTAATCACACCCTGCTATTCTGTTCTCCTATGTTAGGGTCTCTTTCCTGACAACCTCTTCTTTTATAGCTTTAAAGATTATTTTAAAAACTGTTAACCCTTTTTTCTCCAACCTGGACTCTACTCTGAATTCCAGACTTATTCAAATTGTTTTCTTGATTCTGCTACTGGGTCCTATATGGGTGGGTATCAGTCCCTAACTCCCAGTCTGGCTAGACTGAGCCACTGTGACAGGGGACATAATCTTGCCCAAATTTGAGGGCAAGGATCATATTTTATACTTTTCATCCCCCTAACATCTTGAACAGTGTCCACCTTTGGGATGGGAGTTATTTTCCATTCCTAATTCTATAGAGGGGTGGAAATTTGCATTTCACTGGAGAGGGCAAAGGATGGGAGCAACATTTCCCCTTCTCTTTGTGATTGGTGAGATTGGGAAAAGGAATTGGGCATACTCAGTTCTTTCTGGATCCTCTCTGTTTATTAGATTGACTCAGACTTTGCAGAATGATTGTGTTCTGGTCTACTTATATTTTCATCTATATAATAAGCACGAAGGGCCTAAGTTTAAGATTTAAAGATGTTGATTTGGATTATGATAAACAAGTATCAATTATTGTCTATTTGAATCCCAATGTATTTTGGAGGCTTTTTAAAAAAAAGTGAGTACTGATGTATACAAAGACTTTAACTGAGTTAACCCAATAAAATGTACTTAGAATATTCCTTTCCCCTAATGAGAATTAATAAAACAGCTATGATTTATTGATTTCTAAGTGTCAAAGGTGCCATACATTTTGTATCATTTTTTCTTCATAGCACCTCTAGAATAGATACTTTCATTTTACAGATGAAGAAACTGAGGGATAGAGAGGTTAAGGAACACATTGAGGTCAATCACGTAGAGTCATGAAATTGGTTTCAAATCCATGTCTTTCAGTTAAACTGATTTTCTGAAAACTATTTATCATCTACATACTATGTACACAGCTACTGGGGGGGAAAGAACCTGGTAATAATATCTTGGAAAAAGTGTGAGTGATGTTATATTGTAGAGTGAAGAATAAAGAATCCCATTTAGGTTTCCTTAAGCTGATCTTTCTTATAACTTAATCTTTAAATTGTAAACATTTTTACTCTATTTTGTACTTAGGTTGTATCCATTAATTCAATTTCTGTGATTCATTAAGTAATTCTTGAATAATTTTGTAGTTGAAATATGTTTTATATAAGTTGTCACATGTGTTTAGGAGTGAGAAGGAGAAAAATGGCCATGACAGCTAGAGGATGGCCTGTACTATCACCAAGGCCTTGATGTTGCTGGGAACTGGCCTGACAATACTGCTTAGGCTTGGTGTTCTTCTGTTGAAGATAAGCAATTGCACAGAAAATCAACATCAGACAGAGTTGCTCTGTGTCCATGATGGAGCAAGAGAAAAACAGTACCACTCCATAGTTATGTCCAAACATAGACGAAACATGATTGTTGTCCCAGCCACAAAATGCCAGACACCTCTCCCAACTGATTATGATTGCTGCTGCTTTACCTAGTTACAGCTTCGCTGTGGGTGAGATTTACCAAGATGTCCAATCAAAGAATTACGCTCACTTCCTGACAGCATTTAATCCTGAGCAGAGCTCTGCTCCCTTAAACCCTCCCCCAAATCACCTAATACAAGCCCCAAACCTGTAAGTCTTTTCTAACACCTTCTTAATAAGATACTCCAGAGTACCCCATGGTGGGCATTGACGTCTCGCAATGCAATGAGTAATAAATCCAACTAGTTTAACTATAGTAGTGTTCCTGGTATTCTTTGTCTGGAGGGCATTGCCAGGAGAAAGGTTATTAGTATCTTTGACTCTTCAATTTAGTATTAGAGATACTATATTCTAATCGAATTAGACAGCAGGGCAAAATTAGAGATAATTAAATATGTACTTATATCTGATAAATTTCATGTTTTAGCTATGGCATGTTTTATGCTCACTACCACTGTTTAAAAATGTGTTTTATTGCTGTGATTACTGTTATGTGAAATCAATTCTAGAATTTATAATGTTAAATTATTATAGTACAGGGAAATTCAAGTATCTATAAATTCGAAGTCTGGTTAAAACTAAGAAGTGAACATGTTAAACTAATAATTGTTAACAGACGTTAGATAGCTCAGAGTGTAAGAGGCCTGTTAAACATTTTTTTTTTAGATTTAATGACATTTCTGTTTAAATTCTTCATGAAATCTTATAGCAAATTATATTATTATATATGTATTATCCCACCATTATCTTTTATTTTTTTCAGACATAAAATATTTAGGGAAATTAGGGGGTTTTAAGAAGTGATTTTCTTTAACTTGAAAACTCTGCTGTTGAACTGTTTTGAATTTTTACTAGGAAAAATCTTTTGTGACAAATTGCACTTTAAAAATGGCTAAAGTATATTAACTTTTCTTGGTTTGTAATATACTTTGCTAAGGCCATATTTTAAAATCATTGTTCTTTTCGGAAGTAAATAATAAAATGAAGTTCACATTATGTACTACTTAACCGATATAAGTTTCAATATATTTCTTTTAGGTAAAACTTGCTTTTCTACATTTTACAAATTATTATTGTCCTCCAAACATTAAATTCAGTGGATGCTTTTTTCTCTAGCTCTTGCATTTGATATTGTTTACTACTTTTTTTCTCGTATCTTTTTCTCGTATCTTTTTTTTTCCTCTGCAAATTATTTTGACTGGGTTTTGCTTTATATCCTCTTTTAATTATTCCTCCTTTGTACTTTTTTTCCAGCTTCAATTCTTCTGTTTCCCCCTCAAGTTAACATTCCCATCATTTAGTTCTGGGTCATCTTTTTTCACTGTATACCTTCATTTACCACAGCTTCAACTATTATTTTTAAAATTGTTGACTTTTAAATAAACATTTCTAATGTGGTTCTCTTGAATTTGAGTCTTGAATCTGCTGGACATTTCCATTAGCATGTCTGACTAGCTGTAACTTAACACAGCTAAAGCAAACCTTTCCACACCAGCCAGCTTCTTTTGACTTATTTTTGTCCAGGATTCTGTTCACGTTTAGTTTCCAGGACTTAAAACCTGGCTCCTTTCTTGCCACACATTGAATTAGTCAGTAAGTTTTATGGGTTTTTGAAAGATGTATTAAAAAAAAATTAGTTTCAATGAGGAAAGGATAGTCTTTTCAAAAAATGGTGCTGAAATAATTTCCATATGCAAACAAAATTGAACCTTGATGACCTTGCCTTACACCGTTTGCAAAAACTAACTTGAAATGGATCATAGGTATAAGATGTAAGAAATAATGCATGTAAGAGAGAAACTTATAAAAATTCTAAAAGAAAACATAGAAGAAAATATTTGTGATCTCAGGTTAGGCAAAAACTTACATAGGATACAAAAAGCACAAACAATTGATTAAAAATTGATGAAAAATGGATAAATTGGACTTCATAAAATTTAAAAACTTTTGCTCTTAAGAAGACATCACCACACATGTTTATAGCAGCTTTATTTATAGTTGCCAAAATCTGGAAGCAGCCAGGCTAGCCTTCAGTGGGGTAAAGGAATGGATAAATTGTGGTACATCCAGACAGTGGAATACTATTCAGCACTACAAAGAAATGAACTAGCAAGCCATGAAAAGACAATGAGAAACCTTAGTAGTACATGTAAGTGAAATAAGCCAATCTGAATAGGCTATATACTGTATGGTTACAACCATATGACATTCTGGAAAAGGCAAAACTATGGAGACATTAAAAAGGTCAGTGATTGCCAGAGATTAGAGGGGAGGGAGGAGTGAACAGGTGGAACACAGAGTACTTTCAGGGCACTGAAACAACTCTATATGATATAGTAAAGGTGGATACGTAGCATACGTGTGTCCAGACCCATAGAATGTTCAACACCAAGAGTGAACCCTGATTTAAACTGTGGACTTAAGGTGATAATGATGTGACAATGTAGGTTCATCAGTTGTAACATGCGCCATTCTGGTGGAGGATATTGATAATGGGGGAGACTATGCATGAGTCAGGGCAGAGGATATATGGGAAACCTGTACCATATGCTCAGTTTTGATGTGAAGCTAAAACTGCTCTAAAAAATAAAGTATTAAAAAAAGACATTATTAAGAAAATTTTAAAACAAACCACAGACTTGGAGAAAATATTTACAAAACATGTTTGATGAAGGACTTGTATCCAGTGTACGTAAAATTTTTTTTTACATCTCAATAAGAAAACAGTTTTAAAAATGGGCAGAAGATTTGAAGACCTTGTGCCAAGGTCTATAGGTTATATATATGGATATATGAATAACAACATGAAAAGATGCTAAACATCATAGTCATTAGAGAAATGCAAATTAAAACCACAATGAGATACTTCTATATACCCGATAGAATGGCTATAAAAAGACTGAATATACCAAGCATTAGTGAGGATATATAGAAATTACAATCCTCATACGCTGCTGGTTGGAATGAGAGGAACAGTTTGGCAGTTTCTCACAGCGTTAAACAGAGTTACAGATAACTCAGCAATTCCATTCCTAGGTATCTATCAAAGAGAATTGAAAACACACAAAAGCCTCTGCACAAATGTTCATAGCAGTATTATTATTTTTAAAATTTTTATTTATTTATTTATTTTTGGCTGCGTTGGGTCTTGGTTGTTGCGCGTGGGCTTTCTCTAGTTTCAGTGAGCGGAGCCTACTCTTTGTTGCCGTGCATGGGCTTCTCATTGCGGTGGCTTCTCTTGTTGTGGAGCACGGGCTTTAGGCGCACAGGCTTCACTAGTTGTGTCACGTGGGCTCAGTAGTTGTGGCTTGCAGGTTCTAGAGTGCAGGCTCAGTAGTTGTGGCGCACAGGCTTAGTTGCTCTGCGGCATGTGGGATCTTCCCACACCAGGGCTCGAACCCGTGTCCCCTGCATTGGCAGGTGGATTCTTAACCACTGCACCACCAGGGAAGCCCCAGTAGCAGCATTATTCTTAAGTAAGCCCCAAAATAGAAGCAACTCAAATGTCTAGCAATGTGTGAATAATAAAATATGATATTTCCATATAATTGAATACTATTTAGCAATAAAAAACAACTACTTACTGATAGATGCAATACAGGGATGAATCTTGGAAACATTACATTAAGTTAAAGAAGCCAACACAAAAGACTACATCTTATATGATCCATTTATATTAAATTTCCAGATTAGGCAAAATTATAGAGACAGAAAACACCTTACAGTGCCTGAGCCAGGGGTGGGAGTGAAGATGGACTACAAAGGGGCATGAGAGAACTTTTTTGGGTGATGGAAGTATGCTTGTGGTAATAATTGTACAACTGTATGAATTTACTAAAACTTATGGAACCTTTCACTAAAATGGGTGAATTTTATGGCATATAAGTTATTCCTCAAACAATCAACAACTTGGGGCTTCCCTGGTGGCGCAGTGGTTGAGAGTCCACCTGCCGATGCAGGGGACACGAGTTCGTGCCCCGGTCTGGGAAGATCCCACATGCCGCGGAGCAGCTGGGCCCGTGAGCCATGGCTGCTGAGCCTGCGCGTCCGGAGCCTGTGCTCTGCAACGGGATAAGCCACAACAGTGAGAGGCCCACGTACCGCAAAAAAAAAAAAAAAAAAGTCAACAACTTACGATTTTAAAAATCCAAGACTTACTGAAAAAAAATAATTCATGAGTTCTTACTAATAATAAGCTGAAAATAAATATGGACAAAGGAAGGGCTCTTTAGAATAGAATGATTAGTGCCAACTTGTAAATATATATGGAGAGAGTGGTGGAATTGGAAAGTCAGCATTTTGCAGGCATCTAGAATCAAAGATTCGATCAATAAAGAATCACCAATTGATGCTAAATCTTGGAAATTTTCATCAGGAGCAGGATATTTGCATGGCTTAAAAATATCTTTATAGACCGCTTATTAGTTACAAGGAAACAGTAATGCAGAAATCAGTCTTGACTACCATGTGATAAAAAATAACATCACTAGTAAAGAGCAGGTGGACATGTGTCTCTAATTGTTGACACCTTTAGGACACATCACTACCTATGTAATATTTCTTCTGATAATGCATAACCTGAATTTACTTGTGAAGAAACATCAGGCAGACTGCAAATAAGGACTATTCTATTAAAAAGAGTGGGTGGTGGGTGGGCGGTATCAAAAAATATTAGTGTCATAAAAGACAAAGTAAGGGTGTAGAAATGTTCCAAATTAAAGAAGGCTAAAGAGACGTAACAATGAAATGCTATACCCAGCCTAGACTGGATCCTGAACTGGAGAGAGAGAAAAATATGCTATAGAGGACACTATTAGGTCAGGTGACAACACTGGAACATGGACAGTAGATTAAAAAATCAGTGTTACTGAAGTTGACAAATATATTGAGTTTATGTCAGAGAATAATTCTTTTTTTCTTTTTTTAAAATTTTAACTTATTTGTTTTTGGCTGCATTGGGTCTTTGTTGCTGCACGCGGGCTTTCTCTAGTTGCAGCGAGCGTGGGCTACTCTTTGTTGCAGTGTGCAGGCTTCTCGTTGTGGTGGCTTCTCTTGTTGCGGAGCACGGGGCTCTAGGCACACGGGCTTCAGTAGCTGTGGCACGTGGGCTCAGTAGTTGTGGCTCGCAGGCTCTAGAGGGCAGGCTCAGTTGTTGTAGTTCACGGGCTTAGTTGCTCCGCAGCATGTGGAATCTTCCCGGACCAGGGCTCGAACCCGTATCCCCTGCATTGGCAGGCGGATCCTTAACCACTGCACCACCAGGGAAGCCCGAGAATAATTCTTTTTTTTTTTTTTTTTTTTTTTGCTGTACGCGGGCCTCTCCTGTTGCGGAGTGCAGGCTCCGGATGCGCAGGCTCAGCGGCCATGGCTTACGGGCCCAGCCGCTCCGCGGGATTTGGTATCTTCCCAGACCGGGGCACGAACCGTGTCCCCTGCATTGGCAGGCGGACTCTCAACCACTGTGCCACCAGGGAAGCCCCTGAGAATAATTCTTAATACACACTGAAACGTTTAGGGGTAAAGGACTAGGATATATGTAATTCACCCTCTGAATGACCTTAGAAAAAATTGTGTAAAGAGAACAAACTTGTGTGCACAAAGGTAAAGCAAGTGTTGCAAAATCTTAGCAGTAGGGAATGGATAAGGAGTATGCAGGTGTTCTTTATACTATTCATATTGTAACTTTTTTGTAAGTTCAAAATTACCTCCAAATAGTAAAAGAAACTTAAAAAAAAAGTGCTTTGACTTCAGGGATTTTTTTGTGTATATGTGTGGATGGTGGTGATGGTTCATTTTCTTTTTTATTTCTTTTCTGATATTTTAAAGTAGGTTGTAGGTTTTGGGGGGAGTTGGGATTGAAAGCAGGTAGGCAGATTTCATTCAAGCTTGTTTGAAGTTCTCAATTTGATAACTGAGATTGAATACTAAATGTAGACTAATACTAAATGTAGACTAAATGTAGACTAAGCCTGCATGTTAATAATTAGCCTAAAGATATTCTGATACAGCTGTGTTCACTGAAGGGTTTTAAAAAATTGATTAAAAAAATTTTTTTTTTAGTATCTGCAACATGACTGATAATTTGGATGAATTTATTGAAGAGCGAAAAGCCAAATTGGCCAGAGACAAAGCAGAATTGGAAAGTGATCCACCTTACATGGAAATGAAGGTAATTCAATTTTTTAATGAATCAGTATCTTAAACATTTTTGAAATCTGCAAAAGTACATTTATTAGAATAGTTTTTTTGTGTGTATTTTTCAGAATATACATTTGTTAAAATGTTTCTGAAAGCAGTGTCTGAAAAAGCTTTCCTACGTTTGATAGTTATTGAGACTGTGCTGGGCTCTGAGAATATAGCACTAATCTAGACAGATGTGGCACTTTGTGTCATGGGCTCAGTGTATGTAATAAGGTATAGAATGTAGATTAATCTGTGCCATATGGTCCATCCTAATTAGAGTAACCGTATATATTGGCTTGCGCAAGACAGTTAGTTCTGCTTTGCTTGTTGTCCCAGTGTGTCGTCTGGTTTAAACATTTGTCCTGGACAAAGTTATCCTGATTGAAATGATAAAAAATATGGACACCCTAGTTATATAGGAATTTTACCCATATAGCTAATATTTATCATGGGCTAACTATGGATGAGGCATAGTCTTTAGAGGTTACATTGATACTTTGCATGAATCTATGAGATAAGTAGTTATTATTGTCATTTTCCAAATGAGTAAACTGAGGCATGGTGACGTTAAGTAATGAGACTTAGGTGACAGAGTTAGTAGAACTAGGCTTTGATCCCTGGCAGCCTGAATCCAGTGCTTGTTCTCTTCACCGTCGCACAAGTTTGCTTTCCTTCCGTAATATCTGCCTTGTACAAGGAGCTGTGCCAAGGACTTCACATGTATTACATCATTTAATCATAAAATCCCAGTGAAGTAGGCTGAATTTTTGTTGTTTTACAGATCCAGTAAGTGAGGCTTAAAAGGGTTAAGTAATTTGTCCAGGTACACACAGTAGTGGATTCAAGATTGGAACCTGTATGTGTCCAGCTCCACTGTTTATGCTCTTGACCACTCTCCAGTACTTAGGACTAACTGACAGTGTACAGCTTTATTATAATTTCTAATATTATAGTAGATAGGTAATAATCTTTAAGTCTTAGGTCAAGTATCACCCTCTCAATCAGGCCTTGCACTCCCTCCCTCATCATTTCTGGGACTCCTCACACTGTTCTGTTTCTTTCTATTGCTCCTCTGTATCACTCGCTACATATAACATAATCTAATTACGTATTATGTTTATTATTTGTCGCCACAGTAGTTTATAAGCTCTGTGATGGCAGAGATTCTTTTGTATTTTTTTCACTCATATGTTTTTGATGCCCAGGACAGTGCCTGTTTCAGAAACTCAGTGAGTATTTGTTGATAAGTCAGTGAGCTAAATAATAGAACATTGCAATATTAAATACCTTTGGTTAACTCCTCAAACCTTACATTTAAATTTCTTCTATGGTGTACCATGTAATTTCATCAAGTTGTTTAATAAAAGTACTGAGATTAATTGTAAATTTTGTGGGGTTTTTTCCCCTCTGATTTTGTAAATATTATGTCTCTTTCAGGGAACATCATCAGAGAAGCTTTCTGAAAACAGTAAAATATTAATCTCCATGGCTAAGGAAAACATACCACCAAACAGTCAACAGACCAAGGGTTCCTTAGGTATGTCATTAGGTGTGCTAAACTGATTTTAAGATATTCTTATCCGGCTGTCATGAAAGAGCTTTGTCTTGTCAGAAAAAAAGGTAAATTTGGAATCCTAGTAAATAACACTTTCCTTTCTGGAATCTTACATGTGACAGTATGGTCTACATATGAAATATAATGTATACTGAGAACCTTCTTCCCATTTTAACTGTTATTGTCTTGGTTATGATTTATAGAAATCATAGCAATAAGTATGTATCAAAATTGAAAATTTTGAATGGAACTTGTGTGTGTGTGAGAGAGAAAGTGTATTAATTGTGGAATAAGCGTGGTGGACTTGTTTTTATTTAAAAATCAAAGACATATGCTTAAAGGATACAAAATACTATTGATGACTATATTAGAATTGTAAATAAGTTAATATTTAGCTATATTGAGTCTTTGGTTATGGTTTGGCATGAAAATATTTGGGAAACTTTACCTCATTTTGGCTTGTTGGTGGGTGTACATTTTTTTTTTTTAAAGAAAATGTATGAATATTTTAAAAGTGTATCTTGTGAATTACTGATGACGACTGAAACTTTCACATAAAGGAAGTCAAATATGATGAGTTGCATTTGGTTAAAGCATTGTTCTCATGTGGATGATTTTTCATGGCCATGGGTTTACTCCTAAATTGTTAGCTGCTTTGCATTTGTATTCCACTGGGAATACAAGGGGATGTTGGCCAAGAGACTGAGCAGATAGTGGGCTCTCTGTCTCTACTAGAAAAACAGCTCAAAGTGAATGCCATACTTTTAGTATCTCATATATAGATAATGCTTTCCATCCTGAGTCTGTTACAAATTATTGGCCAATATACAGGTTTAGTGTACTTAAGCATTATATTTTGGTTAAGTGCCTTAATCTCTAAGGCACTCAGTTTCTTTATCTGTAACATAAAGAAGTTGGATTATCTTCTAGCCCTAAATTTTTATGGATTGAAAAATTTAATTATTCCAACAGGTAATGTCTTTAAAAGTTTGATAGTACGTTCTCTCAAGCACTAAGGTCAGACAGAATGACTGAAATTCTGGAGTTACAGGTTGCTTTGGACTGCAGCTCTCATGCCTTTGCAACCCAGCACAAGTTATTTAAGCTCTTTGTTTCCTCATCTTAAGAATTGCATCTATCTTAGAAGGTTATTGTGGCAATAATTGAATACATATGAAAAGATGACTGGCACATAATTGGTGGATAATAAATTTTAATTTCCTGACTTCTTTCACATTTTTTTAAACTAGGTTTTTTATTTTTAAGAATTATATTAAAAATTATTCTTTGACTATTACATTCACAAATGATGGAGAGTTTAAAGTCCAACTTACAGTCAGTGACTTTTCCCTCTTCCTTAATTGGTATCCCTTAGGGCTCTGTCCTAGGCCTCCTTTTCATTTCATATACTTCCTGAATGACTCATTCACTCACAGGGCTTTATTTCATCAGTGCGTTCACTATTCCTAAATCTCTATCCCTAGTTCCCATTGCTTTTATGAACTCCAGACCCATATATCTAATATTTTAATATCTGTCCTTGGACGTTGTGAGCTCAGAATCAACATGTGCGAAATGAACTTTACTCCTCTCAAACATTTACTGAGCTGGCTGCGTGGTCATCCTTGACTCCTCTCTTCCTTTTTGTATCCCATAGCAAATAATTACGTAGTTCAGCTGATTCTAACACCTGAACCTCAAATAAGTTTACTTTTCTCTAATTCCACAGAGGTTATTTTATGTAGGCCTCCACTGTCTTTCACTGACATTTTTTTCTAGTGTTCTTTTTGTTTTACAGTCTAGCCTCCTGTACTAAGTCTTTGCACTGCCTGTTGATGTCCTTCCAAAAAACAAATCTGATCATGTTAGTCCCTGCTTCAGACCCTTCAATGGCTTCTTGTTTCCTGTATGATAATTTTACTCTTTTATTACCTTTACCAGATTATGGTGGCTGTTCCTGCCTTGTGCTCCTGTGACATTGGCTCTCCCCTTGAAGGATAGTTTTGAATTTGTTCAGCTCTCTGTTTTACCACAATGGCACACCAGTTTTCCTGCCATTGTCTATTCATTGCTTAACACAGTGTCTGGCATTTTGGTGCTTAGAGAAGATATTTTGAATGAATGAATGAAGGTCCCGATTGCAAAAATAAACAGTTCTGTTAGGTGTGTAGAATTTAATTTTTATGGATTGTTTCTTTTATTGCCAACGGAAGTAATAATTATTTTTGATGCACATTGAATCTTACTAAAGAATAATATATAATTTGTCTAATTTTGTACCTTATTAGCCTTCAGTTACTGATTTCTTGTGTGAATAATTGTGGCCTTCAGATTAGGCCAAATACTTAATTTTTGACATTAGGAAAAATGTAAAATAATTGGGCAACAGAGAGTTTTCCTTAAGTGGTCTCACCTAGGAATTATAAAACAAGCTGGTCTAAAAAACAAACTGGTCTAAAATTACATATTGAATTAAAGCTCTGTGATACCGTACTTTGAGTAATTAAGCATAGTAGCTATCAGTAATATATAAACTGGCAATGTTTGTTTTAGCCAATGAAGACAGTCTATTAATAGTTCATTGTACAGTTGTCACGTCAGTGGTACAGCTGTCATGTACCACTACATTTTTATGATTTTTTAAATTCATTTCTGTTAGATGATGATATTCATGGATAATGCTTATCCACTGTGGCTCCTTCTTCCAACATTTATATAACACCTCTCATAAAAGGATTTGAGGAGCATTACAATGACTTCTGACACCAACTACCCAGATTTAGACCAGACTTCACAGATTAAGACTTCTACAAGTCTTAATCTACAAGACTTCTCTTACTTCAGATACCAGCTGCAAGTTTGGGGTCCACAGGCCACCCTCACTCCTTATTTATTTATTTAATTGTTTGGCTGGATTAGGTCTTAGTTGCCGCACGCAGGATCTTCCTTGTGGCACATGGGATCTTTTGTTGCGGTGTGTGGGCTTCTCTCTAGTTGTGGTGTGCTGGCTTCAGAGTGCGCAGGCTCAGTAGTTGTGGTGTGTGGGCTCTCTAGTTGTGGCGCATGGTCTCTGTAGTTGTGGTGTGTGGGCTCCAGAGCGTGTGAGCTCAGTAGGTTGCAGTGCGCGGGCTTAGTTGCCCTGCAGCCTGTGGGATTTTAGTTCCCTGTCCAGGGATCGAACTCGCGTCCCCTGCATTGGAAGGCAGATTCTTAACCACTGGACCACCAGGGAAGTCCCCATCCTCACTTCTGACCAGCTGTTTCCACCACCTCCTCAAGTTTGATAACTCACTAGAATGACTCTCAGAGCTCAGGAAAGTGCTATACTTATTATTACAGTTTTATTATAGCAAAAGGATACAAATCAGCCAGCCAAAGGGAGAGATACATAGGGCCTGGTCTGGCAGCGTCCAAATATGAAGCTTCTATCAGCCTCAAGGATCTGTCACCCTCCTCGCACATCAGTATGTGACAGTATAGAGTATTGCCAACCACGATGTTCACCTGAGCTTTGGTGTCCAGAATTTTTACTGGAGTTTCATCGTGTAGGCATATGAATGATTGAATCATTGTCCATATGTCTCAGTCTCCAGACCTTCTACTTTCCTGAGGTCAGGCTGATGTCATATGGGTCAGAGGTCCAACCCTCCAATTACATGTTTGATCTTTTTGGTGTGACCAGTCCCCATCTGTGTCATCTCTTTGGCATAAACTGTCTAGGGGCTTGTGAGTCACCTTATTAGTATCAACTAAGAGGTATGTTCTGGGGACCTATCATGAGTAACAAAGACACTCTCATCACTCAGAAAGTTCCAGGAATTTAGAAGTTACCTCCCAGAAACCAGAGACAGAGGCTAGCCAGATTCTCTATTATATACAGCATGTACGTGGTTTAGTCCGTATAAGCTGATGAAATGGTGTCCTTGATAAGGAGTTTGTTAGAATAACTGAGATTTAATGAAATTATGAAAGAATCAGCTGAAAATGATCTGTAAAAGCAAATGATATCTTCCATCTCTCTAAATCATTTCTAGGCATAATATTTGTGGTTCTTTTATTTAAAAAATTCTTAGACTTCTCTTACTTAGCTCATTTTCATGTTTAATAACAATTACTGAAGAGAAATGCTTACATTAATCTTTTAAATTTAGTTCAATCATACCTCAGTTAAAGATCATCTCCTAATCCTTTCTCTTCTTTAGAGAAGTTGAACATTTTCCCTTAGACTGGTTGAGCATTATTCCTTTGATTTTGATGTTTTATATCCTGGAAGACATTTTTAATAAATGAAATAATGCAGTTAATACTTCCAACATTTTTTCATACATAAATATATTTTGACCCAACATTCATAGATTTTCTGCAGTGCTTTTGAAATGTAGTTCCTGGCTCAGTGACAAGGATGAGAGCATTGCTATATTTGGGGTTTTTCCCCCTGTATTTTCCATTAAAGAAATAAAGGAAAACATGCACATGGTAAAAAATTACAAAGAACAGAGAAGTATATAGCCTGAGAATTGGTGATCCTCCCAACCTTGTCCTCTAGTCTCTCTTGTTAAGCAGTTTCTTGTGTACAGTTTCATGACTATACTGTGCACACATGTATATAGCCCTCTCTTCTTTTTCTGTATATGGTAGCATAGGTCCTGTTGTGCGTTTGAAGATACCACTTTTGTGACGTATAGTATAGGGATGTAACCAAGACCTCTTGAGATTAAAAAGCAACTTAATGCGTCTGTTGAGAGACCTGGAGCAGCTACTGTCTGCTGCTAAGGTTTCCACTACAGGCTGGCTGTTGGCTACTGTCTGGAACTTAGCTTGTAAATCGTTTCCTACACCTATAGAAAGAGTGGCTCATTGTGCCTAAACTGTTTGTACAAACCACATGGTTTATGCAGAATACCTGCTTTCTGTCTGCAGAGTCTGGAATTTTGGTCCGTACTAGGCAGAGGGTGCCTAGGTGACCAGCTCCCATTAAAAACCTTGGGCACTGAGTAATGAGCTTCCCTGGTAAACAACACTTCACATGTGTTGTCACAACTTGTTGCTGCAGGAATTAAGCGTGTCCTGTGTGATTGATTCCACTGGGGAAGAACTCTTGGAAGTTTGCACCTAGTTTCCTCTGGACTTTGCCCCATGTACCTTTTCCCTTTGTTAATTTTGCTCTATAATCTTTCATGGTAATAAGCCATAATTGTGAGTATAATGACTTCTGTGTCCTGTGAGTCCTATCAAATCACCAAGCCTGGGGATGGCTTTGAAGACTTCCAACACAATCCTTTTCAGTCTTTTTTTTTTTTCTGTTCCTTTTTAGCTCCCTCACCTCTAAACTTTGGACTACAGAATCCATCTTTAACGTTTGTATTCCCTAGGTATTTTTTAATCCATCCACCGTTTCTAGGCAGTATCTCTCACTCATATCAAAATGCCATTGATCAGCCCTCCAGGCTCCAGAATGCACTAGATTTATTTCAGCTTTCATGCTCTGAAGTCATGTTTTGTAAATCTGCAAGCAAAAAATGACAAATTATCTAAGTAAGAAAAAAGATTTTATTCTTGTTACTAGAAATTATTTGGTATGATTTTTAAAAATTCATTTTAAATACAATTATGCTCATGGAGACTTGGAAAAGAAAGAATTATAAGGAAGGAAAATTACATTGCTGTAATTTTAAAAAAATACCAGAAAATGATTAAAAAAATAGTATCAGAAAAGAAGCAACAGCAGAATTTCCCATTGCAGAGTCACTCTAGAGTTGAGACTAAGCTAAAAAATTACAGTTAATATAAAGATTTTGGAAAATAGACAAAAGGAAATTGTTGTTTTTACTAATTTTTAGTTGTACTTTT
This sequence comes from Monodon monoceros, assembly GCF_005190385.1. Taxonomy (NCBI): domain Eukaryota; kingdom Metazoa; phylum Chordata; class Mammalia; order Artiodactyla; family Monodontidae; genus Monodon; species Monodon monoceros. The sequence continues at coordinate 63,973,719 of NW_021703770.1, read as the reverse complement.
AATTGTTATTCCTTGTAGCATATCTAGTCTTAGGTTTCTCTTATTACAAACTAAATCCCAGACATTCTACCTCTTTGCTTCAGTTTGTACAAGTCAAATGGATCCTTTGTAATAATGTCTTTATAGCTGAAGTTTGAGTACAATGTTCTCCTCAAAGTAGCTTTATCTGTTAAGTCACCTGCTTAGGGAAAGGCTTATTATTATTTCCTATATTTTGTCGTTTGATTATTTTTACTTAATACTTTATCATGGTAATATAATAATGAAAAGAAGAAACTGTTTCATGGTAATTTGTAAAGTATTTATTATGAGTGCTATGTTAGAAGGTAAATTAATTTTAAAAAGATTATACACTGTAGTTTTAAATATTTAACCCACAGCCACTATGGAAACCAAATACTTCTAATCACTGTAGTTCTGAAACATAATGTTAACTTAGAGTCACTGATGTTGTTCTTGGTGAAGTGGCATCACTTCTAATGACCCTAAGATGACACTAATGCTTTACTTGCTACTAGAACCATGAGAAGAAACTGCTCTGAAAAGGTAAGTCTCACCATACTTCTCAGCTCATTAAGTCAGTTAGGATGTCATTGAACAGAATATTTAAATTGTTCCATATAGTTCTTAATTTTATTTCTATGACCTACGTCTAATACCATAAAATATTGGTACCAAATGACAAAAATAAGAATTAAAAAGTTAGTATTTTCTGTTGCCTAAACCTTCAATTAATAAAATTATAAATAATTCTGAAGGCATTATGTATTCTTACTGTGTTTTAAGACAATTATTACAAATACTATTTGAATCAATAGTAAAAAGCAAATACTCATGATAAATAAAATTGAACTTCGTATGAACGATAATTATAGGTGAAAATGAACCAGATTTTTCTTTCTTTTCTTCTGCATAAATCCACCAAGCAGAGCTGAAAATCAGCAGTAAAAGCCACCTTAAATACATGACTTAAAAAGCTGTAAATTACTTGTTCTGCCGAGTAGGAAAGCTGAGCATGTTGCAGGGTGCATCACCCTTGTAGCATTGTTTTCTTTTCCCCTTTGACACAATAGAGCATCCACTGTGATCCTGTATAACGAGAGATGCGTAACTCTGGTTACTAGTTATTACACTTACTTTTTCTATACAATCAGACCACTAGAAGCAGAAATGAAATACTAAGAATAGTGTTCTTTCTCTTTATTCTTCCTCTTACTCACGCATGCATTCATATATTCTTTTACACGTTTATTCAGTGAACATTTTTTGAGTACAAGTTGTGTGCCAGGAATTATAAAATTGAATAAATATGGACCTTGCCTTCATTGATTTTATAGTTTAATTTCATATATGATACTCCATTCTGAATGTGAGAATCAAACCATTTTTCTCTTTAGGCTTGAATTCTGTATCTTTAAAAATAAGGTTTTTAAATTTCCTTTGTGAGGAAAGAATGCCTTTCTAGGATGATTTAAAGTTGCAACCATATGGAATGCTTTAGATTCTTTTGGAAGAGAGTTGGGAGCATGAGTGAGAGGTGTCTCTAAGGAATCCTCTGTTATACCCTCTGTCATCAGGAGTTAAGCAGGCCAAAAGTGTTTATGAAGAGAATTCGGGTGTTTATGGTAGAAAGGGGAATTTAGTATTGTATAAAATAGATATCCATTTATATTTATACTACTTTGGCATTTTTGCCCCTGAAATATTTTAGTGATATAATAAAGCAGTGATATGACACAGTCATGATAAGTTTCCATCATTTAACTGCATTGTGAGGAATAAGGCACAAAAAATGGTAATATCCTTATTGGTTTATTACCTACAGTCAGTTGTTTCATCTATATTTCTTGTAGCTGACTCTTTAAGGAAACTTTTTATTTTGTTCAGAAATAATATTTTATACTATAGTATTGCATAGTGGGACTTAAAAAAGCGAGAGGGGCTTCACAAATCGAAATACTCATCTGATATCTGTGCTTCTTGATATAACATTTTACTATTAAAAATAATTAAAAGTATGTAATTTGATTTTAACAGTTTTATTGAAATATAATTTACATAACATAAACTTTACCCATTTAAATTGTACAATTCAGTTGTTTTCAGTGTATTTACAAGTTGTGCAGCCATCACTGTTGTCATCACCCCAAAATATAATTTGATTTTTAAACTCTTGAATATGGAAACCCTACTCAAAATGGAAGTTTTTCTTACAAAACTAAGATTCTTTTACAGAGTTTCTGTTGGGATTATGAAAAAACTCTGGAAATGGTTAATGGTGGTGGTTGCACAACATTTTGAATGTACTTAATGCCAGTGAATTGTATGCTTGAAAATGGTTAAAATGGTAAATCTTATATCATGTACGTTTTATCACAATAAAAGTTAATATCCATTTATATGAAATCAGAATTGGTGGCTTAACTTTAAAAGTTTTTGGAAATTTCAGCCTAAGCCTTGCAAGGCTCTAACAATTTTTTTCAAACATGTTGTATTCAGTACCCTGTGATAAAACATAATGGAAAGGAATATGAAAAAGTATATATATGTATAACCGAATCACTTTGCTGTACAGCAGAAATTAACACAACATTGTAAATCAACTATACTTCAGTAAAATTTTAAAAATTATAACAAAGATATCCTTATAAGTTAAAAAATCACATTATTAATTTTCACAGACTGAAAAACAGACATTAGGATTGTAGGTATTTTAAAAGAAATTTCAATAGAATTAAATGAAGAAGTAAAGGTAATTGGCTTTTCTCTAATTTTGTTTGCAAGATGGCAAACAATGCAGAACCATTTATCTAAAGGGGAAGAAGTAAATATAACACACACACACTGTAATAGAAAGATATCTTTTTACAGATATATAAAAGTCTCTGGAAGGAAACACAGACACAGCAATGTTGGTTGTTTTGGGCAGGAGAACTGGGTGGCAGGGGTTCATGGGAAGGAGGGATATTTTCCATTATGTGAATGTATTACCTATTGAAACATTTCAAATGAAAAATTTATTATCCTGATCCAACTCTCAGAATCAACATGACCGTGTTCCTTCCTGCTGTGCTCTGTTACAGGAGATTGTATTAAAATTGAGATTGGGTTGAAAATGAGCTACATTGCTAAAGAAGTTGTTTTCTTTCTAGGAATTGATTATGGATTAAGTTTACCACTTGGGGAAGACTATGAACGGAAGAAACATAAACTGAAAGAAGAATTGCGGCAAGATTACAGACGCTATCTTACTCAGGTAATGAGTTCTACTAACTAGTTTTTTGCTTCAGAATTTACCTCCTAAATTTGTTTTCCTAAGGTTTTAGTCATATGCATTGATTTTTAGGTTTTTAATGGTATCTAGCAATGGGTATTGTAGCAAAAGTTAAGTGATACATATACACATACACATTGATAGAGAAAAAAACGGTGCTGAGAGCTGGTGCCATGGAATAACAGACTCTTGACCTTTTAAGTAGGGCAGTGGGTTCCAATTGTAAATGAGATTGTAAATTCTTTTTGTTCATGTTTTGTGTAAAGTTGTCATGGTTTAAAATATCCTGGTTATGATTTCCTACTACTCTCCTCTGCTCAGCCATGTATTAAAATGACGTGGAGTTCTAGTTGCTAATTATTTTCCTATGAGCTAAGCTTATAAAACTTCCTTCAGCATATTTCCTTAACCACAAGTCTTTGCTTTATAGTTTAATCTATTTACTTTATAGTTTAATCCATTTGCTTAGTGGAACTCTTGTTTTAAGTATATTTTGTTAAATTATATAATAGCTAAACTAATGATTTATTGTAAGTTTTTATTTTTAAACATCTTTATTGGAGTATAATTGCTTTACAATGGTGTGTTAGTTTCTGCTGTATAACAAAGTGAATCAGCTGTACATATACATATATCCCCATATATCCTCCCTCTTGTGTCTCCCTCCCACCCTCCCTATTCCACCCCTCTAGGTGGTCACAAAGCACCGAGCTAATCTCTCTGTGCTATGTGGCTGCTTCCCACTAGCTAGCTATTTTACATTTAGTAGTGTGTATATGTCCATGCCACTTATTGTAAGTTTTAAAATGCAGTTTACTTACTAGGCTATAAATGTATCTAAACAGTCATGATGTTTCTAGTCATCTCAAGATATTCTTTAGTTTTTTCTACTTTATAATGTTTATTCCAAATGTATAAATGGTCTCTTATTTATTCTGATTTGTACATAGAGAGAAAGGACTTTGAATACATTTTACCAATGGTTTGTTTCCCTTGACTTTAGGGTATTACACAAGCAAAAAGAAAGGTAGGGCTGCCTGCAAAATGCTCTCCTTTAATTGTTTTGTTTTGTTTTAGATCAAGTAGCTTGTAATCATTTGCATTTATGATATTGTTGTACTCAAACTAATAAGAAAAATAGTTTTATTTGTGATTCAGAGACTTTTTTTTTTTTTTTTTTTGCGGTACGCGGGCCTCTCACAGTTGTGGCCTCTCCCGCTGCGGAGCGCAGGCTCAGCGGCCATGGCTCACGGGCCCAGCCGCTCTGCAGCATGTGGGATCTTCCCGGACCGGGGCATGAACCCGTGTCCCCTGCATCGGCAGGCGGACTCCCAACCACTGCGCCACCAGGGAAGCCCTGATTCAGAGACTTTTGAATGGCACCATTTTGGTTTCTTGCTTTTAGCAAAATGACACTCTGTACATTATAAGTTTCCATTAATACAATCAAGTATTCTTTTTGATTCCTGCTTTGCATTTGTTTTTGTTGCTTTTTCATCTTTTAGAAATACTCAGCAGCTATTGTAAGTCCATTTGTTTTCAGCATGCTAGTTTTTGTTCTTCAGAATAATTATAATTGTGCTAATCACATTAAGATTAATAAAATAATGGAATATTCAGGATATTCTAAGATATTTTTGAACTGTGTGCTGTCAGCCTGGATTACTCAATATTTTTGCACCCAAACTTGTGGATTACATTTGTAAATTTATATTGGAAAACAAAGAAAACATTTTATAAAACTGTTTTTAAAATGAATCTTACACATCCATTCATCATACAACCAACACTTTTTAAACACTTATGAAGATAAATCTGGTATGAATCCTGTCTTCAGGGGGCTTACCATCTAGTTGTAGAGATAACATTCATACAATTCAGAAAGTGGTAACTCTTAACAAGACAGATAAAATGATCAGGAAAGGGCTCAAGGTGTTATTTTGTAAGACATTATAGGGTAGGTAGAATTTGGATGTTCTAGAGGGTGAATATTTTAGAGGGTAAGGAGAGGAAGCTTTTCAGATGGAGAGTAGTAGAATGAAGAAGGACTTGGAGGGCAGACTTTAGTTGTGTATGCATGAGAAATATTAGCTTTACCAGCCTGATTGAGTTACAGTAGATGTTTTTTTTTTTGAGAGTAGTAAGATATAATGATGTAGGTAGATAGAATAGGATAGATTAGAAGGCAGTAGATTTTTAACTAGATATGTATGATAGTTGTGAACCATTATATCTGCTTGAGCAGCTTGGGAGGAGCTTGATAAATTTGCTTTTGGATAGTTAGTTCTTCATGTTAGACACTGTTATTGTCTTAAATTACTGCTATAGATTTTTAAAAAAATATTTATTTATTTATTTGGCTGAGCTGGGTCTTAGTTGCAGCATGCGGAATCTTCATTGTGGCATGCTAACTCTTAGTTGTGGCATGTGGGATCTAGTTCCCTGACCAGGGATTTGAACCCAGGGCCCCTGCACTGGGAGCGCAGAGTCTTAGCCACTGGACCAGCAGGGAAGTCCCAGATTTTTGACTGATCTCCTTGCACTGATTTTCATTGCATTCTCCATGCTACTTTCCAGAATGATCCTGTTCTTACCGATTTAAATACTTCAGTGTCTCCTCACTGCCTTCAGGATAAAAATCCAAATTCCTTAGCTGTGACACATGAAGTCTTTCATGTTCCAGCCTGCCTCCCTGGCCTTGTGCCTCATTATCCTCTCCCCTTCCCTACTGCTACTTATTGGGTGGAGTTTTCCTCTGATAGCTACTATTTTCACTTGTGGGTTTTACATTACTTTATAGATACAAGATTTTAAAAAAGAATGGCAGTGGGAGATATAAGAAGAAATTGCCTTTATGAAGCACAAATCTTTAAATTCAAAGGGATGTGAAGGAGTTTTTGGTGTTGGATTGTTAAGAATATGGTTGTGGTAGAGGAACAGTCATTTCTTAATATGACAAAGACAATTTTTGGCTGACATCTGAGAAGGCGGGAGTGGAGAGGAAAGCAAGGTTAAAAGAAAATTCCATAGGACATGGGGAGGTGGCTGCAGTAGCTTCCTTGACCCCTGGAATATGTACCGTTTACAAGTCCTATTCTTTCTGGATTTCTTGTGGCTTCCAGACTTTTGGTTTGCATGGATATTTAAATTAAAAAATAATCAAATCTTAAAATTTTGCCAAGAAGAGCCACTAAAACAAATAACTACCATCTTCTTTCTAGTTTTTAGAATAAAAGACACTTGACCATCTAACAATACACAAAGAACTCAGGAGAAGTTTTTAAACTGAATCAGTAAATTTATATTTCTAGCCCAGACCTCTCTCCTGAACCTCCAGGTCTTCTAGTTGGTTGCCTATTTGACATTTTCACTTAGAAATCTAGTGGGTATCTTGTGTGGAACATGTCTAAAAGGGAACTGCAAATTTCCAGTTTTCCCACTCCCATTCCCTAGAAGCGTGTAATATCTGTAGCTTATTCTTTTTACTTTTTTATTTTTTGGTCATAGCACTTACCACCTTCTCACATACCATATAATTACTCTTCATTATGTTTATTATTTCTTGTCAATTTCACCTGCTGGAATTTTTTTTTTTGGGGCACCTGCTGGAATTTAAGCTTCAGGAAGGCCAAGATCTTTTGTTTTGTTCACTGATGAGTCCCAGATGTATTAAACAGTTTAGACATATTAGGCACTCAATATTTACTAAATGAATGAGTGAATGATTAAAATTCAGCTTTTTGAAAAACTCACTGTATTGTCCTTATTGTTAATTTTTTTCATTTTGTTGAAAAGTACAAACATTATCCTGGACCCATGTTGGGAGTGGGGAATTGCCTAATGAAGGAGTAAGGATGCAGTATCTCTGTATTCCCAGGATTGGAACTCTGAATGTGTTTTTTTTGGTACATGTATAACTCTACAAAATGGCTAGGTTTACAGTGTACTTTGGTATATAGGGATCAAACTGACGCAGGGATCTAGTCATGTGTCTTATTGTTTTCTTGACAAATAAGTTTAGAATTTCGTATTACTAACTTTCAAATTAGCTTTTGTAGCACAACTTATTTGTAAATTCAGATTTAACGAAACCTTATTAATCAGTTTTATTAATTACTTAGTTCCTGTAATGTTTTGAATGTAACTCTATTGTAGTACATTATATTGTAGTTATTTGTAGTTATTTGTTTCTTCAACTGAATTTTAAATCTCTTAAGTATAGGGAACATATGTTTATGGTTGTCTCCCTACTACCTATAAAAGTAACTGGAAGGTATTAGATGGTCAATAATTGCTTGTTTTATGAATAAATAAGAGACATGAAATTAGGTTAATAAGTTGATTGATTTAATCCTCATAACCTAGTGATGTAGGTGCCATTATTCCTGTTCTACAAAGAAACGGAGGCAGAGAAGTTAAGTAACTTATCCAGATTATATGACTACTAAGGAACAGTACCAGAAAGTTGGTGGTTGTGTATATTTTTTACAAATCCCTTGTGTTTGTTTTACAGTGTTCAAAGAGATTTTACATTTCTTTATCCTCCTTGATCCTATACCAGCTTTGGTAAGGCAGAGCAGATACCATTCTCATTTTACAGAAGAAGAAAGTCTGGGTCAGGGAGGTTAAGTGACTTGCTCAGTGTTGCACAACTGAGAAGTGCTGGGGCTGGTCCTAGAGCCCAGGTCTTTGGATTCCTAGTCTGATGCTCTGTCGGCCACACTGTGTTACCTAAATGCTTAATGAGTAAGAATGGAGAGGCACATAGAGAAATAATGTTTGTAGTTTATGTCTTCTGGCATTTAAATAGATATCCACTAATAAAATTATAGGGAAATTAGAAAATTCTTTTTTTTTTCTAATTACTTCTGGTATAGTCTCTATACATTTGTAGTTTCTATTTTCATCTCCATTTCATTCTGTTGGTCTGTATAATGTAATAATTTAGAATATAGAATGTAAAGACATTTATTTTATAAAGGCAATTAGGTAATATTTTTTTTTGATATGTACATATACAGAAAAATTTTCTATCCACGAGTGAAACAGATCCATCTTCTCTGGGAGTTTCTCTTCCTATTGGTGAGAGGTTATCTGCCAAGGTAGGTGGATAGGAGTAGTAATTGTTGGTAGCAGTTTTATGAGGCATCAAAATCATGAAAGAACATACTCTTGATTTAAATGCAAACAAGATTACATCATATCCCGTACTTGATTTTTTCAAAATGTGTGGAGTCTCCAGTGCTGTTGAAACAAGGTTTTTTGAATGTTACATTTGTAGCCATGTAATATGATATATTTCTTTAATATAATGATTAATTGAATATTCAGAATTCGGTTTTTTTCAGCATTGTTTTCTAAGCTATAAAGTTCATGCTATATGACACAATTATCAGTGAGAGGAGCGGATGAGAGAGTATACTGAGCTTTTATGTAGGTGACATCTGGGGCTATTTGAATGTGTGTTCCCATCACAAATACATGTACATAATCTGAACAGGGCATAGTGATTAAGCACTGTACACCTCTTGTAGAGACTCAAATTCACAAGCTAGATCACAGTCATGACATAGTATGTAAGATAAATGGACAGTTAAGTTTCAAAAGACAGCCTTGCTCTTTTAATACTTTTTTTTTTAGATTGTTTCAATGATGTTGAAGGTATTAGGGCTTAAGAACATTTACTAATGCAACATGTTTGTATTTCAACAGAACATTTACGTTATAATATTTTACCTTTTTATGTTTAAAATATAACAAGGATCTTTCCTTAAACTTGGGAAAAAAATGGTTAGAAGCAGGTCTTTCAGAAGTGGGGTGGGGGACTGGAGGCAAGAGTTGTCCCTGAGAAGGAAAGTAGGACAGTAACCTGGTCAGATCTTGGAAACATGCTAATGATAGACCTCCTGGCAAACGCATTCATATACTTACTAGTGGGAGAGATTTATTTACGAATGCTTTTGGAAGAGTGCACCTGGATTGTCTAGGATTGATGTTGGTAAACAAACCTTGAATTCAGGGACTTACAGGGCATGGCTCCTAGGAAGGTATCATCTAAGCCAAGTAACTACTGGCATATAAAATGGAGGTGTTTCATAATCAAAGTCACTCCCTTAGTATTAGAGACCTCATGTGCTAATCTGGACTTAAGCATGTAGTAAATCTTATTTTAATGTGGCAAGAATGGACGTGGGGAATTGCATTGGTGGTCTCGGACCTCTTCCTGCTTCTCCTGTGCCTTACAGCTACTTCTGTCCTTGAAAATATTAGTAAAGCTTGATTCTGGGTAAGATCTCTGATTTGTATGAGTCTGATTTGACATTAGGTACTTTTTCCTGATGTTGAAGTTAACGTTGCCTTTTGGTTTTCTATTTGAAGGAAAGGTTGAAACTTGAACGCAACAAAGAATACAATCAATTTCTCAGGGATAAGGAAGAATCCACGGAAAAGTTCAGACAGGTAGGAAAGAGTACTGAGGTAGGTTTTGCTTTTAAAGTAAAGCTTTAACACCACAGGTTGAATATTTGTCCTTACTTGAAAATATTTTTATATTATTAGACATTTCACTTAGTTTTCATATAAATATTTAAAAAGTTAAGCCAATTGAACCAAACACAGGACATTTAAATTTTGAATTTTGTAAATGGTTTTATCTCATATTGAAGAACTTACCCCACTTTTTTTTTTTTTTTTTCCTGGTATGTGCGCCTCTCACTGTTGTGGCCTCTCGCGTTGCGGAGCACAGGCTCCAGACGCGCAGGCTCAACGGCCATGGCTCACGGGGCTAGCTGCTCCGCGGCATGTGGGATCTTCCCGGACCAGGGCACAAACCCATGTCCCCTGCATCGGCAGGCGGACTCTTAACCACTGTGCCACCAGGGAAGCCCAAATTTACCCTACTTTTTAACTTCATGGAGGAGATTTAATTTTAGAGATTGGTTTTAAGTGACGTTTGTTTATTTTTAAATGATTTTTTTATATTGACAATTTCTAGCAATGTGTGTCTGTGTGTGTGTCTGTGTGTATATATATATATATATATTTTTTTTTTTTTTTTTAACCCAAATTTAAGGGTGGTTGATGTTACTAGGGCCAAAAAAATTTACTACAGTCTATATTCTTTGTGTTGAGAAGGAATTTAATGTGAAATATTTTGAAGCAATATTTAACTGCCAAAATATGCCTAATATCTCCCTGGCATAGTTTATCCTCTCTTTTTGTAGCCATCTATCCATATTACTGTTACCTATTTATTTGGTATTTATTAAGTTTTATTAAAGGATAACACTTCCTTGAAGGTTTTTTCCCTAAAGATAAGATGTTTCTTATGGGTGATTAAGCTTTAGAGTTGAGACAGTAAATAGATTAAGATCATTTGAGAGTTTAATTGCCTTTTAAGAAATAGCATCTCTTTAAGATCTTTTTCTTCTTTTTTTTAATTGGCCAGCACAAGAATCAAAGAAGTAAAAAACCTATTAGTCAGGTTAAACCTGATTTATCTTCACAAATGCAGTCATCTTGGGAAAATTCAGAGGGTCCTAGGAAAGATGTCTTAACTCCTTCAGAGGCATACGAAGAGCTTCTAAACCAAAGACGACTAGAAGAGGACAGATACCGAAAACTAGATGATGAAATTGAATTAAGGAATAATAGAAGAGTCGTTAAAAAAACTAATGAAGAAGTGGGCATTTCCAATAAAAAACATCAGAGGTTTGTCAGCAAGACTGACATTCCAGATAGAAGATTTCACAGGTTTAATGAGGATCGTGCTTTTGATAAACAGTATTATAGACCAGGCCAAGATCCTGAAGTAAGTGAAGAAATGGACGAGAGGTTTAGATATGAAAGTGATTTTGATAGAAGACTTTTGAGAGTGTATACAAATGACAGGTATTTACAACTTCATTTTTATCTTCTTTATTTGCTTAATATTATTCTTGTTACTTTTTATCATTATGTTAAGGAGACACAGGTTCATTTGATTTACATGATGCTTCAGTTTTAAGTTACACCGTAATTTTATGTGCCACTGTAGGAACAAAGAAAACAACCCAAGATGGGGAGAAAGGGGCCCCATTAAAAAGCTGGGACACTGAAAGGCTACAACCTTTATAAAAACTTAAATGGGAAATAGACTTTCCCACAGAAAAAGACAGAAAAAAAACTTCCACTGTCAACCTTGGCACTGAGTGGAGGGAGTAAAAAGGAACTTCCCTGAGAATTTGAGCTGTAAGCCAGTACTGATTCAGGTTTTCAGTCTGAATTCGTGCTGCCAGTACCGTACAAAACAACGCTGAGGCGAGAATTCAGAGTTATCTCATATCCATAGTGCCCCTAGGTGACTGGCAGGAGAAAAATAACTTCTCCTTGCAATACGTGATTTACAGCAGGTCCAAGGCTCTCCTGGTTTCAGATGTTAAAATGTAGGGGAAAAAAGACACCTTAAAACCGATGAAATACAGTTTATTCCTTTAATATTTCTATGCTCTAAGTACTTTTATCAACTTTTTTGTTTTTAAGTTACTTATTGAATGTTTATTTTAGTGATATGGCACTAAGTTTTTTTGATCAGATTTTTAGATGCTTTTCAGTTCCTTTGCATGTTGTTTCTATGACACTATTTGTAATTTATTAATTGCTACAATGGGGTCTTATTAAGTCATTTGTCTTAATACTTAAAACTTGCTATATTTTAATCTAACTTTTGATTTGGAGATAAAAAATATGGTAGGATCTGATATTTTCATTGACTAGTTAACCTGTAGGGATTAAATGTAAATGTTGAGCAGTTCACGGGACCTGTTTCATTCATTAGTCCAAATAGATTATTTTTGTAGTATTTTAGAAAATTTTCTGAGACATAATGCTACATGTTCATTATTCTAATTATTAAATAATCATACAAAGCCTTTGCAGTTCTTTGTCATCTACTCTTTATTCTTTAGTTATTACGTCCTGCTCATCCAATCTTTTTAATATTCACCCTGATTTAGGTAATTTGACTGAAGGATTAGAATTTTGTAATGCCCATTATAGTTTATCTCTGATTTGAATCTAATTGTACTTCAGAAAATGTTCCAAATTCTGTAACGTGTTATATTTGAAAATGTTTGTATCTGGAGGTAGTCAAAGGCTACCTGAACTCCAAGAAGTTTCAGTTAGGGAAATACAGATATTCTTGGACTCTTGGTACTGCCTTATTTGTACATGAGAACTTTTTTTTTCTTATGGTGTCAGTTTACCTTTAGAGTATAATGTAATGCATATCTTTTAAGTTTGGAATTTCAAAAAACTTATGATGGTTGTTGCTTTGTTTTTAATATATTTTAATCTATTATTTTTGTAATTACACCCTGTGATAATTTTATACATGAACTAACAAATCAATTTCAGCCTAATTATTTGAGAACAGTTTTATTTTCTTATGTATCCCATGAACGAAATGAACTGTTTCTATATATAATCTTCCCCAAGTAGTAGTTTAAGAATAGATTAAATATGTAGATGAGTGAGAATAACATTTTAATGTTTTTACAATATTTCTTAAAAGTGTAAGTCATTATTATACATCTTGTTAATGTGTAAACTCTTACATCTCTAATTGTAAGGTTTTTCACATATGTCTCAGTGGCAGGTGAGGTTAAAATTGGATTTCTATATTTCAGATTTGGAGATTTCTAAAAGAAAAGATTTCACATTGAACATTAATTAGATTTATTTATCAGGCAGAGTGGTTACTAGGAAAAATGACTCTACTTGTTAGCGAAACTTTTGAGACTAAAGAAATGTGTAACTTCATTTGATCTCTTGATTTAACTATTTATTCTTAAAACAGTTGTTTCTTGGTATCCAAGGGGGATCAATTCCAGGATCCCTCATGGATATCAAAATCTTTGGATGCTCAAGTCCCTTATGTAAACTGGTGTAGTGTTTGTGTATCATCTATGCACATCCTCCCTTATGCTTTAAATCATCTCTAGTTTAATTATAATATCTAATATAAATGCTTTATAAATAGTTATAAGTGCTATATATTGATAAGTAGTTACCTGTGTGTGGGAAATTCAAGTTTTGCCTTTTGGAGCTTTCTGGAATTTTTTCCCCCCAAATATTTTCTATCCAAGATTGGTTGACTCCACGGATGCAGAACCTACAGATATGGAGGGCTGACTATATACTGAGACGTACAAAATTTTTCTTCATTCTTCTAAATTTCCCGTGTTCTCTTTTTTCCTTCTAATAGTCAACATGTGATAAATTCTAGTTTTGATTTTTAGTAATTTTTGATTTTTAGGTTTTTGGTCTCAGTTCTTTTCTAATTACCCTATAAACTTTTCCATATATCATTATGTATTAATGAAATATTTTCCCCACTTTTGGAAGGATAAAGCCCAGGAATGATTTTACTTTCCTAAACTAATCATTAATCACTGGCAAGTGTTTTAAAATAGTTAACAGAATGGTTAGCACTTAGCTCAGCAGTTGCATTCTGTGTGTGTGTGTGTGTGTGTGTGCGCGCGCGCACACACGTGCCTGTGTGTATTGTTTGATACATATTTACCAATTTAAGTAAATTTATAATGTTTTAGGAGCTTTCTAAAGTTGAATATAATAGTGTATCTTATAATACTTTGAAATTTATATGCTTTTAAAAGATAGTCATCCTAGTCTTTATTATTTAACTTGAGCTGTAGAAGTTAATATATTACTTTATTATGTTTTACTTTATAACCGATGTTAATGAGTAAAAGAAATTTTTAGCCTTAAAGAATGCTGTTTTTTAAATTTTTTATGTGATTAATGCAGTTAGCACTTCCAGTCTGTTTTACTCTTGATATTTGTTAGTTTGTAATCTTGCTAGTTATGTAACAAAATTCTGAAATTCCACTCCATCTGAAATTAGAATCTGAGATAGAATTAGAATCTGACTCAATAGACTGAGTGCTCGCTTACTTAGTGTAGGACATTCTAAGAAGTGTGCATGCTTAATATGTAAGGTATAAATGAGGAGAAATAGCTTATTAGAACATGAGTTATTTAACTTGATATTACTTTTATTCTTGTAGTAGTTACTTTTCATTTATACTTGGAAGGACCATTTTTATATTAATTATTTTCCCCACTTTAAAGATGGGGTCAATATTAGAAAAACACTGTTATTGAATTAAAGTAATATAAAAATTGGGAAAGAACAGAAAACAATGAGAAAAATGGTGACCAACATTTTAAAAAATTAATTAATTAATTTATTTAGGCTGTGTTGGGTCTTTGTTTCTGTGCATGGGCTTTCTCTAGTTGTGGCAAGTGGGGGGCCACTCTTCACCGCGGTGCACGGGCCTCTCACTGTCGTGGCCTCTCTTGTTGTGAAGCACAAGCTCTAGACATGCAGGCTCAGTAGTTGTGGCTCATGGGCCTAGTTGCTCTGCGGCATGTGGGATCCTCCCAGACCAGGGCTCGAACCCGTGTCCCCTGCATTGGCAGGCAGATTCTCAACCACTGCGCCACCAGGGAAGCCCCGTGACGAACATTTAACAGCTCAGTAGTTTTCTTTTAATTTCTATAGTTGAGAGTACCCCTAATAGCAGAATTCATTCACATTAGAGAAATTTTTACTATGAAACCAGGTGATGTAACCATTATGAATTGGATGATTTCTTTTAAGTAAGGAGGAATTTGATTCTTTCTCCCTGTAAGTTGTGTCAGGACCAACAGATGGTAAATATTTTATTTTTATAATATGTCATTTTTGATAGCATAAACATTGTAAATTTACTTCTGAAGTAGTTATTTTGATTCTGTGGTTTATTAATGAAAAAGATACATTATTATCATTTAGGAGTTGTCCATTCACATTTATATTAGCTGAAAATACCTGTGGTTTTAAACAACTTGCTTTTCTTCTGTAAGAGTAATTTTTTTAAAGATAAACTTGTGTTAATTTAAAAAATTAATTAATTTAAAAATTTTTGGCTGTGTTGGGTCTTCGTTGCTGCGCGCGGGCTTTCTCTAGTTGCAGCGAGTGGGGGCTCCTCTTTGTTGCGGTGCGCAGGCTTCTCATTGTGGTGGCTTCCTTTGTTGCAGAGCACGGGCCCTAGGCGCACGGGCTTCAGTAGTTGTGGCGCGTGAGCTCAGTAGTTGTGGCTCGTGGACTCTAGAGCGCAGGCTCAGTAGTTGTGGCGCACGGGCCTAGTTACTCCACTGCATGTGGGATCTTCCTGGACCAGGGCTCGAACCCGTGTCCCCTGCATTGGCAGGCGGATGCTTAACCACTGCGCCGCCAGGGAAGTCACTCGTATTGATTTTTAGAGTAAACTTGGCTTCTAGCCTATATCTGGTTTCTTTGGGCATTGAGATTTGAACCTAGTTAACTAGAATTACTGACCCGTTTCTTCAAGGAAGTAGAAAAAGCTTTTTCCGTTTAACATAGCTTTACCTTTTTTTTTGTTGGTAGGATGGTGAAACTATTTTACAATTATTTTATTCCCTCAGTCAAATCTGATTTGCTATGTGAAAGGAAATAAATTCTTCCTTTTATGAGGTCTGTCCATTTCTGAAAATACTTTCCTAGCATGTGCCAAAATTCTGGACTCCCTGAAGGAAAGCAGGTGTTCAGCATAAACTCTATTGCTTGTACCAACAGTTTAGGCACAGTGGGTCACTCTTATCAGTTCTGAGAATGGTGGACTCCTCCCAAAATCTATGTTCTCAGGTGCCAGCTAAGGGCCAGTCTTGCAAACAGGGCTTTCTAAGGGTAAGCAATCTCAGGCATGCTCTGTTTACTCTTTTCTACACATGTGTATTTATATAGATGCAGTATAAATAAATCTGGTTGCCTGGCATTGTTAATTACAAATTTGAATTTAAGTTTATATTTACCTGTTCTTTAAGTGGTAGAAATAAGGAATGATAGATACTAAACTGATGTGTCAGTTTAAAAGAGAGATTTGAGCACTTAGGCTTTAGATATAAAATCAGCTGTGTTTTGATAAATTGAAATCAGTTTGAAATTCTTTTTTGAAAGGGATTGGGGAGGATTCTGTTTTAGATATGGATAAAAAATGGAAGCCAGTCTGTCATGCCACAGGTCATACATTATTAAGGTTACAGTTCTGGGTAGTCTTTTCTCCACAGGTGATATTGACAATATATGATAGAAACAAAGAGGATTTTATATGCTGGCTCTGTGGAGAGTGATAAGTTCCTTTTCTTCTAAAAATTGCTATTTTTCTTAACGTGATAATTCAATTCACCTAAAATATTGAACAATACTGTAACAACCATATTTCTTACCAGTGGTCCTCATGAGAGACAAAATAGTTTGTTAACTCAAGAGCCATGCAAAGAAATATGACTTATGAAATGCCGATTTTCATGGGTGCTGATAAATGTTGGTGTGAAAAGTCATGTTTGTTTCTCTGGTATGAGAAATTAAATTTTCCATGTTTGCCAAGTGGAAAAAAGATTAATTGAAAAACATTTAAAAGTTATTTTCTGAAAAGCATTCTTAAGAAAATAAAATAAATTCTAATCTTTCTTTTTGTTGTTCATGACCTTGTGAATAAAGTGAACTAACTTTCTACCCATGTTTATAATGTTCTGTATTCACCTATTGCTAATATTTAGTATTTCATGTGATTTACAGTGTTAGCAAATGTTGTGGCTTGCTACATTTGATTTAATTTAATGGTAAGACTGCTGCTGTACTTTTAAGTTAAAAAGGTTTGTATATTCAGTGAAATAATTCCCAGAATCTATGAATTTTGATTAAAAAGTGATCTCATTTTGAAATTTGACTATTATCTTCATGAGGGCTAGGACCATGTCCACATACCCAGTACCTAGATTAGTACTTGGCATGTGGTTGGTGCTCAGTAAATATTCTTTGAATAAGTGAATAATAAAAAAGTTTTATTAGTATTTGCATAGCTTTGATATTAAAAATTTCTAGAAGTTATATTGAAATAGTTTATAATAACCTCCCTTTGATTTAAAGACTATTGAATCTAAACTCTTAGTGTCTCTTATTAACCAGCAGGTCATACTTGAGTCAAATGTCAATTGAATTAATTTTAGAATATATTTACAGTAAAACTTCATTGTAACACTTTGTTCCCTTTAATATTTCCAACATCAAATGTAAAGACACCAAAGAGATAAGAAAAGTCCACTGTATGTGGAACAAGCTCTGTAAGCTAATGTGTTTTTAAGGATGTACGGGAACAGACGAGGGAATGTGCCTCCTATGGAGTATGGTGGTGATGTCACAGAACAGTCAAACATACGGATTTCATCTGCTGGAAATCAAAGGTATTGTATGTAATATAAATTCTGCCTTTCAGTCGTTGTACTGTAAAACAGCAACTGCTAAAACTGGCTTGCTGGAAAACTAGAAAGTTATAGTATGTTAACAACCTCTCTTATTAGTGAGAAAGGAATTAGGGAGAAAGGGGGAGGGGAGAATTGTGTTACATGAAACTTTATGGTACTTTACAGCATTCTTTTGAAGAGCAAGTTTTGATTATAAAGTGTGCCAAGGTGTTCTGAGTCCCTATCATTATAAAGTATATATATTTGTTTGAACTAATGAAAGGAGAAATAAGTGTATAATTTAATGGACTAAAAATCAATTTAAAATATCTTGGAGTTATAGAGAAGACATAACTTGAAATAAATTGAAAATGTTCTTATGAGTTTTCTTTTCAAAACTTTGTTTTTGATTTTCAACATATTGAGTAGATAACTTTTATGCTTACTTTGTAAAATTAGTACTCATACATAATTGTGTCACGTTGGAAAAAAGGAAATTATATGCATTTTATATTCATGTTCTCTTTCTGTAGTTTTTATAATTTTGGTGGCTTTATTGTGTTGTACGTAAGGATAAATGGTTCCGAATTTATAGTGCATAATGAAGATAATATTATCATGTGTCAGGAAAGGTGTCTATTTTCTTTGAAGAAAAGTAACACATAAAAATGCTTGAGATATAGAATTTGCTATTTGAGTCTAATTAATTAAATTTTCTTTGAGAGAGTTGTGTTTTTTTTTTTCCTTGTTTCTTTCAAGGAAGGAGTTTTTTAGAGATGATCTTCTTTTCAAAGTGCGGGTACAGATATCGTCCTTTTTTAGGATTTATTTATGTGTACTTATATTCATTTTCCTTACTTGGGTAACTGTTCTTATGAAAAAGGGTTTTATTGGGAATCTATAGAGTTAGTGAAGCTGGCTGAAGAAAAAGGTCACATATTTATAGAGCCTGAATGCATTGGGTTCCCACTGTATAAAGAGATAAAATGCCATGATTTTACATTAACTTTAAAAACATATAACTATTATAGTATCCATAGTACTTTGAAAGGCCAATAACTCATACCTGCATTTCACTCTAAATTTTTGTTTCCTGAAAATTATTTGGGTTTTAATTCTTTTTGTTTTTTGTTTTTAGCGCTCGAGACAATGAACCATCCAAACCTACTAATCGAGAGATGTGTAGTCCTTTTGCGGGGATGCTCTTTGGTATGTACAAAAACCTCCAGTTGATTAGACTTTTGTCGAGTGTTTTATAAAAGGTCTTCGTGAGAACTCAGTGTTGTAATTAATACCACTCTTACTAATAATAGAAAACATTTCTCTAGTGCTTACTTTGTGATAGGCACTATGCTAAACATTTAGCATATTATATAGCTATTATAATTATTTAGTGTATTATATAGCTCTGTGTATAATTTTAAAGCTAAATAACTTTTATTTAGTGATGAACTTTCTATTGATGATAAATAAATATTAATTTCAGTAAACTCTTTTAGATTCATATTTCACTTTGTCGTAGTGTTGGCTATTTTTTAAAAAAAATTAATTTATTTATTTTTGGCTGTGTTGGGTCTTCGTTTCTGTGCGAGGGCTTTCTCCAGTTGCGGCGAGCGGGGGCCACTCTTCATCGCGGTGCACGGGCCTCTCACTGTCGTGGCCTCTCCCGTTGGCAGAGCACAGGCTCCAGACACGCAGGCTCCGTAGCTGTGGCCCACGGGCTTAGTTGCTCCATGGCATGTGGGATCTTCCCAGACCAGGGCTCGAACCCATGTCCCCTGCATTGGCAGGCAGACTCCCAACCACTGCGCCACCAGGGAAGCCCTTGGCTATTTCTTATATTCTATTTTATATGTGATAATTTCTTTCTTCATTTTTTTTCTTCTTTAGCTAGCACAAAACTGCCTTACATTTTAGTTCAGTTCCCCTGAACTAAACCTTTTTATCCTTTGATAAACATCCTTTCCCATGTTCTTTCCATGTAGTTTCTGAGAAAGTGTTTTGTTCAAATAATGATTATAATCCAGATTTTCTATTTATTTTGTCAGAAATGAAGGTCATCGCTTAAGATAAGCATGTTGATTTGCTATATTAACTTGTCACATTTAATTTGAGAAAGTGTGAAGAGAGCATACTTCCTGTATGTAACTTTAAGTAGAAAAGTGGTCTCTTCTTTGTGTAAAACTATCAGAAAAAATTGCCCGAAATTTTGTTTCACTGAAGTATATGAAGAAATTAGATAATAGTTTAGATTCATTCAACCTAAAAGCAGTCAGGAATTTAAATTTTGGCTTAGAGATGTATAATTGCATGATATTCTCAGACTTTTGTTTCCTTGAAATGGCTATTATGAGAAAAATGGCATAACACCTAGAGTTTTATTCTAGTGTAATGTCTTTAAGTGAGAATTGACCAATTTAGCCTATCAATAAGTCAGAGTAAGGGCTTGCTTCTTATGATGTATTTTGTTAAACAAAAATTGGAGAAATAGCTTTCTGTGTTGAGAACCTAGTGACAAATAATTTTATCAATAAATGGATTACCCTGATATTTTAAAGATGAATGGCATGAATTTATCATTATTGCAATCAGGAATTATAGATTAATGTTTGATAATAGAGTCATGTTTGGAATAGACTATTAAACTCTTTTAATTCAGTGATTTATCTCACGGTTGTATCCTTTTCCCCCAGCCTAAATTTGTGTGTCCCCTTAGGGAGCTTACTCTCTCCAGAGGCAGCACATTCCAACTTCACGTGGCTCTGATTGTTGCAGTATTCTCATTTCAATTGAACTGAAATTTGTCTTCCTATAATTTTGCCCCAAGGACCTTGTTTGGAGCCTTTTTGCTTTATTTAAAGAATTAGGACAGCTGACTGCTGAGAGCAAAAATAATATATTATGGGGTTTCTAACAGAATCATGGGTCATTTAGAAGTATGTTTTAACATTTCCAAATACTTGGGGATTTTCCTGCTTTTTGACATAGACTGCTTGTTTAATTCCCTTATGGTCTGAGAAAATAATTTGTAAATTTCAATTATTTCAAATTTGAATTTTTTAAATGAAACTTTAAAAAGTGACTCAGAATATAGTCTTTCTTGGTGAATGTTTAATGTGTACTTGAAAGAGTGCGCATTGTGTGGTTGTTGAGTGTAGTGGTTTATAAATGTCAGTTAAGCTGATTGGTTGATAGTGATGTTCATGTCTTGTACATATTTAATGACTTTTAACTGTTCTTCTACCAGTTGTTTAGAGAGAAGTGTTAAATTCTCTGACTGTGGGGCCTGGAGAGATTTTCTCAGTGTTCCTGCACCTTCCTCAGTTTTTAGCAAGACCTGCCAGCCCCTGACAGAAGAGGGTGTCTCTCTTGCCACACTTTTCCTTCCTCAGCAGTAGATTGCTGTAGCAAAGCTGGCCCTGTGCATTTGGTTCTCAGAAATGAGTATCAGTGTTCCTGCCCCTCCTCAGAGTGGTAGCCAAACTCTCCTTTATGCCTGTGGAGGATCTATTTTTTTATAAATTTATTTATTTATTTTTTGGCTGTGTTGGGTCTTTGTTGCTGCGCACAGGCTTTCTCTAGTTGCAGTGAGTGGGGGCTACTCTTTGTTGTGGTGTGCTGGTTTCTCATTGCGGTGGCTTCTCTTGTTGCGGAGCATGGGCTCTAGGCACTCAGGCTTCAGTAGTTGTGGCACGTGGGCTTCAGTAGTTGTGGCTCGCGGGCTCTAGAGCGCAGGCTCAGTAGTTGTGGCGCACGGGCTTAGTTGCTCCTCAGCATGTGGGATCTTCCCAGGCCAGGGCTCAAACCCGTGTCCCTTGCTTTGGCAGGCGGATTCTTAACCACTGCATCACCAGGGAAGCCCTGTGGAGGATCTTATATGTGAGAATTTCCTGCTCTTCCCCTAACAGTAGCAGACCTTTGTATGAGTGCAGAATGCTGGGTCCAAGGTTTTCTGCCCTTCAACCAATAGATTACTTTATATGAGAGAAGAGTCTGGAATGTGGGCGTTGTTTTCTGTTGGTTTGTTTGTTTGTTTTGCCTCAGAATGGTGTCTTTTAGGTGTCTTGTGTTGCCCCATCTTCGGTCTCATAAACATCTGGTAGGGGCAGCAAGTGAGTGCAGATTCCCCTTCTGCATTGCTATTCCAATCCACAGAAAGCCTTTAAGAATTCATTAGCGTTTCAGTTATTTTCTTTTTACCTACTTCTAAGGTAGCTGCCTATTTCTCTGTACTCTGGTAAAGGTAAAACCCTTGGGTTGTCCCATCTTTCTGTGGATTGGTTTTTATACCCTTTGGAATTTAGTTTACATGGTTGCTTGTAACCTCAGCTCTCTGATGGGCTTTTTAAAAGTTTTGATTTTGTAGATGATTGAGCTTTTTTCCATTGTGGGGTATGAGCAATGTTCTCTTGCGGCTTTCTAGTTTCTAAGCAGAAGTAGGACTCCCCATTTAGTTCTTTATAATAGTTTCCATTTCCTCCTCATTATATTACTATTTTCATTTAAATATTTGGGCATAGTTAGGATAGCTGTTTTAACATCTTTGTTGTTACGTCATCTCTGTTGTTTATGTGATTTTTCTTTCAATTGATTAACTTTTCTAATCACTGTATTGGGTTTCTATTGCTGCATCACAGATTAGCACAAATTTAGTGACTCAAAACGTCACACATTATCTGAATTTCTGTGGGTCATGAATTTTGTTGGGTTCTTTGCTCAGGATCTCATAAGGCTATAGTCAGGGTGTCAGCCAGGCTGTTTTTCATCTGGAGGCTTATGAGGGAAGAAGCCCCTTCATATTTTTCACTAAATTCATTTCCTTGTGGCTGTATAACTAAGGGCCCTGGTTTCTTACTGGATCTGCTGGAGACTGCCCTCAGTTCCTGGAGGCCATCTGCTGTTTCTTGCCACTTGGGCTTCTTCACCAAGGCTGCTTATTCTATCATGCCAGCAAGGAGAATCTCTAAACTCAGTGAGGGCTTTTATCTGATTATATCAGACCCACCCAAGATAATCTCCCTTTCGATTAATTCGAAATTGATTTGGGCCTTAATTACATACATCTGCAGATTTCTTTCACCTTTGCCATAGTCATTGGCTAGATGCAAGTCATAGGTCCTGCCCACACTCGGGGAAGGTTTATACAGGGAGTCAGCGCTAGAAGGCAGGGAACATAGGATCTGTCTTAGAATTTTGCCTACCACAGTCATGTTTTTCTGTTACTTAAGGACCAGTCTTTCAGAGGCCTTATTTTAAATTTAAACTTAGCTGGGACATCTAGAGTAGCCTTCGCTCTAGGAAGATTGTTCAGCCTTCCTGCTACAGAGTGACCTTTCTCGGGCTCTTCCCTGAATACTCTTAGAGGATCACTGAGAACTCCAGACTAGCTGGCTGGAGCTTAAATTTCTCTCTACTTTGTTTGAGGAGGTCTGAGAATTCAGTTTATGTGTCCTCCGTAATTTTTTGCCCAGCCTAATGGAATTTCACTCTGCATACACAGACTAGTACACAGTAAAGTCTGAAGGAATGCCTTTACAGATTTCTAAAGCCCTTTTTACGCTTCTTTTTGAATCTTTGCCCTAAACTTCTAGTCATTTTAGCTTTCCTGAATTTTGATCTTTTTTTTTTTTTTTATTGCGGTACGCAGGCCTCTCGTTGTGGCCTCTCCTGTTGCGGAGCACAGGCTCCGGATGCGCAGGGTCAGCGACCATGCCTCACGGGCCCAGCCGCTCCGCGGCATGTGGGATCTTCCCAGACCGGGGTACGAACCCGTGTCCCCTGCATCAGCAGGCGGACTCTCAACCACTGCGCCACCAGGGAAGCCCCTGAATTTTGATCTTTATCTGCTCAATTTAACATAGTATCCCAGCTTTGTTTGGATTTTTCCCTCCCTGTATCCATGGAGATTGCATGCAGGCAGAAACGGGTGCCTGAAGGGCTCACCTCATTTATTTAACTTCTCTCAGGTATTACAGTTGTGTGCTACCTGTTGTCCAGTGTCTGAAAAACAGTTATTTCATATATTTTGCCTAATTTTATTATTATTTTTTTAATGGAGGGAGGCTGAGTTTTGTGTTTGTTAACTCCATCATGATCAGAAGCAGAATGGATATATCTACTTTGATTGTAAAACATTATTATTAACCTTAATGTAATTTATGTTACCCTTTGGGAGCTTCACTGTTGCTGACATCTGTCCTTAATGGGCAAATTCAGATGCTGTGTGTCCAACTGATGGTTGGGAGACTAATAATTAAGGTAGTAGAGAAATTTCTGGCTTGGTTGCATTTTTGATATCCCTGTGATTTCTGTAATGTTCCGGATTTTGCATATCTAGATTAAGAGGTTATTTTATGTGATTAACATGCAATAATAATAATTTTCTGTGGATCTAAGGTGCGTGCATGACTGGATTTTCATGTAAGTGATACCAGAACCAGAGGTTTATATATTTTTTTCTGTAGAATTGAGGTAACTATTGAAGTTTTTTGAGCAATGTGTCATCATGATTAGTGTTGTATTTTAAGATAGTTAGTCTTACATAAGTGTGCTGGTTGTATTGGAGTAGGTGGGGGGGAGGAGTTCCAGAGACTAGTTAAAAGGTTATTGCTGCAATTCAGGTAAAATATAGAGAGTTCCTATCCAAGGCTGATGGCCATGAGAATAGAGAAGAGGGTCCTCATATGAAGTAAATAAGAAAGCATGAGCCATAAAAGTTACAGTGGGGTTTTGAGGCTCGATTATTTGGCCAGTAACAGAAAACAAAGAAGGGCAATTGCTTTTGAGATGTTCATTTTGAACACACTTGTTAAAGTTAAGGGGCTTGTGGGAGGTGTTAGTGGAGATATCCTGATCTTTGGAAAATGGGGATAGGAGTTAGAATATTCTCTTATTTAGAAGTTTGGGAAGGATTAATGTGTCTTGGGTTTGACACATAGTAGTTATTCAAAAATTATGAAACTAGTTGAATAGGTAATGATACATATGATTTACCTTCTATATTTGCTGCATGTGTAGTAATTATACTCTTTGATATAATTAAAACTGGAGATTAAAAAATTGACTTTCCAGTTACATGTGTTGCTTAAGAGTTAAGACTGCATTTTTTTCTTACCACTTTCTAGGAGGTGAAGATCGAGAACTTATTCAGAGAAGGAAAGAGAAATATAGACAAGAACTATTGGAACAAATGGCTGAACAACAGAAGAACAAGAGACGGTAATGAAAGGTTTGCATTTTAAAAAGATGTTTTGAATTTAAATGCATTTGTTTAAAATGACATAGTAGTGACTATTACATGGTAAAATAAGGGGATATTTTTCCTAATATGATTCAGTATTTGTAAATCATTCTATTTCAGTCTCCACATTGTAAATCAGCCAGGGTAATAAAACAGATACCATGTGGGTGTTCATTTTCTTTATCATAGGTAACAAAGGAGACTATGTGTTCATCCTATAACAGGCCTTGTACATACTTTCATTAATTTCTTCAATTTTAGGGTAGCATTTAATGCTGTCTACATGCCCACTGTATTATCCCATATATAGTAGCAAATATAAAATAAAAGTATTTTGTCTTTTAACAATGAAATGGTAAGCACACGTATACATGCTGTATAAAAATAATCATAGATCCACAGATATTTATATTGTATACAAGTCTCAGAGTTTGTAATCTTTCATGTAGAAATACCTGTGAAATATTAATTCCAGTTTAAAATTAGGGATAGATATCTTGGTTCTAAGATAATTTGAGACCTGTCATCTTTTAGTTTTGTTTTTTTTTCTCTCTAAGAGGAAGCCAATATCTACTGTCTGATATTAGCCATCTTTAACATCATTTTCTTAAAAACTCTTATTGGAAAGTATTGTATTAATTTTTCATTTTTTTTACCCTCCTTTTTGTGAGCTTAAGATATACATGAACCTTAAAAAAAGTTTTTTATTTGTTTCACTAAGTAAAGATTTTGTTTTACTTCTCTACTTTATTCTGTGTGAATTCCTTAGACTTTGAAGTATCCCAGGCACTGGTTTAGAGATATTTATTCCAGGGCAGTTTACATGTGAATATTAGTTTACTTTGCACCAAATCGGAAAATTTAGTTTTCAGAATTATTTAAGACTTTATTGTCAGTTAAAGGAATTATTTGTTTTTGGAGATGTTATTACATGGACTTTGTGTGTAAGGTTGTTTCAGTAATGATAGTGTTTATTATAACTTTTTAATATATAAAACTTTAATTTTGTTTAGAGAAAAAGATTTGGATCTCAGGGTTGCAGCTTCTGGAGCACAAGACCCTGAGAAATCGGTAAGGGTTCCTGCCGTCTTTTAATGTTTAATCTTTCATTCAAATAAGCCTCAAATGTAGTGGCAGGTGGAGATAGAACATATTGAGGAAAATGTATGAGTAGACAAGTTTGAACAGTAATAAACTAAATTCAGTTCTCATAAAACATTAAGTCCTAACTCTTACTTGTTTACTTCTCTAATTTTTCCTTTTTCATGTGTGCGTTTTTAAAGTTTCTTGTAAATTATTCCTTTCCACTTTATTTACATGCACTATTCCATGCACTGTTTTAGTTTAATTTACAATGGATGTTAATAATTTTTTTCATTGTATCATGACCATTTTTCTTATATTAGAGGAATTTCCAAAGGAACTGAAATCTTTAATTCTAGGCTCTAAGCATTTTAGTAGTTTTTACTTAATGTAAATCTAGAGGTAATAACCTTATTTTTACTTTAATTCTTCAATTTTCATAATTGGAATGAATTACACATATCATCGCAGTTGAGTAAGGAGAAGGTAATAATTTATTACTTTTCTCAAAGGATACTTTTTTTTTAGCTGGGTGTGTAGAATTTATTTGCTAAGGCAAGCTTTTGTTTCATCTTTAATGATTAAGAAACTTTAATTTCATTAAAAAGTTCATTCTTAAAAAGAATATAGCAACTTAAAATTACTCAGCTGTAGGCAACTTTTGTCTTACTTTTTCTTATGCTAAGTATATATCCTGTGGATTATTCATTTTAAAAAGTTTAATACTGCACCAGCATCACTCCCAGTGTGCTTTTTGACTGCTCATAGAGTAAAACTTTTAGATTAATCTGAGAAATCATTCCTGAGAAATTAAATATGCTGGGGAAAAAAGGATGAATTCCAAAACTGAATATATTTTCCTCTGTCAATAAATACCTTTGAAATAGTTTTGACAATCAGAAATTTCCTTTTCAAATCTTGAACTTTTTAATGTAATATGGTGGCATGTTAAACTTTGCATTTATAGTTACCTTAGTGTTTGATGGACCTTCTTATTTATATTTAAATGAAACAACCTTTGGAGTGTCAAGTTGCTTTATGAGAATAAATAAATAAAAATCTTAGATATAATATGTAGACCATTACTTTTGGGTTTACTTTTGATGTACACATCTTAGAAAAGGACACATAAATGATGTTTTGGAGCGAGAGTAAGCAAACTGTAGCCTGTGGCCAAATCCACTTGCTGCCTATTTTTGTAAAGTTTTATTGCAGCACTCCCTCGTTCATTTGCTTACATATTGTTTTGGTCTACTTTAGTAGTTGTGACGAGACCACATGGCCTGCAAAGCCTGATATATTTACTAGCCGGCTCTTTACAGAAAACCTGTGCTCACACTGATCTAGAGAATACTTTGATGTTAGAATACTTTGATGGCAATTGCTAGTGAAGCAGCATAGTCTTGTAGTATAATAGAGTTTTTTTTGTTTGTTTTTTTTTTGCGGTACGCGGACCTCTCACTGTTGTGGCCTCTCCTGTTGCAGAGCACAGGCTCTGGACGCACAGGCTCAGTAGTTGTGGCTCATGGGCCTAGCTGCTCCGCGGCATGTGGGATCTTCCTGGACCGGGGCACGAACCCGTGTCCCCTGCATCGGCAGGTGGAGTCTCAACCACTGCGCCACCAGGGAAGCCCCCAGTATAATAGAGCTTTATATTTAGAATTAATATCTGGCTCTAGTCTTTGCTTGATTATTTATGAATGGTGAGACCTTAGGTGATTTATGTACTTTCATAGCGTCTCAATTACCTCTTTTATAAAATAAGAATTGGATCTTTAAAATCTCTTAGTTATAGCTGTAAAATTCTGTTATTCTATGTATAACTTAAGTGCCTGCTGGCAGTCTGGGATAGAGGGTCTTTGGAGATCCCTTCCACCTGTAAATTTATGATTACATGCAACAAACAGATTTTTTTCTTTATTTTAGCCTGATAGACTAAAGCAGTTTAGTGTGACACCAAGATACTTCGAAGAGACGATACCACCTGAAAGACCCAGAGTAGCTTTCCAGACACCTCTCCCTCCTTTGTCTGCCCCATCTGTCCCACCCATCCCATCAGTTTACTCCATCCCATCTCAAAATGAAGATTTGCACAATGGACTCAGCAGCACCCTTGGTGAAATGGTGCCTCCCAGGTGCTTGTTTAAAATGCTTTGTGTTTGGGAATTAGGTAAGGTATCATTATATTGTATATTCAGAAGGATTTGCTGAAGCAGGTAATGTTATCCTTCAGAGATTTTTGTGCAGTTAAAGGCTTTTGTCAAATAATATCTATTGAAATTTGTTTTCATTGTTGATCTTTTCTCAGTTATTATAAAAACAAGGGAAATCCTTATAACAGTCTTTTGCTGTTTAAAGATGCTTCAGTATTTTTAAAATGCATGACTAAGTATATTTATTATTTTAGTTTTAGGTCGTATTTTGGAATATCTGTTTAACATATAAAACCTAGCCATTTTCAATTTTGTAATTTCCACTTGGCAAACATTGAATATTTTCTTCAGTTAATGTAGAAAAAGTTTCTAATGTGACTGTTTTATAAATATTACTTTATTTTAGTTTCTGTTTCCTTCAACTCTTTCTCTGTGATTACTTACAGGCTATGCAACTCAAATACCTGAAATAAAGTGTTGAGATTATAAAAACTGTATTTAGGTATTAGGGTAAAGATTTGACTTCCATAGGTAAAAAGCATTCTGCTATACTGGACTAAACATAAAGAAAATCCTGTTAACATTGGTATTTTCTGGTCTATACTTTCTTCTCTTAGTAGGATTTTCTCTTATTTTTGCGTACTATTAATGTATTAATTGTAGGATTGCATTTAATCAGGTGCTTTTCCTTTTTAACATTATTTTCTGGGCTATACGTTCCTTTAGGACTTGGTATTATCTTTTATTTACTGCTAACGAATTGTAGGACCATGTTTACTGTATTTATCAGGTGTTTTGTTTGTTTCATCTAATGGCTTCCTGACTCAAAGGACTAGGTGGGATTGGAATTACAAAGGATGGTATGATGATTTTAGCATTGATTTAGGGATTAAAATGGTTGGCTTCACTGCCTGGAATTTGGGCAGACCACACTTGTATTGAACTTCAGTTTTCTCATTTGTAAAAGGTAGAATAGTAACAGATATTTATATATGTGTGTATATATATATATGTTTTTTAATCTACAGTTATAGGGTTGTTGTGAGGATTAAATTTTATATCAATCTCTATAAAAATTTAAGATTTAATGATATTGACGGTTCCCTTTTATAGTAATTTTTCAACTGCTTTGTTTATCTATGGAGTGAGGATAGTAAGGTTAGACACGTTGAATGATTAGTAAATATGAAAAATATTCATGACTGAAGAGAACTTTAATGCCTTCTCAGCTCTTCACAATTATTTTGAAGTATACAAGGGAGAACCTAATATATACACTCAAAAGTGAAAACATTTTCTAGGATGCCTCCTTTTTCTTTCTGTTCATCTAAGGGAATTTGCCTTTTACATTTTAACTAATGGAAAATATTGCCTTGGTGGAAATACAGAGATACTTCCTAATCATTAATGAAGTGCTGATGTAGAGGTTTTTAGAAGTTTTAACTTTATGAAATGCTGAAAATGAACTCAGAAGTTTACTGTTGATATTTAAATAGTTCCTTTTTCACATTATAGTTTAATTCCTTTGAAAGAGCAATACATTTTTAGGGTTAAAAAACTACATCTTTCTCCCAGTCAAATGGAACCATTTATAATCTCATTTTGTACCTCTTTGCCTTTTCTTGATGTTGTATCTTTCTTCTCTGTGACTAACTCACTCTAGTAGTGTGGCTGAAGCATTGCCTTTCCTAGAAAGCCTTCCTTATACTTTCCTCCTCTTCCCTATGTGATTTAAATGTTCCTGCTCCATGTTCCTGTAGCATCCTGTGTCTACTTGTATTGTTTCATTTACTGTACTCTGCTGTAATGGCTGTTTATTTTTGTATTATTCCTGAGGGACAGAGACCATGT
Organism: Monodon monoceros; assembly: GCF_005190385.1. Lineage (NCBI taxonomy): Eukaryota > Metazoa > Chordata > Mammalia > Artiodactyla > Monodontidae > Monodon > Monodon monoceros. Next base: position 63,943,811 of record NW_021703770.1, on the reverse strand, counting down.
TTGGTCAATACTGGCAGATAGTGACGAATTAGATGTTAATTGATTGAATAAGTGTTGTACCTTAAATTACGAAATTTTATGTTTTTTGCTTTTTGAGTTACAATTTTTGATAAGAGATTGAAGCAAGATGGTGGCTTTTCCTAAAGCAGCAATTAGATTTTCAGTAAGATTTTTGTAAGAAAATAATATCTTGATTTTTAAAAAATTTGCAGTGGAATATGAGAAGAATTTCCCAATTGTCTTTTGATACAGCATTGCACCTCTGCCTCCACCTCCCCTACTACCACCTTTGGCTACCAACTATCGAACTCCTTACGATGATGCATACTATTTTTATGGGGCCAGGAATACGTTGGATCCTAGTCTTGCTTACTGTAAGTTATCTGTGGGGTAAACATTATTTTCCAGTGGTTCAATCAGGAAAATTGGTTTTTGTGCAAGCAAAAATATATAAATGAGAAAAAGCTCAGCTTTACTTAATTCCAGTATTATATATATATTGATTTAATAAATACTATATTTTAAAACTCAGTTATAATTCATAGTTATTTCCTTTTTATCTAGATTTAAGAAATATTTTATGTTTTCTGGCCTTATTCTCTGCTAACTCCTAACTCAGAAGGAAATTGGATTTTTTTCCTTAGGAAACATTTTCAGTATGTGACTTTTCCTTTAGAGATAAAGTGTTATTAAGTGGGTACTCTGAAACAAATGTGTTGGTTTTCTTTTAAGATGGTTCAGGAATGATGGGAGTACAGCCTGCAGCTTATGTTACAGCTCCTGTCACCCACCAGCCAGCACAGCCTATTGTGTAAGTAGTTAAAATAATAATTTGTTTCAAGATTAATTTGTCTTCCATAGAACTTGTATTATTCAATGTGTTCTTTTATTCTTCAGAACAGATATCTTATTTTAATTTCCAGTTATTACATAACCAGTATGTTCAAAGTATTGCTTTTAAGTCAGTGTTTCATAGAAAGCACATTTAAAAACTTAAGAATAACCTCACTTCCTTTCATTAGCAAAGTCATGTGTGTATAGTTATAGTTTTACATTTAAGTTCATGATCCATTTTGAATTATCTTTTGTATAAGGTGTTAGATTTTGATTGAAGGTCTTTTTTTTTTCTTCTGCTTTATGAGTGTCCAATGGCTCCCAGCACCATTTGTTGACATGATTATTTTTCCTGGGAATTGCTTTTGCACCTTTGTCAAAAATGGGCATATTCGTGTGGGTCTCTTTTTGGGATTATCTATTCTATTCCATTGTTCTATGTGTCTATCCTTATGTTAGTATCACTTGATAATTGTAGCTCTGTGGAAGTTTGGAAATCGAGAAGTATGAGTTCTTCAAATTTGTTTTTCTTTTCCAAGATTGTTTTGGTTATACTAGGTCCTTTGTATTTCAATGTGAATTTTAGGATCAGCTGCTCAGTTTCTGCCAAAAGGCAGTTGAGATTTTGATGGAGATTATATAGAATCTGTAGATCGGTTTAATATTACCATCTTAATTTTTTTTCAATTTTTTGTAATGGTAACATACACATAACATAAAATTTATCATTTTTAAGCATTTTTAGTGTATAGTTCAGTGATGTTAAGTACATTCATATTGTTGTGTAACCATCACCACCATCAATTTCCAGAACTCTTTTCATCTTGCAAAACTGAAACTCTATACCTATTCACTATTCCCTCTCCCCTATGCCCCTGGCACCCATATTCTACTCTCTGTTTCTATGATTTCGACTACTTTAGGTACCTCATAAAAGTGAAATCATACTATATTTATCTTTTGTGTCTGGCTTTTTAATTTTATTTATTTATTTTTTTTGTGGTACACGGGCCTCTCACTGTTGTGGCCTCTCCCGTTGCGGAGCACAGGCTCTGGACGCGCAGGCTCAGCGGCCATGGCTCACGGGCCTAGCCGCTCCGCGGCATATGGGATCTTCTCGGACCGGGGCACGAACCCGTGTCCCTTGCATCGGCAGGCGGACTCTCAACCACTGCGCCACCAGGGAAGCACTGGCTTTTTTAACTTACCATAATGTTCTTGAGGTTCATCCATGTTGTGACCTAAGTCAAAATTTCCTTCCTTCCTTTTTTTTTTTTTACCCCCACACAGCTTGCAGGATCTTACTTCCCAGAATTTCTTTTATAAGGCTGAATAATATTTGATTGTATGTATATACCATATTTTGTTTATCCATTCATCCACCAATGAATACTTGGGCTACTTCCACATTTTAGGTATTGTGAATGGGCAACTGTGAATGTGGGTATACAAGTTATCTCTTTGAGACTCTGCTTTCAATTCTTTTAAGTATATACTCAGAAGTGGAATTGCTGGATCATATGGTAATTCTATTTTTAATTTTTTGAAGAACCACTGTACTGTTTTCCACAGCAGCTGTACCATTTTATATTCCCACCAACTGTGCACAAGGGTTCCAGCTTCTCCACATTCTCACCAACACTTACTAGTTTCTGTTTTTTTGCTAGTAGCCATCCTAAGGCGGGTCAGGTGGATCTCATTGTGGTCTTGTTTGCATTTCTCTATGATTACTGATGTTGAGTGTCTTTTCATCTGCTTTTTGGCCATTTGTCTATCTTTGGAGAATGTCTTTTCAAATCCTTCTCTCATTTTTGAATTGGTTACTTTATTTTTTTGTTGTTATGTTTTAAGAGTTCTCTATATACTCTGGATATTAATCCCTTATCAGATATATGATTTGCAAATACTTTCCGCCATTCTGTGTATTATCTTTTTACACCATTGACACTATCTAGCAGTACTATAGATGCACACACATTTTTAATTTTCATGAAGTCCAGTTTGTCTATTTTTTCTTTTGTTGCCTTGTCTGTATTTAGTGTCATATCTAAGAAATCATTGCCAAATCTAATGTTGTGAAGCTTTTGCCCTGTGTTTTCTTCTAAGAGTTTTATAGTTATGAGGTTTTACATTGAGGATTGTGATTTTGAGTTACCTTTTGTGTACAGTGTTAAATAAGGGTGCAACTTCATCCTTTGCATGTGGATATCATTTTCCCAGCACCATTTGTTGAAAAGACTGTTCTTTCCCCATTGTATGGTCTTGGCACCTTTGTCAAAAATCATTTGACTTTATATGTGTGAATTTATTTCTGGGTTTTCTGTTCTGTGCAGTTGGTCTATGTGTCTGTCTATATGCCAGTGCCATGCTGTTTTGATTACTGTAGCTCCGTAGTAAGTTTTGAAATCAAGAAGTGGGAGTCCTCTAGCTTGTTCTTTTCAAAATTGTTTTAGCTATTTGAGGTCTCTTGAGATTCCATATAAATTTGGGGAAGGGTTTTTCTATTTCTGCAGAAAAGGTCACTGGGATTTTTTTTTTTTTTGCGGTATGCGGGCCTCTCACTGTTGTGGCCTCTCCCACTGTGGAGCACAGGCTCCGGACGCGCAGGCTCAGCAGTCATGGCTCACAGGCCCAGCTGCTCTGCGGCATGTGGGATCCTCCCGGACCGGGGCACGAATCCGCATCCCCTGCATCGGCAGGCGGACTCTCAACCACTGCGCCACCAGGGAAGCCCGGTCACTGGGATTTTAATAGGGCTTGCATTGAATCTCTAGATCACTTTGGGTAGTTTTGACATTTTAACAGTATTAAGTTTTCCAATCCATGAACAGGGGATGTGTTTCCATTTGTTTATGTCTTTAATTTCTTTCAGCAATGTTTTGTGATTTTCACCGTACAAGTCATTCACCACTTTGGTTAAGTTAAATCCTGTGTAGTCTGGGTTTTTTTGATGCTATTGTAAATAGAACTGTTTTTGTAATTTCCTTTTCAGATTGTTTATTGTTTGTGTATAGACATTCAACTGATTTTTTTGTGTTGACTTTGTGTTCTGGTACTTTGCTGAATTCATTTTACTAACAGTTGTGTGTGTGTGTGTGTGTGTGTGTGTGTGTAATTGTTAGGGTTTTCTGCATATAATATCATATCATCTGCAAACAGAGATAATTTTACCTCTTCCTTTCCAATTCGGTTGCTTTTTTAAAATATAAATTTATTTATTTATTTTTGACTGTATTGGGTCTTCGTTGCTGCACGCAGGTTTTCTCTAGTTGCGGTGAGGGGGGTCTACTCTTCATTGAGGTGTGCGGGCTTCTCATTGCGGTCACTTCTCTTGTTGTGGAGCACAGGCTCTAGGCACGCGGGCTTCAGTAGTTGTGGCTCTTGGGCTCTAGAGCGCAGCCTTAGTAGTTGTGGTGCACGGGCTTAGCTGCTCCACGGCATGTGGGATCTTCCCGGACCAGGGCTTGAACCAGTGTCCCCTGCATTGGCGGGTGGATTCTTAATCACTGCGCCACTAGGGAAGCCCAATTTGGCTGATTTAAAAATTTTTCTCTTGCCTAATAGTTCCAGTACTATGTTGAATAGAAAGGGTGAAAGCAGGCACCTTTGCCTTGTTCCTGATCTTAGAGGAAAAGCTTTTAGTCTTTCACCATTGAGCCTGATGTTCACTTTGGATTTTTCATATGTGGTATTTATTATGTTGAGGTGGTTCCCTTCTAATTCTAGTTTGTTGAGTGTGTTTATCATGAAAGGTTGTTGTTAAATTCTGTTAAACGCTTTTTCTTTATCAATTGAGATGGTCGTGTGTTTTTTCTCCCCATCATTCTGTTAATATTGTCTATTATACTGATCAATTTTTATATGTTGAACCATCCTTATATCCCAGGAGTAAATCCCATTTGGCCGTGGTATTTAATCCTTTTAATATGCTGATATATTTGGCTTGCTAGTATTTTGTTGGGGATTTTTACATCTGTGGTCATAAGGGATACTGGTCTATAGTTTTCTTTTCTTGTAATGTTTTTGTCTAGTTTTGAAATCAGGGATATGCTGGCCTCCTAGAATGAGTTAGGATGTGTTTCCTCCTCTTCATGTTTTTGGAAAAATTGGAGAAGGACTAGTGTTTTTCTTTAAATGTTAGGTAGAATTCATCATTGAAGGCATTAGGTCCAGGGCTTTACTCTCTCAGGAGATTTTTGATTAGGGATTCAATCTCCTTATTAGTTATAGGTTTATTCAGATTTTCTATTTCTTTGTGATTTAGTCTTACATCTTAACTATATTAAATCTCCAATCCATGAACATGGATGTCTTAATTTATTTGGGGTTTTTAAATTTCTTTCAACAGTATTTTGTGGTTTTTAGACTGTTTAACTCTTGTTTAATTTATTCTAAAGTATTTAATACTTTTTGATGGTGTTGTGAATGGTCTTTCCTTAATTTCATTTTTATATTATTCATTGCTAGTTTATAGAAATACAATAGAAATTTGTATATTGATCTTGTATCCTGCAGTTTTGCTGAACTCTTTTAATTATTACTGTTTTTAGTGCATTTTTTTGCATTTTTCTGTATATATGATTTTTTAAAAATAAATTTATTTATTTATTTTTGGCTGTGTTGGGTTTTCATTGCTGTGTGTGGGCTTTCTCTAGTCATGGTGAGCAGGGGCTACTCTTTGTTGCAGTGCATGGCTTTCTCATTGCGGTGGCTTCTCTTCTTGTGGAACACGGGCTCCAGGCTCACAAGCTTCAGTAGTTGTGGGTCGCGGGCTCGAGAGCACAGGCTCAGTAGTTGTGGCACCCAGGCTTAGTTGCTCTGCGGCATGTGGGATCTTCCCAGACCAGGGCTCGAACCTGTGTGCCCTGCACTGGCAGGTGGATTCTTAACCACTGAGCCACCAGGGAAGTTCTCTGTGTATATGATTATGACATCAGTTAATAAGAGGTTACTTCTTCCTTTTCAATCTAATGCTTTTTATTTCTTTTTCTTGCTTAATTGCCCTGCCTAGGGCTGCCAGTACGATGTTGAATAGATATTATGAGAGTGGGCATTTTTGTCTTATTCTGTTCTTAGGTGGAAGGCATTCAGTCTTTAACCATTAAGTATGATGTTAGTTGCAGGTTTTTCATAATTGCTTTTATTAGCTTGAGGAAGTTCCTTTGTATTCTTTGTTGATTATTTTTATCAAGAAGGGGTATTTAGCGTATTCTTTCAAAATTTTACTAACTTGGAAGTTGAATTTTGCGAAATGCTTTTTCTGCATCTGTTGAGATGATCCTGTGGTTTTTGTTCTTTATTCTGTTAATGTGATGTAGTATATTTATTGGTTTCAGGTATATTAAATCAACCTTGTATTCCTGTGATAAATCTCACATGGTCATGGAGTATAATCCTTTACATATCTTGCTAGATTTTTCAGTTTACTAATTTTTTGTTGAGGATTTTTATCTCTGTATTCATGAGTGTTACTGGTCTTTGGTTTTTGTTTTCTTTTGATGTCTGTTTGATTTTGGTATCAGGATGATACTAGCCTAATAGAATTAGTTGGATGCATTCTTCCATTTTCTATTACTTTGGAGAGTGTGTGAAGGATTGTTGCTAATTCTTCTTTCAGTGTGGTAGAATTCACCAGGAAGCCAGTTGATCCTCATCTTTTCTTTATGGGTAATTTTTTGATTACTAATTTAATCTCTTTCCTTGTTATTGGTTAATTTCATATATTGTTTTTGCATCGGTTCTGGTAGTTTGTGTCTTTCTAGAATTTGCCCATTTCATCAAGATAATCTAATGTGTTGGCATACAGTTCTTCATAGTATTCCCTTACAATCTTTTTCATTTTAATAAAGTCAGTAGTGATGTTTCTTTTATTTTTTTATTTCAGTAATTTTAGTCTTCTTATTTTCATTCTGGCTAAACATTTATCAATCTTGTTGATCTTGTCAAAGGATCAGCTATTGGTTTAGTTGATTTTCTCTGTTGTGCTTCTGGTCTCCATTTATTTCTCCTCTAATCTTTTTTTTTGCGGTACGTGGGCCTCTCACTGTTGTGGCCTCTCCCATTGCGGAGCACAGGCTCCGGACGCGCAGGCTCAGTGGCCATGACTCACGGGCCTAGCCGCTCCGCGGCATGTGGGATCTTCCCGGACTGGGGCACGAACCCGTGTCCCCTGCATTGGCAGGCGGACTCTCAACCACTGTGCCACCAGAGAAGCCCTCTCCTCTAATCTTTTTATTTCCTTCTTTCTGTTTACTTTGGGTTCAGTTTGCTCTTATATTTTCTAGTTTTTGAAGGTGGAAGTTTAGGTTATTTAAATATAGTGTATTCTTTTTAAATATATACACACTACAACTATAAATTTTCTTTTTATTACTGTTTTAGCTTCAGTCCTTAAATTTTATACATTGTGTTTTCATTTTTATTCATCTCAAAGTATTTTTCAGTTTCTCATTTGATTTGTTCATTGATCCATTGGTTAGTTTGGGGTATATTGTTTAATTTCCACACAATTGTGAATTTCCCAAATTTCCTTTTGCTACTCATTTTTAATATAATTCCATGGCGGTTAGAGAACATATTTTGTATTATTTCAATCCTTTTAAATTTATTGAGGCTTATTTCATGACCTAACCTGTGGTCTGTGCTAGAGAATATTTCATATGTGCTTGAGAAGAATGTGTGTTATACTGTTTTGGGGCAGGTAGTTTTATCAATGTGACTTAGATCTAGCTGGTTTATAGTGTTTTTTATTTTCTGTTTCCTTGTTGAGCTTTTGTGCAGTTTTTCTATTATTAGAAGTAGTGTATTGAAGTCTTCAGTTATTATTTTTGATTTATTTATTTCTGTCTTCAGTTCTGTCTGTTTTTGTTTCCTGTGTTTTGAGTCTGTAGTTATGTACATATATGGTTATAATTGTTATGTCTTACTGATCAGTTGACCCCTTTATTGGTATAAAAGATCCTTTCTTTGTCTCTAGTAACAATTTTTGACTTAAAATATATTTTGTCTGTTAACAGTACTGCTACTCTTGTTCTTTTCAGTTGCTGTTTGCATGATATATAATTTTCTGTGTTTTAACCTCAGTGTAGTCTTTGAATCTAAAGTGTGTCTCTATGTAGACAGCATACATTTGCGTCCTACCTCCCACCCCTTCAATTCTGCTAGCTTTTGCTTGTATTTACATTTAATGTAATTCCTGTTAAGGTAGGATCTCTGTCAGCCATTTTGCTATATATGTATCTCTTAAAAGTATATTTTATGTCTTTTTTGTTTCTCTGGTTCTCCATTAATTCCTTTTCTTTGATGTTAAATATAGCATTCCATTTTAATTCTCTTGCTTCTTTTAGTGTAATTTTTGTATTATTTTGTTTGTGGTTTCCTTGCAGATTGAAATTAATATTTTAATTTAAAAGAACTGAGTTCAGATTAACACCAATTTAATTTCAGTAGTATACAAAAATTTTTCTTTAATATAATGCCATTCCTTTCCTTTTTTTTTTTTAAAATTGGCTCATTCTACTCCATTCCAAGCCTTATCTTTTTTTTTCACATCTTTATTGGAGTATAATTGCTTTACAATGGTGTGTTAGTTTCTGCTTTATAATGAAGTGAATCAGCTATACATATACATATATCCTCATATCCCCTCTCTCTTGCATCTCCCTCCCACCCTCCCTACCTTTCCTTCTTCTTGATGCCATTGTTGTCAGACAAAGTGTATCTTTATACACTTAAGCTCCTCAACACAATTTTATAACCCTTCCTTCCTTCCTTTATGTAGTTGTCTTTTAAATCAGATAGAGAAGAATACAGTTACAAATAAAAACATATTTGTAATATCTTTTTTAAAAATTTATTTTTAAAATTTTATTTATTTATTATTTATTTTTGGCTGCATTGGGTCTTTGTTGCTGTGTGTGGGCTTTCTCTAGTTGCGGCGAGCGAGAGCTAGTCTTCATTGTGGCGCATGAGCGTCTCATTGCAGTGGCTTCTCTTGTTGCGGAACATGGGCTCTAAGCACGCGGGCTTCAGTAGTTGTGGCACATGGGCTCAGTAGTTGTGGCTCGTGGGCTCTAGAGCATGGGCTCAGTAGTTGTGGCACACGGGCTTAGTTGCTCTGTGGCATGTGGGATCTTCCTGGACCAGGGCTCGAACCCATGTCCCTTGCATTGGCAGGCAGATTCTTAACCACTGCACCACCAGGGAAGTCCCATATTTGTATTATCTTTCATCTTTACCTATGTGGTTACTGTTACTGGTGGTCTTTATTTCTTTGTGTTTACTCCAGTTACTGTTGAGTGTTCTTTATTTCAACCTGAAGTGCTCCATTCAGTATTTCGTATAAGACAGGTCTATTAGTGATGACTTCTCTGATTTTTATTTAATAATGTTCTAATTTCACTTTTAGTTTTGAGGCATAGTTTTCCTGGATATAAAATTCTTGGTTGACTTTTTTTTTTTCTATTAGCACTTTGAATATGTCATCTCATTGCCTGCTTGCCTTCATGGTTTCTGATGAGCTGTTAATCTTATTGAAGATCCCTTGTATGTGATGAGTTATTTTCTTGCTGCTTTTGAGATTCTTTCTTTGTCTTTGGGTACGTTGACTATGATGTGTATAGATGTGGATCTCTGAGTCTTTTGCATAATTTCTAAGAAGTACGAGCCCTGGATCACCAGGGAAAAAGGAGAAAAGGAAGCTTGAGAGGAGCCTTCAGTTGTTAGGGAATCATTGCTCCTACTTTACCCAACACTTAGAACCTCTTACCTTTGACACAATTCCCATCCCATGCCTCCATAAACAGGGCAAGGTTTTAGGGATTTTATTAGTCGTATACCATCAATACCATCAATAAAATCTATGACTCAGTGAACAAAAGAGAAAAGTGTGTATAAGTTTACGTATTTTTTCCATTTCTTTATTTTTAGTTTTGAATGGTGGTTATCTTTGCTCTTTGTTTTATGTGCTTTCTTTGTGTACTCTTTCAGAAATATATTTCTTGAAATGTGGAAGCAATATCACTCTTTAAGCAAAAATGATTGGAAAATTGATGAGAGACAGAATTATAGGAGGATGATACAAATTTGTTTAACGGAGGAGGGTAAAAAGTACAGAGATTATTAATGAAGCTACCAGTGTCTGAGTAAGAAAAAGGGAAATTCCCAAAGCAGTTGGTAAAATAGAAAGTGAAGATTAGGGACTTTCAATACTTTTCCATGGAAAATGTGACGTTCATATTCAGAAATGACAAAATATACAAGGATATAAACCATAAGTGGGAATGGGCTTGCAAAAAAAGAATGACAGAGACCTCAGATTAGGAATTGTTAGGCAAAATATAAAATGGTCATATTGATCATGTTTATATCAGGGCATAAGAAACTATGAAGAATGACCAACAGATTTGAAATAGAATTAACTAGATATTTTAGTAAAAATTTTAAATAATTGAGAGTAGTAAGTCAATGGATGGGCCTTAATAGCAGATTTGACATACCCAAAATGAGAATTAATAAGTTGGAGCAATGGTTTTCAAATGTGGTTCCCAGAGTAGCAGCATTTTGGTAACATGTTGGAAATGCAAACTCTCAGGCCCCATCCTACCTATGAATCAGAAACTCTATGCTGGGGCCCAACAACTTGTGTTCAATAAGCTTTCCTGGTGATTCTGATGTACACTAAAGTTTGAGAACCTCTGAACTAGTAGATCTGAAGAAATTCAGCCAGAACGGGGAGAAAAAGACATGGAAAATATGAAAAAGGGGGTAAAAATTATGGCACTATAAAGGTTTAAGTGTAACTAATTGGAATTCTAGAAAAAGAGAGAGAATGAGATGGAAGAAGTATTTGAAGAGATGATATCTTAAAATTATCTACAATTGATAAAAGGTCCTAATCTATAGATTCTAGAAGCCTAATACCTCTCAAACAGGAGAAATAAAAGAATTCCATACCAACACAATCATAGTAAAACTTCAGAACATAAATGAAATACAGAGGAACTTAAAATCAGCCAGAAAGAAAAGACATTACTTTCAAGTGAACTCTAGGAAGGAATTCAGAAGATAACTATAGATACCGTCAATTTGTTAAGATGATTTTGTACTCAGCAAAGTTATTTTTCATGAATGAGATTGAAATAAAAATATTTTAAGAGAAACAGCTGAATTTGCCACTAGCAGACCCTTAGTAAGTACAATTCTAAATGCAGAAGGAAGGTCACATACGGGAGGTCTGAGTTACATGAAAGAGTAGAAAGAAAAAAATGTGGTAAATATGTAGATGGAATTAAATAAATATTATGTATGGTAAAATTATAATGGGTTTAAAAGTAAGTAAAATTAAGAGTAATTAATAGGAATAGCATGTAATTTGGATGGGGTTAGATGGAGTTAATGTGTTTAAAAATCTTTGTATCATTTGTGAGCATTGTAAAGATTTCGATTAGCTTTAGTCTTTGATAAGTTATGTATGGGTGTTATATTTCTAGGATAACCACTAAAAATATATGGACAAAAGGTGCAACTTACTAATGTGCTAGAGGAAAAAGAAAATCCAAAAGGAGGCAAAAAAAAGAGAAAACAAAAAGAAACATTGAATGGTTTAAGGAGCCTATTTAATCTGATTGTAAGTCCAAATTAAATGGCAAAATTAAATTTGATGTTAGTAAATGGTAAAGTATATAGGTCAGAGAGAAAGCTTGTCATACTAGTTGCAGAAGCAAAATCCAGGTACATGTTACTTATAAGATATACTTGAGCAAGTGGTAGAGAAAAGTTGAAAGTAAAAGGGTACAGATATACTAGGAGACTATGAATTATACTAAAATTTGTTTACCTATAGTAACATTAGATGAAATGGATTTTTCAGTCATAAAGGTTTGTTTGGGACAAAGAGGATCCATTTATAAAGAATAGAGGTTCATTTTAGCAGGATAATATAACAAAAATTTTTATGCACCTGAAAACATCATCTCAAAATTCATAAAGCAAAAATTTAAAGAACTGCAGGTAAAAGTTGACAAATATAGTATCCTAATGTGAGACTTTATTACTTCTTTATATAAGTGTTAGATAAAGCAGAAAATAATAAAGTTAGAGAATAATTTACTTAACATAATTAACAAGCTTATTTTAGTGGAAATGTATAGAAATTCACCTCAAACTTGAGAATATCTGTTTTTACTAATCTCACAAGAATATTTATAAAACTTACCACATCCTAGTCCTTAAAGGAAGTCTCAGTAAATTTTGGTAGACTCATATCCTATGGACCATTTAAAGTAGAAATCAATTTTTAAAATAACAAACCCTTGATATATTGGAAATTAGAAAACAGGGAACAAATTAGGAAATATGTAAAAAGGATGAAAATTAAAATATTTATCAGGCATTTAAAAAGTGAGAAAAAGAATAGCAAAGTAAACCCAAAGAAGCAAGGAAAGAAATAATAAAGAAGAGAAATAAATGAAATAGAAATATATAATACTGAGGATCAACAGAATCTAAAGTTCTTTGAAAAGACTATTAAAATAGATAATTCTCTACTGATGTTGGTCAAGGAAAAAAAGAAAAAACCAAAAGTGAAAGGTATAAATAAGAAATATTAGGAATGAAAAAAATTGTCACTTTAGTTGTAGTTAACCTTAAAAAGACAATAAAAATATATTATGAACAAGTTTATGACAGTGAATTTAGAAATTTAAGTGAAGAAAAATTCCTATTAAAATTTAACTTAATAAAACTGATAAGTAATAAAAAACATTGATAATATCAAAACTGTTTTAAAATTTGGGGATCACAAGTTTCAAATCATCCCACAAAATAAACTCTGCATCTAGATGGACTGGTTAATTACACCAGACATTCAAGGAAAAAAATTAATCTTAAACTAATACAGAGTATCAAATTCATACTGCTACTGAGACTATGATACTCTTGATACTCAAACCTGACAAGGCCAATATGAGAATAGGAAGTTATAGGCTAGTTTCACTCACAGGAGAATCCTAAAATTGAATCTCATAATGTAGAAAAGGATATTTCATCCCAAATTGCAATTATTCTGGAAAGTAGAATGAATAAACTTAGTATTTCATATCAACTAAGAGTGTAGGCTCTGCAGGCAGAGTGCCTTGGTTTGAATCCAGGTTTTACTAATCAGCTTAAGGCAAGTTTCTTAAGTTTTATTTCTTGTTTGTTAATTGGGATAATAGTGGTATCAACTCATAGGGTTATTCTGAGGATTGAATGAATTAAAATATGTAAAGCATCTAGAACCATGTCTGATATATACTAAATGCTAATTGGTGTTAGATATTGACATTATGGTAAAATCAGTTACTGTAATACATCATATTAAGAGAACAAAGAAGAAAGCTATATGGTTATCTCAATAGATACAGAGAAAGCATTAATAAAATTCAATATGTCAGTATATTAGAGGGAGAGCTGCTTACACTGAGAAAGTATAAACATGAAAAACCTACATCATATATTTTACTTAATGGTGAAATGTTTAAAATACTCTTTGGGATTGATAATAATGACTAGTGTAATTATCATTACTTTTAGGGCTCAATAATTGTAGCAAGGTCAAAAATAAGAAAGGAAGGAAGATAGGTACAAGGATTAGAAAAGAAGAGAGAAAACTGATATTATTTGCAAAAGAATGTACAGAGAAAATATAGAATTAATAGGAGTGTTAGCAGAATTGATGAACACAAAATTAGTATATAAAAAGCAGTTGCAGGAAATGGTAATTTCTTAAAATGTTAAATGTCTACTTACCATACAACACTGCAGTTCCACTGCTAGGCATATACTAGAATGTCCTCTAACACCATATACAAAAATAAACTCACAGTAGATTAAAGACCTAAATGTAAGACCAGAAACCATAAAACTCCTCAAAGAAAACATAGAACACTCTTTGACATAAATTGTAGCAACGTTTTTTTGATCCATTTCCTAAAGCAAAGGAAATAAAAGCAAAAAATAAATAAATGGAACTTAATTAAACTTAAAAGCTTTTGCACAGCAAAGTAAACCATCGACAAAAGGAAAAGACAGGCTACTGAATGGGAGAAAATATTTGCAAATGATATGACCGATGAAGAGTTAATATCCAAAATATATAAACAGCTCATACAACTCAGCATCCAAAAAACAAACAACCCGATTAAAAAATGGGCAGAAGACCTGAATAGACATTTCTCCAAAGAGGATGTGCACAGGGCCAACAGGCAAATGAAAAGAGGCTTAACATCGCTAAGCATCAGAGAAATGCAAATTAAAGCCACAATGAGATATCACCTCACTCCTGTCAGGATGGTCATCAAAAAGAACACAACTAGCAAATGTTGGTGAGGATGTGGAGAAAAGGGAACCCTGGTACATTGTTGGTAGGAATGTAAATTGGTGCAGCCACTGTGGAAAGCAATATGGAAGTTCTCAAAAAGCTAAAAATAGAACTACTGTATTACTCCCCACTCCTGGGTATACATCTGAGAAAAACAAAAACACTAATTCGAAAAGATACATGCACCCCATTGTTCATAGCAGCATTACTTACAGTTGCCAAGATATGGAAGCAACCTAAATGTCCATCAACAGATGAGTGGATAAAGAAGGTGAGATTTATGTACACAATGGAATACTACTCAGCCGTAAAAAAAAGAACAGAATTCTGCCATTTGCAGCAACATGGATGAACTTGGAGGGCATTATACTAAGTGAAATAAGTCAGAGAAAGACAAATACTGTATGATATCATTTATATGTGGAATCTAAAAAATACAACAAACTAGTGAATATAACAAAAAAGAAGACTCACAGATATAGAGAGCAAATCAGTGGTTACCAATGGGGAGGGACAAACTTTTGGGTGTAAGATAAGCTCAAGGATATATTGTACAACATGGGGAATATAGCCAATATTTTTTAATAACTGTAAATGGAAAGTAACCTTTAAAATTGTATAAAAAATAAAAAATATATTTAAAAAAATCCCCAAAACAATAAAGCACACATTTTATTTTTGCCAGCAAAAAAAAAAAAAAGGTGATGATGTTGTTTTCGGAGATAGGAGCCTTTTGTAGTCTCTTTTTTATTAATACAGTTTTATTTTTAAAATAATATTTGAGTTTATCTTTTATAATAAAGATATTTAAATATAATGTTTTCTTCAAAGTGGCTATATTCCTGTATTTTAACATGTATTATAAACAAATAGTACTTTATTCCTTGAGGTTTATATTACTGTAATATGTTAAAAATTCTTTATTGATTCCTTGTAAGTTTTTTAAAATTTTAAATTTATTTGGGATAGTCAGACTCTTTACTGTATTTATATTGTTTTATTCTTGAAATGGCTAGGAAGTTATTTTCAATACTTTATTTTGGAGCAAATTTATTGAGTAAGTCATTAGTTATGATATTACTAGAGGGACTTCCACTGCATTCAGAAAAGTGCGTAAGTAATATGTATATTGCTTGATGAATTATCACAAACTGTTTTTACTTGTATGTGAAAGTTTTACTTGCATGTAACTGCCACCTAGGTCAAGAAATAGATTCAGTAGATTTGAAAGTTCCATTAATTGTGAAAGCAGAGATGGGGTTATTTACTTAAGGATTTCTCTTTGAACTATAGGGAAATTCTTTTCCTATTTTAAATGTACTTAAATGCCATGCTCTTTCAAAGGCGTGTTGCATTTTCTTCTTGTTTTGTTATAAATGAATCTGGATTATTGTGTATTTGATATAGGAGTACGGTTGGACAGAATGAACTGAAAATTACAAGTGATCGAGCAATAAATTCAGGATTGTTTTTTGAAGGTAAACCAAAGCCTTCAAAACAGTCACTTCAGTCTTACCAAGAAGCTTTGCAGCAGCAGGTATTCATTCATTTTTTTATTCATTCGTTTGTTCATTCATCTAATGTTAAACATCTTATGTGTTAGTACAGTGGTCTGTTAAAACTCAGAGTGTGGCAGAGGAGAACAAATTCCATTTATTTATAATTCAGTGTGATAAGGTTTGATGTAGGTAGACTGGAATGCATGGGATAGGGAGAATAATTGCCTGGGCTGTTAGGAGGGCTTCACATGGTTGATGATATTTGAGTTGCATGTTATACAGTGAATAAATGTGAAATTCCTGGTGTATTCAGTGAATGGAATTGATGTAGGAGAAGGGGCTGGAGTGTTAGATTGTGCTGGATTGTGAAGGATGGCTAATAAGGGGTTTTCAGTTTCATCTTGTTATCGGTAGCCAAAGGGAGGACATTTTAAACCAAAGAGTGAAAGAAATAGTTGATATGAGTAGATGTGGCTTTCAGGAAGATACCTGGTTCTGATATGGATGGTTGGGAAAGAGATGTGGCAGAGAAACCTTTTAGTAAACTATTGAGGTAGTCTAGCCAGGAGGTAACAAGGCCCTGAACCAGGTGGGGAAGATGGGAGGGCATCCAAGAGACAATTCTGGGGTTCCATTGGTAGGGCTTAGATTTAGGGAGTGAGGAAAGAACAGAGGGCTTGAAGATGATTCTGAGTGTTGTAATCTGAGAGAATAATGAGGCTGTGAACTGATGGTAGGGAAAAAAGAGGTAGAATGCTTAGGGAGGAGGATAATGTTCTGTTGTGGTTTGTAATGTTTGGAGAGAGTTTACTTAAGAGTAACTGTATCAGGGACTTCCCTGGTGGCGCAGTGGTTAAGAATCCACCTGCCAATGCTGGGCACACGGGTTTGAGCCCTGGTCCAGGAAGATCCCACATGCCGTGGAGCAACTAAGCCCGTGCATCACAACTACTGAGCTTGCACTCTACAGCCCGCGAGCCACAACTACTGAGCCCGCGTGCCACAACTCATGAAGCCTGTGCACCTAGAGCCCGTGCTCTGCAACAAGAGAAGCCACTGCAATGAGAAGAAGCCTGTGCACCGCAACGAAGAGTAGCACCCGCTCATCGCAACTAGAGAAAGCCCTTGCGCAGTAACAAAGACCCAACGCAGCCAAAAATAAATAAATAATAATAAATTAATAGCTTAAAAAAATAAAAGAGTAACTGTTTTAGATGTATGGGTTTTTTGAGGGGAATACTCATATCTCCTCCAGAGAGGACCCTGGAACTCTAGGTATATATTCACCTGAGGTACTTTTCTACAAAGTTTCACTTGGATTTCTTCTAAAGCTCAGCTTTTTTGTTCAGTTTTTTACGTTGGGCAACCTCCTTGGAAGGTGGATTTTTTTAAATTACAGAATTACCAACATTATTTTTTTGTGTGTTATGATTCTACAAACAAAAGACTGCATTTATCTGTTTTCAAATGAGCATATTAAAAACGCCACCGACAAAACCAGATTTCCTAACTCTAGAATTTTATTTTATGTATGTGATAACTTCCTTGGCCTTTCTGGAGTAGTTGCTTAAATTTTCCATGCATATGGTTATGATTTTAAAAGTAGCTTTCCAAAATGTAGATCTTTATTCATTGCCTATTTATGCTTTTAGAGACCAACCCTGTGCTTATACTTGATGATGATAAGACTGTATTTGTTTTTATGCTTTCATAAAGTATACTTAAATAGCCCAACACTCTCCAGAGAGCTTTGAACCTTCAACAGCTTTGAATTTGGGGAATGGAGTTTGCCCAGGGTAGAGTAGGTCTGGTGGGGTATAGGAAGTAGTTGGCCCAAATCTCATGAGGTGTGAGGAGTAGTTTGTTGCTGGCCAGATCCCATGAAAGGGTAGATGAAAAAAGGAAGTAGGGAGATTTTGTTGGTCCCCATGAAACTGGTGAGGTTAGGGAGGGGATGAAGCTGGGGGGTGGGAAGATGGAGTTGGTTTAGTCCAAAGTGGCACCAGTGGCTGGAAAGGACTCAAGTGACACGATGTGAGGGAGTAGCAGTTATATATTCCAGCTATCAAAGTGTTGTTAAATTGTTTTTATTTTATTTTTTTATAAATTTATTTTATTTTTGGCTGCATTGGGTCTTTGTTGCTGCATGTGGGCTTTCTCTAGTTGCGGTGAGCGGGGGCTACTCTTCGTTGTGGTGCCCAGGCTTCTCATTGTGGTGGCTTCTCTTGCTGCGGAGCGTGGGCTCTAGGTGCGCAGGCTTCAGTAGTTGTGGCATATGGGCTCAGTAGTTGTGGCTCGTGGGCTCTAGAGCACAGGCTCAGTAGTTGTAGTGCACCGGCTTAGTTGTTCCATGGCATGTGGGATCTTCCTGGACCAGGGCTCGAACCCGTGTGCCCTGCATTGGCAGGCGGATTCTTAACCACCGCGCCATCAGGGAAGCCCCTTAAATTGTTTTTAAATATATTTGTGATGTTAAATTTTATAGTGAAGTATACTGAAAAAAAATTCAGTTTTTTCTCTAATAAGAAAAATAAACTCTGATATTAAAACTAACTTTTTGTATCAGAATACTTGTCAGCACTTATTACGAATGTTTCTTAATGTTGTTAAGATTCGAGAAAGAGAAGAAAGAAGAAAGAAAGAACGAGAAGAAAAAGAAGAATATGAAGCTAAATTAGAAGCTGAAATGAGAAGTTATAACCCCTGGGGGAAAGGTGGAGGTGGTGCTCCTCTGAGAGATGCAAAAGGAAATCTGATAAGTATGTTATTTCCATTGATTTGTTGTTTTTAAGAGAAACTAAGTTTAACTTTTTAAAAGAATGGGGAGTAGAAAAAAGTGGGAATCATAGTCTGTAAGGCAAGGTCTCTTTTTGTACAGCTTAATGCAAAAGAGGTATTTTGATAGTAAGCATAATAACAGGTTAGTTAAAAAGCCTTTTTTCTTCAGATTACTATTCATTTATTTTTATTACAAATTTTTCACCCTCCAATGATGATAACTCAGTTGCAGAGAAAAGTTCATGTTAGTTGGCAAGTTTTTACCCAAACTAGTAGTTAGAATTTTTAAAAGTTTTCTAGTAAAAACAATAAAACCCTTATTGCAATTTGTTTTTAAACTAGTAAGACGTCTTTAAAATAAGTGATCTGGTGTAGTGGGGGGATGTTATATTTAATTCATATATGCCATGTACTTGCACAATGCAGGGACTCCTTTGACAAAGATCTGGCCTCAGAAAGTTTTGGCAGGTTGCAGAATTATATTGATTTATCTTTCAATTATGTACTCTTAAAAATGTTCTATCTAGAAATCACACAATAAGCACTTTGAAAAGACGCTTTATATAACTTGTTATATATATTGGAATGGTCTCTGATTAGCTTTTAGCTTAGAATAAAAGCAGAGAAAGATAATGGGTTTTTTTTAAATTAATTGTAAATGAGAAATGAATAATTAGGAACCCATTAAAATGGTAAAAATGTAAATTTCACATTCTTTGGGTTTATGCTTTGTTGTAGGGATAGCTGAGTGATGCAATCAGAAGATTTTGAGGGGTACTGAGTTATTAGAGTTCTTAAGTATTATGCCTTTGATTCTTTGTTAAAGATGACTTTTTAAAAAAGATATATTTGAGGCCCACTTAAATTAATGAGATAATTCTTTTATTTTCCAAAGGATTTATTCCTTTCCTTTCTTCACCTCATAAATACTTTCCTCACAGTTTTGAAGACTAGAACTCTTACTCTCTCTTTATAGATGAGATGATTTTAGGTGATGCATAGATAAGCCTAGAAGTTAAATGTTTATTTGAATATATATTAGAAAAACACTGGTTTTCCATTAATGGATAGTACTATAACATTTCCTTTGAAAGTAAAGGCATTTAACGAAAAGTGCTCTAATGAAGAACTCCCATTTCTCAGAGGCTTAAGGCTTAAGGCAGTGTAAATTTACTTCTCACTTAAGTCACATTCTGATGCTGTTTGGGTGGTTCTCCTCCAAGAGGTGACTTGGAAATGTGAGCTTCTTCCATTGTGTCATTCCACCATTTTGGAGTCCTTTATTTCTAGCTGCACAGATGTGGTCCAGAGGGTGGGAGAACAAGTTGAGAATTTTGTTGGGGCCTGGCCTGAAAGTGGAGGAATATCACTTTTGTCTTTGTTCCATTGTTCAGACCTAGTTATAAGGTTCTAAAGTAACTGCTTGGGAGGCTGGGAAGTTTTGGGTTCTTTATACCCAGGAGGAGGACATGAGATTGATAAGCATCTACCCAGTCTTTGCTATTAAATTTAAATTGTAAATTGATAGAAACATAACAGTTACCACGAAGGAAGTGCTTATTTATGTAACAGAAACTTTGGGAAACACTGGAATAATTTCCTAGAAGTTTCCAGCTTGCTCTAAGATTATATCCAGTTCAGACAATACAATTACAGTGTTTTGTGTATGTTTAATTGGTGGAAGTGAGTAGGATAAGTGTTTGTTATTGAATTATAAAATACTGTTTTAGAATTGCTTGACCTGACAGGAATGGAGCAAACTTTTCTGAGATTTTTACTTTTAGTGGTAATGTTTAGTTTGCTTATTTAATGCTACAGTCATGCCATGAAATAAAAAAGGTGTGCTGTTTTATCAAATGCAGTGGAACTTTTTTTTAAGTGGTATTTTCAAAACAAGTAAACTCATCACTTAAAGAATATCAGTTTGTTTTGTATGTGGCTGTTATATTTTAGAGAGAGAGGGAACATAATTTTTCTATTTAAAATATGTAGTAAAGGGCTTCCCTGGTGGCGCAGTGGTTGAGAGTCTGCCTGCCAACGCAGGGGACACAGGTTCGTACCCCGGTCCAGGAAGATCCCACATGCC
Source organism: Monodon monoceros (assembly GCF_005190385.1). Taxonomy (NCBI): domain Eukaryota; kingdom Metazoa; phylum Chordata; class Mammalia; order Artiodactyla; family Monodontidae; genus Monodon; species Monodon monoceros. Next base: position 63,923,254 of record NW_021703770.1, on the reverse strand, counting down.
GCGGAGCGGCTGGGCCCGTGGGCCATGGCCGCTGAGCCTGCGCGTCCGGAGCCTGTGCTCCGCAGCGGGAGAGGCCACAACAGTGAGAGGCCCGCGTACCGCAAAAAAAAAAAAAAAAAAAAAATGTAGTAAAGTTCAGTGTTTTGCTTTATTTCATGAGATGGCCAAGGCCATATAACAGGGGTTATGTTGGGTAACTTTAATTCACCTGCTGGCTTTTCTACTTACTCCTGTTTCATCTTTGATCTTTTATTACAAACAAATTAAAGAAATTGAATGTGTTCACCATTATCTTTGCTCTCTAAGAAAGATCTCTTTATAAGGTAAACTCGTTATTAATAAAATATCAAAATCTGTTACTCATACAATTTTAACATAGCATCAACCATTTTAGAGTAAATACCTCTCGTTTTGATTACTTGTACTACACTTAAGATCTGCTTCTCAAAATGACAAAACTGTATCAATGGAGAACAAATCACTGATTACCAAAGATGATAGCTGAGGAGAGGGAGTAACTATGATGGAGTTTTTGGGGGTGATGGAACTCTTCTGTATCCTGATTATGGTGATGTTACTTGACTCTATTGTATATTAAAAATTTAAAAAACCTGTACACCAAGAGAAAAAAAGTAAAAAAAAATTTAAAAATACTTAACCAATTTGAAAGATAGCAGAAATATCTCATAGTTCTAATTGATTAATAGCAAGATTGCTTCACATATATTTGGTTAAATATTTGTATTTCTTTTATGTATTATATTTGCCCCAGTTAGATTTACGTTTGTTTTTATACTGTTTATTGAGACACAATTTGCATACAATAAAATTCGCCTTTTTTTTTTTTTTTTTTTGCGGTACGCGGGCCTCTCACTGCTGTGGCCTCTCCGGCCGCGGAGCACAGGCTCCGGACGCGCAGGCCCAGCGGCCATGGCTCACGGGCCCAGCCGCTCCGTGGCACGTTGGGATCCTCCCAGACCGGGGCACGAACCCGTGTCCCCTGCATCGGCAGGCGGACTCTCAACCACTGCGCCACCAGGGAAGCCCAAAATTCGCCCTTTTAAAGTGTTTTGTTCATTGAGTTTTGACAACTGATTCTGGTAACCACTGCCATAATCAAGATATTGAACATTTCTAACTTATCCAGCCCGATACCCTTGTTAAGTCTCTGATCTGCACTCTTTCACAATAGTATTGCCTTTTATGTTTTTTTTTTATGTCTTTGTCATACAAAAACTTAGTATGATGTTTTTGAGATTTATCCATGTTGTTATATATGTCAGTAGTGTATTTCTTTTTATTACTGAATAGTATTCTGTTGTGGGGAAGCACCACAGTTGTTTATCCATTTACCAGTTGATAGACTTTTGGATTCTTTATAGTTTGAGGCTATTATGAATAAAGCTGTTATAAACATTCACTTACAGGTCTTTGTGTGGACATAAGTTTTCAGTTTTTTTGGGTAAATGCCTAGGAATGGAATTGCTGGGACATATAATAAGTGTATGTTTACCTGTGTAAGAAGCTCCCAGACCTCTTCCCAAAGTGGTTGTGCCATTTTGCATTCCCACCAGCAGAGCATGAGATTTCCCGTTGCTGTGAACCCTCATCAGCGCTTGAGATTGTCTTAGAAATTTGTCAGTCTATTAAGTGTGTAGTGACATCTCATTGTAACTTTTTGTTTTGAAATAATTTGATTTATAGAAGAGTTGCAAAGATAGTATAGAGAGTACCTTTTACCTAGGTTCCCTTAATGTTAACACCTTATGTAATCTTGGCATAGTGATCAAAACTGAAAATTAAAATTGTTATGATACTATTAATTAAATGATAGACTTTATTTGGATCTCACCAGTTTTTCCCCTAAATCCTTATTCTGTTCCAGACTGTAGTCCAGGATCCCATGTTGCATTTAGCTGTCATGTGTCTTTAGTCTCCTCCAGTCTGACAGTTCCTCTTTCTGTGTCTTTTTTGTTTATATATATATATAATAGCTTTATTGAGATCTAATTCCCATAACACACAATTTACCCATTTAAAATATACAATTCAGTAGTTTTTAGTATATTCATAGGGTTGTGCTAAAATCACATAGTCAACTTTAAAACAATTTCCCCTTTGAATTGCTTTGGTACTTTTGTTGAAAATCAGTTGACCATAACGTTATTTCTAGACTCTCAGTTATGTCTCATTGATGTAGATGTCTGTCCATATGCCCTGTTACTCTCTTCATTATTGTAGCTATGTAGTAAGCTTTGAAATGGAGAGGTGTGAGTCTTTGAACTTTGTTCTTCTTTTTCAAGATTGTTTTGGCAACTTGACTTCCTTGGCATTTTCATATAAATTTTACTCAGTTTGTCAACCTTAACAAAAAAAAGCAAGCTGGGATTTTTCATTGACTTTGTAAGTCAGTTTTGCGCAAGCCAGCATCTTAATTTAACAATATTAGTCTTTTGATCCATAAATGTGGAATATTTATCCACTAATTAGTCTTGGTTAACTTCTCTTAGCAATATTTTGTAGTTCTATTTTGTAAACCTATTTTGTTAATTGTATACTTAAGTATTTAATGTGTTTTAAAAGATACGTTTAAAAATTTCAATATCTATTTGCTCATTGCTAGTTTGTTGAAATATAGTTGATTTTTGTGTATTGTCCTTGCTTAACTCACTCATTTCAGTAGTTTTTTTTTTTTTTTTGGTAGATTCTTCAGGATTTTTTTTTTATGTAGACAGTCATGTTATCTGTAGACAGAGTTTTATTTCTTCCTTTCCAATCTGAATGCCTTTTACTTATTTTACTTGTCTTTTCCCTGGTTAGGAACTCTAGTACAATGTTTAGAAATCATGACACCAAATCGTGAAGTTTGGTGGTTTGAATCATTTGAGGAATTTATCCATTTCTTCTGAGTTTTTGAATTTTTTGACATAAAGTTCATAATATTTTATTATTATTCTTTTAAGCTCTGTAGGATCTATAGTGATGGCACCTGCTTCTCTTTTATTCCTGATATTTGTAACTTTTATATTCTTTCCTTTTTCTTAACCAGTTTGCCTAGAGATTATCTATTTGATTGATCTTTTCATAGAACCAGCTTTTGTTTTCATTGATTTTTCTCTGTTGTTCTTCTCTTCCTATTTCATTGATTTTTGCTCTTTACTATTTTCTTTCTTTTGTTTGCTTTGTGCTTTTAATTTTCTCTTCTTTTTCTGATTTATTAGTGTGGAAGCTTAGATTATGGTTTGAGACCTTATTTCTTTCCTAATATATGCATTTAAAAATGCTACAAATTTCCCTCTGAGTACTGCTTTAACTGTATATCTCAGATTTGATATGTTATATTTTCATTTTCATTCAATTCAGTTTTCTAATTCTCCTTTTCTTTGACCCATTGATTATTTAGAAGTGAGTTTTAAAAATTTCCAAATATTTGGATTTGCAAATGAAGCAACTGCAAAGGATTAATCTCCAAAATATACAAGCAGCTCATGCAGCTCAATATCTAAAAAACAAACAACTCAATCCCAAAATGGGCAGAAGACCTAAATAGCCATTTCTCCAAAGAAGATATACAGATTGCCAACAAACAGATGAAAAGATGCTCAACATCACTAATCATTAGAGAAATGCAAATCAAAACTACAATGAGGTATCACCTCACACTGGTCAGAATGGCCATCATCAAAAAATCTACAAACAATAAATGCTGGAGAGGGTTGGAGAAAAGGGAACCTTCTTGCACTGTTGATGGGAATGTAAATTGATACAGCCACTATGGAGAACAGTATGGAGGTTCCTTAAAAAACTAAAAATAGGGCTTCCCTGGTGGCACAGTGGTTGAGAGTCCACCTGCCGATGCAGGGGACGCGGGTTCATGCCCCGGTCTGGGAGGATCCCGCATGCCGCAGAGCGGCTGGGCCCGTGAGCCATGGCCGCTGGGCCTGCACATCTGGAGCCTGTGCTCCGCGGCGGGAGAGGCCACGGTGGTGAGAGGCCCGCGTACTGCAAAAAAAAAAAAGAAACAAAACTAAAAATAGAACTACCATATGGCCCAGAAATCCCACTCCTGGGCATATACCCTGAGAAAACCATAATTCAAAAAGAGTTATGTACCACAATGTTCATTGCAGCACTATTTACAATAGCCAGGACACCGAAGCAACCTAAGTGTCCATCGACAGATGAATGCATAAAGAAGATGTGGCACATATATACAATGGAATATTACTCAGCCATAAAAAGAAACAAAATTGAGTTATTTGTAGTGAGGTGGATGGGCCTAGAGTCTGTCATACAGAGTGAAGTAAGTCAGAAAGAGAAAAACAAATACCATATGCTAACACATATATATGGAATCTAAAAAAACAAAACAAAAAAAACAATGGTTCTGACGAACCTAGGGGCAGGACAGGAATAAAGACCTAGACGTAGAGAGTAGCCAGGAGGACACAGGGAATGGGAAGGGTAAGCTGGGACGATGTGAGAGAGTAACGTTGACATATATACACTACCAAATGTAAAATGGATAGCTGATGGGAAGCAGCTGCATGGCCCGGGGAGATCAGCTTGGTGCTTTGCGACCACCTAGTGGGGTGGGATAAGGAGGGTGGGAGGGAGATGCAAGAGGGAGGGGATATGGGGATATACGTATGCATGTAGCTGATGCACTTTGTTATACAGCAGAAACTAACACAACACTGTAAAGCAACTATACTCCAATAAAGATGTTAAAAAAAAATTCCAAATATTTGGGCATATTTCCAGATAGCTTCCTGTTGTTCACTTCTAGCATATATTCTGTTTTGTTCAGAGAGTATATTTTTTTGTTATTTCAGTGTTTTTAAGTTTATGAGATTTATTTTATGGACTACCAATTTTATATATATATATATATATATATTTTTTTTTTGGCGATACGTGGGCCTCTCACTGTTGTGGCCTCTCCCATTGCGGAGCACAGGCTCCGGACGTGCAGGCTCAGTGGCCGTGGCTCACAGGCCCAGCCGCTCCGCGGCATGTGGGATCTTCCAAGACTGGGGCATGAACCCATGTCCCCTGCATCGGCAGGCGGACTCTCAACCACTGCGCCACCAGGGAAGCCCCCACTGCGCCACCAGGGAAGCCCCCATTTTTATTTACCTTATCGACTGTGATCTCTATAAGTAAGTGTATATATTAACCTATAAGGTATATATTAACCTAATTTGGAAATATGTACTGTACTAGTAGTGACAGTATTGGAAATTTTCTTTAGCCCTCTGAATTGATTGATTATAAAAGAGTTTGTGTGTCAGCAGTAGATTGCTGAATAATCCCGGCCTATGGTACTATTGAACATAACTTAGCCATTTTCTTTAAAATGTTTGGTATTTTCCACCAAAGTACAAAGAGTAACTTGTAAAGTTAATTTTAATTTCAAAGTATTTATTTAGGCTTATAAAAAAGCAAAGATTATAAAATAAAATAAGGAATGAAAAGAATTATTATTTATGTATTGTTTACCTGTAGGTATCATATAATTTATCATATAATATCATATAATATCATATAATCATATAATTTATTAGCCCTGGTCTGATAAATTGTTCAGAGAGTAGAATTATTTTCCCACTCATGAATCTGTAACATTTTCTTTTGTTATTCCTTTCTTTGTGGAATTATTCTTGTAATGCTAGCAATATTATATTAAATGATATAATGATATGCATTTGAAATAAATGCCCATTTTCACTGATACCTTTTCAGTTGGCAAATTACACTTTTGACCAAAGTGCTTTTTTAAATTTTCATCTTTTAGCTGACTTCATACCTTTTATTTTACTGCCTCGCAAAAAGATAGACAAGGAGTGACCAATTGATTGACAAATCATCTCTTCTAATAAAAAGCAATATGGATTTGTTTTGATTGCTGAGTCTGATAGTCTTGTCTTAAATAATAATTATGTACTCTGATGAAATTAATTTTCCTTTTATATAAATACATTGACTATTCTAATAGTTGAGAAAACTAATCACAACAGTAAATTAAAACATGTTATTGATTTTGAAGTTTATTATAGTGTTTACTTGTAGGATATATATCTCTTACTTTATAGTTTGTGTAGGTGAATATCAAAGTGATATTTTATTCCCTGACCTTTCACTAGTTTGGTAACAGAGTGAGCTTAATATATTGCACTCTTGTAATATAAAAAAGAATACTATATGTATAATTGTTCATAGTGACTTATTTATATAGGCTGGTTTTATGCTCTTCTAGTGAATTGGATGACAATGAGATATTGATTTCCCATAGGAGTTATTTTGTTTCATTTTTATGACAGTTTTGAGACCACAGCTATTCATTAGTTCATGACCTTAACTTTCCCATCATCTTTCTAGTTTCATTTACCTCCCATATTCAGATAGATCCCAGGATTTGGCTATGATTTCAGGAGTACCCAACTAATTCTTGCCTTACCACTCCTTGGCACTTGAAAGTTTTCTGGGAATCAGCTTTTCTCTGTGTTTTCAGCCAGTCCCTTCTCTCTTGCATTTTCAGTTTTTTTTGTACTAATTCCTTCCCTTCCAGCTCTGAACATACTTTGGTTAACTTATATTCTTAAGCACAAATAAACAAACAAAAACTCTGCTCTTGACCTTGCTGTACTTCCCTTACATAAAACACACTCCAAAAGTAGTCTGTACTTGTTGCTGCCACTTCTTACCATCCTCTTATTGCTTCATATTCTATAAAATGACTTCTAGTTCCTACTACTCTACTGATGCTACATTTTCAAAAATAACTGATGTCCTAATTTCTAATTTAATGGTTTTTACTCAGTGTTCATCCTCTTTGAATTGGGTTGACAATTCTTGCCTTTGAGTCCTGTGCATTCTCTGCAGTGCTATCCTCTCTTCACCTGACATTTATTGTATGTGTATTAGGAACTGGGTTATTCTTCTGGGTCTGTAAACCTGAATTTTGTTCTAGGACTGTCTTCTGACATCATGTGTTCCTCGAGTTAGATATATCCCTTCTATCCATTTTCTCCCACCTATCCAGGTTCTGAGTCCAACCTGTCTTTTCTTTCTTTCTTTTAATCGGTGCATTAGGCAGTTAGTTTAATAATTACTTTATTTATTTTTGGCCACACCGCACGGCATGTGGGATCTTAGTTACCCAGCCAGGGATTGAACCTGTATCTCCTGCAGTGGAAGCACAGAGTCTTAACCACTGGACCATCAGGGAAGTCCCCGACCTGTCTTAAAAGCAGCAGCAAGGATGTGAACTTTCCTGATTCTGAACTCTCTTTCTCTTTGGTAATGTTCATGTGTTATTTGCCATGTTCTATCTGGTATTCAAACTGTGATTCATGTTAAAAATACATCCTTGAACATAACAGGCTTTCTGATAAGCACTTTCTGTTTTTTTTTTTTTTTTTTTTTTTTTTTTGGCCGTACGCGGGCCTCTCACTGCTGTGGCCTCTCCCGTTGCGGAGCACAGGCTCCAGACGCGCAGGCCCAGCGGCCATGGCCCACAGGCCCGGCCGCTCCGTGGCATGTGGGATCCTCCTGGACCGGGGCACGAACCCATGTCCCCTGCATCGGCAGGCGGACCCTCAACCACTGCGCCACCAGGGAAGCCCTGATAAGCACTTCTTATATCCAGGTTTATGTTCACGTTCACTGCTGCCATACTATCTCAGTTACTTTTGTGGAGAAAAACTACTTTTTATCTTGTTAAAGCTTTTGTGTTCTATAACCATTCAAGTTTGTTTTTAAGATTGACTGGTTGTTTGATGTAGTCTTATGTGCTCAGATTTTTGCCATGCATATGTGGTATCTATTGCTGTTTTCCTAACATGTAGTATTTTAAAAAAAACATTTTCTTGCAGTTCTTTTTTTTTGCGGTACGTGGGCCTCTCACTGTTGTGGCCTCTCCCGTTGCGGGGCACAGGCTCCGGACGGGCAGGCTCAGCGGCCATGGCTCACGGGCCCAGCCGCTCCGCGGCATGTGGGATCTTCCTTGACCGGGGCATGAACCCATGTCCCCTGCATCGGCAGGCGGACTCCCAGCCACTGTGCCACCAGGGAAGCCCATATCTTGCAGTTCTTGAGTCAGTAATTTGTGAGTGTTTTAGCTGGATGGTTCTGTCTCAGGATCTCTCATGAGGTTGCAGTCCAAGATGTCACCTGGGGCTACAGTCGTTTGAAGTCTTGATTGGGACTGGAGAATCTGTTTCCTATATGGCTCCCTCACACAGCTCAGGAGGCCTCAGTTGCTTGCCATGTGGGCTTGTCTTTAGAGCTCCTTAAGTGTCCTTTTGAAATGGTAGGTGGCTTCTTCAGAGTGAGTGAGCCAATAGATCAAGCAAGGTGGAAATATATTGTCTTTCATGAAGTAGCCTCAGAAGTCATATACCATCATTGTGCATGCAGTATCCTTTTCATAAGAAACAGTCCACACTCCAGGGGAGGGGAATTGAGCTCCATCTTTTAAGGGAGGATTGTAAAAAAATTTGTGGATATATTTTAAAACTCCACTCCACATGATATTTTTTCATTAGGAATACTAATGATGTTGGGAAAATTTCACTATGACTTGTTTTGAATTGTAACTATGTTTGTTCTGTATTTAAGATATTCAAAGTTCTGAAGTAACATAGATATGAATATGGTTTTTATGGGTTGTCAAAAATCCATATACTCCTAAGTTCTCTACTGATTTTGAATTTATTTTGTAAGGTTATTTTCTGAAAAATTTCTTACAAGTTTTGATAATTTTGTTTCTGTTTTCAGGGCACCAAGATACCATTGAATTATTCCAGCTCTGTCCTATTGTTTTTCTCTCCATTTGCCTACTTTAAGAAAATGTATTAAGTATACTAATTATAGAAATGCATTTATTGAAATAAATGGCTTATTTTTCCCTCTCAGCTGATTTGAATAGGATGCACAGACAAAATATAGATGCCTTCCATAACCCAGATGCAAGAACATATGAAGATAAAAGGGCTGTTGTATCTCTAGACCAAAATTTAGCCACTTCAGATGCTGAGAACCTAGAAGATTCTGCAAATAAAAACTCAGGTTTTTAATCACATTCTATTCTTTTGTTTTTTTGGTTTTTTTTACATTTCTAAAGTTGTTCTGTTCTCCAAGAAAGTTCTTATGATTTTGAGAATTTGGTTACTCTGAGTCAGGAAGCATAACACATTATTCATGCTATTTACAATAACTTTTCTACATAGGTACTTTGAAAAAAGTGAATAAAGAAATACATCTTGCTCCTTAATAATATGTATGTATTCTCAGCTTTATTACTTGCTTATGTATACTTTAGCTGCTGCTAACACTTTTATTTTGCTGATGGGGAGGGCATTTCTTAAAATCAAATAGTCTTTCTACCCATACAGAGTTTGGTAAAGTTTACGGGTTCTTATACCATCAGAATTAGTTTGAATTAGTGAAAACATATCAGATGTTGTATGATAAATTGTACAGTGAAATTCATTTTTTGTTTGTTTTATAATCAGTTGCCCTCCCTTATAAAACCACAATATGCAAAGAAATAAATGAAGTAATTAAAAGTTTACTTTGACTTCTGGTCACATCTGCCTTTCATAAGCAAATATCTTTGATTTGTTATTAAACAGGGTCCTTTAATTAAAGATTCTGTAAATTGAAGATTATTCAATATCTTTCTTTATGACTTGCCAGGAAAAGTTGTAATCATCTTTCTTTATCAAGTATATGTGAAAGTATGTTACATATTTAAAATTCAAATGAAGTTTAAAGAATATACCACCTTACACTATATTTTGATGCCTATAAAAGTAACCATTTATTTATGACAAATTCTCTTTTGTATATTCACAGGAATTTTAATTTTAGACTAGAAAAGAACTCTATATTAGGAAGTCTTTCTAAAATGTCCCCGACTAATCATACAGTTTTTTACAAACTTAAAAAAATTTTTAATGCATATTGGCCAAATAGGCAGACTAAATGGTGAGCTCTGATTAGAATTACTAGCCTTGCATCTTTCAAGCCTTTGATAGTAACACTGATCTCTGCAGCCTTTTTGAACACTTCATGAGATGTGTGGTTGGTTGTTTCCATGGACAGCCTGTGTCACTGTTTGATCTCTAATTACAAGAAAATGCTTTCCTACTTTGATCCACAATAGATTTTTACACAGTGGATCTAGTTTTGAGTTTTGGAGTACTAAAATTAGAACTTTTGATTTTGATGAAATTACTAATTTGGCTGTCACTCTGAGTCTGTAATAATTCAGTGTACAATAGCAGCATCAAAACACCTTTCCATTTTATTGAAGAGAATTTTGACCTCTTTCTGATTATCATTATTTTTCTCTTCATTGGCTTCTGCTTCTGGTAGTCTTTATTGAGATCAGTGGTACAGACCCCTTCTCTTCCACACCCTGTATTGTTTGTAGTTCTCTCTTAGCCTAGAACTTTCTCTGTCATAGTAATAACATTTTAGGCATCTGGCTCTGCTTACAAAGCAAAAGCCCTGGAAAAATCAAAGCTTTCCATGACCCATTCCCAAGAAGGAGCACAAGCTTGATGATTGAATATGCATAGCAGAATTTATTGTCTATTGCCTTTCTGTACACTACCAGGGTTTTGGTGCAGCTGTTGTGGCCAGGATGCTCTAGTTTAAGAAATATAAAATCATAAAATGTTAAAATTCCCCTTTTTTGTGAATTGAAATTTCCTAAATTAACTTTCATTCCCTAAGAATTCACCTAAAACAGACTTTCTGAATGCAAAAAACTATTGAGAGTCACCTAATTTGTTGGTATGCCATCATATATGTGTAGGAGTGTGTGTGTATACATATGTATGTGTGTGTACACATACACATACATATGTGGCATGTAATATTTTAAAGGCTTTAAGGGAACTTGAATATACCTGAGAGTTGAATATGATAATGTATACTTAAGGTTCATTATCCTCTAATGTTTTGTCTTGATTAGGCCTGTTTCTGAGGCCCTTCTTAATGTTTGTTGTTCTTCTTTTACTTTATGGTTCTTGGATGAAAAGCCATGTTGATAAAGTCCATACTAATTTGGCTTAAATTTATTTTTTCGCTTATTATGATGCCTGAATACATTTTCATTTTCTTTGTTTAGAGCATGTGTTTCCCTTTGGTTTTATTTCTATAGTGTTTTTATATTTGAAAGAACTTATCTTGCCTGCCTCTAATAATATTTTTCTCTAATTGCCTCAACGGTTTAGAATTTGAGTGATCATCAAAGTGAAACAAACTACTCAGTTTTGGTTTGCTAATCAGCTTTTCCACCATAACATAAGATTTTAATGTTTAGGTATTGATTTGCCTTTCTGCTGATCTCTTCAAGTAAGCATTAATAAATTTAAACACAAAGGCAAAATAGACCTAAATGACAGCTAAACTGCAACGCAGTTGTCTTGCAAACACTATATGAGTGAGAGAAATAAATGCTTTAGATTGATGGTATAAGGAAACTAAAAAATGATATAAAAAATTATGTGAGGCTTAAACACCAATTTTTTTTTTTCTGCATGTAAAGAGACCCCTGGGGTATAATTATTTTCCAGGTTGCTTTTATGAAATAATTTTTTGCCTTTCCCAGAATGTTTAATACTATTTATGGGTAATATATAGCATATTTTTATTTTTCATGTTAATATCTCATTAATATGATAGAATTTTTAAATAAAAAGTATTGCAGTGATTAAACTAGTCACTTTAATTTGTAAAAAATGTTTTTGGAGCTAACTTTCTAATCTATTCTTTAAACCATGGATGGGAATCCACTTTTGGAATTACTGATTTTTAAAAACAATTTTAGAAAATTTTTGTATGTGTATACATAATACATTTTAGTGTATAATTAAGCAGTGTTCTTAAGAAAAGGATATTTATATTCATAAATAAGAACTTAAACGTACTTTTTTTTTCTGTCTATAAATTTTACTTTAAAGCCTTTGTTGCAGTGAGAGTTGCTTACGTTATTAGCTTTTCTGTTTTCTTGATGTCTTTCAGGTATGTATATGTTATGCTTTTTCAACTGTGTATTAATTTTATTTTAGTTTCACCAGTTTTTTTCTCTCTTTTTATCTGGTCTTTAGATTCTAATCTCAGCCTTCTTCTGAGTTTAACCTCTGGAGTTCCATATTTAGCACATTTTTTTCAAGATTTGAATTTATTAGCAAAGTCTTTATTCTTTAACGTTTACGTTTTCTAAGCACTGGCTAATGGTATGTTTTTGCAAAATTTCCCTTTCAAGGTCATATGCAAACACAGAGCTCTCCTTTTGCTCGGGGAAATATTTTTGGTGAGCCTCCAACTGAACTTCAGATTAAACAGCAGGAATTATACAAGAATTTTCTTCGTTTTCAGGTGAAATGCTTACTTCATCACAGTTTCAAAGTTTCATAAGAGTTTTTTTAAAAAAATTAATTATTTTTGGCTGTGTTGGGTCTTTGTTGTGGTGCGCGGGCTTCTCATTGCGGTGGCTTCTCTTGTTGCGGAGCACGGGCTCTAGGCGTGCGGGCTTCAGTAGTTGTGGCATACAGGCTCAGTTATTGTGGCTCGCAGGATCTAGAGCACAGGCTCAGTAGTTGTGGCACAAGGGCTTAGTTGCTCCGTGGCATGTGGAATCTTCCCGGACCAGGGCTTGAACCCTTGTCCCCTGCGTTGGCAGGTGGATTCTTAACCACTGTGCCACCAGGGAAGTCTCCATAAGAGTTTTAATAAACTAACCTTGCAAAGATTTAATCCACAAGATAAAGAATAAATTCTAAAATGCCACGCAGTTACTAAAATATCTAATATATATAAGATATAAATTACATTATATTATTTACATTATTATACTATTCTACTTATGTCTGAAAAAGGAATAGGGAGACATGTTAGGTATACCAGTTGACTTAAATTTTATTAAATCATTAAGTGTTAAAGAATGCTGAAATTTCTAAAACTGAAACACTTAAAATGTTCACCTGTTAGGCATAGAATGAATCTTTCTAGATGCTCACATGTGTTAGTAGAAAATAATTAGTTTTTTGTAAATGATTTGATATTCTTGACTCAGTTGTATAGTTTGTAAATAAATAAATATTAAATGTAATCACATTTTGCAATTATTTGCCTCATTTATGTATATAAGCAAATAGGATTTAATAGGATTTAAAGTACTAGAAATTGCCCAAAGGAAGATACTTGAACATCAGGTGTTTATTAAGCAAACATATTTATTGAACTCTCATACTGTGGCCACCCTTGGGATGGAGCCTGAGGTGAGTGAGAGGCCTGCTCATATTTTCTCTCCTTACCTCCCTCCCCTCCATACCCACACTTACATCCCAGTGTCAGATTAATCCTGTGGCCAGGTTAATCTTCCTTTGATATGACTTCTCATGTTTTTATTCTTTATTCAAAACCTGGCAGTAGCATTTCTTTTCTACAGAAAATGTCCATATTCTTTATTCTGACACTTCTGGCTCTCCAGTCTAATCCCAGCCTCTTAAACAGATTGTTCTTACAGAGATTCTATTCAAACATGCCATCTTTCTGATCCTAATTATTGTGGACTTTTAAGGCAGTGACATAATGGATGTAGTCTTAAGGATAATTGATCAGACATTACTGTTGAGGATGTATTTTTGGAGGATTTAAAAGACTGGAAGCAGGGGTGTTTTACTAGAGTGGTGACGGTGGAAATGGATGGAAAGACCTTTCAAAGGATCGACAGAATGAATAGAGATATTGACTGTAAGAGAGTAGCATCAGAGATCCCAAGGATACTGGCCACTTGAGTCAGGTAGCAGCAGATTGAGGGTCACAGAATCACGTTTTGAACTTGAAGGACCCTCTGGTATATTGCCCATAATGATAGCAAGTCAAAATTATGTAGTTCCTATTATACTTACTGAGTGTTAGCATGCTCTAGGGTAGAATTCAGGGAAAAATAAGTCTTGCCACTTTGTAGCCTATTATTATTTATAAGATAGTTTTACATATAGTATCTTATTAAACCTCAGTACTCTCTGAGGAAGTTATTACTCTTTTTATTTTATGACCAACTAAAATACAGGATGAGGCTCACCTTTGGTGGCAGAGCTTGCAAGTTGTGAGGCGGTGCTTGAACCCAAGTCTCCTGACTTTAAGTATCATATCTAGAGGTACTACAGTTATATTTCTAGCTCTAGGAAGTCTTTCCTCTGGGAAAAAACTACTAGTAGTGGGGGAAACTTTGGCTGTATACGTTTCAGAATAAGTTCAACCTTCACTTCTCCCACCGTATAAAATGGTGGTTTATGTATTTTTCTTTTAGCAGTCTCTCAAAAATGCCCTTTTTGCCCCCAAACAAAATCTAATCCAGAACTCTATGAAAATGTAAAATAGCTAAATGGTATTTATTTTTAATATAACAATATAGTGTCAGACAAAAAGAATCCCCAAACTTAAGTGTTAACAGAAATGTTATAAAATGTTTAAATCTGTGCACAAAGATGGCAAAGGAAGCCTCAGCTCCATGGCTGCATAAATAAGTTATACCGTTAGTTTAAGTTAGTGCAGCAGAAGTCTTCATGTGGTTAAAATTTGGTAAATAACACATGTGAGTGTTTAGATGTCATTTTAAATTGCAGCTTTAAAAATAATTAACAAGTTTAATAAAATATTTGCAGGACCCTTGAAGCACTTTTGTGTTATATGGTTTGAAAACCACTGACCTGGATGATAGCTTTTCTCTTTCCATTGAACTTCTGTGTGGCATTTTTGTTGGAATGATATTTCTGTGGATTCATTAGGTGTGAGATCCATTTATGATTGTGACCCATTAATGGAGAAGTGACTTTGTCATTGTGATTTTATTTCATGGAGGAGGAAAAAGGGGGAACTGAGTATTAAATGTGAGGTTTTGTTGTATGGATCATAAATGATATTTTCTCTAGGGCTATTGTAATTGAAGAAGTGATTACATACACACCACTTAGTATTAAATATTAGGATTGTACATATTTAATAGTGTTGTGAGAAAGAAATGTTGGAAAAAGCCCTAGCATGTAAAATCATGGCACATATAAGTAGACTACAGTTCTTATAGCTCAAAAGTTTGTCAGCACTAAATATAGCAACCTTGAAGCTAGAGGAAACGCAGACAAGAACTATAAAAATAATACGAATAGTCACAATCAATCCATACTTAAGAGGGATGAAAATCTATTGATATCCTTAAACCAGCATCATGAATACCCAGTACCTGTGCTGTCATTCTTCTCTATCTCATTCATGGAGGATGTAGACTATCTGTTAAGGTCCTCTTCCTTTCAGATCTTAGACTCTGTCTTAGAATATTCCCCCAGAATACTCAGCACTGCAGGCCCCAGGTGGCATTCAAACAAAACTTAGTTATGAATTCTTGTGGCTAAAATCCTCATTTACCTTGCCAGTAGATAGGAAAGGAGAAAAGGCCATTCTAGGGAAGGGATTCCTACTTAATGAGTGATTGCTAAAATATTTCACTGTTGTTTTAGGATACTAATCATGCCAAGGAACTTTGAGACGTAATAGTAGCAGTCATTATAGAATAATATAATCATGAATTATTTACTAAGTACTTCTACATAGGAGGAACTTTTATGTTTTTTTACATACATTATTTCATTTCAATTCTTTGAGTACTGCCTTGAGGTATAGACATTAATAACTCTTTTTACCAGATGACAAAACGGAACAAGAAAGTTTCTTAAGGTCACACAGTCTGATGGAGCTGGAATTTTACTCAGAGCTCTTAACATTACATCATGTGGCCTCCCTAATAAAACATAGGAAACTGAAAAATTTAGGAACTTATTTTTACTTACAAAGAGGGCACAAATGTTGATAATAGGGTAAATTAAGTGCTATTCTAACTTTTCAATAGTTTCACAAAGTAATAACTAGGTTTAATTCTTTAGATTGAGGAAAAGAAACAAAGAGAAGAAGCAGAGCGAGAGAGATTGAGAATTGCTGAAGAAAAAGAAGAAAAACGGCTTGCAGAACAGAGAGCACGAATTCAGCAAGAGTATGAAGAGGAACAGGAAAAGAAAAGGGAGAAAGAGGAAGAGGTGCGTTCTTACCTACTGTATTTTTCTACTTAGTCTGAAAGTGAACTCCTTATTTTGACTTGAAAAGATATTTATTACTTACAAAGGAGAACGGATCCATATCCATTTGTTAGATGCTATTTTTATAAAAATGAAAGACTAAATTAAGAGATAAATGATGACTCTTTTTACAGACGAAAAACAGTTTAGGCCAACTAGGATGTTATAATAGATGCCTAATATTTTATTGTTAAGCAGACAGCTTTTTTATTTAAAGAACACTATATCATCTATACCTTCAATTTTATCTCTTTATTTCAAACAAATATGAATGAACTATAGAACGTGTGTATGGAGTGTATATTTTTCTCTTTATTTTAAAGCAAAGGCTGAAAAATGAAGAGCTTATTCGGTTAGCTGAAGAAAGACGAAAAGAAGCAGAAAGAAAGAAGAAAGAAGAAGAAGAAAAACATAACCTACAACTTCAGCACTACTATGAAAGAGAAAATATAATTGGTGAAGAAACAAAGGTAAGTTCCAGACAAAAATGTCTATGGAACCCGTAGTGCAACCCACTTTCACTGTGAGAGTGGTAGAGTAGTTAGCAAAAGGAAGAGAGCAGAGAAGGTGCTTTTGTCTCTCCTTTCGTCATAGTACTTTTTCTGGGGGCAGTGCACTGAACTTCCTGTACTAAATGATGTCACTGTGCTGCGTTGTGTTTTCCCTCCTATGAACAGAATAGGCTTACTTTCTGTCGCCATTCTTAGTCTTGTTCCCATAGTCCGTAGACTAGCACCCTCCACACTGTTCATGACAAGACTGAAGGTGTTTGGAAACTTTTGTAGCAATTTGTCAATGTAATTTTATGTCTGTTGAATCTATAAAATAGCTGGCCTTGAATTGTGTAACATCTTTTAAAAGTTTTTATTTATCTAGTACAGTTGACCTTTGAACAATGCAGGGATTAATCTGTGTGTGTGTAATTTATAGTTGGCTCTCCATACCTGCGGTTCCTACACATCTGCATATTCAACCAGTCACTGACTACAGTACTGTAGTGTTTGATGAAGAAAAATACCCCTGTATAAGTGGACCTGTGCAGTTCAAACCCATGTTGTTCAAGGGTCAACTGTAATTCAGTCTTACTCTATTTTACACATCTGTCCACAATGGATTGGAAATTAAAAAAGAAACTTGTGGCTCACCACAGACTGGTTTGAAGTCCATGTTTCTGAGATGGGGGTTGATGTTCACACTTAGGCACATGAGTCAAAGTTATTAGACAGGAGTTTTCTCTCTAGAAAGCCAGTAGGCCCTTATGAAAATCCAGTTCACATCCTTGCTCATATTTCAAAGCTATATTTAAAATTTTGTTTGTATAGTATCACTAGGGACTTATTAAAAATGTGTCTTCCTGGTCTCATCTATAACGTATCTAATTTACTAAGTGTGATTTAGTAACCCTTAGGGGTTTGGATGTAGTTGGCCTGTGAACCACACCTTAAAAAACCCTATGTCTTGTACGTTTAGCCCAATTTAATTTTTAAAAAGTTGTTTTCAGAAATTTAGATTTATACAGACATGATTTCTTGTAAGTAGAATTGACAAAAAGATTACTTTTAACCAGTGTGCTCCTTGGGTGTATTTATGATGTGATTTGCTACATTGTTCAATGTGTAACCTACTATAGGTAACATGAGCCATTTCTGGTGCAAATACACTCTCTGGATTTCTCACCCCAGGGTTTTATGATGATAGAAATAAGTATTCACAATTTGAATTTGCTGAAATGTTGTTTAAAAGGGAATTTATAGGGGCTTCCCTCCTGGCGCAGTGGTTAAGAATCTGCCTGCCAATGCAGGGGACACGGGTTTAATCCCTGGTGCAGGAAGATCCCACATGCCACGGAGCAACTAAGCCCGTGTGCCACAACTACTGAGCCTGTGCTCTAGAGCCTGTGAGCCACAACTACTGAGCCCACGTGCCACAACTACTGAAGCCTGTGCACCTAGAGCCCGTGCTCTGCAGCAAGAGAAGCCAATGCAATGAGAAGGCCGTGCACCGCAACTAAGAGTAGCCCCCGCTCGCAGCAACTAGAGAAGGCACACGCGCAGCAACGAAGACCCAACACAGCCATAACTAAATAAATAAAAAGGGAATTTATGAGTCAGATCTATATTTTTTGTTTTATTTTCAGTGTTGCAGGAACATTAGGCAGTATCCTTCATTTTTAGGATATATATAGTTGCTCATCCTTTTAAAGTATCATTGAAATGTCATATCATACATATTTCTAATTGATAAAGTTTGTTTTTTAGAGCATTGTTGGGTTTATAGCAAAATTGAGCAGAAAGCGGAGAATATTTTATTGTAAAATTGATTGAGAATGAAGGTTGTTAGTTTCTCACAGTTGTGTTTCTGCCACTTTCTTATTATGTCTAAGAAAAAAAGCTATTTCTTAGGAATATGTAATTTTATGACTGTCATAGTTTAATTGTGAAGTACCATAAAGTTTTAGACCAACTTTGTTCCATTTAATGCATTCTGCCCTCAATTCTGAAATTATCATTGCTAGCTGTCATTTTTTAATTTATGTAGGCCTGATATATATTTTTGTCTACTCTTAGTTTTTACTTTTGTGTCTGCATTTAAAATTTTTTAGTCTGTATATTTATTTAGTTTGTTAAAATTTGTTTTTTTAACCCTAATCTGAGAGTTATATTATCATAATCAATATATTTGATCATATTAATTGAATTTCTGACTTTTTCGTTTTTGCTTCCTTGACAGTTACGTGTTTGTTTTCGTTGTTTTTTTAAATTATGTGGACTATGCTTTCTTTGCTTCATTCTCTGCAGCCCTTTAGAAGGTTTAACTTGTCTTTATAATTCTGCCTGTGGTCACCTAGAGTTTTATTTTTAAACTTTGTCATATATTTCTAATTTTATCGAAGTCACTAGTGAAAGTAATATTTGATTTTGTACTGTGCAAAATGAACAATTTAACATCCACATTTATAGACATACATTTATATTTTTATCCAGATAATTCTTATTGTATTTTGTTGGGAGTTTTTATGTTTTCAGCATTTTGATTTTAATACGAAGTTGGGAACTATTAGCTTTATTACACTGTAACCTGAAACCCTGTTTTATTTCCTTACGGAGACATAGAAACTCTATCACAATCCGTGATGCTCTTGGTGACAAGGGATCTAGATTTTAGAGATGTGTGTATGTATATATACACACACATACATGTTGGGGTGTGTGTATATATACACACACACAGACATACGTTGGTGTGTGTGTGTGTGTGTGTATGTATATATATTTTTTTTTCTCCCCCTCAGCACTTGAGACAGCCCTCTCCTGTAGTTCCTGCTCTTCAGAACAAGATTGCAAGCAAACTCCAAAGACCTCCTTCAGTTGACAGCATTATAACTTCCTTTATTCAGGTATATACTCTTTCTTTTGATTTATTCATCTTCGCTAAGTTATTTTGGATTGCGGGTATTGAATGAGATTTTCTTATTCATCTTACTTAGCTAGATTACATTTTTCACATCTGAAATATAGATGATGTTTACATTGATTTGTCTGTTGCTTCAGTTATAAATAATACTTGGTGCCCCAAAGTTTAAATTCTTTTGACAGATCATAATTTAGCAAGTGGTACTTGTCCAGGCCCCTCAGGAAGGCCTTTTCTCTGGTAATATGTCTTCTAGCTAGCTGTAGCTATGCTAATAAAGTTTTTTATACTTTAGACTGAGCTACAATCAGAAAAGCGCCAGGAAAATTTTCCAGAAGGGTTGATCCTTGACTTGACTCTTGAGGAATGAGTAGGAATTTGCTATAAAGAGGAGGAGGAAGAGGGACTTGCAGCATATGCAGAATCATGGAGGGCACTGTAAGCCAAGTGGCATGCGTGGAGAATACATGGTTTGTTCTCGCCTGCTGACACCTCACCAAATGGCAGAGGAGGTGAAGGCTAGAATGTATGCAGGGTGTTGTAGGGAGTGCTAAGGGGTTTGACTTTATTCCATAGGCCAGTGGATATTAAACAGGCTTTTTACCAGAATAGACAAACACATTAGAATGTTTTCCTCAAGCCCACCCTCTGAGATTTGATTTGGTAGGTCTGTAGTAATGTATGGGAATTCATGGTAATATTTTAAATAGGAGAATGACATGGCCATGTTTGCCTTGCATAATGTTCTCTCAGGCAGTGGTGGCGTGGAGATATATTATGGAGGCTGGGCAAGACTGTAAACATGGAGAAAAGTTAAGATGCTTTTGCAGAAGTCCAGATGTGACTTTGAGGACCTAAACGAAGGCAGTGACATTAAGAACTAAGAAGGGGTGACAACTTCAAGATATATTTATGAGATACAGATAGCGCTGTTTATTGACTGTGTGTGACGGGTAGGCGTCAGTGACAACTGTCAGGTTTCTGGTGAGGGTTCTATAGAGTAGGCAGCTGAAAATACAGGTTGTGGCAAAGGAAGGTGCTCTGCACTGGATTTATAGTTTTGGAAACTACTAACGTTACTGCTTGTCTAATTAGTGTGATTGTCTAGGATGTGTTCAGGGGAAGTAAAGAGGGCTGAGGATGGAACAGTAGGGAATTACCAACATATAAAAAGCAGAGCAAGGAAATTGGGAGAGTGGCAATGATATCAGTTGCTACTGGCCAAGTAAAATAAGGGCTTAAAATGCCCATCAGATGCATTACTGAGGGATCACTTGGTAGGAGACGCAAAGGCTGTGTAGTGAGGAGTGAATGGGAATAAGGAAGCAAACACCGTATGCACTGCACATACTGTTTTTTAAAGAACGGCTATGAAGGAAGAGAATGGACAATAGATAGTGATGAAGGGTGAGGTAAGTTTTTTAAAAAATGGAGAGATTTTTGAGCACAGGCTGTTAGGAAGGTGGTTGGAGAGAGGAAGAGGGTGGACAAAAAACAGTAATTGATGGAGGAGCTGAGAGTGACTTATCAGATACAGAGTACAGGTGAAGGGATTATCTTTGGATGGGGCAAGGCCTCTCCCATTGCAGTGGGAAGAAAAAATAAATGTAAGTAAGCTTATAGATAGAGTGGTGGGGAGTTTGGTTTCTCTTACGTATAGTTACTTCGAAATAATTCCTCTTTTAAAGCTTCTGAGTAGGGAAGACATACTGAGTGTATCTTTGTTGTGATTGTTAAACAGGAAAGTTCCATGTCCAG
The DNA here is from genome assembly GCF_005190385.1 of Monodon monoceros. NCBI lineage: Eukaryota > Metazoa > Chordata > Mammalia > Artiodactyla > Monodontidae > Monodon > Monodon monoceros. The sequence goes on along the minus strand of NW_021703770.1, from coordinate 63,901,934 downwards.
GGCACAGTCTCCTCCGGTACCTGCCAGGAAAAATCAGCTTCGTGCAGAAGGTAGAGTTGACTATTAAACCTGTAATCTAGACTATTTCTGTTTTTAACTTTTTGTTTTGAAAAACAGACTCACAAAATATCATGAAACAGTATAGAGAGGCGCTGTGCACCCTCCCCCCAGCTTCCCTCAGTTGTGCAATATCACAACCAGGAAATTGGCATTGGCATACTCCACAGACCTTCATCAGGTTTCACAGTTTTCACATGCACTAATTTACGTGTGTTTGTGTGTGTGTGTGTGTAGTTCTATGCATTTTTATCATGTATAAGTTGTGTAGCCACCACACAATCACGATACAGAACTGTCCATCACCACGTAGGAACCCCATTGTGCTGCCCCTTTATAGTTACACTCCCCTGTCCCCCCCGCCAAGAATGTTTCTTACCATTTGAAATTCCCGTATTATCAGAAATGTGTTTGTGGGTCTTAATGATGTTCATAAATATCTATATATATAAAGCATTAAAAATAACTTTCATAAAAATGTCACTCTGAGCATTTTAGCTTTATGATAAGTCAGGTTATGTTTAATATTTAACCTTTTATTCGTATACATGTCTTATTTTTCACTTATCAATGTGAATTTGCAGAGGAGAAAAAAAATGTAATTATGGAATTATCAGAAATGAGAAAGCAGCTTCGTAGTGAAGAGCGGCGTCTGCAAGGGCGGTTGCTGCATATGGACAGTGAAGATGAAGTTCATATAAGGCAAGTTTAGAATTGCATTTTTTTTTTTTTTTTTTTTTTTGTGGTTAGCGGGCCTCTCACTGTCGTGGCCTCTCCCGCTGCGGAGCACAGGTTCTGGATGCGCAGGGTCAGCGGCCATGGCTCACGGGCCCAGCCGCTCCGCGGCATGTGGGATCTTCCTGGACCGGGGCACAAACCCATTTCCCCTGCATCGGCAGGCGGACTCTCAGCCACTGCGCCATCAGGGAAGCCCTAGAATTGCATTTTTTGTTTGTTCTTATGTTCTTTTCTGTCAGGATAAGGAATCGGAACATATCCAATAATTTTACAGTTTTGGAACAGGATTAATTATCTTTATCATAAAGCCACATCTGTTAGAATTTTGCATGCTTGAAAAAAGTTTTTAACGGATTATTGGTGAAATTGTAATGACTGAAATAGCCTTTCCCTCCCCCCAAAAGAAATCTAGTTAAATAATTACATGCTAGTGGAGGGACTCAGTATAACTAATTCAAAATAGTGTATGATTTTTTTAGTGTGTTTGCAGTATGTGGTAGGTTTTCTTTCTTTTCTTTTATGGCAGAACGGCTCTTTCTTTAATTAGCTAATGTGCTATTTAATTCATATTCTTCAATTTTATGTAGATAATATTGCCTTCATAAAACATTTCTTCACAATTGTAAAATCTATTCACTGTGAAAATATGGGGTATTTAATGAATATTGATTTAACCTAATATAAAATATTTAAGCAGAGAATTTTAATTGTCCTTCCATACTGCCAGTAGTATATTTATGGCAATGGTGATGACAGTGGTGGTGTTGAAAGGAGGAAGAAAGAAAAAAAAGAAGAAAGGAGTAGCACTTTCTTGAAGGCAAACCAAAAGTGTTATCCCTAACCATGGCATCTTTAATAGGATTAGTGAAAAATCAGTATTGGGAACAGGCCATTCTTCAAGCTCTATCTTTAAGATAGTTTGCCTCACTACAGAGAAATCACTGAGTGAAAGATAATTGACTAAATTGGGACTCATGTACAGAAGGCAGACGGATGCAGAAGTTCCTTTGTAAGCTAATCTAAGTGATAAGGAAGCCCAAGATAGGAAAGAGATGGTTGAAACAAGACTAGAAGAAGACATAGACTAGACAATTATAAAAACAATCTCCTTACTTTCCCTTTCTCAGTCTTCGAAAAAGTCAGGCATAGAAACTTGGTCCTTGAGAGGAAAATGATAATAGGAATGGAAAACTTCAGAGATGGAATAACCATTCCATCAGCAGTGTGTTGTTTTCTGAAATACTTATTTTCCAGCAAAATAACTTAATAGACTACCAAACATTTCTGATCATTTTTGCCAAAAGGACTCATAAATTTTCTAAAGCAATATTCTTCAAACTGCAGTTTGCAGTTTTTTAGTAGGTTGTAAAATCAATGCAGTGGGTAACTACCACATTTTCTTTAAAGAGTGTTTAGCTAAAAAAAATCATATATTTTGGCATAATTTTAGGTTATAGAAAAGTTGCAGACATAGTATAGAGAGTTTCCATACACCCCTCACCTAGTGCTCCCTGTTGTTAACATCTTACATTCCCAGAATATGTTTGTCACAACTAAGAAGCTGACATTGGAACATTACTACAAACTAAATTCCAGACTTTATGGATTTCTCCAGTTTTTCCATCAGTGTCCTTTTTCGGTTCCAGGATTTAGTCAGTACAGGGTACCACACTGCATTTAGTTGTCGCATCTCCTAGTCTCCTCTATTCCGGGACAGTTTTTCAGTCTTTCTTGTTTTTCATGATTGTGACAGTCTAGAGGTGTATTGGCCAACTATTCTATAGAATGTCCCTCAGTCTACATTTGTCTGCTGTTTTCTCATGATGAGGCTGGGGTTAAGGGGTTTTGGAAAGAATAGCACAGGGTAGCCTTCTCATCACATCATATTGGCAGGTATGTGACATCCATATGATAGCGCTGGAATCACTAAGTTTACCACACTGGCAAGAATTGAGAGGTGGTGGGAATAAGCTCCATCTCCTGGAGAGGGGTTATCTACATATATTATTTAGAATTCTTCTGTAAGAAAGATTTGTCCCTTCTCCTCTCTTTATTCAGCCATTTATTTATATCACTGTTGTTTCATGTATATTTATTTTGTACTTTGGGTTATAATGTTATTTATAACATTATAGTATTATGTTATTTATGTTGTTGCTCAAGTTGTTGCAACTTAGGCCATTGGGAGCTCTTTCATGTTGGCTCCTGTATCTCTTTGATATGTCCCATTCTTTTGTTTCTTGAGCACTTTTTTACTTTCTGTTACTGCAAGATGCTCCAGGCTCATCTTGTATATTCCCTGTCCCCTGCCCTGGAATCAGCCATTTCTCCAAGGAGTCCTGGTTCCTCTTGGAGAATGGTATTTAGAAACCAAGCTCTCGGTGGGCAGAGCTAGATAGTATATGTATATATACTAAGTCATAAACATTATCTGTAATTGTTCCTGTGTCTATCAATTTGTGTACACGTTAAATTCATACTGATATTTCTGACTGTAATCCAGGATGTGGTAGGATTTTAATGTAGCATGTTAACCTGCCTAATTATGCTTTGCTTAGATTTTTGTTGGCATTCTCTAGGCATCTTCTGGCTAAGTAAACAAGGTGAGGAAATTTCAAGATACAGACTGGCTAGGTAATGGAATGTTAACCCAAGGTGGTAATTTTCAACAAAGAATTCTTCCATAGTAGGTCAACTACTTCTTAGTAATGGAGAGGTCAGTATAGTTTTTCTGTATTTACTTTCAAGATGTTATAAATGCCTTAACTTTTGCAGCTTTCCATATTCCACACATGCATATTCCATTAAATCTAATGGATCGTTGACTTTTTGTTTTCTTTATTTTCATTCATAAACTGAAGACTGTGCTCTCTTTTGGCAAACCAGTGTAAGAAAGAGAAGCCAGGCAGCTTTTCAGTTTTCTCACTTGCAAATCTTACACAATAATTTCCACCCCATGAGATTCTAGTGAAGAATAAATAAATGTATGTATTTGAAAGCACTTTGTAAATTCTGTGTGCTAACTTAAGTTAGATAATATATGTTAGAATTACCATCATTTAGCAAGAATTGGTTAAATACATTTAACTTCGGGGTAGTGTTCGATATGTATTGTGATCAGAGACATCTCAGTGTTGGCTCTTTATTCCAGTTTTACAAATAGTTTCACAAAAAGAATCTCTTATTCATTAATTAATTCACCATATTATTGAATTCCTAATAGTGCTAGGCACCCCCAGCTCACATGCAAAGAAGAGCTAATAACCTAATTCCTAACTGAACAGCCTACTTAACTATTAGCATTAATGGTATACAGGAGTCCAATTTAATGGCCTCCAAAAGCCTTTTTAGTATTTGTTTTGCATTTTAATGAATCTCTGTTGCAGTTCCTATCCCCCTAGGTGGTTCACTATTAGAGGTCTACGTCAGCCTTGACAAGGTGATTTTGTGGCTTTGGTGAAACCTTCCCCATAAAAGGAAACCCCAGGAGAGCAGGGGGCATTGCCTGTGGGGATCCCAACTCTTCCCATCTAGGTGCTTAGGGAAGATTTAGTGAATAAAGACATGAAGGCAGGAGTCTGGCAAACTTCTAGCTTAGAGCTACATTTTAAAAAATAGATGGGACCCATCTAGGGTTGAGGGAAACAGCAGCAAATACTTTATTTTCAGGGCTGGAGATACCATCCCCCATCCCTGTTTTCTATTATCACTCCCCCAAAGTCCTAGCAGAAAACTCCCTTACTAAGCTACCTGCCTATTTTGCTAACTTCCTAGGTAAACAAAGGAAGAAATATTCTTCCAGAAATAGAGTATTAATTAACTAATTAGGTATATCAAGTTCCCGGAAAGCCCACTGTAAAATTAGTTGGGGGACTGTGGATAATACCTATTATTTTGGGCAGCATATTTATGCTGTATTTCTCTGTATAATTTCTATTTTAGGCTGAGGGGAAGGTAACATTTATTGAGACCTAGTACATGTCAAGTACTATGCAGGGTACTTTACAATATATAATTTCATTTAATCTCATGCTCACAACAAGACTAAAAGGGTAGACATTATCTGCATCTTACAGATGGTGCAGTCAAACTCCTAGTAAGTTGCAAAGCTGGTCTTTGAATCTTGGTTTCTTTGACCAAAGACTAATCTTTCTACTACACGAACATTTTAAGGTAAAGCTAACTCATTCTGTTCTTCCAATAAGATACTTTGCTTCTGAGTATTTTGAAAGATTATAATGACCTTATAAATACCCTGTTTTTTTTTTTTAAATCAATTAATTATTTATTTATTTTTGGCTTGTTGGGTCTTTGTTTCTGTGTGAGGGCTTTCTCTAGTTGTGGCAAGCGGGGGCCACTCTTAATCGCGGTGCGCGGGCCTCTCACTGTCGTGGCCTCTCTTGTTGTGGAGCACAAGCTCCAGACGCGCAGGCTCAGTAGTTGTGGCTCATGGGCCTAGTTGCTCCGCGGCATGTGGGATCCTCCCAGACCAGGGCCCGAACCCGTGTTCCCTGCATTGACAGGCAGATTCTCAACCACTGCACCACCAGGGAAGCCCCCCTGTTTTTTTAATACAAGGAATTGAAATAACAGCTACTAGAATAAATTTTTATAATATATTGTGGTGAAAGATGCCAAATTTCTTGTACAGGGCGTTAAATGTCAACTCAGATTTTTTTCCCAGAAGACACTTTTATCATAATTTGTCATTTTCTACAGGAAAAGAGAAAGGAATCCCATGGATGTATTTGACATGGCCAGACATCGGTTACAGGCTCCAGTCAGAAGACAGTCACCTAAGGGCCTAGACACTACTACTTTTCAGAATATTCATGACTTTAATGAGCTGAAAGATAGAGGTGAGTAGAATGCTGCTATTGTAATGATACAGCAAGAGTGTCCTACCCATATTTAAGTATCTTTAAAGATGTTTGTATCCTTTTTCTAAAGTAAAGTTTCATTTATGGTATATATTTTAAGTGATGCTGAATGAAACCTCTGTATACTCTAGTTCTTCAATTTACCAGTCTGGTGGATGGACCTTTAGTTTGGCTATTTTCCTTTGGAGCGCATACAGCTCTTAAAGCCTCAGGAGTGGATTAGATCAGTAAAATAGTGTGAAGAGTGGCACCTGACATTGAGTGGAGGATGGACAGCCAGATGAGCTTAGTAAAGAGGCGGAGAAGGCAGAGTCAGTGACCGGAGGTTAAGCAGGAGAATGTGGTGTCCTGAAAGCTGAGGGAAGAAGAGTGTATTGGGGAGGAGGGACTATGTAGAATGAATATTGGAAGGTGTCAGTTGGATCAGAGGTCATTGGTGACCTCAACTAGATCTTTTTTGGTGGAATTATGGGATCAGAAGCCAGTTAGCTTTGGAAATGAGGACTGAATAAATAGGAAGCAAAGTGTTAGAGGCAATGAGCAGAAGAACCCTTGGAAGAAGGGTGGCTGGGAAGGGGAGGAACACTGGGTCTGGAGCTGGAGGAGCTTGTTAGGAAGCTGATGTGAAAGCTGTTACAGGAGGCAGAGGCTTACAATATAGGGGAGGGAGGGAACGTCGTTGAAGAGAGCAGGGTCCCTGAGTAGAAAGGAGGAAATGCAGGACTTTTGAAGGAAGGGAGTAGAGAAGATTTGATGCAGCCACTTAGGAGGAGGAGAGAAAGCTTATTAGGGAAGTAGGATTGCCAAGGTAACAGAGGCTTGGGAGACTGAGAGGAACCAAAATGTGTGTTACCTGTGATTTTTCTTCAGGTGCACTCACAGAGCGGCTGTTGGGATAGAGGAGGTGAGTTGTTGGATGGTGGTTTTATGACCTATACCACATGAATCGGAGTTTACACTTCTGCTTCTTATTTTTAAAAGTAATATCTATTTTAGAAAGTTTTGAAAATTTAGAAGGATAGAGGGAAAAATCACTTCTCAAATCACCTAAATATAAACACAATTAATATTTTGTATATTTACTAGTCTTTCTGAGCTTAATTAAAACAAAAAAAGTAAAATAAAAACTAGATGTAATTGTTATTTAATTTTCTTTTGTTTTTTTCACTTAGATATACATGTGTCATCAATTACATATACCATAGTTATGTTTTTATTCTATCATTTATTGATGACTTACTATATGCCAGGTATTATATTAAGCCAGTAGGTCTCAGGGGCCTTCTTGAGGTCAAAACTATTTTTTTTTTTTTAACATCTCTACTGGAGTATAATTGCTTTACAAAACTATTTTTATTATAAACTAAGACATTATTTGTCCTTTTCATTTTTATTCTCTCCTGTGTGTACAGGTTTCCCAGAGCATATATGGCACATGATGACTTCATTGCTCTGAAGCTAATAGAATATGTTTTTGTATTAATGTTTTAAAAATTTCTTAGGTTTAATTTCTAATATGATGGGGGGCAGTAAATAAAAGCTCTTTGGGGTCCTTAACTTTTAAGAGGGTAAAGAGGTCTTGAGAACAAAAAGGTTTAAACCGTAAAATTGAGCCATTCATTTCCCTGTTACCACATCTAGTCCTCATTGATCATATGACTTAGTTGTTGATGTCTCTTGTTTTTACAGAGAGGAAAATGAGTCTGGAAGTGGGGAAATCAGGCTCCAATCCAAGTTCATGTGTCCAGAGTCTCTTCTGTTAACCTTGCTCTTAATCATTTTCTAATTCTTAGATATTCAGCATGCTTCGCATTTCCCACTATTGTTACCAAATCAGGTCCGGCTGCTTGTCGCTTAAAAAAATCAGTACTCGCAAAAGTTGGTGGAAAGGAAAGTTGTTTTTAATCAGAATGCTGACAATCTGGCGAGATGCTGGACTCAGTGTCCCCCAAAAACCATCTCTGAAGATTCTGCTGGGCCATGAAAGTTTTTAAAGGGAAAGAGGGAAGTCATCTCAGTTAATCATTGGGATGGGGGTCAGAGTCATCGCCACCCCCCCCACCCCCCCACTGTGTGCAGGCCTGTTGACTACTCATGATCATTCTTTAGTTGCTATTCACACAGTTTGTGAGATTACTGAAGGGGAAGCTAGGGAAGAGATCTGGTCATCTGTTACTTATTCTTCATTTCTACTTCTTTGATCTACAGAAAGAACCAACACATTAGGCAAGGTATTGTGTGATCAAAAGATTTGAAAGGTGTGCTAGGGCTGGAGATGAGGAGAGCATGGGGGTGCCTGGTTTAAGGTTGGTGATAGACAAAGGGGCCTCCTGCAGAGAGCTCTTTCCTGCCAAAAGCTGCTTACAAATCCCCACTTGGCAGAACATCATTCCGTTTCTGTGGGATCATGCATGAAGGTCTTTGTAACTTCTTCATGCTGACATAGGGTGCTGTATTCTTAGGGTGGAAGTTGTTGGCATGGGTCTGTAGCATCTCTTTGCTGGCAGTTGTAGTTGCCCATTTACATATATGGGCAGAACAAGCGACTGTTCAAGGTGGAGCAGTTTATGTCACGGCTGCAGTCTGATCATCATGCAGTCCGCTTTTTCCTTCTGGTGGCAGGTACAGTATCTGTAAAACAACTCAGCAGTCTGCATCAGACACTGTGTCTGTGACTCTGTTGTCCTGATCCTTAGCCGCTTGAGCCTGCTCCTTTGTGACTCAGGGAGGCCTGGGAGACTTCAGCTTCTCTATAAACAAGAGGCAGGAGACAAAGGGGCCTTTGTACTTGGGTTGGGGGCGGGGCATAGGGTTCTGATTAGTTCCACTGTGGATCAAAAGGAATATTGTCCAGACTTTTTAAATGTGTGAACTATATTTTTATTCTCAAGATTTAAAAATTAAGGTTTAACATTTTAATTCTGATCAGTTGATAATTCTTGAACTTGTGGCATAGGTGAATTCTTAGACTGTCATTTCCTGCAGAAATGACATCCCTCCTAAAGCTCCAGGCAGCCTGCATTTATCTTTTCATTTTTTTGACATGATATTTACAAATATTAATTGGCCAATAACATTATGGTTTCATTTTTCCAGTGTATTTTAGGGATCGGCTGTGATTCAGTGTCTGGTGGCTGCCTGAGTTACAGCCATCTGAATAATTGCTTGGATGTACCTGCACATAGTGGCAGGCTCTGGGTGGCATCTTGGGGGAGTGGGAAGGTCAGGATGGAGAATGTGGCAGTCAGCTGCTGCTTGCTCTGGGGGCTCCCTTATAATGGTGATAAGTTTGTGAAAAGGCATTTATTTAAAGAATGTTAATTTTGTGTTCATTAGTTTTATGATGATGTCCTTTGACTTTGCTGATTGATGTCTCGTTATTTATACTGTTCCTATTTATAGTGAAGTTTTATAAAATCTCATTTGGAAACAAGATTTAACTTGCTTATATAACTTATTTTTGTACCAGATTCAGAAACACGAGTTGATTTGAAATTTATGTACCCGGATCCTCCAAGAGATTATCATACCTTAGAGATTCAGCAGCAAGCCTTGCTAAGAGAGCAGCAGAAGAGACTGAATAGAATAAAAATGCAGGAAGGTGCTGAAGGTAAGAAATAATCATTGCTGTTTCACCGTTTCAATGGGTTGTTGTTTTGTTGGCTTTCTCAGTCTCTGGTATTGATTTCAATCCGAGGCAGGCTCCCTCCACTGGCAGCTCCACACTCACATGCCCCTTTTGGCCTATAGTCCCTGAGAAGAATAAGTCCCAGAGAGGGCTGTGATTGGCTTGACTGGGGTATGTTATTTGTGCACGGGAGGGGTCCAGCCACTCATGATAGCCAGGAGGATTGAGTACCTTGCCTAGGCCAGGTGGTATCTGCACCAGGGTAAGGAATGCTGGGCAGACACATCGGTGTCCTATGGGACATTTCTCTACTGTGTGTGTCTGTGAGTTTTGATATAGCATAAAATCTGTAAAGCTTCAGACTGGGCTATGAGTATATTTCTTTGTAATTAGCCAATCAACAGATACTTACTGAGTGCCTACTATGAACCTGGGTAGTGACCTATATCCAGGGTATATGGTGATGAATGAAATATGCCACTGCTCTCAAGGGGCTTATACTCTGTTGGAGAATTTAGATGCTTAAAAAGTGTGAGTGTGATGAATGTTGCAAAGGAGATATCTAGGGTCCCTTGGGCGTGTGTAACTGGGGGTGGGGTGGGCAGGCACCTAGAGGTGGAGTGGAGCTAGTGGCCTCAGAGAACATCAGTGGGCCCTATTGACCCGGGTGTCCTGCATGACCTTCACACATATCTCACCAGCTTTGCCTGCCTTCAGGCCATTGAATGCAGCCATGGAAAATGAGTCATAAAAATGCAGCAGTTAGGTAACAAGAATAGAAGGAGATGGTCCTAGCAGTTATTTTCAGGAAAATTCAAAACCCTACCTTATTAGCAGGCTTGTCTGACCTACAGAATCTGAAGAACCTATTTTTGACTACATGAGAGTATCACAGGAGCAAGTGATGTACCACTTTAGGCCCTGATCACAGGTCAAGGCTTCAGTAAAGACTGACAGGGAAAGTCTTCCCTCCATCTTGCATAGAATTTTTAACAGTGGTCTCACTGATCACCCTCTGACAGCAGAGTAACCCAAAGTCTGTGATAAATAGTAGGCATATCATCAGGAGAGAAGAGAGAAGCAAGTACAGTCTTCAACCTTTACACCCATTTTGGTGGCATTTTTCCTTAGGAGACCCAACTGATGATCTGATCTGGTGTGATCTTGGCAACTTGCTCTGATTAGCCCAAAAGTAGTCCCCATGTGGAAATAGGTCCATTTTGGGACTGAGGGTATCCGTCCCCTAAAGCAACTACCCCACAACTTCTACCAAACACTGTGATGACTTAATTCATAAGAATATGGTTTAACTATAAAACAATCAAAAATGTGGGTATAAAATATTTTAACAAGGAATACAGGCTATCATTGGCAGCCTATTTATTCCCACAGGCAGTAGCTAAAAGGATAAAGTGCACTATTGAGAGGAACACATAGGAACCCTGGTCATATCAGAGGGGCCTTTGGGTTACCTGATCCAAAATCTTTGCCCCAGAACTAGGTGCCTGGAGTTGAATTCAGTTTCCTTCAATTTCACGTGAGGGAGTTGTTTAACTCTTCTCAACAATTTTCTACACAGATTGTAGAAATATGAGGGGAGATGGTTATTTTTCTATAGGCATCAGTTTTAAATTCACAATGATTTTACTTTTTATATTTATTACATGTGAATGGGAGAATTCTATCCAACTAGAATGGATTGGACGCTGGGTTATATTTATTAATAAACAAGTAGTATCTTAAAAAATTCTGAAATGTGATCATTGAAAAGTAATCTCTAGTAAAGAGTTAATTACAAAAGCAATTCTATTTTTTTTTTTTTGTGGTACGCGGGCCTCTCACTGTTGCGGCCTCTCCCGTTGCGGAGCACAGGCTGCGGACGCACAGGCTCAGCGGCCATGGCTCACGGGCCCAGCCACTCCGCGGCATGTGGGATCCTCCCGGACCGGGGCACGAACCTGTGTGCCCTGCACTGGCAGGCGGACTCTCAACCACTGCGCCACCAGGGAAGCCCTACAAGAGCTATTCTAAAATTTATTTTTGTTTTTAAAGTATTTTCTAACCTTTTAATTTGTTTTTGCTCTCCATTGGCTACAGCTGACTTGGATGCTGTCCCAAGCACTAAAGTACGAGACCACAGAATGGTAAGAAAAGTTATAATTTTTCAAGCTAGTTTTTGGGTGATAGAAATTTTTAGGAGTATGGTAAGTGAGTATTCCAATTTTGAATTCTTCAGGAATATTGAGTTAAGAAAGAATTTAAAACTTGTCCCATCAGTGTAGTGGGTAGCTAAAGAGATATTAGTGGAATATGTAGAGGAAGCATATTGTAATGAGTAAGAACAAGACTCTAGGGCTAGGCTGTTCAAGTTAGTCTGTTTTTAGCTGTGTGACTTCAGGCAAGGTATTTAATCTTTCTTTGCCTCAGCTTCCTAATCTGTAAAGTGGGATGATAGTGTTTATCTCTGAGGGTGGCTGTAAGATTAAAATCAATTAATATCTGCAGGCACTTAGGGACAGGCCTAGCATGTAGTAATTTCTATATAAATGTTTATTAAGTAAATAAAAAATAGCTCAAAGGCTGTTGTGAGGATTAAATGAGATAATATATTAAAAGCCCTTATAGGGCCTGTCCCATAATGAGTGACGTCAGTTAGCAGCAGTAGTGGAAGTAAGAGTCTATAATACCTGTAGTGGTGAGACCTATCAAGAAGATAAGCAAGGTAAGGGCATAACTCTTATCCTGAGGAAGTGACTATCAAGCAAAGACTGAACAAAAGGAAGGGGATGAGCCAGTTTTCATTCAACAAATATTTGTTAAATACTTACTGTGGACCAGCTAATATTCTAGGTGTTTGTGGGCACAGGAGTGAACAAAAGGAACAAAAATCTTTGTCCTCTGAGGGCTTACTTTCTAGAAAGAAGGGGAGACAATAGACAAATAAAATACTTAGTATGTTGAATCGTGGGGCTCTGGAGAAAATGATAGCTGGGAAGGGGGCACTGGGAGGACTAGAAGGAAGGGTTTACAGTCTGAAGGACAGTGAGCAGGGAAGGCCTCACTGTGAGTGGGTAACATTTGAGAAAGGACGTCAGGGAGGTGTTGTGTGAAATATCGGGGGACACATCTGGAGGAAGAACCTCCCAGGCAGAGGCCCCGGGCAGGAGTGAGCCTCATGTGTACTAGGAGAGCGGGAGTCCCGGGGAGCCTGGACCTCCAGGAGCAGGGGTGGGTGGGAGCAAATGAGGCAGAGAGCGGGTGATGAGCAGCAGAGCCTCAGGGGGCCTTAGGGTGTTGCCTTTTATGCTGTGAATGTGATGAGAGGCTTCCAAAGTTTTGAGCAGAGGAGTGACATGATTGGTTTCATTTTTAACAACTGACTGCCATTCACTGAGAATAGACTGAGGGGGACAAGAGGCTACTGCTATAATCTAATTAAGAGATAAGGTGCTTTGGCCTGGAGTGGGAGCAGTGGAAGTCATAAGTGGTTGGATTTACTTTGAAAGGAGATAGGGTTTTTGACATATTGGATGTGGGGCATGAGAGGAGTCAAAGGTGGACTTCAAGGTTTTTGGTTGGAGTTGCTATTTACAGAGATGAAGAAGCAGGAAAAACGGGTTTCAGGGTGAGGGAGAAGGTCAGGAACTTAGTTATAGTCATGGTAAGTTTGAGATGCCTGCTAGACAAATAGTTGGAGCTGGTGAGTAGATGGGTAAGAGAGAGAGGAGGAAAGACTGAGGTTGAAAATAAATTTAATCTTCCCCCACACTAATGATACAGGTAGTATTATCCCCATTTTCAGATTATAAAAGTAAGACTCAGCTAGGCTGTTAGTTGCCCAGCGTTACCAGTTGGTAGCTGTTGGTGCTTGGTTTTGAAGTGATAATGGTGATAACAACGTTGCAGTAGCAACATTCTGTACGTGCACGAGGTACCTGACATTTATTTGCCCTGACGTTCACAAGGTATGCTTATCCCCATTTTACATAAGAGGAAACTGCTAGCCATGGCCACACAGCCAGTGAGCAGAAAAGCCCATGTCTGAATGCAGGCTGGACTCCGGAGCCCCTCCCTGTCCCTGTACCACATTGCTTGAGATGTATGGACACCTTTTCTGAATACCCTGTAGGTTTCTTTGTATGTGGCAGCCATATTTCTCAGTGAAAAATACTGAAATATAACTTCTGGGATTTTGATCAAAATCCTGGATTAATAACACCATATTTTGCTGAGTAGAAACTGAGCATAAGCCAACAGTTTAACATGGCTGTTACAAAAAAAGCTAAAAAGTTTTGGGTTCACCTTCCTAGGAGCTGGATTATATGGAAAACGCAAGGTGAAACTGGGGAAGAGTGTCAGGGAGAAGATAGGGCTGAGGTGGGCTTTGATCACTCTCTCCTGTGTGTGAAGAACTGTGATGCAGAAGAGAAGCTGGGCAGTGTGTATGCAGTGCTAAGAACAGCTGGTGAATATTAGATGCTATTATTACCATTACTGTCATGCTAGAAAGCAGACGTAGAGTCAGTGGGTGTTAAATGTAAAAGAACTTAGTACATGGAAGAACTCAGTGAAAGAGAAGAACTTTCTGATAACCAATGCTATGTCTCAGTGGAATGCATTTCCTTAGAAATTAATGGACAGCTCTTCACTGGAGTATTCTAGCACATCCTAGAAATCTGGAAGGGAAGTGCAGGGAGGTGGTGTTGGGTGACTTTAGGTTCCTTCCAGTATGTAAGGTGACATTATTGTAAAACTCTGTATGTAAATTTCTTACCTCTAATTTGAGAGCTCATTACAAGCCCAACCCTAGCATTATTTTTTCCCTACTCCTATGTCCCTCACCATCTGTGCTATGCCTTTGTGACAGCTGCTGTCACAAGGGGCTCTCATTATCTGAGGGTATGCCTCTCCCCCATGGGACTGTGGTCCACTCCAGAACAGAAACTCTTACTCATCTTTGTATCTCCAGTTCCTAACACAGAGGAAAACAGTAAGTGCACTAAACAGATTTACTGAGAGAATGAATGAACCTCGACAATGGTTTAAAGACTTTTAAAGTGGGTTCACTGCTTCGTACTCTATTATATTTTTATCAGCAATAATGTAACTCTTAATAAAAGGTCTTTCCTGTATTTTCTGGGCGTTGGAATGTGGTGGAGGAGGGAAGCAGCCAGTTCTACCTCACCCTATCCTCTTTTGCTAATTTTGGGGAGAGTGTGGAGACTTGTGCCTTAGTACAAATTTGCTGTTTTTCCACACAGGACGAATAAAAATAGTCATTAATATATGATGTTTCTTTTAGCCCAGAGATGACACTAATGATTTCTTGAAAAATTCATTACTGGAATCTGATAGTGCTTTTATTGGTGAGTATATTTATTTTACCAACCTATTTATTTAAATATTAAGCATTATTTATACTTAAGTGTTTTTCTCCATACTTAAAAAATCAGTACTTTACTCTTTGTTGTGCAAGATGGTAAAAAAAAGGAATTTTTTTTTACTAATAATCATCAAATATAACTTAACAAAATTTTCAAAATCAGATACTTAATACAAACACACAAATGAGTACAAGTAAAACTGGGGAAATTTGAATAAGATTGGAGGATTTTATCAGTATCAGTGTCTTGGGTGTGAGGCTGTTGCTCCTGCTGTACAGAATGCTACCGTTGTGGGGAATGAGGCAAACTGTACAAGGGGTCTCCCTTACTGCTTACAAGTGCATGTGAATCCACAGTTATCTTAATAAATATTTTAATTTCAACAAGCCATAAGAACATAACTTAGTCTTGAGAAGATATGTGAAGGTACATGTACTGTAATAGACACTTATAGTTGTGTACTCTGAACATAAGCATTCCTGCTATCCTAGGGCCATCAGGGAAATTCTCCCTTCTACATGTTAGTTTTATTTCATGTCAATTATTTTATATTTTCAAGTGATCAACGTTCCAAACTAGCCTATATTTCTTTCTCAGTTTTTTCTTTTCTAATGAGTTTTTCTTTTGCAAGGAAGTCATAGTGTGGAGAGTGAGTAAAGATAGAGAAATCAGTAGGAAATAGGGATGGGAAGATAGCTCATTAGACATCAGGGAAATGTGACCAGTTCCTGCTAATAATGAAGACAGTCTGGGGCACTCAAGACAGTGGCTCGGAATATTTCATTACATAGACCTTATACTAGACCAAAGATATGCAGTCTGTCTTGATTAATGGTCACCACAAGCATCCCCTAGTCATGACTGTTGCCACAGTTCTGATGAATGTGGGTAAGGCTGGTAGTGTGAATGCTTTCTTTTTTTTTTTTGAGAAGTCACAATCTGCCAAATACAATTTGAATAGGCCTACATCTTTTAAAGAAATTGAGAGGTGGGGGAAGTGGAGAAATGTTGGTCAAAGAGTACAAACTTTCATTTATAAGTTGAATATCTGGGGATATAATGGACAGCATGGCAACTATAGTTAATAATGCTGTATTTTATACTTGAAAGTTGTTATGAGAGTAGAACTTTAATGCTCTTACCATAACAACAATAACAACAAAGTGGTAATCATGTGAGGTGAAGGATGTGTAAACTAGCCTTATTGTGGTAAACATTTCACAATCCTCACATTGTGCTCCTTAAACTCACACAGTTTGTCAATTATATCTCAATAAAGCTAGGAAAACCCCCAAATTGACTGTAATAACACTAAAAAAAGAAATTGAATCAGTAATTAATAACCTTCCAAAACAGAAAACACCAGGCCCAGATGGGTTCAGTGGTGAATTCTACCAAACATTTATTGAAGACTTATACCAATTCTCTACAGCCTCTTCTAGAAGATAGAAATAGATGGAATACTCCTAACTCATTCTCTGTGGCCAGCATTACTCTAATACCCAAACCAGACAAAGACATCATAAGAAAAGAAAACTGTAGATCAGTAGCAAATAGAATCCAACAATGTATAAAGAGAATTATACACCACGACTAAGTAGGATTTATACCAGTTATGCAAAACTGGGTTACATTCAGTATAATTCATTCAAATATAATTCATTGCTTTAACAGGCTAAAGAAAAAAATCTTCATTATCATCATTATCAATAGATGCAGAAGGATTAAACAAAATCCAACACCTTATTCATGATAATTGTCAGCAAACTTAGAGGGGGACTTCCTCAACTCCCTAGAGAACATCAACAAAAAACCTACAGCTAGCATTTAGTGATGAGACAGCAACTTTTCTGCTCAGATAAGAAACAAGATGAAGATGTCCCCTCTTACCACTCCTCAACGTCATTATGGAAGTCCTAGCTAATTCAGTAAGGCAAGAAAAGGAAATAAAAGGTACACAGATTGGGAAAGGATAAATAATACTGCCTTTGTGCACAGACTGATTTTAGGAAATATGAAAGAATCAATCCCCCACCACCAGAAACCCCCCCCAATATCAATAAGCAGTTATCGCAAGCTTGCAGAATACCAGGTTAATACACAAGTCAATCATTTTCCTATATACCAGCAATGAACAAGTAGAATTTGAAATTTAAATGCAATATCATTTACATTAGCACCCCCCCAAAAGAAGTATTTAGATGAAAATCTTACAAAACATGTACAAGATCTATATAAGGACAACTACAGAACTCTCATCAAAGAAATAAAATAAATAAATGGGGAAATATTCCATGTTCATGGATTGGGAGACTCAGTATTGTCAAGATGTCAGTTCTTCCCAACTTGATCTATAGATTCAGTGCAATCCCAATAAAAATCCCAGCAAGTTATATTGTGTATATCAACGAACTGATTCTAAAGTTTATATGGAGAGGCAAAATACCCAGAATATCCAACAGAATACTGAAGAAGGAAGAACAGTCAGAGAACTGACTTTCTATAAAGTTACAGTAATCAAGACAGTGTGGTATTGGCAAAAGAACAGACAAATACATCAGTGGAACAGAATAAATACCCTAGAAATAGACCCAAACAAGTATAGTTAAGTTAACTGTTCTTTGACAAAAGAACAAAGGCAGTACAGTAGAGAAAAGATTGGACATCTACATGCAAAAAAGTGAATCTAGACACAGACGTTACACCCTTCAAAAAAATCAACTCAAAATGGACCACAGGGCTTCCCTGGTGGCGCAGTGGTTGGGGGTCCACCTGCTGATGCAGGGGACGCGGGTTCGTGCCCCAGTCCGGGAAGATCCCACATGCTGTGGAGTGGCTGAGCCTGCACGTCAGGAGCCTGTGCTCCACAACAGGAGAGGCCACAATGGTGGGAGGCCCACGTACCACAAAAACAAAAAACAAAATGGACCACAGACCTAAAGGAATCAGGCTCCCTGACTTCAGACTATACTACAAAGCTACAGTAATCAGAACAGTATGGTACTGGCACAAAAACAGAAATATAGATCAATGAAACAGGATGGAAAGCCTAGAGATAAACCCATGCACATATGGTCACCTAATCTATGACAGAGGAGGCAACAACATGTGATAGAGAAAAGACAGTCTCTTCAATAAGTGGTGGTGGGAAAACTGGACAGCTACATGTAGGAGAATGAAATTAGAACACTCCCTAACACCATACACAAAAATAAACTCAAAATGGATTAAGGACCTAAATGTTAAGACTGGACACTGTAAAACTCTTAGTGGACCGCCTGGAGGGGTGGGATAGGGAGGGTGGGAGGGAGGGAGACGCAAGAGGGAAGAGATATGGGAACATATGTATATGTATAACTGATTCACTTTGTTATAAAGCAGAAACTAACACACCATTGTAAAGCAATTATACTCCAATAAAGATGTAAAAAATAAATAAAACTCTCAGAGGAAAACATAGGCAGAACACTCTGACATAAATCACAGCAAGATCTTTTTTGATCCACCTCCTAGAGTAATGAAAATAAAAACAAAAATAAACAAATGGGATTGAAACTTAAAAGCCTTTGCACAGCAAAGGAAACCATAAAGAAAACAAAAAGACAACCCACAGAAATGGGAGAAAATATTTGCAAACGAAGCAACCAACAAGGGATTAATCTCCAGAATATACAAACAGCTCATGCAGTTCAGTATCCAAAAAACAACCCAATCAAAAACTGGGTGGAAGATCTTAATAGACACTTCTCCAAAGAAGACATACAGATGGCTAAAAAGCACATGAAAAGATGCTCAACATACTAATGATTAGAGAAATGCAAATCAAAATTACGAGGTATCACCTCACACCAGTCAGAATGGCCGTCATCAAAAAATCTACAATGAATGTTGGAGAGGGTGTGAAGAAAAGGGAACCCTCCTACACTGTTGGTGGGAATGTAAATTGGTATAGCCACTATGGAGAACAGTATGGAGGTTCCTTAAAAAACTACAAATAGAACTACCATATGACCCAGCAATCCCACTACTGGGCACATACCCTGAGAAAACCATAATTCAAAAAGAGTCATGTACCACAATGTTCATTGCAGCTCTATTTACAATAGTCAGGACATGGAAGCAACCTAAATGTCCCTCAGCAGAGGAACGGATGAAGAAGATGTGGTATATATATACAGATACAGTGGAATATCACTCAGCCATAAAAAAGAACAAAATAATGCCATTTGCAGCAACATGGATGGACCTAAAGATCATCATACTGAGTGAAGTCAGACAGAGAAAGAGAAATATCATATGATATCGCTTATATGTGGAATCCCAAAAAAAAAAAAAAGGTACAAATGAACTTTTTTACAAACCAGAAGTAGAGTCACAGATGTAGAAAACAAACTTTTACCAGGGGATAAGTGGGGCAGGGGGAGGGATAAATTGGGAGACTGGGATTGACATATACACACTATTATATATAAAATAGATAACTAATAACCCGCTGTACAGCACAGGGAACTCTGTAATGACCTATATATGGGAAAAGAATCTAAAAAAAAAGTGGATATATGTATATATATAACTGACTCACTTTGCTGTATACCTGCAACTATCACAACATTGTAAATCAACCATACTCCAATAAAGATTAAAAAAAAAAAAAAGGACCATAGACCTAAATGTAAAATGCAAAAACTATAAAACTCCTAGAAGATAACATTGGAGAAAACCTAGAAGAACTTGGGCATGGCAATGGCTTTTTAGATTCAATGCCAGAGCACAATCTATGAGAGAAATAATAGATAAACTGGACTTCATTAAAATTAAACTTCAGTGCTCTGCGAATGACAATATCAAGAGAATAAGACAAACCATAGACTGGGAGAAAATATTTGCAGAAGACACATCTGACAAAGGACTCTTATCCAAAGTACACAAAGAACTCTTAAAACTCAACAAGAAAAGAAACAACCCAATTAAAAGATGGGCAAAAGATCCAGACACTTCACCACAGACAGACAGACAGGTGGCAAATAAGCATATGAAAAGGTGCTCCACATCATTTGTCATCAGGGAAATGCAAATCATGTGTCATCAGGGAAATTCAAATTAACACAAGAGATACCACTACATACCTATTAGAATGGCCATGGGACTTCCCTGATGGTCCAGTGGTTAAGAGTCTGCCTTTCAGCACAGGGGACATTGGTTTGATCCCTGGTGGGGGGAACTAAGATCCCACATGCCCCAGGGTAACTAAGCCTGTTAGCTCTGGAGCCTGTGCACCACAACTAGAGAGCCCGCACACCACAACTGCTGAGCCTGTGTGCCACAATGAACGATCCTGCATGCTGCAGCTAAGACCTGACGCAGCCAAATAAATTTTTTTTTTTTTTTTTTTTTTTTTTGGCGGTACGCAAGCCTCTCACTGTTGTGGCCTCTCCCGTTGCGGAGCACAGGCTCTGGACGCGCAGGCTCAGCAGCCATGGCTCATGGGCCCAGCCGCTCCATGGCATGTGGGATCCTCCCAGACCAGGGCACGAACCCGTGTCCCCTGCATCGGCAGGTGGACTCTCAACCACTGCGCCACCAGGGAAGCCCTTAAGTTTTAATTTTTTCAAAATAAAGTTGGGGAAAAAATTCTAAATGTTTTAATATATTCAACTCCATGGTCAAATAGGCTGTTGGCCCACTTTGAATGGCTGTGATCCAAAAGAATGACAATTCCAAGTGTTGGTGAGGATGTGGGCACACTAGAACCTTCTTACAATGTGAAATGGTTCTACCTCCTCCAAATGCTAAACATAGTTACCATAACACCCAGCAATTTCACTCCTAGGAATATACCCCAAAGGGATGAAAAAATGGCCACAAAAAGACATGCACATGAACATTCATAGTAACATTATTAATAATCTCCAACGAAAAACAGTTCAAATGTCCATCAACTGGTGAGTGCATAGGCAAAATGAGATATATCCATATGGAATAGTATTACTCAGCAGTAAAAACAACAAAAAACAAACAGAAAAGAACTACAGTTGACCCTTAACAACATGGGTTTAACTACATAGGTCCACTGAATAGAGTTTTTTCAATAAATATAGTACCTGTATTTCCATTTTACAGATCTTTAAACTTAAGTGTGGGGGAAGTCTGTGTTTGATTAGAGATCACAGTATTTGGAATCTTTAGAAGTAGGGTTTGAGTCCTGATTCAGTCCACACTGTTTCAGCTTCCTGCCCTTGGGTGAGTCATTTATCATTTATCATTTCCTTTGTTTTTGAGGCAGATAGCAGTATGTGGATTTTCAACTGCACAGGGGGTCAGCATCCCTAATCACCAAGGGTCAACTGTACTGATACATGGTACAACATAGATGAACCTCAAACACATGCTAAGTGACAGACACAAAATATTACATTGTATAATTCCATTTATATGGAATCTCAGGAATGGTAAATCTCCAGACTGAAGGCAGATCAGTGTTCACATGGGGTTGGCAGGTGGGAGTAGGGAATGGTTTTGCCGGTGAGCACAGGGGAACTTTTTGAGCTGATAGAAATGTTGTAAAACTTTGTAGTGATTGCGCAATTCTATAAAAATCACTGAACTATGAACATTTATAGTGGGTGAATTTTACTGTATGTTAAATAACATCTTAATAAAGCTATTAAAAGACAGTCTTGGTTTAGCTCTGAATAAAACCATGTGAAATGGTGGATGTTTAAGGCTTCTCCCCGTGTGGCCTCTAGGTGCGTATGGCGAGACATATCCTGCCATCGAGGATGACGCCCTCCCTCTGCCATCACAGCTGCCCTCTGCGAGGGAGCGCAGGAGGAACAAACTGAAAGGACTCGACTTTGTATGTATGATATGTCCTTTTCTTTTTTCGAGTTTAGGAACGAGAGGTCTGGGTTCTGACCCATGCTAAATTGGTGTAGTCCAATGAAGAGAGAACTTGCTCTGGAATAAGGTGGACATTGGTCTGAACCTAGGCTCTACCACCAAATACTGGATGACCGTGAGCAGGTTATTGGACTCAAAAGGTCATCTGAGTTACAGCATATCTGTAACATTCCTTTTATTGCTGAGTAATATTTCATTGTATGGATATTCCACTATTGTGTATCCACTCAACAACTGATGGACATTTGGGTTGTTCACGCTTTTTCTGTTATGAATACTGCTGCTTTTAACATTTGCATACAAATTTTATAATGTTTTCATTTCTTTTGCTTGTGTGTGTGTATACACACACATACCTAAGAGTAGAATTGTTGGGTTACATACTACCTACATTTAACATTTTGAGGAACTGCCAGACTGTTTGTTTTCCAAAGTGGCTGCACCGTTTTACATTCCCACCAACAGTCTATGAAGGTTCCAGTTTCTCTACAGGCTGGCCAACATTTGTTAGCGAGTGTAAAGTGATATTTCATTGTGGGTTTGATTTGTATTTTCTTGATTAATGATGTTGAACATCCTTTCTTGTGCTTCTTAGCCATTTGTCGATCTTCTTTGGAGACAGGTCTATTCAAATCCTTTGCCCATTTTCAAATCAGGTTGTCTTTTTATTGTTGAGTCCTAAGTTCTTTATAGATTCTGGATACAAGTTCTATATTAGATATATGACTTACAGATATTTTCTTGATGGTGTCCATCGAAACACAGAAGCTTCTAATCTTGACAGAGGTACAGCTTATCAAACTTCTTTTTTTGCTTGTGCTTTTGGTGTCGTATCTAAGAAACCATTGCCTAACCCAAGATCATGAAAGTTACTTCTGTGTTTACTTCTAAGAGCTTTATAGTTTTTGCTCTAAAAGTTACATCAGTGAATCCACTTTGAGCTAATTTTTGCAAATGGTGTGAGGTATAGGGGTCCAAATTCATTATTTACATGTGGATATCGTTATTCTGGTACCATTTGTTGAAAAGACTCTTGAATTTTATTGGCTTTTCTGCCCGTAAGTATAAGGGCTTATTTCTGGACTCTTCTGTTCCATTCACCTATGTCTATCCTTATGCCAGTACTACCCTGTCTTGATTTTTTTTAAAATATATTTTATTTTTGGCTGCGTTGGATCTTCGTTGCTGCACATGGGCTTTCTCTAGTTGCAGTGAGCGGGGGCTACTCTTCGTTGCGGTGCACACGCTTCTCTTGTTGCGGAGCATGGGCTCTAGGTGTACAGGCTTCAGCAGCTGTGGCTCACGGGTTCTAGAACGCAGGCTCATTAGTTGTGGTGCATGGGCATAGTTGCTCCGTGGCATGTGGGATCTTCCCAGACCAAGGCTCGAACCCATGTCCCCTGCATTGGCAGGCGGATTCTCAACCACTGCGCCACAAGATGGAAGCCTCCCGTCTTGATTTTATAGCTGGACTGATTCTTAGCCCCTACGTTGCAGTTTTTTTCCTTTTGTGTTTTATAATTCCCCACCTTTATCCAGTCTGGCAGCATTTATATGTTATCACAAATGCTAACCCTTCATCTAAGCCTGCATGGATAAACATCAGGAGTTAGAATATAAATGCTATAGATTTTCACTTGTTTTATTTTGTTCATCACACTATACATTTATCAAGGGCAAGAACATGTTTTGACTCACTGGTTTATTCTGAACATATTTCACATTAATGATCGTTTCTTAAGTTCTCTTTTCTTAATTACAGGATAACGGTCATCCTAACGTACCACCAGATGGTCTCTCTTTAAAATCTGTATCCAGTGTAAATATCGATCAACTTAGAATGAGAAACGAGGAACAAATGCGAAAACTGAATGAACTTCAGAATATACCTGTTAATACAGGTAAATGGCCAAGTTTAATAGCCAACAGCAGATTCTGTGAGAACTCTTAAACCTGCTTCATGGAAGTTTTCACTAATGGCTGAGGGACAGAGGAAATGAGTTTTGAAAGCCTTTGAGTTGTAGGGCCTAGAACACAGTAGCTATTCAGCAAAACCAGGACGAAGGATTAATTTTGCATCAGATTCTTTCTACCAGAGGGGGTACCCTTTTTTGAGTGGATTCTAAACAGGTAAGTTTCTGTGTATTAAACATATCCAGGCTTTGCCTTCAGCAGGGAAAATGTTGATTAGTATTGGCATCTCGCTTCCCTACTGAAGTGAGAGATTATCAGAAGTCAACTTTAAAACCTTGAGTTCTTTGTGTGACACATCTATTATAAATCTGTAGTACTACAAAGAAAACTTTTTACCTTTTTACTTGGTCTTCTGTACATAGATATAAACAGAAAATAGATATTTTTTGCTTTAAGTCAAAGTATAGTCTTCTCATCATGCTGGGCGTTGCCGTCTCTCACTGCTTTGGTGAACAGCAGGTTAAAGCTTATCACTGAGCACAGGCGGGCAGGATGCTTCCTCAGGCAACTAACGAGCTCCTCTGCCAGCCCTAGGCCACTAGGATAATGTGACAATATTATAGTAATAAGCCTTATTAATTAGCGTTAGCAAATAGCAGAGTGGTCTATTTGGACAATTCTCTTTATTGTGTTAAGCTACATAACAATAATTTTCTAATAGCAATTTTCTTAAGATATTTTTTAGATCCAATCTTTAATATTTGTTAATTTAAAACTATACTCAGTCTCTAGGAGTAAGCTGTTATGCATTCTGATGGTGGTAATTTCATACCAAATACCAGCAAACATGGTAAACTGATAGAGCAGTACTGTTCATATCATATCTGGAAAACTGTGGACAGTGTGAAAGGAATGCCTTCTTTTTGGCTAAAAGGCATTTTAATCTGTACTAAGAATTACCTATTCCTCAATTTCTTTTAGAACAAAGAAGTTGAATTAATATTTAACAGGGATATATACTTGAGAGAAAACAGACCATTTGAAGACTCTCCTCTTTTTCAGAAGGCTTTCAACTTCTAAACTTTTTTTTTTTTAACATTGTCCTTTCAAACAGGAGCTTTTTGGTACGATGTGGATTGATTACTCATTACATTGAGTGCATATGTCCCTTTGCTGAGGTAATCTTTCACAGACCAGGAGATGTAATTTTAAAAAGTAAATAAATAAAGAAATTGACACCACAAGACAGGAAGACAGATTTTCCTATTATTATCATCTAATAAGTAAAATACAGATATAGAAGTTGAGTGTAACCAGTTAAAAGAATGCAACATAAGAGCTATATCTCTTAATGGAGTAAACGCAACTTCTTAGATAAGGTATAAGAATGGACGTAACTTCATCCCGTCTAATGCTTTCCTAAAATGACCTTATTTCCTCAAAGCAGTGTTAATATTCAATAGGCTAGGAATATTTCCAAAACCTTGCTAAATTAAAAACAAAGTTTTGCTTGGCATCCCTCAGGTGACACAGAGTAAGACTGCTGACACTTCTACAGTCAACATTTGGTGCCATCTCCTTTGCTATCCTTGAATCCCTTTGGGTGCTGCTACCAGTACCATGGAGTCACCTTGGTCAGTTGATCGTTTTTTGTTTCTGTTCCTGGGTTTGCTCTCCAACCTCTAAAAGGAGGAGGTCTGAACAAAACAGGACAGTGTTAGAACACAGTACTGTGGAGAAGCGCAGAGCTCTAATGGGTTAGACTACAGGAGACTTCTGTTCACATGACCTGCCTGCCGCCCGTGTTACCTGAGTCATGTCTCTCTTGCCTCCATTAGATGATGAGAGTTCACTGGTTGACCCTGATGACATCATGAAGCACATGGGTGACGACGGATCGAACTCTGTAGCAACTGAGCCCTGGCTCCGCCCGGGCACCTCAGAAACGCTGAAACGATTCATGGCGGAGCAGCTGAGGCAGGAGCAGCGGCAGGTTCCTGTAAAACCAGGTACTTTCACTTGGCAGGGCCTGTCTACTGCACACGGTTAAAATAAATCTGTATTGGACCCAGTAGTGCCTTTTAAGGTGAAAAGAATGTGAAATCTGAACCTAAATGATATGTGCTACTTTTGGCCCATACTTGGCAGTTACTTATGTTCCATCTGTATATAAGGTGTATTTTTTTCCATGATGATATATATGATGTATAGTATGTACATAAATAAAAGGACATGATTATTAAGTTATATAATGTAGAATTGTATAGAATTACTTTTGCATAAATTTTGCCATAAATTAGGGTGGTAATGAGCTCTTGGAATCAACTACCGTATGTGCATTATTTAAAATTCTGCTTGTCAGTAAGATAAGGCGAATAAAACACAAGTGTCTTAACAGTACTGTAAAGCCAGAATACTTTGTCATATGTACATTTGCTATTACCACTATTCAGAATAATTTTTCATTTAGTAAATATACTGGTTATAGCTGTTGCTATGTAATGAGAGAATCAAATGTGCTTATTTCCATGTCATTTATTAACTACTGATTCAGTATAAATGATGGGAGTTGTTAATGATTATATTCCCGTGAGCCATGCACTTAAGTGTCACATCTTTCTGCCTCTATTTTTGTGCCAATGAAGGCATTATGTTTGCTATTTATATGATTTAACTACTTATTGATAAAAATAAATTATTTTTATTACAAATGTCAATTTCTTATTTTAACTGGAATTGAGGTTTCTAGACAAGGTGTTCTAGAAGTTGAAGAGAGGCAGGAACACCCAGGGGTAAAGGATGGGGATTGGAATCCTTGCCGCGCCACTGTGGACCCTTGGGTGAGTTAGTTTTTCTAATCACTCCTTCCCTAAGAGGTGCCTTTAAAAAGGTAAAGACTAATTCAAATTCTTGGAAATAATTCTTAGAGTCCAGCACTGTGACTGACAGCTAAGAACACCCCCAGGCACTGACTGCACGTTTCCACTGATGTAATTAATGGGACACAAGATCAGATAGGTCTACCACAAGGGTGAAACTTCTGATATTTTGAATTTCAGCTGCATGTAAATTGCATGCTAATGTTTGTAATCGAATCATTTATTTTACTTAAAGATTTTTCTTCTTATATCTTCATCTGAAAGTAATATGAAAGCCTCCATCTCTGCTAGAGAAGAGTCCTGATATGATACCATAAAGTAACAAATCGCCAGGTCATTTGAAACACTTACCGTCAGAGGCCAGAATGTCACGGTGGCTCCTGGCTGCAGCATCCAGCTGGGCTTGAGCAGGGCTGTGTCTTGGGGGTAATGAATGTAGTGCACTTATAAATGCTCTGTTCACAGTGACTACTCATGATCTAAGAGATGCTGCAGCAAAGACTGAACACGTCTCCTGTTTTTTAACACAACCATCAAAATAAATAGTCTTGACATGTTCTATTTTCCTTTTCATGCTGTCATACCATCAACTTGGACTCCAAGGACACACGATGGCAGCCCTGCCTGTAAAGTGCTCCAAAGTTAACTTCAACTTTAGCTCCTTCTCTCAGGATTCAAATAGTGCAGCCTTATTCTGGGTTAATAAATACACAAAATATTAAATTATGAATAGCCTATAGTTGAGAAAGCAGGATATGGGGGAGGCTCTAATGCCAGAAGCTGGAAAGAAACTATCAGAACTAAAGAGCATCATTGAATTTACATGTAGCTGTGAATGAGAATATCCTTTCCCTGGTTGCATGGCTTTTAATTAAAAAAAAAAAAAAGTCAATGAAACATGGGGCTGTGGATTACACAGGTTTTGATTGCACTGATGAAATAATCCAAAAACTTTATTGACCTATAACCTGATTAGAATATGCCAGATGAGAATCAATATTGTACAGAAAGTTGTACAGAATTTTTTTACATAGAAAACTTTACATCTGTACCATATACATTTTATCCATCTGAAAAAATTTTCTACATCCACTGTTAATACGGAATGCTTGACAAGCTTGTCGTTTTGTTTAACCATCAGAGCACAATTCACAG
This sequence comes from Monodon monoceros, assembly GCF_005190385.1. Lineage (NCBI taxonomy): Eukaryota > Metazoa > Chordata > Mammalia > Artiodactyla > Monodontidae > Monodon > Monodon monoceros. Next base: position 63,874,399 of record NW_021703770.1, on the reverse strand, counting down.
TATGAACACATTTCCAGTAAATCTAACTTCCCCAAACCATGCCAGATTTGTTATTTTAATATATTCAACATTAAATTCTGTACATAGAGTAAAATCTAAATCAAGCCCCGCCACCCAAAAGAAAAGAAAAGGAAGTGACAGCAACCGAGAGTCATTTTGCAGTGATTCAAGTTTCGGTTCATGAAGGATTATTCTATTTTAATGGCTCATCTTTAAAAGCCCGAAGAGAAGTGTATTACAGGTGGTTATGTCAGCAGGGATATTTTCTACTTTCTTTGTTGTTGATCATGACAAGTGTCAGCCACAACAGCTTCTGGGCTTGTTAAACCCTCAAAGTAATCACCCCCTAAAAAGGGCAAAACCAAAATCCCCACAAAATAAAAAAGACAAAAAGCTCAACCCAGATGCTTAGTGCATTTGACAAAATATTATAGGTACTTAGCAAATGAATAAGAAAATAAAGAAAATAAAACAGTGCAGGAAGAACTATATGTTTAAGATTTTTATATTACAGACCTGCATCTCTGTACAATTTTTCACAGAAGGATGATTACCAGTATCTCAGATAGCCTGAGTGTGCAAAAATCTTCAGAATAAGAATACCATAGTTGCTTAATATCTTTTACCATGAACAATAATTTCTTCTTCTCCCCCCAACCCCCAATTATAAACATTTTATCCTTCAAAATACAGCTCTCCTGAGTTGTACTTCTTGCAGAAGTTCAAATCTTTACATCTAGAGTTCTTTGGGTAAGTTTCACTTCCACACCTGCCAGAAATATGTGGGGCTCTCCCTGCCACCGAGGACAGGGAAGGACGCGTGAGCACGTAAGCTGACACTGTGGGAAAAAAAGCTCGTGAACCCAACACGACAAACAATCCATCAGGTTACAAAAAGGGACTGGAGCACTGCAGGTTCGAGCTGAAGTTCTAAGCTTCTTTATCAGTAACCCTTAGATACTGCAATTCAGAGAAACCATTTTTCAGGTAGGAAACCTCAGCTCCGGGGTCCTTTTGAAGAACGGAGGGATGTAAACGCCAACAGAAAAACATTAACTTCCCATCATTGCTTGTTTGTTCCAAGTTCCTGTTCAGGTGGTTGTGATATCTGAAAAACTACTCCAATTCGCAGAAAAAATCTTCTAAGAACAGCACGAAGTTCAGGAATCAAGTCAAATTGCATAATTTCACATAAGAGAGGGTAGTAGAATGATGCGTGAGCTTTAAACTGGGGGGAAACGAATTTCTCTGTTAGTAGTGCTTGCACTGCAAACCACAGAACCTCAAAGTGCCTTGAGAGGCAACCCACTTGGGGGCAGTGCCCTGATGGGTGAAGACCGGAGACGCGTCTGCATAAAGCAGCGATTATTGATCATGCAATTGAAAGACTGAGAAGTTTTCAAAACTTAATACATACATTATTCACTTGGTTATCTATCCTTATTTTGAAAAACATTTTCCATTACATTTCCTTGACAAACTTACGACAAACGTTTAGTATTTATCATTGTTTTCCCTGGGTAATAAGCAAAAGAAGGAAGCCAAGCAAGAACCACAGCTGAGTTTTTATAAGCTATGGGGTATTGAAACTGCATCTTTTATTTGGTAAATAAAATTTTAATTTTTAGGGAAAATTCTACCTAATACTGCAATACAAAATATGAGGTCTCCAGGCAAAGATTATACCTCCTATATTTATAGTTCAACTGATACACTTTGTATTTTTGCTGTAGTTCTTTAACCTCTGAATACTGGTCGTCTGCCTATTTTCTGTCCTTTTCTGCTCTCTGCACCCCACAAGCTATAAGTAAGCAGTAATGACACACCGTGGTCAGAAAGCAAACTGTGGAATAAGGCAGACGGGTTGGAAGTCCTTCTCGGCCACTTGGCTGTTGGTGCCTTAAGTTATTTCTCCAAGCTTTTCCTGGCCCACGGGTCAGAGGGACACACACGTGGACAGAGCATGCGGCTTGGGACGGCTATCTGTGGGGCACCGAGTAGCATTACATGGCCTCTACGGGGTCCCAAACACCACCATGGCCTGACGTGTCAAAATTCAGGCCACTGGACTACACATTTTTAAAACCTATTCAGGGATCACAGTAACCCATTTCCATTTTAGTGGGCTGAAAGTCGCTACATTTTTTAAAGAGTGAAATGCGTATTTCTGAAAACTAAATATATATATAATATATATATATTATACATATACACACACACACACACACACACACACACACACACAGAGCTATACATTTATATTTCATCTTTATTTCTACGGGCTTAAAAGTCTTAAATGAGTTTATGGCCCATTCACTAGATGCTCTGGGTCGCATGGAACCAATCAAAATGCCAAAGGAATGGCTGAAGCCTGGAGCACAGGCCTGGGGCCCAGACGCAGCCATGGTTGGGGGCGGATGGAGGGAGGGCTGGTCAGCAGGTTTTTTTTGTTTTTTTTGTTTGTTTTTTTTTTTTTCGGTACGCAGGCCTCTCACTCACTGCTGTGGCCTCTCCCGTTGCGGAGCACAGGCTCCGGACGCGCAGGCTCAGCAGCCATGGCTCACGGGCCCAGCCGCTCCACGGCATGTGGGATCTTCCCGGACCGGGGCACGAACCCGTGTCCCCTGCATTGGCAGGCGGACCCTCAACCACTGCACCACCAGGGAAGCCCTGGTCAGCAGTTTGGAAAATGGGGCAGAAGAGACTTCAGGGGGCAGGATGGGAGTTGACCATGTGTGGGAACCCAAGTCGCTTGTCAGGGTATCTTTAGGATCCCTCCCCTACTGAACCCCTACAGAATCACTGACTGGAGAACACGGCAGGGTGAGGAGGGAGCGGGGAGCGCCAGTGAGGTGCGAGCAGCAGGGGCCGCAGCCCGGATGCCAGTGAGACTCGGAGTGCTGTACTTACCCTATTGTCGCTGATCTTCAGGACTTTAGTTAGAAACAAAAGCAGTAAGTTAGTCCAGGCTTCCCGATGACTTTCCGATGTTAGGGTAAGGAAGTAACTCAGGGCTTCGCTGCAGACACTGGAACAGAAAAGGTTCCCTGTCACATGTGCTCACACACCTGCTGGTATGACATTCACAGAGAACAACTGAGACGAGGAGGGCAGTGGCTCTTAGCAACCTGCCAGACGCCTTGTGTTTACATTAACTGGAGTGTCAACATAAACATTTATACGTTTGCCAAATAAAGATATCAGAAGAAGCCACTGCAGCTTACCAGGAAACACAAAGTTTCCAAGTTTCATTGAATGCAAAGCCACCGTGCAGGAGCGCATACAGGCTTGGCATTAGGAGACCTGGGCTGAAACCTGGGGTGACCCTTGCCCTCCTGCATTGTGACCGGGACGCTTCTGGGCCTTAACAGTCTCATCAACAAGATGGGGAAACAGAGCCCAGGTGACCGCTCGGCGTTCTAAAATGAATTTAATTGGTCTCTGAGAACATCTATTCCCCCAAGAAGACACAAAAATACAATGTAGGCGCTTCCCTGGTGGCGTAGTGGCTAAGAGTCCGCCTGCCAATGCAGGGGACACGGGTTTGAGCCCTGGTCCGGGAAGATCCCACATGCCATGGAGCAACTAAGCCCGCGATCCACAACTACTGAGCCTGCACTCTAGAGCCCGTGAGCCACAACTACTGAAGTCCGTGTGTCTAGAGCCCGAGCTCCGCAGCAGGAGAAGCCACCGCAATGAGAAGCCCGCGCACCGCAACAAAGAGTAGCCCCTGCTCGCCGCAACCAGAGAAAGCCCTCACGCAGCAGCGAAGACCCAACGCAGCCAAAAATAAATAAATAAATAAATAAAAACACAATGTAAACAGCAGTATTCCTTCTGAATGGCATGTTTCATTCTTAGTGTGAATTTAAATTTTAAAGGACAGAATCTTAACATGTCATGAAGTAAAAATGGAGTGCAAACAAAACACCAATAGAAACTCCACACACTTTTTCAAACTAAATGCAGGCAGGAAGGTTTTCACTTTCACAGATGGACTGGTTTGTAAAAATGGAGCTATCTATGGCATGAAAAAAAGCCTAAAAATTAAAGCATTTGAAAATTTTAAGACATAGAACTTGCTCCTTTGTCCTGTAGCAGCAAAAACAGACGTAACTTGCTTGCATCTCACCAACTGTGTGAGAGCACGTTTGTCTGTAAGACTGTGTTTAAGTTCCACAATCTCCTCCTCAGGCCCCAAGCCGGGCAGGGCTGTGGACTCGGTGTTGTGTGTCCATCCCCATCCCCGCCCCACACACACCGCGTGGCCCTTCCTGCTCTGAACCGAGCCGCGTGGGCCAAAGCCAGGAACCCAGCCCCGAGTCTTACTTTAAAAGCCTCTGCTGGACCTCCTCCCAGGCGCTGGCCCGGCTCTCATCCATGTACATCCGGAAGAGAATGCGCAGCCCGCAGGCCAGGCTGCTCGTCTCCTGCTTCAGAAGGTTGGGTTTGGATTTGCCCTTGAAGCCTGCAGAAGGCGGAAGGGCCGTGTTAGCGGGAGGAGACGCATCTCATGTGGAGGCAAAACAGCCTGCGTGGAGCCCATGTGCGTCCAGCCGTGGCGCCCAGGTCTCACGCCCTCCACGGCGACAGGGTCACACGGAGAAGGCGCTGATACCTGTGCGGGGGGTGGGGGAGGTGCCTAGTCGGGTACTTTTGGGTTTAGAACTCCCTCCCCTCAAGCTGGGGACCCGAGATACAGAACAGCTTTGCCTGGGAAGGCACAACTCTTCAAACGAGACACACTTCAGCTCCGGGCACCCTGCGCAGGCTACACCCCGGCAATGGGGAGAATGGGCCAAAGGTGAGCAGCCCGGGGAGGGCCTGGGGAAGTAAGAGCCTGGTGACCTTGGCAGGAACAGTCCCAGCTGAACGGTGGCCACAACTTGGGTTGAATAAAGGGGAAAAGATAAGTATAGACTACTCCTTACAGAAGTGAGGTTGTGAACGGAGGAGAATGAACAAAGCCTGGGTGGGTTTAATGAGCTAGAGAGACACTGGGCATAAAATAAATCACGCAAATGTAAGGCACCCAACACTGTCAGAATTCTGAGTTCGCTGTTTAAGGAAGGGCAGCTTCCTTCTTTTTTCTGCATGTTCTGCAGCCTCTCACTCTCTGGCACCGTTTTGCACCTAATAGGTACCAAGTAACTATTTCTTAAATAAAAAATTAGCTATGTCAGTAAAATTATTATAAAGCTTGTTTTTTACTTAAAATTTCCAACTTGTTCAAAAACAAATCTACCTCCCACTTCAAAGCCCTGCACTTCCCTTCTGAGGTCTGGCCTCAGGAAAGGGCAGCTTGTAGCATGCAGCCGGTGTCAACAGGAAGGCCCAGACTGGGTAAACAAGACGAAAGTTTGAAAATCAGTGGAGTAACAGTTTGGCTAAACACAGGGGAGACCAATCTACCCAGGCAACTATCTGGCTTTTTATAAACCAGAGAAAGGCCTGTGGTACGGTGGCGCGGTTCACTGGGCAGGCAGGGGACCCCATCCACAGCTTACCCGCCTTCCACAGAGCCGTCCTCTGGTCATTGTTGGAATTAAATGCTTTTGCAAATCTGTGTGACTCCAACAAGCAGTCCAGCAGCTTGAAGAGTTGTTGCGATGTTAGAAAGCGATACATTCCTTGGTCCTGAGTATCAACTCGAACGTCAAAGTCCACGGCGTCTCTCTTCGGGAAACAAACCACCGCAGCACAGGCACCCAGTCACAGAGGTCAGTGAATTTAGAACTCAGGGCTCCCCGAAGACCCGTTTATGAGCAAGCCACAGAACGTAATCTGTGCTGCCTCAACAGGAAGTGCTATTAAATTTCCAGAAGCTTCATCTGTGCATCCTAGTCGCCTCCGATGTCTTCAGCTCCCTCCCCACAGTTCCTGACCCCAGAACTCTGCACCCACCGGACCCGGACCCCGGCCCGCTCCTCGCCCTCCCCACGTCCTCGCTTCTCTTCACCAGTTTGAGGCCAGGGACTGTGAGTATAAATATTCTCGTGCATAAACCCCTCACCTCCTCTTTTTAGTAACTGGCTGGCAAAACCGCCTACTCCGTTGTACCACACAATACGCACGACTGGAGAAGAGCGGGCTTTCCCTTTAGATCCAGGGGCTCCGGGTGCTGCTCTGCAATGCCTCCACGCCCCCCTAGCCCACTCTGCTGCACGCCTCACTCGTGTTTTTCTCTTCTCTCCTCAAGGACCTAAAACTTTCTTCCCAGCCTCACCTGGTAGATGACTTTGCTTCCTATCTCAGTGAGAAAACAGGAGAATCTCCCACAGACTCCAGCCACCAGACAGACCAATCTGCCGAGACTTTCTAACCCACCCACTTTGCGTGCCCTCCTGTTACCATCGCGAACTGTCTGTGCTTCTTATTCCAGGCGCCCCCAGGACTCTGCGCCAGGTGCCCCTCCATTCGCTCTGAAAGATGCTCTAGCAACTGTCCCTCCCTCGTCTGCACTGTCTCTCTCTCTCGCTCCCGGAGGAGAGTTTTCCAGGCTGCCATACTGCCAACCTTAGTGACAAAACAAAGCGAACCCTTCTCTTGAGCCCCTCATCCTCCCCCCGCGATTAGTCCATTTCTCTGTACCCTCTCTTAACAGCAGAACTCCTTGACAGACTTATGGATATCTGCTGTCTGCAATTCCTCTCTTCTCTTGTACCCATTTTAATAATGCTTTTGTATCAACATTACAATTAAACACAACGTCAAGGTCAACCAAAGTCCACCAAATTGCCGGAGCAATTCTCTAGGGCAACTGTCGGGTGGCTTCTCACCTGCTCTACGGAACACCTGACAGGGCTGATCACACCCTTCTTCTCAGAACACCCTCCTCACCTGACTTGCAGGGCAGCACTGTCTCCCGGTCTCCCCCGGCCTCCGTGGCTCTTGTCTTTAGGCAAGAGGACAAGAACCTGCCTCATCACCTGGAGCTCTAAACCACAGAGGCCCCCCAGGCTCGGTCCCTGACCCTCCTCCCGGCTCTGTCCACTTTGTCAGTCCCACGGTTTAAAAGGACACCTATGCGGCTGTGATCTCTAGCTTGACCTCTGCTCTGAAGCCCAGACTGTGGCGCTAACTCCCCATTCAACAACAAGCAGTGGCCCTCGCACCCGCTCACCTGCGCTGCGGCTAAGTTTTCCGCGTCCTCCTTCTTACTTGTGGCAGGAAAGAACACGATGCTGTCGATGGTCTGGATGAGTTCCAGCTGCACAACACATTTAATCAACAGGGCGGCAAACAATTTTTGTTCTGGAAATTCTGTGAGGAAACCCACCCCAATGCACATGCAAACAAAAATTATTTTGAATCCTTTATAATTTCTATGACATTACAATGCTAAGGAAACATTAACACGTATGAAGGTAACCTGCACACATCACACTGAAGATAGCCTGCTTCTGCACATAAGCACTACTCAGTAAAAGCTTCATTTGATCGATATTTAGAAAAACCTTAGAAAATTACCTTTTTAAGTAAACAAAAATATTCAAAATGACTTAGAGCAGTGAATATGTTCAAGAAGTTTCCACTACAAATTTTAAGATAAGACTTAGATTATTCCTCAATAAAATGTATCAAATGGATTAAAAGCTACAATTTTAATAGCATTTACTGTAAACCCAAGTTTGACCTTTAACTAGAGGTAATATAAAAACCTCAACCAGAAGAAGACAACGGGAACTAGATCTGTGAGGCAGGAAGCGAGGGGCAGACAAGAATTCTGACCACTGGGACGATACTGTGGGTCAACCAGAGCACATGTTTTCTTTGGATCCAGGTGGGTAGCTGTAGCTAAAATGACCCCATGTTTCCAAAGGGATTCATAAGCACAGAAGTCTATGAAGAGTTCCGCTAAGTGTGTGACCATAAAAGTAAGCACACTGGAAGTAACCGGTGCTCAGGCACTGCGTCCCTGCCTGAACGACTGCGCTCGATGGGCCGTTTCCTTAGGGAGAGACATGATCACGGAAGGGTTTCCACTTCACTGGCCATCGGGTAAGCAAACATAGAAATAAATGCAAGGTTCAGAACGACGACTCAACAGTTGAGGAGCTGCGAGACCAAGCGGCGCTGGCCCAGCCCCAAGATTGGTTCTCAGGGTGGCTCTTGGGGACCTGCACAGCTGCCCACGGCGAGGGCGCTGCCTGTCCATCGGCCTCAGGGCAGCGGCTCCAGCACTGGACGACTGACTGGACAGTCCTTCAGTTTTTTCCCACTTTTCTATTATTAAAAACTCCCTTTTCTGGCACCAATTTCAAGAAGTTAGTTTTTTTGTTTTGTTTTGTTTCGTTTTGGGCCGTGCGGGATCTTAATTTCCCGACCAGGGACTGAACCCGGGCCACGGCAGTGAAAGCGCCGAGTCCTAACCACTGGACTTCCAGGGAATTCCCCAATTTCTACAAGTTAAATTCAGGTTTTAGGGATTTGGGGGAGACAGCAAAACAACTTGCTTAAATTTATTCTTATTTAGGTCATAACGACTCCTTTCCAGAGAGTTTTCAGAAATGCTGATGTACTGAACATTTAGTTCTTAGTACCAGATCTCAAGTCAAAGAATATAAGAAATCCAAGACACCCCCCAGTCCCGGGGGCAGGGCATCCTGGCAGCGCGCCTGGACTCGCGGGGACGCTCGGGAGGGGCTGGCGCCTAAGGAGACGCCCCTCATCAGCTCCAGTGTCAGCTGGGCGGGCATTCAGGGCTGTCGGCTGGGGAGCTCAGAGCTCTCCATGCCTCCCGGGGTCCTTTCAGAACTTCAGGAGGAACTCGGTCTCATCAGCAACGACCAGCTGCATGTCTGGCGACACAGTACCTATTTGAACAAACTTCGTTCACAAGGGTGGACAGTGCCAAGGGTCATATTAGGCGACCATTTCACTGGGTCACCAAAGGACGGGGGCAGAGCTGAGCAAGGACGAAGAAGGGGGACGGCGGGCACTGGGCGGAGCCCAGCTGGGGCAGCGGTGGTTTCTGCGCATGAAGAAGGAACGAGGCAGCTGCCCCTCGCACAGGGTCACGGCGACACCTCCCCACAGGCACAGCAACCACAATGTCCCCTGAGCGAAGGGAAGGGCTCGTGGGACGCGGTGAACTCTTCCTCAAGGACCTTGAGGGGGTGGCACAAGGAAGGAAATGCGAGCCCTCAGGTCAGAAGGGCAGGGGAGCAGCGCTCTTCACTCCGTTCGAGGGATGTTCCCAGATCAGGCAAGTAAAAACTTGCCGACTATGTCCTTCCCTTAAAAAGCGAAGTATATGTAAGTTCAGTCTTGGGGCTGAGGGAGAGATAAAGCCGTGTCCTCACGGCACCTTCCAGGGCAGACCAAAGCTGTGAGGGACCCTAACAGCTGTGCTCCAGAGCCCAGGAATGAAAAATGAAAACAGGCCGCTCATCACCACCTATCTCCCTTCTAAGAAGCAAGACACGGTGACTGAAGCTGGAGGCTCCTTTCAAGGAGGACACCAAATCTGTTGTCCCTCAAAAACAAGTGTAAACACCTAGGATTAATAAAAATTCCCTGAAAAAAATTAACTGAAAAGGGATCGATTACCTAAATGTAAGAGCTACAAGTATAAGGCTCTTAGAAGAAAACCCTGGGGAAAATCTCTATGACCTCAGCTTTGGCTATGGATTCCTAACTATGACACCAAAAGCATAAGCAACAACAGATAAACTGAACTTCATCAAAATTTAAACTTTTGTACATCACAGAATTATTATCAATAAGAAGTAAAAAGATGACCTTCAGAATGGGAGAATATAAATATTTGCAAATCATGTATCTGACATGGGTGTAGCATCCAGAGTACGTAAGAAGCGCTTAACAACTAACAACAAAAACACAAACAACCCAATTAAAAATAAGCGAAGGACATGAATAAATATTTCTCTAAAGGAGATATGCAAATGGCCAATAAGCACATGAAAAAATACTCAACATCATTTAATCATTAGGGAAATGCAGAGTAAAACCACAATGAGACAACACTTTATACCCACTAGAATGGCTATTATTAAAAAGAAAAAGAAAACAGAAATGTCTGTGAGGAAACGTCTGTGAGGGTGTGGAAAAAATGGAATTGCTGGTAGGAATACAAAATGGTGCAGCCACTGCAGAGCATTTTAGGGGCTCCTCACAGAATTATCTTATGACCCAGCAAGTCCGCTCCCATGCACACACCCAAAAGAATTAAAAACAGGTAATCAAACAACACTTGTACACGGAGATTCACAGTAGCATTATTCGTTATAACTAAAAGGGGCGACAAACCCAAATGTCCACCAGCAGGTAAAAGGATCAACAAAATGTGGTATATCCATACACAGGACAATTAGCTATAAAAAGGAATGAACTACTGATCCATTTTACACTGTGGATGTACCTTGAAAACATTATACTAAATAAAAGCCAGACATAAAAAGTCACACTGTATGATTCCATTTATATGAAATGTGCAGAATGTACAACTCCATAGACACAGAAAGCAGACTGGAGGTTGCTAGGGGCTGGGCAAGAGGAGAAGAGGGGGCAACAGCATAACGGTTATGGGGTTTCTTTTGGGGTGAATGTTTTGGAACCAGATAGAAGTGGTGACTGCACAACATGGGGAATCCACTAAATGCCACCAAACTGTTCACTTTAAAAAAAAACGGTTACTTTTGTTATGTGAATTTCTCCTCAATTTAAAAAGTAATTGAAGTTGTCCTGTTTTCCTCTAGAGAGGAGGTCCTCTTTCCTCTGTGAACCAATTTAGTAAAAATCAGAAGGGATTCCCCTTCTTTGTGAAAAGAACTACAGGAGGGGAGGGGAGGGGAGGGGCAGAGGAGACAGAGGCTGGGGGCAGCGGAGTGCTCAGAGGGCTGGCCACTCCCTCTCTCCTCTCAAGACCCACGTGCTTCAAACAAACAGCAGCTGAAAGCACTGCAGAAAAAAACTGGTCTTGTAGGTGTCAGCAGAGTTCCTGACCATCTGCCGGGGGATGTCCAAGTTGGAGCAAACACAGTAAGGAAGTGACCACACAATTACAGTATGTGTTTGTTAATAAAAGTAAAAGCAAAACTTTCATATCTTGCCTACATAAAACAAAATACACAATTTATTTTTATTAAGAGAAATAACTCACTTGCTGTGGGTTTAATTTTGCTGACTTCTTCATTCACAGTAGAGACAGAAGCCGGTGGAGCTTGCTGTCTATTATCTGCAGATCTTGGCTGAATAGAATCATGAATATCTACAGATTTCTGTGATATCGTATCCTAATAAAGTAAAAAAATTCATTTTAAGTACAATGAATAAAGCTTAACGATGAAAATAGCTTCTATTACACTATTTTTTAAAAAATTACGTCATGTCCCTATGAAAATCACATTGTACACACTGCAATTATGGACATACTGGGTAAGTTATTTCATATTACCTGCACATGGATAAGAGCTGATAATCTTTTAGAGAAAAGCTTCCTTTCTGACCCTCACTGAGATCAAGCCTGACACCACCCAACAGCAACGGAGAGAAATGCTAATAAGCTTCACTCTGTGGAAAAACTTGTCAGCAATATCCATGAACTGTCATGAAATCGAAACAGAAACACACATGGTGAGCAGGGGTTTCTGCGAGCTTTGTGTAGGCTGTGCCCAGGAGAGCTTTGTAGGGGTGCATTTAGGGAAGGATGTTGTCACCCAAGAAACCAACAACCAGAAAGGTCAGTGAGAAGATGACCAACTAGGAGAGCAGAGCATGGAGAGAAGCTGAGGTTCAAGTCCAACAGAGCCACTCCAGAACCCGGCTCCAGCTATGCGTCACCTTTGGGAAAGCAATGGATCTTCTGGAGCCGAGGTTTTCTGATCTGAAATCTGAAAATGGAGATGACACTTTCCTTGCAGGTTGTTAAGGGTTTGGCAGTAAATCCTTAACACTTAACAAGCCTTTGACACTAGAGGTGTCAGACGATATATGGTAGCTGACGTTACTACTCTTTTAGCTTTACTTGGTTCCAGCAGGAGACCAGATGCAGAGCCAGGGCAGCTGCAGCTCCCGGATGGAGCCAAGGAAGAGACTGAGCAGCCTCGAGGGGCACCACTGGGCCCACCGCCTCGGCCCAGCAGCAGGCAGAGTCGCCGAGCGCGCCCCCCCGGCACACGCTGTTCTGACGACTTCATGTGCAGCACCAGATCTACCTCCCACCACAAGACTCACTTTAACACGAGGCTAAGTAATTTGCTGAGGCTGCAGAGCTAGTCAGTGCAGAGCCATGATTTGCTCTGGGGTCTGGCATCACAGCCCACCCTGCAAACTACTACACTGTACAGCAGAGGGAGCAAAAACAAAAGCCCACAGAGCAAGCAGGGAGTGTGCCAAACCTAAGAAAAACAAAAATGAGAGCAAGTTCATCCTGGGCTGGAAACAGGATGTCACAAGCGGTGGAGTCTGTGATGAACGAACAACTCCGGCGGATCAGGGTCATGGAGCAATGCGGGCCCGACGTGCCAGATGTCACAGTTCTCAAGACACGTTCAGAGTGGTGCTCTTCTGTGAGACCTAAGTTTTAGCCACTGACAATTAGTTAAGAAATTAAAAAGCTGTGGGGGACAGATGAGGTCAGTGGGCATAGATTTGCTACCTCTGGCTTCCTGGGTTTAAAATTCAATAACATTAGTGGGAGAACAGCAGAAATCTGAATAAAGCCAGATTACAGTATTGTTTCAATAGTAATTCCCTATTTTGTTAACTGCACCGTGACTATATATATTTATTTATTTTATAGAAAACACACTATAAACATTTTAGGGAAAAAAGGGTGTGTTGTTTTCAAATTATTTTCAAAGAATCCAGAAAAATGTATGTAGGGAGGTGGGAGAGTGAGAGAAGAAGAGGGAGGGCGGAAATGAGAAAGCAAACTGTAGTACAGTGATAACACTTCGAGAAACCTGCTGGGATGGTCAGTTTCATGCATCAATTTGGCTGGGCTATAGTAACCAGTTATTCAATTAAACACTATTTCAAGTGTCTCTGTGAAGGTATTTTGTGGATGTGGTGAAGATTTACAGTTATGATTGTAAGTAAAGGAGATTATCCTCAATAATATGGGTCAAGTCTCATCCCATGAGTTAAAAGGCCTCAAGGGCAAAACTGACATTTCCCTGAAGAAGTTCTGCCTGTGGACTACAGCTGCCCAAGAGTTTCCAGCCTGCCCACCTGCCCTACACATTTCAACCTTGCCAGCCCTCACACCTGCTTAAGCCAATTCCTTGAAATTAAGGGGAAAAAACACATAGGGATACATATACATACATATATTACACACACACACACACACACACACACACACACACACGTATAGATAAATATGGACACACATAGGTGCAGGTTATCTCCTACTGGCTCCATTTCTCTGGAACTGGAGAACACTGATACAGATTTTGGTACCATGAAGTGGGTGCGGCCATAACAAAGACCTAAAAATGTGGAAATGGCTTTGGAACTGGGTAATGGTAGAGGCTAGAAAAGTTTTGAGGCGTACAATAGAAAAAAACCTAAACTGACCTGAAGAGACTGTTGGTAGAAATATGGATGTTAAACTCAATTCTGGTGAGGATTCAGAAGGAAGTGAAATGCCTGGTAGAGAAAGCTTCTATCATCCTAAAGAATACACACACACACACACACACACACACACACACACACACACACACACATATGGTCATGACTAGAACATTGATAGAAATATGAACATTAAAGATGCTTCTGGGGCTTCCCTGGTGGCGCAGTGGTTAAGAATCCACCTGCCAATGCAGGGGACACAGGTTCGAGCCCTGGTCCAGGAAGATTCCACATGCTGCAGAGCAATTAAGCCTGTGAACCACAACTACTAAGCCTGCGCTCTAGAACCCGTGAGCCACAACTACTGAGCCTGCACTCCATAACTACTGAAGCCCACGTGCCTAGAGCCTGTGCTCCGTGACAAGAGAAGCCAGTGCAATGTGAAACCCGTGCACCGCAGTGAAGAGTAGCCCCTGCTCACCGCAACTAGAGAGAGCCCACGCACAGCAACTAAGACCCAACGCAGCCAAAATAAATACATAAATAAATAACTTTATTTGAAAAAAAAAAAAAAAAAGGTGTTTCTGGTGAGATCTCAGAAGGAAATCAGAAACGTGTTATTGGCTGCTGGAAGGATGGTGATCCTTGTCATAAGTTGCAGAAACCTTGGCTGAATTGTGTTGTACTACTGGGTGGAAAGTGAAACTTGTAAGTGAGGAATGGTTCAGAGGGCAAAGCTGAAGCACCCGAGGGAGAAGCCATGGGCCCGGAGGGCAGGGCAGGGCACCAAGCTACAGAAATTACCCTCAGGCCTTGAAACTTATGAATTTGTCCTCCTGGGTTTTGAACTTGATTAGGAACAGTGACCCTTTTACTCCTTCCAAGCTTCCCTTCTGGAATGAGAATGTTTACCCTATGCTTGCCCACCACTGTATTTTGCAGCAGTCAATCTGTTCTACAGGTTCACAGGTCCACAAATAGAGAGAAATTTTGCTCCAGAACAGACCACATACCTGATTTAGATGACTTAGATGATGAGATTTGGGACTTTTGATAAGATGATATTTACATGACATTTTGGACTTGGTGTTGATGCTACACTAAGTTGAGACTCCGGGGATGTTGGGATGGCATAAATGACTTTGCCCGAAAGACAGACATGAATTTTGGGGCACCAGAGGGTAGATAATGGGTTAAACAGTGGCCCCAAAAAGGTAAGTCCAAGTCCTAACCTTTGGTACTTGTGAAGGCTACATGGAAACAGAGTCTTTAAAGTTAAGGATCTTGAGACGAGATCATTCTGAATTTGGGGAGGACCCTAAATCTAATGACTAGTGTCCTTAAAGGAGAAAGGAGGGAGAGATTTGGCTTTACACAGCTACGTTAAGATGGAGGGATGTGTGTACACGCCAAGAAGGCCAGGGGCTGTCAGCAGCCACTAGAAGCTAGAGGAAGCAAAGAAGGGTTCTCCCTTAACACCCTGGGAGGGAATGTGGCCCTGCTGATGCCTTGAGTTTGGACCTCTGGCCTCCAGAGCCGTGACAGAATGAATTTCTGTTGTTTTAAGCCACTAAGCTTGTAGTAATTTGTTACGGCAGATCTAGGAAACAAATAAGCTGCGTGAAGGGTCTATCGGAATTCTTTAAACTGCTTTTGTAACTTTTCTCTAAGGTGAAATTATATCAAAGTTGAAAGTTTAAATAAAATAACATCCAATAATATCTTCAGCTTGGTATGTAAATCCTTATGTAAACTGGTACCTGCCTCTTGCGCTCTCAGAATCATTTTACTCTGTCTCAAGACCATCTATATTTTACGACATCTTTTTAAAAGAGCTGGGCTCATATAAAAGAATCTGCCCCATGGTAGAATACTTACCACAAATAGTTAAGTAATTTAATATATGCTTTATTTGTTAAAACTTACCAGCTGTTTTTCACTCACAGGAGACGGAGGTGTGGGAGCAGCTTCTCCAGAAGCAGGACGCCAGGTCAAGAGCCTTTAAAACACCAAAATCACACCAGTCACTGAGAGTGTGCACCACACCGCATCCAACGTGTTTTGAAATGAAACGAGCTGGGAAGCAAGTTCAAGGTGTCCTACAAATGATCCAGGTGCCATCAAGTCATTTAGCAAGGCTATGTCTTAATTTCCCAATCAGTAAAAACTCCACTACAATTCAATTCCAAACGTATCCCTTAGAAAAAGATGATAATTAACCGTAAAATACAGTATTTACAATATTGTAATACAAAATACAATAAATTTTCCTTAGATTATTACATTTACAGTAACTAAAACAAATGCTGAGATTTTCTTTTTTTCAATTCAGAACCTCTGCTTGGTTTAATCTGGATGAATAAAATCTTATTAAATCACTTCATTATGACCCAAATTTTAAATGATCAGACTAAAAGTTTGGGTATATAAAAAATTTAATTCGTGTTATTTGTTATGGTTTTATAGGAGTCTGATTTGCAATAAACACAAATTCAAAGAACACTGAGATATTTTAAAAAGGATTTCTGTTATGAGAAATTACTATCAAACCTTTTATGTCCATCATTCAATATACAAATATAAAGTTGTATAAAATCTTCTTACGCATGTGGAATTGTGGTTTTGAAGATGTCCAGTGTGCAGTTACAAGTTTTATCCCAGATTTCTAGGGTAAATTTTTCACCATTCAGAATAACAACATTCTCTAAGCAGTTCGTACCAGATCGTGCTAACTGCTCATTGTCTAGAAAAGAGAAGAGCAATTCACTTGTGTGTTACCAGGGTCATGTTCAACACGCTGTGTCACTTGTCTGGTACAGACCTACCTTGCTGAACACACCAGTAGAGCTGGGCAAAAATGTCATCCAAAAGTACATCACTGAGTACTTCTAAATACTGGGTGAACACATCGCAGATAGCATAGAGCGCATGGTTACATGTCGTTGTCATCCACTCAGCTTTCTACAGGGGAGACGGTCATTAAATGAAGGTCAGGCCATTCATCAACTACTAGAATTTCAAAGAAATATGTTTGCATATTTAAAACGTAAGCCTGTAGGTTCCTTTCAAAGCACTTAACTCCTTGAATGTGACATTCACCTCAACTTTATATCTGATCTATTTCTCTTCATTATCCCATTACCATCTGCATATAAAATAACTATTTTCTGCACTGTTTTATTAAAAAAACCCGTCACTGCATTGTCTGGCTATTAACGCTATGACTTTTCAAACAATTGACACTAATAACAACAGTTGGTCTTGCTCCAGAATAGGACAGAACGTGGAAGAAAAATAGAGGAAGGCAATAAGAATTTATCCAAGTGGGTTAGCATAGGTTTAACATAAAATGGGTGTTAAGTAGGGGACTTCCCTGGTGGTGCAGTCGTTAAGAATCCGCCTGCCAATGCAGGGGACACGGGTTCGAGCCCTGGTTCAGGAAGATCCCACATGCTGTGGAGCAAGTAAGCCCGTGAGCCACAACTACTGAGCCCACACATCACAACTACTGGAGCCCACGCGCCTAGAGCTGGTGCTCCACAAGAGAAGCCCGCACACAGCAGCGAGGAGCAGTCCCCACCTGTCATACTTAGAGAAAGCCCGTGCAGCAACAAAGACCCCACACAGCCCCCCGAAAAGGTGGGGGGGAGTGTAAGTAATTTCTTTATTTTTCTCAAATGGACTAATCTGGACTAATTTTTTTTTTTATTTCTTGCGGTACGCGGGCCTCTCACCGTTGTGGCCTCTCCTGTTGTGAAGCACAGGCTCCGGACACGCAGGCTCAGTGGCCATGGCTCACGGGCCCAGCCGCTCCACGGCATGTGGGATCTTCCCGGACCGGGGCACGAACCCGTGTCCCCTGCATCGGCAGGCGGACTCTCAACCACTGCGCCACCAGGGAAGCCCTGGACTAATTTTTATACATGGTTTTGTGCCAGGGCATAGACATACGTCTACTTAGTCCACTTTATAAAATGGGTTAAGAGTCTACCTGTAGATCTAAAATAAAATTTTGTGCAGGTCAGAGAGGCCCCAAATTTGCATTTAATACACTATATGGGACAAAACACGGAGACCTGATGTTCTTTCCCACACTTACTGAAACACATACTGTAACTGGACTGTAGTAAGAGACTTTGAGATAAATAAATAAATAACCACGCGTTCCTTCTCCAATTCAGAGTAAGAAGCCCTACGAATACTAAGGAGGGCTACTGATGTTTTACTTGTGACAACATTAAAATGAGGAAAAGACACTGGAAGTTCAACAGAAACACTGAAAACAAAACCCAGTTCATTAACTCACTTCTATCCCCAAATTGCATTGTTTATAAAGACTTACTACTATATTATAATGCCTTAAAGAAAAAACTTCTAGGATTTTTTTCTGTTCACTGTGCTTAAATCTGAAATACTAAAATGTATTAGGGAAGAAAAGAACCTTCTGACGTCACTGTGTTAAATGAAAACCTCATGTTCTCTCACCTCTGTCTGCTGTTCTGGCAACTTCATGTTGTCGAAGATTCTGAAAACAATT
Organism: Monodon monoceros; assembly: GCF_005190385.1. Taxonomy (NCBI): domain Eukaryota; kingdom Metazoa; phylum Chordata; class Mammalia; order Artiodactyla; family Monodontidae; genus Monodon; species Monodon monoceros. The sequence goes on along the minus strand of NW_021703770.1, from coordinate 63,856,320 downwards.
CTAAATAAATCCTGCCACCAGTGTTTTTCATAAGTGTGGCCATAAGTTTTCATTATTTCGAACATTACTGTTAAACCCCTAAAATGATAAAATGTAATTAGGAAAGCTATAATACAAAAAAGCATACCACATTAGTATCCCCCCCCCAAAATAGTTTTTATAGTTAGTGCACAAAGTTACTGAAAGCAAAGTTTAAAACTGGTTTTAAACTAACACGATACTGGGCTTTAAAAAATTTAGGTTGTAAAACAGGTTTCTTTAGGATGCATCATTTAGGAAAAAATTCCAAAGGCCTTGGCCTGAAAATTTTTTCTTCTACTTTTCTTCCATGCCCACCCCATCATTCCAGCATTTAAAAAATGTAAATGGAATTATAGATTGAGAAAGATCATCATTTGGGTGAATATTAATTTTGTGGCACTGTGGCCATGGAACTCAGTCTAAGAACAAATAAAATTAGATTTTGGAAAATCTTTTTCAAAGAGCTACAGGAATTTTTAGTTAACACTCTAATTGTTCATATAATATCCTCAAACTGAAGGATTTATCAAACTAATCCACTAAGACACCAGTGTGGGCAGGGTGTCTGCTTCCTGCTGTATCCCAGGCCAGAGCAGCACCTCTCACACAGGGGCACACAGTTAAGCGTTCCTTGAACAAATAAACTGCTTTAATATCCCATTCTTCTCTTTTGAATAAGTGTTAAAACTAAAACTCAAAAGTGCCTTCTGATTCCTTATTACCTTTCTTGAAATAATGCCTTCATGTAAACATTAAAAAGCTTGATCTTTTCTCCATACATTAATTTCTTCTAGTAAAATATAGGTACCCTTCCACTTAGAAAAGGCTTATATTTCGAAAAGTCTGACAGTAAGCCAGAACAGAATTTCCTTTGAAACACTCCTTAAGGACTGGTACGTGGTCTAGTTCATTTGCTGCTATGCTACCCCCCGGGCCTAGTACATGCCTGATACATAGTAGGCTCTAAACAAGTACTTGTTCAACAGATGTGTAAAATAACATTATGGTAGTTCAGTCCTACGGCAAGTTCACAACAGTTTATTTGATCTGTAAGATACCTAATGTGTAAAATCAGAAGTAAAGGAACTACAGTAAAGGAATTCCTGTGGAAGAAACACACTCTGTCTTCCCCAGGAGAACCGTGTCAGAGTTCCATGTCTCCCCTACAATGGGACAAGGCTCCCTCTTCCTCCCACTCCAAGTAAACTGGATGCTAACCCCCAGGGCTGGGGTGAGTGGATGTGAAAATCCTGTTTCTTCCAGGCCCCCAAAGCAAGCACAGATCTATAGAGGTTTCCAAGGCTTTTTACTATTGAACAAGTTTTGATGAATACTTAAGTTGCTGGTGTAGGGAAAAACAATGTGTAGGGCTCCAGGTTAATTATTCAACCCTAAATCTACAGAATTTTGAGGGACTCAAATGAGAATGCATTTGAAAGTACTTTGTAATTAGTGTGTTATACAAATCGTAGTGCTGCATTTTTAAATGTAATCTAAATAACTGCCTTTACAAATCCTGGAATGAGGTAAGAAAATCAAAGCCATCACTGAACAAAGTTTACTCATACTTTCCCTCTTTTTTACCAACTAGAACATCCCTTTTCTATTCTCTTTAACAACTAGACCCATCCATAATCTGAACATAGGAAAGGGTGAGAAGCAAGGTAGCGTGGTCCCAGACAAGGACAGGCTGAGAGGCTAAGAAAGCAGGTAGGTCCACGTCAAACAGACTTCTACAAATAAACAAGGGCAGGGAGGGGGGCGCTGAGTTTCCATGACTTGTCAGTTATGACATGTTCGTTGCTCTACTGAAGTGGCTGGACATTTGAAAGCTGTATTTCTAAATAATTTAGAGTTATATCAGTTGGGGGCCATCTTGAATTTTATCAAGTTTCCTAACAGGTCCACTGACGAAAATTCCTCAATGCCTACATGTGAAATATAATATGTGCTTGTGATTACTAAATTCTATAACAAGTTTCCAAGGCGTGAGTCATATTTTGGATTATTTTCTATTTCACAAAATGTGTTGTAACAAATAGCACTATAAAAGTGAAACGTTTCTTAGGCTATAAAACAAACTTAACCTTGGCTGGGGACAGGTGTGGTTCTGGCATAAGTGGTGGAAGGAGAGATTCATTCTTTCATTATATTCTATCACTGATTTGTTACAAGTCTATACTACCTTTCTGATGCACTGTTGGCAGACATTAGGATACACAAGTTGGTCATTTCAATTTCGCCATCAAAAAATACAGGGTGAGAAAAACAATACTATGGGATTGATATGAACTCTAACAAATTCATAACAACTTCTTATAACTGTAAGAAGTGTGCACTGAGTACCTGTCTGGTTACATTATACCCATAGTAGTTTCTTTACAAATGGACTGGATATTCATATAGATCTTTTATTGACAATATACTTTTGAAAGAGTTCAATTCTTTTTGAACAGGCCTATATTATTCAAAACTATGTTACTGGCCAGTCTTCAAAAAGAAACGGTTCTTCACCTAAAATCCACCAAAGACATGCATTTGGAAATTCTTTTATCATTCATCAGAAGATAAATTTTGGTGCTAACTTCAATTTTTGATTGGAAACAAATGTATGAAAAGACAGAATGTGTAAATTAACATAGAACCTAAAACTCAAAGTAGGCCATAATCAAATTTTAAGGAAAAGTAATTTATTTCCATTTTTTATTGTTGCTCTACATAACATTTTAAAATCTGCCTATCGAATAACTACTATATTGGATAAAATTGAACTTGAGTTCACATAAGTTGATTTGATTAAAGTAAGAATAAGCCTCTCAAAATTTCAATTTCAAGTACTGGCTGTTACCTGGTTCTCACATCTAACTTGCATCTGTTGATGACACAGGACAACTCAAAGAGAGCCGGGAACCATCCCCTCACCCAAACTCTGTCTTCAGGTGCCACATTCATGTCGTCACTTGTGTATTCCTTGAAAGCCTTCAAGAAGAAATGCAGGTTTACTAAAGGCAAAACATAATACCTATACATTAAGCATATTATTTCTCCAAAATTTTTTTTAACACTTTACTAATCAAAAGTGAGCAATCTGATAACTTAAAAGAAGATGGAGATTACAACTGCCTATAGAGCACTGGAGTAGAAACCAGAAGTTGCTTTCAGCTTCAACTCCATCACCAGTTTTCTGCATTATTCAAGTTTCCATTTTTATCATTTAAATGGTTATTACATCATGCAGCCATGGCACCGCACTGGGGAGGTGTGAAGTTCAAATGAGTAGATGTACATAAGAAGAACTAAATGCCCCATAGGTCCCTGTCAGTATGTAGTAAAAATCTATGAAGCATCACTGCTCCTTATGACAGTTACAAAGATAGATTCAGATATGCAAGTCAAAGCTGGCAGCCAGGTTGCCAATTCAACCTTTCACTTCAGTGCTTAAGCCTACACTCATCCATAGTCAACTTCAGTAATATTAAGGTAATGGCTAAAAACACAGGCTTGGGTTCAAATCCCAGGTCTCCTTTACTATCCCCCGCATGCAGGGGCACATTTTTAACTTCCTTGTGCCTCAGATTCCTTATCTACATGGGGCTATAACACAACCTATCCCATAAAGCTGTTATGGAATATTAAACAAGTTAATACATGTGAAACGCTCAGAAAAATACCTGACATCTTCAACAAATGTAACCATAACTCAGATAATTTTGAAAATTAAATACTTCATATCCCCTCAATTCCCAAATAAACTTAGATCTCTGACTGGAAATAAATGCTCAGTAACATTTTGTTTAATAAATGATGCTATACCTGAGGTCTATCAGACACATATTTTGCACAATGGCGAATAAGTCGAATCGCTTCCATACTTGTGTCTGGGAAAGCTGCATTGCATGCAAATTCAGACAAGCATTTCACTGCATCCTGGAAAGAATCAATGGTTGCTGGAAAGTGTTTTTCAAACACAAGGGCTATACGGGAGAAAAACACATAAATATAATTATCAACTTTCAGCTTTTCTTAATTATACCTCAAATACACCAACCTCTAGATGTAATGGATACTTCTTAAAGATTAAGGGTTTTAATGTCCAATAGACATCGGTTCCAACATCTGTCCTGACCAGTTACTTGACTGCCTTGAGTAGTAGAAACAGGGAAACAGGTCTGTGTTTTGTTTACACGATAAACCCAGCACGTAATAGAGTGACTGGTACACAGTAGATACAAAATCAACGGTTGTTGAGTGAATATTCAAAATTACATTTAATCTCTCTGTATCTGAGTTTCTTAATCTATAAAATGGTGATAATAATCTGCACAGGATAGTGGTAAGCACTAAATAAAATGTAAGTACAGTGCTTAGCACTGTACTTAATTTACTTAATTCAAGCAAGCACTCAATAAATGACAGCTATGACGATGTCATCATTCTTGATGTTGATGATGATGACATCATTATCTTCTAGAGAGGCTTAATTTAGATCCTTAGTATTTTATTCTTCTTCAAAGTCAAAGGAGGCTGTGTAGTGCAGTGGTGAAAAACAAATGCTGTGCTTTAAGACTCTCTGGCTTTGCATCTCAACTCCATCACTCACTAGTTTTGTGCCTTTAGACAAATTACTTAACCTCAGTGGGTCTGAGTTTCCTTATCTATTAAAAAAAAGAGAGAGAGAATAATAAAGATATTGATCTCATACAGTTACTGTGAAGACTGAAGAAAATGCATGCAAAGTGCTTATAGTGCTTGCCATATAGTAAACATTCGATAAATGTTAACTATAATATTACAATAATGACAATACTGTCACTATTTACTCTGCTTCTGTGGGCAAAACTTGGAAAACTTAAAGCCCATGACAAGCCCATAATCTTATACTTGAATTATCTTCTGAACACATTAAAGTTTTGTTTTCTTTAACTTGAACAGAGCTTAGAGAATACTCACTGACAATATGCCCCGTTGTTTGGAATGCAAGTTCAACTATGCTTTCATCTTGATCGGATGCCGCTAGATGAAATACAGAGAAAATGTTCTTCCATCCAGACCGAATGTTAGCAGCTTGAGAATTAACCATCTGTGCTATACACCGTACAACCATATCTCGAATTGTTGGAGACCTAAAATATTAATACAATCGCTTGGATAAAACTCATCAGGTTTTTTTTCCTTTTCTTCTGTTTTTCCCCCTACTGAGGAAAATAAGGTATTTTTCTGATATTAAGCAATTCAACAAATATAATACCTGTTCCGTTTCATTATATGTTCAAAAGGTCTTAAGAAATCCTTTTGGAATCTGAAATTAGCAAGCTCCCCTTTCTCTAAGAACTTCATTGACAATTGCCTCAAGGAGTCTACTGCAAAAATAGCTACATCTTCATTAGGATTACAGCCAACCTGTAATGGCAACAGAAATACAGGGTGCTAATATCAGCAGTGAAACTTGCTAATTCTTTATTTTTTATTTTAGAAAAAATATATAATTAATAGCATAGATAGATAAATTCAAAGATTCTCCATAAAGGCACTAAGTGTGCTAACAATATTTCTCAACAAGAAGAACATATTTTAACTAAATTCTTAAAACCTAGAGCAATTATTTCTAAAAGAAAAAACAGGACTCAAAGGGTTTTCTAAATCTAATTACAAAAATGTAGTAAAAAACTGCTTGGAAAGGAAAAAGGTCTCAATTAGATTATGGTAAGGAAATTTTAAACAACAAAAAATTACAAATTAAGCAAATCCATAATTACTCAAATACCTTATTAAAATGATCTCCAATAACTTCCCAAATTCGAGACCACTGCAGTCTTATTCTTCCCATGTTGTAATATGATATTTCTACTATTTTTTGTAGACTAAACATTCTTGGATGTGTAGTGGAAAGTAATTCATCCATAGACACAGCACAGAGCCAACGGACAAAGTCCACTATAATATAAATGGATTAACATTTTTAAAACTTAACTTTGAAGTCTTTTAAGCTAAAAAATCAGTTTTTAAGTGGAGTAAATGTACATACTTACCAATAGCATTTCCATCTAGCCTTGTGGACCCTGTAAATATTCTAAAGAAAAAAATATAATTCAAAAACTTGTAATGTCTCACTTCTGATACATCAGTTCAAAAGTAAGTGGCCTGGGGTACGAGCTACTTTTATCTGTTTTAAGGGAACAAAAAATCAGGTAATCAAATGAATATTTTTTAATCATGTATTTTAGTGACAAGTATAGCTTGGATGTCCCTCCCTCCCTCCTTTGTACCGAATGATATATTAGAGCACAAATACATTGTTGTAATTTTATTAGTAAATTTATAAACACTAGGAAAGGTCTCTTATGAGAGTCTTAGAATAAGAAAAATGTTAAGTTGTAAAACTAATAATTGGCATACACAAAACAAGATTTTTCAATTTTCCTGATTACCCACATTAAACATGTTCTTAAAATGAAAACTTCTACTTTATTTTTATAAGCAATGTGTGTTTGATTCAAAAACTCATTTATGTTAAATTACAAATGGTTAATAGAACCTTGCAAATAGTCTCCAACAGTTTAACCAACAAGTGGCTAACCCACTTTTCTTACAGCATTCAAATGGTGAGAGCTAAGCTATGCTGTCCAGCTTTGCCCTGCCTTCTTCACTGAGCTCTTTTACCATGTTTCAAAGTTTCATAAAAGATTTCAGCATAAACATATTAGTCCTCTTATTTTAAAGTCTGCATTTTTATCCATGTTCCGAGCTTGTAACCAAGGGTTTGATATGACTTCCAGGATGAACTGATATTCCGTAATTTAAAATGTACATCATAGTATTTGCACGATAAAAAGGAAACCTCAAAGGCAGCAGCAGGTCAAATATTAAACTTAGAAATAACAGTCGTCATAGTAACAGTAATAGCTACCAACAATCACAAGGTGGATACTATCCTAATTGCTTTATATATATATCCACTCACATAATAATCACAAACACCATGATTATATATACTATTATATTCCCAATTTTATCAACATAGAAACTGAGGCACAAAGATATTGAATAACTTTCTGAAAGTCACAGGACCAGTGTTAGAGACAAGATTCAAACCAGGACAGGCAGACTCCAGAGTCCACCCTCTCAACCATTTTGCTATACTGCTTCACACTTACCTGAGCAAAACATAATTTAAACATTTAAAATACATTCTAGTTTTTTCCTACTACCACTATCTAAAAATTCTAGGTATATCATGATTTTTCAACCTCAATGTCCTTGAAGGTCTATGCATCCTGGCAATGAGTAACAAAGACAAGATAGGAAAAATGGCTTAAAAACTGACAACGCAATAACTCAGAATCTGATCTCCTGCCAAAGGGGTATCTTGAGATTTCCTATATTGCTCTTATCAGTAGAACAAAACAACAATTCAAAAATCTGACTGAAAACACAATCTGGGAGAAAAAGTAAGAGTAATGGGGCCCCACTGAATCCACTGGTTAAGACTGGATCCAGAAATTCACAATATACAAAGCCTATGAACCTCTCACATGAACAAAAATGAGATTCGCTAGACTGCATTATGAATGTCATTAAGCTGTTTCTCAAACTAGAGGTATTCTCATGGAAGGCAATGGCTATAAAAACCATACCACAAAGAAGGTCAAAACTAAACAGTACAGGGGAAACAACAGGGGAAGGAACAAAAGAAACGAGAAAGCTTTTTTTCTTTTTTTTAACTGAGAAGGAAGCAAATGACAAGGCATATAGGAGTAAAGAACAGAAGCTGAGATGGCGATTATATGCAACTCCAGGGGAAAGCAGCAATGAATCCTCTAAATGTGGTGAGATGGTGAAGAACAAAGGCAACAAGAACAGAGAAGATCGTTAGCAAACAGGTTCTGTCGACCCAGGAGACAGTGGAACGTCGGTGGAGCGCGCATCCTGAGAAAGGGCATTTAAATTCCTACTCACTTTGGTAGCCTCTGAGGGGTTACTCTATTTCTAGCAACGCTCCACTAAAGATAAACCAGATGGTGGAGCACAGCAGTCTGTGGAGGCATTTAAAGTTAAGCCTTAATATACTAAGGCAGGAGAACAGAGCTGTGTTTCACAGAATCATCCATGAAATGGATTCTACATGCCATGTATGAAAAGCAGAGAACAGAAGTATGAGAATCTTGTGTGTTACTATCAAAAGACATTCCCTGAAAAGTACGAGTAGGAAAAAAAAATTGATAGATTACTAAATTCATTCATTTTATGATAGCAATGTAACAATGCAAAAAAAAAAAGATAAACCTTGCAGATTCTGGATCAAATAAACTTTTAGCTGTATGCGACATACAGGCAGACTAAATTACTGTGTATTTAACGTTTTCATAGTGAAAATATCAGACGTAACATTTACTGCTTAGACCCAAATGAAAGATGTTTATGAGCAAACACAGTTGGGGAGGAGCTGTCCATATTTTCTGATAGGTGACAGAATATTCCAAAGTGAGGGATGGGTCAGTATAAAGCTAGATCTGGTGTGCTTAAAAAACAATAATAAAAATAAAAACTATGGTACTAAATAACTGTTTTTTAACTTTCAGGGATAAATCATTCCTGGACAAAATCCACCCCTGCAAAGTTTAGTAATACTTATGAAGTATCTGGTTTAACAATGCCTAGCAAATGTTTCCCTAGCAAATCCTAGAGGATCAGGTACCCCAGATTAAAGTGCCCTATAGTCTCCTAAATTCTAACAGTACAGGATTCCAAATACAAAAGTGAAGATAATCAGAAAATTTTACCATTTTAAAGCTTTTGATGGAACCACATATATCTTTCCATTGATAAATATAATTAAGCAAGGAAAACTTATTTTCCATATTTAGTTCCTATATTTGTCATAACAGATTATCCAGAACAATAGGCCTAAGGACAGTAAAACGACTTTTTCTGCTGGACAAGTACAGAACTTTCCAGGATGATGCCTGACAATATTCTCACCACTGTCTTGAATACCAGGGATATCTCACTGAATTAGCTTATAGACTAGAATCAGAATATTACAAATAAAAATAAACTCAGATACTCAGAAAGGAATTCATAAGAAATTTAACAAGGAAGTGATATGTACCACATAAGAATAAAATAATCTTATAACAAATCAAAGAGGTAACTTTTAATGCTGTTACTATAAAGTAAAATTTAAATATTGAGGCCTTGTATAAAACTGGACATTGAATTTATGTTGTAGAAGTATCTGGTGATGAGTTTGAGACAATGAAGTACTAACAGAATTTGTGCTAAGACTCCTCTGAAACAGCACACATTCTTAAAATGGAGAGGCATATCATTTGTTCAAATGAGTGACATGTCTCCCTGTAACAAACAGTGGACAGCTGGATAAATCAGAATTGGCTTTGGTCATATAAAATATATTATGGAAACAGACTGTTGCCTGAACAGATTCTCATAATGACAGTGAAGATGATTTTCTGGATGGCTAAAAAACCATTTGGAAGACATCTATCCTAGTAGTAGAAGGGCAGATATTATTACACTGCTCTGGAGCTGTACATGCAGGCAGAAAGGCAGAGAGGTTGAACACACTCAGAGATATGCTGCCTGAGTGTATATCTTGGTGCCACTCCTCCAAATTCTCTACTAATGAAAGGGTTAAGGTAATAATCAAGACAAGATTAGCCTGGTTGTGAGAATAAGCAAATTATCTAATTCCCCTCGTCTCAGTTTCCTCATTTGTAAATTGAGGACAATAATACTACTTATCTCAGAGGCTACTGAAAGGATAAAATGAAGTAACACATGGAAAGCACTTTGTTTTTTTGGTTTGTTTTAAAGTGAAACAGTTATACATATACATATACATATATCCAATTCTTTATTAGAGCCCCTTCCCAGAAAGCACCTTGAAGAGTGCCAAGCAGCACATGTTAAGCCTTTGAGTTATATAGTAGGTATAAGATGATACACAATCTGTTTTCAACCTTCACAAGAGAAAGGCAAATTACCTCCTTCCCTTAAAAACAAACAAAAAAAAGGAAAGCAAGTGGACATTGGACATGAAGAATTCTTTTCAAGGAAAAAGTTCCAGGGAGTATTGCCAGGGCCAGTAGCAAATGAACACTCTAGTTCTGTCCATACTTAGAGCAAAAAGTTTTTATCTAAAGCAAAGTAAAATAATGGATCAGCATGAGTCTCTAAGCACCAAAAACAATTATAGTACGTATTGTATTTTTGAAAGTTTCCATCAGAAGTGTTAAAAAAGAATTTAAACATCAGTGCTGTAAAATGTTAAGTTTCAATTATTTGGGCATCCATCTGGAAAAAGCTCATCTTCAAAAAAAAAAAAACCACTAGATATTGTTTTACACACTGGGAATTTTTAAAATCTAGAATAAACTAAATATTCTATAGTAAAAGAAACCATAGTATAGATTTTCTTTTAGAAAACAAACTAAAAATGAGGAATATCTGGTAATGTATATAATATACAAATTCTGAAATCCTATTCAAAGTTTATAATGAGAATTGCCACCAAACCCCTTCATATCACCCATAATTCAATACTATATCATACACTCAAAAAGACAAATTATACTCTATTTTCAAACAGGGATAATAAGGGGAGTACATTTTCTATAAAGGAAATTTTAAAAAAAGAAAAAAAAGAACCGTGTTTTTTCTCATCAAGGGTACAATTTCCCTAATGCCCACTAATGTCTATCACTTAAATTTTCATACTGTTTATCTCCTTCCTATATTCTATGATTTGAAAGCAAAATTATAGGTACTTCATCATTTAAATCACAGCATATCACAATACAGTCTTATATTACTTAAGAGATGTCCTGGCAATAACGTTTCTCTTTTAACTAACGAGCAGATACATCTAAGTGCTACAGAATTAAAAGTGTCCATCTGAGAAGGGAATAAAGCAAGCACCTTACCTATCTACGGCAACGACAACACTCTGAGAACTGGTCTCTCCAATGGATTCCTGAATACTTGCTATCTGCTTCCAGTCCACATTTCCTCCAACTGCCACACAGGAAAGAGAGGCATTTCAGCATGAAAAGCATTCAGTGGAAGAGCACACGTTCAGTTCTAAAACACATTTCTGAAATCAGTTATTTTCCTAATGAAAGAAATCAAGCTTTGGGGAAGTGATTCTTTTGGTATCAGTGACCATTTATCAAGGCCAAAGGTGCTTACTGAGCTATATACTAAGTGGTATACAGACATGGTTAAAGACACAAACTTGTGTTTGCAAAGATCACACAACTTAGGGGCACTGAGAATTTTGATCACAAAATTAATGACATTAGGAATAATTTCCCTCACTGTTTAAGAAACACAGCACTAACCCCAGTTCCAAAGATATCTACTAATGGGGTTCCCTGGTGGCGCAGTGGTTGAGAGTCCGCCTGCTGATGCAGGGGACATGGGTTCGTGCCCCGGTCCAGGAAGATCCCACATGCCGCGTCCGTGAGCCACGGCCGCTGAGCCTGCGCGTCCGGAGCCCGTGCTCCGCAACGGGAGAGGCCACAACAGTGAGAGGCCCACGTACCGCAAAAAAAAAAAAAAAAAAAAAAGATACCTACTAAGGAGGATTACCAATTCCATGTATCGATAATTAGATCTCCCCTGTAATGCACTCTCCAGTCCCATTTACAAATGTTTACTGGAAATTCTACCAGTATGCTGTAATATTCTCTTATTCAAAAGAATCACTCATCTTTTCCCCCAACACTGGTTCCATGTGTTAGGTAGCAAAACAACAGTTTCCCCAGTTTTCAAACTCTTAACCTTACAATCATCTTTGATATCCTTCCCTTCCTCCACTTTCACTAAATCTTTCTTTTGGGCTGTTTGTCATATGATTCATTCATTTTCATTCCTACTCGTTTAGACCATTGTAACTTCAGGCCCAGATGACTATTACTATATATAACAGTTCCCTCACTTCTTTCCCTTTTACTGATTTTCCCGCTCTTCAATCTCTCCTTTCTTCTCCTGGAGATTAATTTTCCTAAGTCATCACCTTCATTTTGCTTACTATTACTTTCAGGACAAAGTATAAACTTTTCAGCCTAGAGCTTAAGGCAGTTCCCTTCAACATTCTTTTTTTTTTTTTCCCTTCAACATTCTTGCCAATACCTGTCTCTATTCAGGCCATCCCACAACTACCTAAAATTTATCTACCAAGACCCAAATTTGAGTTCTCAATGAAGGATTCCTCTCCACTGTTTCACCTTCCTCTGTAAGTATTTAAGTTTATACTTAAATAAATACTGCTTAAATCAGAATTTCTTCCATTTAGTTTCTTATTTAAATTACTTTAGGTGTGTTATTGTTGCCTTCTCAGCCAGATAAAAAGTTCCAAGATTAGGAACCATTAAGTCCAAAGCAAATGCTCAACAAATACTTGTTGACTCGATTGACTAGACACTCAATAAATGACTTTTTGAATGCAAACATAATAGACAATGTTATTTAAACTAGCTGAACTCAAATTCTATTCCGGGAACTGAACAAAGTGAAAAGAATGTGATCCCTGTCCTACAGAGCTAACAATTTACCAGGAGAGACAGGCTTACAACCAACTTTAATACAATATAACAATCATTTCATGGCTGAAATGAACTAATTACATATAATACAAGTGTTGTTAAACAGAACTAATTTTGACAGGGGAAGGGAGAATGCGGTGTTAGCTCACGGAAAGGCTTCACATGACAAAATATTAATTCAAGTTAGGCCTAAAAGGATGATCATGTGGGAAAGAAAGGAGAAAAAGCAATTCAGGAAGAAGGAGCAGCATACATAAAGTAATAGAAGTATGCACGTGCAGGTCATGTTCCAACACACTTGGGTGAAGCCATAATGGAGGATGATTCTGGCAGGGGACAATGAAGGAGAGAGACGAGCAGTAGGAGATGAAGCTGGAAAAACAGACTAGAAATAGAATGTGAAGAACCTAGACTGTCACGTTTAATGCACTGCTTTTGAGAACAGGGAACCATCAGACCTTTTAGAAGACTGACATGATCCAATCTATTTTCTGAAAAATAATTCTGGTAATATCTGTAGAACACAGTGAAACAGGCAGAGCTACTGGAGCCATGGAGACAAATTAAGAGTCTATTTCTATAACACAAGTGAACAAGGATGAAAGCCTGAAATAAGTGACAGAGAACTGGGGTGGTAGGGAAATAGTGTCAAGCCACCACGCCTGAGGTATGTAGCACATTACAGGAATTTAATGAAGAAAAATCTGTGAGAAAAAGTAATGCCAGTCGCCACATAACTTTCTTTGTGTGTCAACTGAATGTCCTTCCTATAGAGATTTCTATACCTTTTATATTTAAATATTGATATAATAATTTGTCATCATTAATAATAAACTTACTTAAAGAATATTTAAAATGCCTAACAATCCAAGAACCAATTTCATAAGTATATAAAATCTTTCAGGGCTTCCCTGGTGGTGCAGTGGTTGGGAGTCCGCCTGCCGATGCAGGGGACACGGGTTTGAGCCCTGGTCTGGGGGGGGATCCCACATGCCGCAGAGCGGCTGGGCCCGTGTGCCGCAGCTGCTGAGCCTGCGCTCTGGAGCCTGCGAGCCGCAACTGCTGAGGCCCGTATGCCTGGAGCCTGTGCTCTGCAGTGGGAGAGGCCACTGCAGTGGGAAGCCCACGCACCACAACAAAGAGTAGCCCCCGCTCACCGCAGCTAGGGAGAGCCTGCATGCATCAGCGGGGACCTGACAGCCAGAAATTAAAATAAAATAAAATAAATAAATTTATTTAAAAAAATCTTTCAAACATCTGTATAACAGTATAAGTAATAGGCTAATAATTTCAGTTTTACCAAAGAAATTATTCAAAAGCACAAATATTTAGGCTAACTAAGAACAAAAATGTAGGTGCTGTGATATTCACGTAAGATTTATATGACCAAGCAACTGAATTTTTAAACTTTAATATATACCATAAAAGAACAGTATGCATATAATTCAAACCTAATAATCATATGCTATGTATTCTTTTCTTTCTTTCTTTCTTAAATAAATTTATTTATTTATTTTTGGCTGTGTTTTGTCTTCGCTACTGTGCCCGGGCTTTCTCCAGTTGCGGCGAGCAGGGGCTACTCTTTGTTGCAGTGCGCAGGCTTCTCGTTGCAGTGGCTTCTCTTGTTGCGGAGCACGGGCTCTAGGTGCACAGGCTTCAGTAGTTGTGGCACGTGGGCTCAGTAGTTGTGCCTCACGGGCTCCAAGGCTCAGTAGTTGTGGCACACGGGCTTAGATGCTCCACGGCACGTGGGATCTTCTCGGGCCAGGGCTCGAACCCGTGTCCCCTGCACTGGCAGGCAGATTCTTAACCACTGTGCCACCAGGCAAGTCCCATGCTGTGTATTCTTAATAACTAAAAGTTTCATGTTTCCAAAAAGTGAAAGTACACATTTGTATCACAGCAGTAAGAAAAGTCAGATAAACATACACTCAGCCCTATTAACCTGGTTACATGAATATTTGGAGTATGGATGCTGTTAATAAAGGAGGATATTAATTTATTTCTTAAAAAACATATTATATACAGACTAAACCAGCTCAGTCATCTGTACCACAACCTCTTCTAGCTTCAGTTCTGACCACAGCGTCCTGAAGAAAGCATTTGTCTGAGCAGGTGACAGGGCACAGTTGGAAGGGTGGACATCTGCCACACTGGGCGAGTTGGGAACTAACCACTGAGATAAGCTGAAGGGAGGGCTCTGCCCAACAGGGGCCGCGTCAACAGAGTGGCTCCCTCTAGGACACAGATTAAAATCTGAGAGACCTGATCACTTTGCAGTGAGTGGAGAACGCAGAAAGCTGAAAAGAGAAGTGGACGACACAAGAGGAAGCCTGTATAAAGCATGAGAGAGGTGGAAGAGTATGGCTGGTCGCTTGAGTGGCTTGGAAGCTTGGAATTTTTATCTCATTTCCAGATTCCAAGTGTATATTTTACTATAAATTCCCTTTTCCTGAAGGGAGGAGACAGCTCATCTCATCTCCTTGCAACCTAAGTAGCACAGCAGCACAGTGGTCAAATTAATTTTAATTCATTTTCAAGTATACCACTAAGCATTATCAGCGATTATTACTTCTCTTGTTTTACTGACAGAAGATAAAAGATTCCACTGGTAATTATTTTTAGCGTAACCTACTTCTGTTACTTGCCAAAACTGAGCCCTGGCAACCTCAACTATCTTTGGTTGGGCTTTCCTCCACTCCCTAGGACTTGCTGGAAAAAAACAAAAGCAGCTTTCAAAAGCTGCTGAATCAATCAATGCACATTCACTTCACTTACCTGTAAATATTTTTCATTTGTATCTCATTCTGCCTGCTGGAACAATTATAGTTCTAATGTCTGAGTCAGACTTCCAGGTTACTTCCAGGTTACATACGTCACCAACCATGCAGGTGCTCAGGCAGTTCTAAATCCTGCAGCTGGCTCACCAAGTTATCGGGTCTATACCTGCACCTCCCAGAATCACAGAATCTAAGATACAAGTGAGGTACAGGCTGCACTGCTGGCTGCCACAGCTGGATTACCACTGGGCACTAACTTTTCCGTCCAACCTGAAGCCACAACATGGTCCTTGTCTTTACTTCCTTCTCTATGGATTGTTTTTCAAGCTTGAAATTCTTCTAAATTTCCTAAGAATTTTTATTGCAAGCAACAACAGAGAAATCACTAAATCATAAAAAGATAGAAATGTCCAGAAATACAATGTTACAATACAAAGCCTCAAAAGGTAAATGGTGGGACCTCCCCAGTGGCGCAGTGGTTAGGAATCCGCCTGCCAATGGAGAAGACACAGGTTCAATCCCTGGTGCGGGAAGATCCCACATGCACCGCAGCAACTAAGCCTGTGTGCCACAACTACTGAGGCTGTGCTCTAGAGCCCACACGCCACAACTACTGAAGCCTGTGTGCTCTGGGGCCCGCGTACCACAACTACTGAGCCTGCGAGCTGCAATTACTGAAGCCCGTGCACCTAGAGCCCGTGCTCCGCACCAAGAGAAGCCACTGCAATGAGAAGCCCGCACACGGCAACAAAGAGTAGCCTCTGCTCGCCGCAACTAGAGAAAGCCCATGCGCAGCAACGAAGACCCAATGCAGCCAAAAATAAATAACATTATTTTTTAAAAAAAGGTAAATGGTAAATATTCTTAGATCTCAGGTTTATTCCTTCTTGTTCTCTTTAAGTCATGTCTCTAGATTTCTTGGTTGGAAGTGAGGTAGGGAGGATGGATAAAGAATAATCCAGGAACAATTAATATACCAGCCACTGTACTAAGTCCACTTATATATATTTTTATTTAATCCTGACAACTCTGTAAGTAGATATTACCATTAGTTTGCAAAAGAGGAATCTGAAGCTCAGAGAATTAAAGTAACTTGCACACAGTAAAGAAGAAATATGGAAGAATTCAAACCCAGAAGTACAGTATTCAAAGTGAAAGACAGTCTAAACTTGGCTTCTTCCCTGGCGGAACCCTTTCCATTTATGACTAAAAATGTATTGTCTTTGGTTCCTCTGTACCCATTTTTGCTAATACCTTCCTTTTTTTTCTACTGGGTTAAATCTGGAAGGTCCTGGCTAAACTGAGTTCATGGGGAACCATGGGAAAGTTTCCAGACTGGCATAAGAGTTTGGTTATGTCTGCACAGCGCCTTTAAAAAAAATATGAATATGAATGCCTTCTCCAGTTGCCCCAACTATTTATCATCTTAAGCCTTCACTCATAAATGTTATCTGCTTAGTCTTTAAAGCTGGTTAATTTTTTATATATATTTTCAGATTATTTTCCATTACAGGTTATTACAAATATTAAATATAGTTCCTTGCACTATGCAGTAAATCCCTGTTGCTTATCTATTTTATGTACAGTAGTTTGTATCTGTTAATCCCATATTCCTAATTTTTCCCTTCCCCCCTCCCTATTCCCTTTGGTAAATATAAATTTGTTTTCTATGTTTGTGAGTCTGTTTCTGTTTTGCATACAGATTCATTTGTATTATCTTTTAGATTCCACCTGTAAGTGATATCATATAATATTTGTCCTTCTCTGTCTGACTTACTTCACTAAATATAATATTCTCAGTCCATTCATATTGCTGCAAATGGCAATATTTCATTCTTTTTTATGTAAAAGCTGGTAATTTTAAACTGAACCTTTCCCCCACCCCCAACTGTGAGATTATGACTAACGGTCACTTAATATTGGAAACTAGACCAGGCAAAAGAGACTTACAATGTCACCTTGCTTTCCCCTCATAAGGCTAGTCAAAGGGCATTTTATCTTATCCCTCTAATTCTGTTTTATTGCTACAACAAAGTTACTTATATTGAGCAAGTTAAAAATAAATTTTGATACTTCACAAAAGTAATTCAAAAAATTCTCACCTAGCCCGAGACCCACAAATTCATCAGGAGCCTGCTCTTTTGTTCCAGTAAGAGATCCTTCTCTGCCTCGCACTGTTCCAGAAATGTACCGAGGTTTCACTCCAGTTCCTATAAGTTGTGCAAGCTCCAACTGACTGATGCACTTCAGAATCTTAATTACAAAAAGGAAAAAAATTTAAATTCCATGTTACAAATGTTCGCAAAAATATTTAAATGTACTCAATCACGATTTAAACATAGGCTACATTATAAATCATTATAAAAAGCTAAATGTACTTACCCTGAATGTACTAAATTAATTTTCTCCCCAAACACTTAAGCATGTCAGTGATATACTGTTTAGCATGAGCTCATTTTATAAACCAGATTGCAAAGCTGAAAATAAAGGAAGTGCTTATACCTCATGCCATGAATTTCCTAGATAATTTCCATCTGTATGAGCCACTGTGATAAGTGTTTTAATTGTGTCAATGTTCTTCTGTTTCATTTCAGTAATCCCAGAACTCACTGTAAGTAAGGTAAATCTTGCTAGCGCCTGGACATATGCATCTCTTTCCAGCTATGAAAAAGAGAAAAAGCAAACTTACATGGTTGTAAACACAACAGGGTAATCCCTAGTTCCCTACTGACAAACTGTTTACTTGTTTAGTAAGTTTTTAACTAAGTCATGAATTACATATAATACCTCAAACTGTAGTTTTTTTAATTTTAAGATGAATGAAGCAGAAAAGGATGAATTTCTAAAACTGAAAGGCAATGGAGGTGTCAAATCAAGACAAGATTTTAGTGACAATAATTCATATATATAGTAAAAAAAATTCATTGAGCATTTATGTTTCAAGTGACTGAACTAGTAGAAAGCTGATTTATAAATTTGCTCATTTTTTCCTCTACAGCTAGACTGCTTTTTAAGCTATAACATTCATAATTAAATGTGAAATGGGTTTTTAAAAAGAAAGCAGGCAAGCATTGGCTAAAATTTATTATCAGACAAAGCATATAAATTACTAGAAGGGACTGTCTTCATAAAAATTGTTCTAGATACTTGGGTCTCTTAAAGATAACTTGTTCTTAGGATAGGTAAACTTATATATATATATATATAAAATGTGAAAAACATATGATTCAATAAATAAAAACATGCAACACAGATAAGATATTCAAATTGCAATATAGGAATTCAAACTCTTGGAAACTCTGTACATAGCTAATATTCTACAGAGAAAAAAACTGCAAACCAAAGTTATTATGACGAATTTTAGACACATCAATAAAGAACTACCCTGTTCCGTCACAGCTTCTTGGAAATGTAAACATGAAGACAGTTAAATTCCATTATAAACTTGAAATTCATTTTTAATAATTTCAACACAAGAAATAATTTAAACTGTAGTAATGACAAAAGTAATTTACGTTTTCCAGACTGGCTACAAAGGCAAAATTCTTTGTTACCTGAATGCTGAAAATGCATGCAATTCTGATTGCACATCTTATACCTTCCAGGCAAAGAGAGGCTACTTCAGTATCATCACAGTCTTGTAGACCCACACTGAACGCAGCCAGAAAAGGGGTCCAAGCCAACTAGAAAGATTAAAAATTTGAAATACATCACAAACATCAAGTGATAATTAAACTTTATGATAATACTATATTAACATCTCTCAGATTTCAGGCAATTTGAGGAACTTCTGAAAAAAAAAAGCAATGAGTTTCTTGGCATAGTTACTTGGAAAGCTTTCTTAGACAAAGGAGAAACTATATAATGCCGCCTGGGCTTAAATAAGCGGGAGAGCAAAATTATAAATTTGGGAGAGGACACTAGGCATATTTTAAGCACAGCATCTATAAATTATTTACATTAATGAAAAATGGGAATAGTCAATACTCATAAATTATATTAATTCTACCCCTGACTTCAGAACTCCTCTCCCTCTGTAAGCTGTGTCTCTTGCAATATTTCATGGACTAATTTTATTTCCAAGAAAATCCTTTTAACCATTTTCCACTTGTAACAGTTACATTACTCTCTTTTCTTTAAGCCTGCTCTGTGGACATCATTTAGCCTTATTTATTTATTTTATTTTGGTAGTCAAATATTTTACTTTGAAACATGAGTGATATCTTTGGTTCCTAGTTGGACAATATTTTAAAATACAGTTCAATAAAATACATCTTGATTACAGACTATGAAAGCCAACAAACACTAAATTTTAATAGAACTGAATACCTTGTGAAATTGTAATGTCAAATAAACAAAAAAAGAGAGCTACCTCTAACTACTGAAAATCCTCATATCAAATCATATGTGTATATACTGGTGTGTGCATGTGTGTGTATAACTTTGAAATGTCTGATACAAGAGTATTCGCTGCTTTTGATAGGTCAAAATGAAGCAAAACTATATATCCGTATAGCCATACAGATGAAAAATGTTTATACCAGTGTGGTACAGAAACGACAACTGGAATTTTTTAAAGATCTAAAAAAATTTTAGCACTATTAAGAAAAACAGAATCACCCAAAGCTTTGCTTATAACGTCAGAAAGTTTAGAAGTACAAGTGTAATTCCTAAACAGAGGAATATAAGCCACAGTAACTAACTTCCAGTCCTAGCCTTGTTACTTATTTAACCTCTTTTTTTCTGAACCTCATTTCTTCCCCTTTAATACCTGGACTGCCACTATAGAGAGATGCTGTGGGAAGCATAGGAAGTGCAGTACCTTTAAAATACAAAGCACCACACTAAAGTAATAAATTACACATCCTATTATAAGTGAAGAAACAGCACATCTATTTGGAAACCTTTGTAATATTTTATACAAGGAGAAGTATAAGGTTCTTAAGCCTGTGACAAAAGGTTTAACCCCACTGCAAATTAAAGACAATGACTTGTCTTATCAAATTATACCTAAATAACATCCAGAGGACAGTGAAATCGTCCCCTCAAATGTATAAATCTCTATAGAATACAATCTGGCAATATGTAAAAAGGTTCTTAATAAGGTTTTCATCCCTTAATATTATATCACATTCTAGGAATCTCTCATTTATTCCTTTACTCAGCCAATGCTTATTTACTGAGCACTAACTACAAGCCAGGAATTGTGCTAGACACTGGGAAAAGTCAACAGAACAGATGTAGTCCCTTGCCTCATGGAGCTTAAAGTCTAGTAAAGAAATAGACATTCAGTTTTAAAATAAATAAATGTATAAATACATACTGTTATAAATACAATGAAGGAGGAGTATAGCATGTTATGAAAAGGGACCTAATCTAGATTAGAGGGGCCAGGGCAGAACTCTCTGAGAAAGTAACATTTAAAGTAGAAACTACTCAGGCAAAGAAGGAAAAGGCATCCTAGACAAAGGACACAGCTTGTATGAATGCTCTGAAGAGAAAATAATTTAGGACATTCTAGAAATGGAAAGAATACCAGTGTGGCTGCAGCACAGTAAGAGACAAGAACTCTAGCGATGAGGTTGAAGGAAGGTGGAGCTCTAGACCACACATGGTCTACAGACCCTTGGGATGTGCTAGGTTTCATCATAGTTGCAAAGTCAGTGAATGGCTTTAAGGAAGAAGGTGACAGTTCATCTTGTATTTTAAACATTCTGGCCTCTGTAAGTGCGTACGAGAAGCACAAAAGTAGACATAAGGATACTAGTCAGGAGGATGTTACAGCGACAAGAGTGAGAAATGAAAGTAACTGGAGACGGTAATTACAGTAGAAATGGCAGTGAGAGGAAAGGTTCTTAATTCTAACTTAGAGGATTAGTTTAAATAAAGGATAACTAATCCAGAGAATAGACCATAAAAGCTATTTATGAAGAATTTTTAATGATATGGGGAAATACTTATGTGAGAAATAGCAAGATACAAAATTCTATACATAGTAGGACCACAACTGTTTAAGATAAAAAGTAGTATGTAAACGTATTAACAGAAATTTTTTCTGAGTGGTACAATTATGGCTGGTTCCTTATTCTTTTCGTTTTTCCATCCTCCACCTCCCGTCTACCAAAAACATTTGAAAAGAAAAACAAAATAAAGGTATAAGACTATTCAAAACAAAACAAAGCAAAAATCTGCTTTGTAATTTATTTCATAATAAAGAGAAAGTATATCTTATATTTTGACATCACTTTCTACATTATGCCAAAAGAAAGGCCAGTTATACTCCACTGTTCCTTCTAACGTTATCTCCCTAGCATCCCCGCTCGCGTCCTGTAACTCTCCATCAACTTTTAGAAAGGTCACTATCACACAGACCTTGAAGTAGGGGTAGAACTGTAAAATTTTAGAGCTGAAACCTTGTAGTCATCTTTTACTACCCATACACATATGTAGTTATGAATGAGAACTCGAATTATAATCTTCAACCTCCACAGTCCATCTAACCACACTGTGTCACAAACAGAAATGTACTTAACCCATTTTTCCTTCTCAAACTTGACTGGACTCCCCTCCATTTCCCTACAATCCTTATGATGCACTGCTTACTCCTTCTGGAATTTGAAGAAAGGATAGAAAAAAAGAATAGGAAAATGAAGACTGAATGGGAAATCAAATTTTAAAGAAGCAGTAAGAATCATTCTTACTAGATCTATGAACACAAGAAAGCTCCCTTTTGTTCCTGACTCTACTTTCTGGGCCCCAGGAATACTCAGAACCCTCAGCTTAGTTCCTGGGCCAGAGCACTGAAAGAGAGTAGGAGGCTCAAGATCGCTTTGAGATTTCAGGGAACTCCAAAGCTCTAAATAGAACACAGAGGAAACCAGGCCAAGGCTTAATTCTCCAAAGAGCTTTCTGTTCTTAAGATCACACGCCTATTAATTGCTAATCAGGCATACCTTTTCTCATTCTCTTCAAGAAAAATTTTGTATTTGCGATCTCCTAAATAATATGGCTTTCACTTCTGGGTGTATACTAATGGGCTATATCACTGTATTTCCTTAAGAATACGCTGAACAGGACTTCCCTGGTGGCGCAGTGGTTAAGAATCCACCTGCCAATGCAGGGGACACGGGTTTGAGCCCTGATCCGGGAAGATCCCACATGCCACGGAACAACTAAGCCCGTGCGCCACAACTACTGAGCCCGCGTACTGCAACTACTGAAGCCCGTGCGCCTAAAGCCCGTGCTCCGCAACAAGAGAACCCACTGCAATGAGAAGCCTGCACACCACAACGAAGAGTAGACCCCGCTCGCCGCAACTAGAGAAAGCCTGCGCACAGCAATGAGGACCCAATGCAGCCGAAAAATTTAAAAAATAATAATTAAAAAAAAAAGAATATGCTGAACAGCAGTATATATAAATATATACACTGCAAACAAGTTATTAGTAACGCTTACCTTAAACATAGGTCTCACATGCTCCAAATGTGTCGCACTTGTGAAAGGTGCTTGAACATGGCTCACGGCCTCCATGAGTGCTTTAGCTGTCTTGGCCATCTGTTCCATTTCTAAGTTATACAGAAGTCTTCTTTGTTTTTCACTGGCTACATCTGAAACAACAAACACTATTAGTGTTTAAAATGTAAAGCCTTTTAAGAATGCTATTTTGATGTTTTAGTATAAAATAATAAGTACTACCAATGAATACTAATTCAAAATAGTCCTAAGAAGCCAGACACAAAAGGTCACATAATGTATGATTCCATTTAGATGAAATATCCAGAGTAGGTAAATCCATAGAAGCAGAAAGCAGACTAGTGACAGCCAGGGGCTGAGGAAAGGTAGGGAACATGGAAAAACTGCTTAACGGATACGTGGTTTTATTTTGGGGTGATGAAATGTTTTGGAACTATACAGAGGTGGCGGTTACACAACACTGTGAATGTACTAAATACCACTAATTGTTCACTTCAAAATGGTTAATTTTATGTTATATGAATTTCAAAAATGAAAGAAAAAAATATCCTGAACTAGGAGGCAGGGATACATGGAAAATCTATGAAAAGGGAAGAGAGTAGGTACAAATCTGTCACAATGAAAGTACTAGGGAAACAGCCCAAACATGGGCTAGAAGAGAAGAGAGGTTAGTAAAAGGCAATGGTATCCTCACATGGCACAGGCTTGAATGATCTCCTGAGCTGACAAGAAAACAGTGGCCCTAACACTTGGGATGATTTCAGAATTTCAGCACACCATCACCTCCTTCCCATACCCCACTGCTCAGTGATTTCCTACCACCATATGGAGAAGAGGCCAGAGAATGAGGGGTATGAAGATGTTACTATACGGGTGTGAGGAAGAAAGTGAAATCAGATAATTGGCATCTACTTAGGTGTGAAAATGAAGTCTTGATCAATATACTTAATTTCTTAAGTAGAAGCAAATAACGCTACCAAGTAAACTGCTGATCGGTGCTGGACTGCAGTAAGAGCCAAGGATGCCGAGTTCAAGACGTGGCTTTGCCACTCTTTGGGTTTTAGGTCTAGAGAATTAGTGAAAGTTTTTACATTGCACTCAGCTCATAGATTCTATGATTCTAAGTTTCCTAACCTCTCTGCACTTGTTCCCTCTTCTATAAAATGAGGGAGAACTTACTAAAATTCCTTAGAATCATTCCCTATATTCCCCAAAAGATAAGACCATTTATACTCCACTATTCCTTCTAACATTATCTCCATAGCCTCCGACTCTCATCTGATAATTCTTCATCAACTTCTAGAAATACACGTATCACACAGGCCTTTTTGATTCTCTCCTGTTGACAGAATTTTGCTACTGCAATTTGTTCTTTTAGATGAAGCTTGAGATTCCACTTCCAAGTGGAAGTTGCTCAGAAAGGCAGGAGTTCTCTTTCCATGTTATATTACTGAGCCACTACCCTCACCTCATTCCTGCAGTCAGACTTTAGCTCTAATTTAATCACCACTATCTACATGCACAGAACGTGGAGAATGGAGCTAGGCCCCCCCGCTGGCTCCTGATGCCGGTCAGATTTGGGAATGCCACAGCGGTATAACTTGTGGTGCATCTGAAGTAGTGAGTTCCAACTCCCACGAGCTCCCCCATGACCTAACCTTCCCCATCTCCTTGAATCACCCCTACTTCCAGCTTCTGTTTATGTGTAATGATAGGTGAACCAATGGAAGTAAGTTGCTTGTAGATGACAAGGAGGCAGTAAGAAAGAATGAGAGCTGAAATCTGACTATTGGGGTTGCCTAACCAATCAATCTCTTTTGATCTCCAAATATGTGCTGATATTAACTGCTAAATGGACAAGTGTGTATTAAATGCACACTAATCCATGCATATTATGCAGCACTTTCCATTTATCACTGGTCAGTGCTATCTTTCTTCAGGATACGGGAAAAAACACAATCAGATCAGCAAACTGTATATTATAATACTTTTCAGTACAATAATACTTGATCTACTCTAAGTAAAACACTTTCAAGAACCCATAGTTTTCCTCCGAAACAATCAGAATTCAGTTGATTTGGACACTTACTTTGTTTACTTGATTTTGTAGGGATTGTTAGTTCTTTTGTTTCTTTCATTGATATCTTTTTTCCAGCTATTTCATTATAGATGGCTGATAGATACTCTTCAGGAAGATCTTTACTGTCATTGATACCTCTATTCATCTTAATGTACTGTTCCTTTGTCATTTTATTTTTAACCTAGAAATGAAAAACCATTATAATTCCTAAAAATTAACAGAAAAATACTCATATAAGAGAATTTATAAATACTTTGAGGGGTAGAAAGTGGAAAATACTCAACAAAGCAGACATTAAAATGAAAAAAGGAAGTCACAGAAAATAAGGACAATGTAGGAAAGACCCATCCTGGCAATATACTAGTTCACCTTGCTCTAGGAGTGCGTGAGTAATCTGTAATAAGAAAACAGCAAGACTGAACAATGAAATTCTTTGCTTTTGCCCAAGGTTTAAGACCTCTAGTCAGAGTCCTTTAAAAAAAGGACCATGACAATTATTAGACACTTATGTTATCAAAAGATTCAAATCTTAGTTCAGAAGAACATAAATGTGTTTGCTAATGATTTAAAAACTGATTTTATGTAACAGCGGATGCAAGAATAACAAGAGCTGAAATTTATTTAAAATCAGATAGCAATCTCACTGACTCATCATGGCAACTCAATGTTAGGCGATCTGGGCAAAGTATCCTTGGAACATTTTGCCTTATTTAAGAGTATGCTGAACAGGAACATCCTACCGCATACCCTGATAAGTCTTTGGAGTACAAATCTGTAGTACATAAGATGGTAGCCCTGTCGCCAAACTTGGGAACTAGCACAAAGTGTTTATGCTTTATATCCCTGAAAACCCAGACGGATAAAACCTGTAAGTCATATGATGTCTCTGAAGATACATTTACTTAATTAAATATATTCCTACCACTTTCCATGAAGAATTTAAGGCACCTCTAAAGATAAGTGTCCTGTAAATTTACAAGAAGGTACATAGAATGACAATCAAGTAAGTCATCAGAAGTTTGCAAAACTAACTATAGAGAAACCAGAATGTCCAGGGGATATAACTGGGATACAAACATTTATTTAGTTCTGACTATTCTGCAAACAGATCTTTCCAGTACGTCAGAAAGGGTGAGAGGAGCACTTCTACAAAAAAGTAAAAATATTACCATAAAAGTTTCCAAATGTAATTTATTATTACTCAAGGGAAAAAAGCTCTAACATACTAAAACTTTGAAAACTTATCTTGAGTCATGGCACTTAAAAAACATTAAAAGAAAGCCATTTCACCTGAAGTTCTGATGAATATTAAAAAAGCAATGACCCAGGGATACCAACATAAAAGACCACACAAGTGCTGCCAATAAGAGGCTAAAAGAAGATTAACATCACCGGAAATTTTGAACATGGTATAATGTTTTAGCATTGTGCCAATGAGAGACAAAGACAAGCCCTGGAAGAAAATCTGAAGTAGCAGCAAAGTGTATTTGTGGATCTGGGCTGGGAGGTAGGGGTAGGAGCTCCAAGCACGTTGGAGAGGAGACTACATTAATTGCAGATACACAAAATGAAAATACACTGCTCAAACAGAAGACTTCTGCCACAATGAGATTCTGGAAGTAGTGTAAAACATAATCCTACTTTTCTTCTTCTGCTTTATCTTTTATAGAACATTTTACTCTTGACTTTTACTCTCATGTGCTTAAATTAAGCTGTGCCTAATTAAGTTTTAGTACTTAAATCACTTAAAGCCAATTGTTACTACTGATGAAGATTAATAAACAAAAAAATTAAACATGTTCTAAATGTATTTCAAAAATTAAAAAAAAATTGTCTCACTCTATATATAAATGGTAGTTAACTATAAATATTCTAGGTGAAAAAGGAACATAAATGACTTGTTAAATTAACCTATATTTTAACTCTGAAAACAACAAGGAATGAGGAGAATTAGTTTTAAGGAATTCCTTTAAAGTTACCCGTGTTCTTTGAAAATGACATCATTTGTTATAGTTCATATAGCCCTGCATCATAAATCATATAGGGTCCTAATTACGGGTTCAATTTTCTAACAGTCCACTTAGCTTCACAGGAACTCACAAGCTGCTTAAAACTTTATAATTTTTAAACTCATAAGCTGTTTTAAACCTTATAGTTTTTCCAATACATCTCAGATTAGTAATAAGTATATAGTTTATTTCTCATCATAAGAGTAATACATATCATTAGAAGCCTATCCCTAAGAAGTATTAAGAAATTCTTGCAAATAGGTTTATTTATAAAGATAATTTTCCTCAAGTTTTTGGAAACTATGCATAAAATACCTAAAACTTTAAAAATAATGTTTTTGTTATTGAATATCAGAAATCAAGTGACAGTTCCTTAATATTTAAAGTAAAGGAATTACAATTTACTGAAGCAAATGAAATTTAAACACTTCCTGGATGTCTGGTATTTTAAAATTATGGTTAATTTTTAGGTGTAATGGTACTGTGGTTATGTTTAAATACAGTATTTCTCTTTCAGATATATATACTGAAATAAATACAGATGAAATGATATGATACATGAGATTTGCTCCAAAATGACCTGGGGGAGAAAAGGGATATAAATAGAACAAGACTGGCCATAAGTTGGGAACTGTGGAAGATGGGTGATAAGCACATGAAGGACCCACTATACTAAATCCTCTGTTATTTAAGTTTGAAATGTTAAAACAAACAAACAAACAAAAGATGGTTTATATGATGTTTTTCCATGTTGTAATAAACACAGGCAGAAGAGCTATAAGCACATTCTTAGATTAAAATTTATCTGAAGTTTTATACAGCTGTCAATCATGAGAAAGACAAATACAGATTTTACAGATATCTAAAAGTCTAATTAGAATTACTACCAGAAACTGCATTTGTAAAATGTACACTACACCAAATTAAGTACCCCAATTTGGTGACTGGTTTAACTAAATTAAGATTAAAATTTCAACTATTACTTACTGAATTCAAAACAATTTATTTAATCTGTACTATTTATTGTAAAACTGGCTTGGAAGAAGACATACCTGTGGACTATGGAGGTCTGTGGTGAGCATGATAATTGAATACGCCAGAACATACGCAGTATCTGCACTAGCAAAGAGGGTTTGTCTGCAAAAATAAATGTTTCGTGTTATAAACTTTTACTGTTTACAGTTAGCATTTAAATAACTCACCTCAAACCCCATGTCACTTTTAGTTTTCTCTTTTAGGATTTATGTTCTATCTCATATTATAATTTTTTATGGAATTGTCTCATCACTTCCAGATCGTGTATAATCTAAGTTTCCTGGGGCAGGGGATTATGAATCACCCGATGCTCCCCAGAAGAGGGTCTTGGACATAGTCAGCAACCAGTAAGTACTTGAATCTGAATCCTGCTTACCCTTGGTTGCATTCTAAGTATCTTGCAGCAAACTTTTCCATCAATCGATCAATTTTCTGAGCTTCCCCTGGAAGACGGAATCCTTCCAGAAACATACGAAGGGCTGAAACAAAATCCTTTCCTGAAAAGTCATGTTGGTCCACATATGCATACATGACTTCTTTGTTAAATTTATCATTATCTCCCAGGAATTCACCTACTTGAGTCTAAAGAACAAAAGACAGAAATTGATATCCTAATAGACTTACATTTCCTACACAGCCAATTTTTTAAAAAGGAGAAAAAATCCATAAGATCCACAGGTTTTAACCACAGGGTTAATTAACTATTTCAAATGTGAAGTTAAAAGTTAAACATACTAAATGTGTTTATTTAAAAAAAAAAAAATCAAGATATTCTTTTGAGCATAGAGAATAAAAAAGCAAAATTAAGAATAGCTAGCTTATTTTTACATAGGAGGGCATCTTAAAGGGGCAATAATATTATAATATTATTAACTTAAAAAAGAATTTTACAGAAAAAGTTAGAACGAAATAACATGGTGTTCTTACAGAGTCTAATCTTTCCTCCTGATGTAAGAACTGGGCAATATCTTCAGGTGTAGTGCCAAGCATCCCTTGTTCTTGGAGGTACTGTATTCCTCTCTTTGGTTTCTTGGTAAATCTAGATGATGTTAAAGTTAAAAGGAACATTAGAAATAGAAAACCATTTGTATTCCCTGAAAAGATCTAAAACTACAGTGAATTAACTTTGCAGCACTTAGAAAACAGAAGTGTACTTAAAATAATCAATGCATTATTATTGTACAAAATGTACAAAAAATAATATACTATGCAAAGTTGTCTTTGAAAAGGATCTCACATGGAAGGCAACCTTTATCACTGATATGGATCATTTCACAGAGTATGTGAGATAATGCCATGTAGTAGATGAACTCTGAGTAAGGATATGGATACTAAATATCTCATCCTTTTAATATATATATTCTCCTTAGTGCTCAAGTAATCCTGGCTCATTCTCCTTATATCCATTGATTATTTCTAAGTTTCCTGCTTTTAAAATACAGAACTTGAATTTTGGTGACTGTTTTAACCACAATCTGATGGCATCATTTCCTTTATAAAAAAAATATTTATATATCCAGTGTTTTCAAAATAAAGTCCACACTGATTGGACTGACACACAAAACCTTTCTCAATATGGCTCATTTCTTGAACGTATTTACAAAACAGAAACGGACTCACAGACTTGGGGAATGAACGTATGGTTACCCTGGGGCGGGGAAGGGTGGAGGGAAGGGATGGTTAGGGAGTTTGGGATCTACATGTACACACTGCTATATTTAAAAAGGATAACCAACAAGGACCTACTGTATAGCACAGGGAACTCTGTTCAATGTTATGTGGCAGCCTGGATGGGAGGGGAGTCTGGGGGGAATGGATACATGTATATGCATGTCTGAGTCGCTCTGCTGTGCACCTGAAATTATCACAACATTGTTAACTGGCTATATTCCACTATAAAATAAAAAGTTAAAATAAAATATATAGCTCATTTCTCTCTCATTTACTCCCACATATCCCTTTCCCATTCCCTAAACATAAAGGATTTGCAGCATCTATTTCCTCTATGTGCCCTTTGCCTGTTTCACTCACTGGGGAACTCTCCTCCATGCTTGAAGATCCAATTCAAATGTCACCTCTTTCTTTCCAAATCATTTACTTTCTACTTTTATTGTTCCAATAATTAGTTTGGTACCTCATCACCGTCACCTGGGTATTGCAGGAGTTCTTAACTGGTCTCCCTGTCTCTTGTTTTGCTCACATTACAATCCATCCTTCAGGCTGCTGGCAAAGTCATCTTTCCAAAACAGAATCTAATGCTGCTGTTACTCTGCTTAAAATCCTTCAACAGTATGCCAATGCCAAGAAAAAGACAAAACCTCCTTTACACAGAGAATGAGGCCCCTGTAATCCGGATCCAACTCGATGCTCTCATCTCACCTCCTACTTCTACCCGTCCACCCCCGCCCCTGCCACGCTGAATAGTAATAGTCCTCAAATGTTCTCCTTTTCCTCTGTGCTGCTGCACATGCCATTCTCTTTGTCTGAAATATCCTTCCCTGCTCTGTCCTCCTAATGATTCCCCTGTCAAGTCCTAATCAAACCGCTGCCACGTACGTAAATTAAAGTCAAGCATTTTTCCCTGAGATAAACACAATCTCTGCTCTCTAGAAGCTCTCACTCTAATGGAAGAAAAATTTTAAAATTATAACAATAAAATTATTTAAAAATTTTTATAAATTAAAAAAATATATAATAGTAAAAATGCAACAAATAATGTATCCACAAAGTGAGAAGACAGCACAGCAGAGGAAATGTCTTATTAACAGAGATGATCATGATCTACTTCCTGGGAAGGTGACTGTGGAACTGAGCTTTTAAGAATGATTACATCTTTTATAAACAGTCAGGAAAAACATCCCAGACAGACAGGAAGAGGTCATACGAATACACGAGGGCATAAAGCAGCATCATACTGTAATAAGTAGTTCTGCATCGTTGGAAAAATGAGTTGAAATAAAGAAGCGGCAGATTATATAGCTTAGAGTCCAGCAGATTTAAATCATGGTGGGTATTATATGCTATTACAAGAAGCCGTGGCTTTATTCTCTAAGAGGAAGAGAGGGGAGAAACAGAAGTAGACTTTCATTCAAGAAAGATTACTCCAGCTAAGTGTAAGAAAAGACTAGAGAATAAATAAGACCAAAGAAAGGCAAGCCAATTAAAAGAGTATACTAGTCAAGGCACCAAATGGTGACTGTTTGACTTGAGTGAACAACTGGGAGACAAAGAGAATAAACTGCAGAGATATTCAGGAAGTAGGATCAGCTGGATTTAGTGACAAATTAGATCTAATGAGGAAATCTAAGGTAATTCCCGGGATTCTGGCTCATAAACTTAGTAGCGTGCTGGGGTTACTAGCCTGAATGAGAAATACAGAAACAATAGGGTTTTCTGTTTGTCTTTTGTTTTGGGTTGTACTGGGGAGTTGATTATGGAGACTGATAAATTTGGTTGTGGACATGCTGAGTGTGAGCGGCTATGCAGTGCCCAGGGGAGATGTCCGACAGGCAATTATGGATGAGTCTGGAGTTCACTGGGGTTTTTATGTTAAAAATAACACTTGGGAACTGTGAGATGTTACCATATAGTAGCTGAAGTCATGAGAAAGAACATGATCATCTAGAAACTACAAAGAAAAGGGCTGAGGGACAGACCCTGGAGATGTTGAGATGTAAGCCCAGGACGAAGAGCCCATAACAAGACTGAGACGGCATGGTCAGAAGGTAGGGGAGAAGGACAGAATGGTGTCATGAAACGAACAGTTGCGGAAGAGTATCCTGGGAGCACAGCATTCTCATGGAAGTGTGAAGCAGAAAGCAAGGCGCGTGGCACTGGAGAAACTCGAGTGGCACTCCAGAGGAACAGTGGAGGCAGGGGGACGTCTGCTCTGGGGCCCTGGGAGGACTCTCTCTCACTCCTAAGTACTTCGAATTGAGCGGTCCTACCTCGGCAGCACTCTGTACAACACTCCATTATGGACTTCACACAGTACCATTAAAAAATATATTTTGCCCATACTTAGACTGTAATCTTGAATATAAGGACCAGTACCTTCCTGGTTCTTGGCACACAGTCCCAAGTACCAAACAATGTGTTTGCTGAGTGACCAGCAGAATTTCAAAATGAGTATCTGTTTGCACGTACGAGATGCTGAGACCCCCAAAACAAGGGCTGTTTCACTCATCAGGTTTCCCCAGCACTTTGCATAATGTCTGGAACAGATGGGACTTTGATAAATACTGACTGAACAGCTAGAATAAATGAAGTATTGATGGCTATTTCCTGAGGCTATTTTTGAGATTTTATAATTTTATGACAGTGAATATGTGTACATTTTATCAACTTTTTTCTTTTACATTATCAGTGAAAAAGGGCACCAACAACCACTGCTTAAGACTCAGGAAGAAATGCTTTACAGCAGAATTAGCAAGTCAAGTAAACATAGAAGAGAATTTTTTTTAACAGTTTAGATTCATGGATCTAGATTCATGGAGAAAGGCCAGCAAGTTCAGTTTTCCTCACAGCATCTCTTTGAAAGAAGAGAGGGGCAGTAAGAGGAAGGAAAGCAGCAGTGTGACTCAGAAAGGAGACAGTCCAGGAGCAGGATGACAGCACACAACTTACTAGGAAATGATTTCAGGAGATCAGGGTCTGGTAGAGAACCCAAGTTTGAGAAGGAGGTTATCACCTTATTGACATATAAAAATGCAATCAGTAACGATAAATCAGTAACAAGAGCAGCACATCTGTAACTAAAGTGGAGAGAATATAAACCCTATAAAGGAGCAACACTCACAGGAGAAGTTCCAAACTTTAAATGTGAGTTACCATCTGCTTAGGGAATATAATGCAAGATTTTATAACTGAGCTAAACAAACAGTGCAAAACTGCACAGGTGATGTTTGTCAACAACACATATAGTGCAAAATTAATGTACATTACAAGGGTCTGTTTGGGCCAGGCTGCAATGAACAAGGGGAGCTGACTAAGGAGTCACTAGAAGTCTTGGATCCAGGAGAGCTGTACTCCATTTTATTCTCTGAAGGGTGTTAATAAGAAGGGACT
This sequence comes from Monodon monoceros, assembly GCF_005190385.1. Taxonomy (NCBI): domain Eukaryota; kingdom Metazoa; phylum Chordata; class Mammalia; order Artiodactyla; family Monodontidae; genus Monodon; species Monodon monoceros. Next base: position 63,823,289 of record NW_021703770.1, on the reverse strand, counting down.
AAAAATAATCCAAAAATGTAAAGAAACCCAGGATAAGGGTGGCACAGTACTGGCAGAGGGATATTCAATAACATTTCTCCGTAAAATCGGACACTCACAAATCTATCCCCTGTTCTATTATTTCCTTTTGCTGCTTTAGGACTTCAAATTGCTCTGGATTGTCAGTGCCAGACATCTGTGTGCTGTAGCTGCCTATTCCTGATGATGATGTTGACTCCAGGGAATTTAAACTTCCGTATCTGTTTATTGTCTCAGGGTGTTTTATTTCATTCGTCTCTTGCTCTGAGGGTTTTTCCTGACCTGTAAGTAGAAAAACGGATTCAGTAAATTATTCTGTCAAAGGAAAAAAATTTCTCAAATAAGGCAAGCTAGTTCAATGTTGCTTAGATAGCTATTTAATACAAATAACGTATTAGGTGCCATAACAGATAATATATACTTTGATATTAAAACACACTGCAATTAGTACAGGTACAATCTGCATCACTAGGAGTTCTTTTTGCAAATACAGTGCTGAGTATCCACTGGGTTTCTGCTCTCAGCTCATGTCTCACAAGGAACAGTTTTCCCTCAAAGGACTGAGATAACACCAGGATAGCCTTGCAGCTGTGAGTTTTTCTCTGAGTAAGGGTAAACGCCAAACATAAATGAACAATTCAATCTTCTTAAAACATTTTTGGCTTTTATATGTTTCTTCTATAACTATCCTTTAACAAAGTTGCATAAACATGATTCACTTTAATATGATATTCAAAATACTTTTAGGAACATTTAGAAAGAAAAAAGTTTGAATAACTAAGCTGGGAAATTCTTAATTTTAAGTTCGTTATTTAACTCAGAACGCTTCTTTACCAGCTAAATGAATAAAGATGTCAGGAAACTGGCTTAATGGCTTCTGCAACTATCCTCCAAAGCATCATTTAGAATTCTACTCAAATGTCATCTTACCAAGAGTGGTCTGAGAGTTGGGATTCACATACTGATCCTTACTCCATTCAACCATACACTTCAAAATTGACACTAAGCATTCTAAACCTTTTTTCCTCAGGCTCAGTTCCTACAAAATAATTCATAAAGAGAATAAAAACAAACAAAAATCTTTTAAGGAAAATACACAGCTCTTCCTTGGCAAAGTTCAAATTTCAAAATGTTTTTAAAGTTCTTACCTGAACATTACTCATACCGAGTTCTTGACTGCCTCGTCCTTGAGCAATTTTTGATAGATCATTTACTAGTCTTTCAAATATGTTTGCTGCATTTAAGTCACAATCATAGTTTACGTAAATATCCACCACACTCTGAGCATCTGTAACAGTACAATATGTTAATTTTAACAAAAGGCATCTAGTATATGAATATATTTGGCCTTTTAAGTATCTCAATAAGAAAGAGATGATAAAGAAGGATAATTTCAAGTACCTGCACAAATCCTTGTCAACGTCTGAATGACCATCCATTTGTGGTCAAATGAGCTGGTAGAAGTCTCCAAAATGTATAGGAAAATTTCTTTAAAGAACACCTGTGATTAGGGAAAAACCTCCATTTAAAATATTGTTTATAATTCATATATGTGATCACTTTTTAAATATCCCAAAGCTGCAGAGCAAAGATCAGGACCCAGCGTCCTGGAGTTCCACTCCTTTTGAGTTCCATTTCTGAGACATCAGGACTTAACTTGGGTTGGTCACTTACACTGGCCCTTGCAGTAAAGAGCTGTATTTCATATCACTGTATTTTGTTATCACACAGCCACTACAAAAGAAATCTGCAAAAATTTGGAGTTCTTCTGGGAGATTATTTCTTAAACATATTTACAAAACTAATAAAACTCCTCTTTCATTTTTAATCCCCCACAGAACATAAACTATATTCTGCTCATCAGTTATATTTTTCAGGCATTATAGTACTGGGCAAGCCTAAGTGTTCCTAGATTTTAAAGTAACTGACGTTGTCATCTACACAATAGAAAGGATCTAACTCCCATATACTGTTATATTTTAATAATTACTCACACAAGTGGGAATCTCTTTTGTCTGAAAACTACAAACTATTTCTCACTATTCTTTACACCAAATAATGCCAAGCACAAAGGATTTAGTCAACCTTGTTTAAAAAATTTCTATTTAAGAGCTAAGAATTTTCAGATTCATATTTATTTTGGAAAAATGACTACAACTCAAGAGGGGATGAATGAAAAAGAAAACCTAAAACAACATATTAACATTTATGGAACACATGTATTATGAATACAAAAATTCATATTTGTAATTTTAGACTACTAACATCTTATCCCCCCCAAAAGGACAAAATACCCTTGTGATGTGCTTTTCTTTCACAGAATTCAACACATTTCTATTACTCGCCTAATGTCAGCATTTCCTGTAAGACTGTAAGCTCTAAGAGGGTAGAGACAAGGTCCCGCTTACTAAGCATTGTGTCTACACTGCATGGCAAATATAGTAGGCATCCAATACATATTTACGGCCACAATTCTCAAACACTGCACCAAGTCACCCCAGAATGCTGCAGCAAACTCAAGAGGGATGCCATGAGGATTTCTGAGGGAAAATTCAGAGAGAATTTGCATCTGCTGGATACCTCAAAAAACTTCACAGTTTCAACATCAATTAGATCACACGACATTCCTTTCAATGACATCGTTATTTTTGCAAACCTGGGGTTCAGTGGTTGCTAAGATAAGAAGCAGGTACTGCATGAAAATCAATGAAGGAAATGAGGGTGGTAATGTCCAATTTGATTTCAAAATCTGAGAAGTTTGCAGTGTCCTATAGGCTCATACATTCCAGCAGTCAGTAACTGTTGACTATTTATAAATGAAATAAAAACATTTTTTCTTTCAATTTATGTGTGCTTCACACCCCACCCACCCACCCCCCGCCCCCCAATGCAGACTTCATTGTTACGAAAAATACTTGTTAAGCTGTTTGGACCTAACTGCTTAATAAATGGAACTGTTAGGTATTTCTTCTGGAGTAAAGTACACCATGAAAAGATTACAAACTCTAATGGTGCCATGGATCAAGAGACTTTGAAGCTCTCTGATTTATGGGATAAATTAAAAAAAAACACAGATTTGGAGAAAGAGGGGGGAAAAAAACCTTTAGCTACTGTCTACAGGTTATCAAACTGCACTAATATGCAAAAGCCTATTCTAGTAATTTACGACACCATGCCTATCAACAGGGGCTCTAAGAAAAACCAAAATTCTAAAGAGTTATAGAGCACCTATCATGTAATACATGTAAAATAACAGTTCTATCATAAGCACTTTGTCTTCACATAATTTCTCTTGAAAAAGTGAATACAGTGTATACACTGTATTTTCTGAAATAGATATATAAGTTAATACCCAAGGAAAAACTGCGTTATAAAAACTCTAAGATTCATTCTCATAAGATGAATCTTCACATAACAACAATCTCAATTTTGTTTTGCAAATTTAGGTTTTCATATGTTGGGTTACCTCCAAGTGGAACACAGCTCATCTTGCATTTGAATATGTTCAGTACTTTCAAAAGCATATCTATATTTACCTTGTTTTATCCTCATAATCTCCCCATAAGGGACAATGGAGGTTGAAATAAACCTGATCTCTTTAAAAAAAACAGAATATTACTACAACAATTTTAATGAGAATCTACCATCTATGGACAGGAAATTTCTTAGAAGTATTTCCCTTTAAATTCATGCTTACAAAATGTTTGTATATCAAATTTACTTTACAGAAATAGTAATCACAACTTAATGATTTTTATGATATCTGGTTCCATAAGGATTTATACTTCACACAGTCATCTAAATAGTACTTAAAGAAGGAGAGTCTCAGAGAAGTAATTGAATGCACAAAGTCTTCCAAAATTCTCTAATGTCAATTTAAATGTCTCATCATCGAATGAAACACTTCTGGCTTGTTAACAGAAGCAAAAGTTCCACAAGTTTTTATTTTAAAGTCTCTTTTATTTGTAGTTCCTGAAGATAATGAGAAAAAACTATCTAAAAATAGTAACTTCCTAGTTTTGCCTTGCATTATTTTAACACACATATGGCAAACTTCTAAAACTTGACAACATATATGCACCAGAAATTGTTTCCTGTCCAAAAATATGACCCAAATTTTAAAAATTTTCACTTAAAATACCAAGACCTTATTCTGTCTCATTCCCATAATAATGTTCCACATGAATTTTAATAGATGCTGTAGAACCTTTATAATAAAGCATAATATCAAAACTCTGGGAAAATAATGATTTATCCTTCCTATGAGCTAATGAATTCTTAGTCTTGAGTTAGGATTAAATATAAAACGTAACCTGCACATCATATCAAACATAAAGGCAAAAGTTGACTAGCATAAAAGTATTTCTAAAATATACCATGTCCCAACCAAAACAATATTTTAACAAAGGACAAGCTGGAAAAAAAAATCCATTCAATCAGTAAAACAAAGTACTGTTTTTAAATACTGAATTATTTGAAGGTAAAAACAAAAGACCAAGAAATGGTACACTTGCACAATACATGCGTACATGGTTGGGAGATTCCCTAATTTCATTTTGCTAAGGCTCTGGAAATATTTTAGAATGTCATAACTGTTATTCTAGTTCCAAAGATGTTGAGAGAAAACTTTAGGAATATAATAATAACAGATATATTGGGAAAAAAATATAAAAGTTAAAATTTCAAATGTCCTAAAATATAACTCCTAAAATATAATTCTTCTTGATCACCTCTTTAAAGTACCAAAAACTTAAACGGCTTAAAACCATGCAGACAAAGTATTTATTTAGAGCTTTCTTTTAAGATAACCAAGTTCACTATTACGTATCATATACACAATGGCAAAATTATTGTGAGGACCAAATTAATTCAAGACAATTAAAATCATTCATGGAACTACTTATTATACATTCCTTGAAGGCAGGAGCTTATATCTTAATTTGATTTTGCATTCTTAGTGCTTACCTAGTGCTTAGTAGTACTTTGTAGGCACATGTTACATGATAATACACAAATATTATTTCACATGCTAAAAACCTTTCCAGTGTATTAAAACATGATTTAACATGAAAACAAATGAATAGCCAACAATGCTTAAATGCAGAACATACCTCAATCTGCATCTTCAGATGCGTCTTGAAGTTTGACAACAAAGTAAGAAATATAGAAAGGGAAAGCTCAAAAACCTCTGGAACAGAAGAAACTCCATTTTTTGAGAGTGCAACACACAGATACTGCTTAATAGCATTAATAAACATCTCATTTGTCCTGAAAATAGGTCCTGCATTCTGCAGAATGGATAGAAGTAACTGCAATGAAAGAATCTTGGATCGTAACTCATGAGACCTAAAATATAAAAAAGAAGGCACAGTATATGGACAAGTTTAGCATTATGGTAATAATAGGTTGTTCCAAAGATATTTCCTGTACCACATAATTTCACAAAACTTTACATGGAAAGAAACAGAAAACTCTGCAACATAAATAAGAAGGTACAGTACATAAATAAGCTTGGCCACTAATAATGGGTCGTTCCACTGATGTTCTCCTTCTACCACATAATTTCATGAACTTTTTAAATGGGAAAACAATCACCCACACATATTTAACATCAACCTACTGTTCCTTTGAACAAGAAAAAAAAATTTAAAGATTTATGCCTTGTTCCTTTCTTTCACAAGTATATTTCTCTTTTTAGAAATCAACATGAACTTCTCAGATTAAGGGCCATATTTAGTATAAATAGTTTCCAATGTGCTTTTTTCCTAGTTATGCTACTCAAAAATCCTAAACACTAATAAAAAGCAAATTAAAGCATTGCTTCAAGCTTACTTTTTCTGTAACCATCGAAAACTCTTTTTTTAAAAAATACATACAAAGAGGCTTTTAGAATACTTGTACCTCTTGGTAGCTTACCCATTTATTCTAAGTACGTATTTTTATATAATGAAAGCTGAAAAACACATTTAAGCTTAAATTGAAAATGGTATTTCTCTGACCAATATACTGTGCCACATTTCTGATCACTATCTAGAAGTTTAATGATCAGATTTCACAAATACAATTTTTCTCCCATTGAAACAGGTTTTTTAAGCCCAAGAGACCAAGGAGATTGATCCCAGGCAACTTTTCAAATGCAGAACACATTTAAATGCTCTAGCCCTTGGTTCTTTTTTTAATTTATTCCAAATTGTACTCAGTCACATTTACACCACATAGTAAACTTAATTGCTCCTGATTTCTACCTTAAAAATTTTATGGTTTTAAGTGTCAAGTGATTCAAGGACCTAAAACTCTAACAAGGAATATTTAATTTTAGGTAAATAGGAATCACAAGAAGTACTGCCATCTTTGAAATAAAACTGGAGCCAATAATACCATTAATACACAATCATGTTTCCAAGATGCCTATGCCTCTGAATCTAAGAATACGTACATGCAGCAAATGCAGTATTACAAAACAAACAAACAAACAAACCTTAGATAAATCAAGTTAGAAACAGTGGGAATAAGACTTTGAATAATAGCTATAGGAAAATATGGAGTGGGCCAGGTATTCCCCCTTCACGTTGAGGCCTTCCAAGGCTTATCCACTACTGCTACTTCCTTAGTCTACCTCACATTTATCACCCTTTTTGCTCAGTTCCAATAGAAACTAAAACCCGCGGCTTATCATTCACCAACGCATGAGTTTTCTTATGTTTTATCTTTGTATCCACAGCATCCAACAAAATGCCTCATTAGTATGTGCTCAAAATAATTAACGGATTTATTCATGCACTCATCTAAACATTAAGTATTTACTATGAATAGGGCATTAATCAATGAAGAGATGATCAAATGATTGTTTGATAACACAATAAAGTATACTTCTGACAGGCAAAAGAAGCTGGAAATTACAGGTCTGCAGTTTTTTTTGTGGGGTAGTTTCAAATTACGGTTCAAGCTTAAAGAACATTTCCTGGATCATCATCTTAGCAAGGCCACAAAGTATAAAGAGAAGCAAAGACAAAAAGGAAATTGTATAACTACAAAAGATCATTAATTTTGGCAAAAAAATCATTCAAGATAGAAAACCATATATTCTGGAAAAAGAACAGTTTCTAGGGGTGGAAAATTTGATCTCTTTCAGAATTCAATTCCAATATTTAATGACTGGTGGTCGAGAAGGTTTTCTTTATGTTGAAACAAAATTTCCTAATATCTCTGACTTAAGCCCACTACATAGGAGGATAATTTACATTATTCATCACAATAATCTTTTGTAATATTAAAGGTCTGATTTGGGAAAACTAAACATCTGAGGCTTTTAAGGTCACCAACATTTTTAAATCATGGGAAAAATGGCTTTCAGCACTAGCACCAAATTCTAAAGTTATTTTCTCCTTAAAGTAGGTCTTCATCAATCCAGAATGATACGTCAAAATTGTCACTCCTCCCCCAAAATGAAAATAAGAAACTGAAAAAATTTCAAATATATTCGTATAAAATATATAGGCTATAATCAAGTTTATATTGTAATTCGAACAACCTTAATCCTGTTTCTGTAGCGTCTGTATTTTCAAAATATTTCTGACTCTCAGGGTTTGGGCCTAAAAAGATAAGAGTTTCAGGCTTCTGGGCCTAAAAGATGTTTCTCACTGAATCAGTACAATGTGACAAAACAAAACTGTAGAAAGTATAACGAATGTGGTTTCCCAAAACTTACAAAGTTTTTATTGTAACTGTCTCCAGTCTTCCTTCTCAGTTGACACTTAGAAACTGAAATGCTCTAGGGTTTTAAAAATGAATTTCCCCCTATTTCAATATCCCTTTCTCAAAGTCACTCAGGCCTCTCCAAGCTTTCTCCAGAAAGTTCTCCTAAAACTGACATGCTATATAATACATGATGCAACATCAGAGGAGCAGGGCTCTTTAATAACTCCCAAACTCAACCTCGAGCAGGAAGTACTTGCACTGGAATCATTTACACAGAAAGATATATGACAATTTATGACTTAAAAAATGGCACTTACCTACCGTTTAGACTAATGTAATTGATGGGAAGCAGACGAGTGACTCCTATGTTAAAGTATTTCCTGCTCCCCACGGGAGAAAGTTATCATCTTAGGGCATTTTTTCAGACCTTAATGAATATGTTATTATCTTTCATTATGACTTTTAAGATTTATTTCTCTTAGGTTTTATTACCTTCCAAGTAGTAACTTTCAGAAGCTTAGCATGAGGCTACATGTAAAGGGCTACATTAGTACCAATGTTACTTACAATATTAAAATAATAATTCATTTAATCATTCAATACTTGATGAGCACCTACTATGCACCAGGCACAATTCTATAATGCTGTTGGTGTGCTTCTGGAAGACAGTGTAAGGTATCTACTCTAGCAATTTTGAAACTCATTGTTCTTTAGTACATGTTTTAAAAAGTAAAATAACCCCCCAAAGTATTTTTGAAGGTCCTAAAAGACAAAAACAAAAGAAAACCCAAAGGCTATTTTACAGTAAGGCTAAAGATTAAAAAGCTGCATTTGTCAGGCAGAACGGCTGAGGACTTACTTTGGATCTGGCGGTCCATCCGACAGTGGTTTCATTGACAGTTTACACAATGACCTGAATACTAGAAAGGCATCCTTTTGTAAAATGTGGGAAAACTTAGCACCAGGTGAAGGTCCTGAAGAATTTCCAGATTCCTAAACAAGTGAACACACCATGTAAATAAAGGCATCTGCCAGTGCAAATCATTTCAGCCTTCTATATATTTTATTCGATTCAGTTATATGTGGGGTTCTACTGGAAGGAAAACTAGATGAGGAGTTTGCCATATTGTTTTTCTTTATTGTGACATGCCACTCCCATCCCCAACAATAAATACCTTAAAAATTGCATTCTTTTAAAATATGCCACCAAACTCTTAAAATTTACCCATTTATGGCCTAAACTACGCTTTCCACTACCTGTCACTGGGTGTTTTATGTTTTTGTCCTATTTTATTTTTTATCTATTCTGCGCAGATAGACATAAGACAATGGAGACTGTTAAAGCAACATTTAAAAGTTATTAACTGATAAAGGTCAGCAAGGCCAGGAAAACTTACCCCTATGTATGGGGCAATGATTTAGGGTAGGACTCCCTTATCTGAAAAGATAAGGAAAAAATACACAAAATACAGGGTAGGAAGGATGAGGAAGACCCTATCACTACCACAGTATGGATTTTATTGTACCCTGAGCAAAGGTAAGACGAAGTTCTCCAGATCTCCAGAAGCTCTTTCTCCTCCTAGTATACTAGAATTATCCTATAAATATGTGATAAGAATGTTCTTTTTAAATGTAATTTCAGTGGGGGAGGAGGAAGGATGTGAACACATATGAGACACACCTTAGAGTTGGAAATATAGCTATCAATATTTTAAGGGAATAAACTGCTCTGGATTTATATCAATGGGAAAAAAACCCACAACTTTTTATTTCCTCAGACTGAAATCAGCCAGCATTATCAACTGGATATATTCACCACAAGGTGTTGGTAGCAGCCTATCAATTTGTAAGATTAAGAGGATTTTTCCTCTATTTATACCTGAGTATCATTGGAAGAGACAGACAATCTGTCATCAGGTAAGGACGGTGTATATGCAACAGAAATTGGTGTTCCTGGAATTCCATTTGCTTGAATATTTTCACTGTCACTACCATCCTCTATGGTTCCAATGTTGCCATCTGCACTTGCATTTATGGTAGCCCTTTCTCCCATATCTAAAACGGTAAGAAGAAAAAACACGCAAACATATTTAACTTAACTGAAGTGCACTGAAAAAGCATATACTATTTAAAAATGAAACAGTGGCAGAAAAGCAATGTGAAGTAAGATGTATTGGCACCATTTAAAGGTTAGCATACTTAGTAGTAAGTATGCATTTGGAATATATCAAAACATGATCCTTAAGTAGCTCTGGCAATGGAACACACTCAGCTGATGAAAGGCTAACAGAATGTGCTGAAACAGAAGCTTACTTTTAGTCTATATTAGCATTTACTAAACTGAGTCCTAGTGAATGCTAATGCCTTAAGATATTAAAAGAAATTCTTCAAAAAAATCCCATTTTCAAATAAGTTTGGGAAATGATGGAAAATAGGTATCTTTATCATAGCCTTTAATTTGCTAATACGCACTGAGTTCTCCAAAGGGGATATACAATACACAGTGTTTCCAAAATTTATTTTACCATGAGATCCCAACCCCCTTTTTAGAATACCTACTAATACCTCTAATAACATATATTCTTTGGAACACAACTATGGAAATTAATGGCTGTGAATATTCTTCAGTATGTCACTCTGAGTAATCTTACTTGTGATTAATATACGCAGAAATAAATGACTTCTAGTAGGACAAACATAGACAATGCAAACAATACCAAGTTTCAGAACTACTCTAGGTGTAATGTATGTTACTTTAAAAAAGAAAACTTCATAGCAGCACTATTTACAGTAGCCAAGATATGGAAACAATCTAAATGTCAATAGACAGATGAATGGATAAAGAAGATGTGATTGATATACACATATAAAAACATGATGGAATACTACTCAGTCATAACAAAAAATGAAATTTGAAGCAACATGGATGGACCTAGAGATTATCATACTAAATGAAGTCAGAAAGAGAAAGAAAAATACCACATGATATCACTTGTATGTGGAATCTAAAACATGACACAAATGAACTTATCTACGAAACAGAAACAGACTCACAGACATAGAGAACAAACTATGGTTGTCAAGGAGATGGGGGAATGGGGGAGGAAGGGATTGGGAGTCTGGGATTAGCAGATGCGAACTATTATACATAGTATGGATAAACAACAAGGTCCTACTGTAAAGCACAGGGAACTATATTCAATATCCTGTAATAAACCATAATGGAAAAGAATATGAACTAAAGAAAGAAAAAGGAACACATACATGTCTGTGGCCATAACTCAGTAGCTATCTGGCAGGAAACTGCTCCTCTCATGCTGCCAAGTAAAAGAAATTACAGGCTAGGGCTTCCCTGGTGGCGCAGTTGTTGAGAGTCTGCCTGCCCATGCAGGGGACGCGGGTTCGTGCCCCGGTCCCGGAGGATCCCACATGCCGCGGAGCGGCTGGGCCCGTGAGCCATGACCGCTGGGCCTGTGCATCCGGAGCCTGTGCTCCGCGACGGGAGAGGCCACAACAGTGAGAGGCCCGCGTACAGCAAAAAAAAAAAAAAAAAAAAAAAAAGAAATTACAGGCTAGCATGAGGGAAATACAATGTACTAGAAGGAGCACAGATTTTGGAATATGAAAGACCCCTGCTGTTTTAATCATGTCTCTACCACTTAACTGGAGGAGTTATTTCACCTTCTTCATAAGCAACAAAGATAATAATGTCTATAAGGAATCACCAAAACACACACACATGCACAGTACATAAAGAACACAATTGGTTCTCAATAAGGGGTAGTAGCTATTATTAATTTTGCAGATAACTGGTAACATGTGCCCAATTTTCTAACTGATTTGAGAAATGAAAGGAGTGTACCTGGTAATACGCTAATGTCTGACACACTAAATACTATTACAGCTTTCTATATATATGTAAAGAATGCTTATATATATGTAAAGAACTCTCTGGAAGAAGTCACAAAAATTTAATAATGATTATCAGAAACTGATGATTGTTCCCCAAAGCACTTACTCCCAACCTTTTTCTCTGTACTCAATTACATCTCTTTCCACTGCCCCTCCTCCACCTTCCCTTAATAAACAACTTCCGCCTTCTACTTAAGCTACGCAGATAATTTAACATAGGCTTCCTTACTCTTCCTCACCCACTATAAAATTCCTTAACACCAACAATCATCTTTATCTTCCCTCTCATTTCAGGGAAAAAATATTCCTTCACATTTCTAAGATGAATCATTCATTCACCCTCAAATCTACCTCTTCTTGCCTTAGGTAGTGTCCTTCTCCCCTGGATACTTTCTTGAAACATTACATTTTCAATTTGTGCACATGACTGGATCTTCCCCAATACTCAACCAACACACTCACATCTTTTCACTATAAAGACATAACTTTCCTGCAACTCCTACCACACATCAGCTACTGTCCATTTTTCTTTTCTAAATCAAATTTCTAAAGAAATAATTAATATTCATTGATAATACTTTCCTTCTTAGGAAATTTCTGAAACGAATTGAAAACATTCTCTTATTTTATTTTCAGGCTTTGAAGCCAGACATCTCTGGGTTGGAGTCTTTACCACTTCTTACAGGTTAGCTTAATCTCTCAGTGCCTCAATTTCCTCATTTGTAAAAAAGGGAATCATAACAGTACCTAAACATCCCAGAGTTTGGGGAGGATTGAGTAAACACAAGTAAAGCACATAAAATCATTGGGGATACAAAGAAAGTACTTAACAGTTAGATATTATTCTTCTCTATGTTTTTTTCCTCTAATTCTCCCTCTAATTGTCCCCTAAACATAAGTGCAGACTTCTGTTTACAAGGTGGTGAGCTGAGCCCACTAATTTACCTTCTTCTTTCACAAATCCCACTGAAACTACAAGGGAAAAAATATAAACAAGAGAAATAGTCTTCACTAGCACTGGAACACTAAGGAGGATATAATCAATAGACCAAAATCTTGAAGGAATTTCTAAAAATTAAGATAAGTTCATGGGAATTCCCTGGCGGTCCAGTGGTTAGGACTCGGTGCTTTCACTGCCATGGCCTGGGTTCAATCCCTGGCTGGAGAACTAAGATCCCATAAGCCACGCAGCATGAACAACAACAACAAAAGGTTCGGATGGAGGAAGAAGGGAAAAGCCAATAATGTTCAGATGCCTGTGACTGAACACATGCAAAGGACAGAGCTACCTGAGAAGTGGCTGAATTGTACCATGTGGGTTCCAATATACTCCAAAGCCTAGACAGAATGCCAAGGGCTATGGGGTAGGAGGGAAGAGAGCTTGGGAAACCAGGCCAATGTCTACCAACAGAGCTGTCAGCAGCCACGATCATCTAGAATGTATCTGAGCACAGCCTGTTAATTAAAGTGGAGGATTTGCTTGGTAGGTGTCTTAACCTAAGAAGTAGGGTAGGAGGGGAGAGAGCAGCGTCCCAGCTAAGGGAGAACAGACAGTGCTGCAATAAACACTGAGCAGGCTAGTACAGCAGTGAAATCTCAAGTTCTAGGCTTCCACTCTAACCACCTGTTTCTACTTAACTAATGCTAAATAAAGCCCTAACTGAATGAAGGCAGCCTAAGATTTCCTGGCAAAGGCTGGGAGAATGGGAACAAACCAAGTTTGAAGAACGCTCCCCCCACTCCTGACCCCGAGGCTAGAATATATAAAACGTTGAAACAGCATTTATCCCAAGCTTCACATGGCTTCAGAGTGTGCTTACAACACAGCCCAAGGATCACCAGGATCCCCCTCTGCTCAAGGGAGGCATCTGCTTCTTTTAGTTAAGTTCTCAGCTGGGAAATAAGGTCTGCCTTTGGACGGCAGTCACCTGGCAGACTCTGGAGAGGAAAGCCTCATGAGAAATGGAAAAGCAGTGCACAGAATTACTGAGAAAGCTCTTTATATACTGATCAAATCTGGTCTTTCTATTCTTTAAACAGACAGACATGTAAAGTCTACGCTCAATAGTAAGGACAAAGGTCAGCAATCTGAGCAAATGGTTTCCCGGTGAAACATTTTACAGCTGGAACAATTTTAATTAGTACTCCCAGAGATGTGTGAAAGAATACTGCATCAATAAATAGGCGCAGGGGCTTCCCTGGTGGCGCAGTGGGTGAGAGTCCGCCTGCCGATGCAGGGGACACAGGTTCGTGCCCCGGTCCAGGAGGATCCCACGTGCCGCAGAGCGGCTGGGCCCATGAGCCATGGCCGCTAAGCCTGCGCGTCCAGAGCCTGTGCTCCGCAATGGGAGAGGCCACAACAGTGAGAGGCCCATGTATTGCAAAAAAAAAAAAAAAAAAAAGGGCAAAGCACTATGAAAAAAGGGAGCTCAAGAAAAAATAGGGGTTCTTGGAGACAAAAACAAAATTACTGAAAGAAAAAACATACACTGGGAAAAGCAGTAGAATGGACATTAATGAATAAAGTATTGGAAGCCCCTTGTAACATTTTCTCTGAATGCAGAATCATAAGAAAAAATGATGGAAATTAGGAAAGACTGTCAGAGCAATAAAGGATATGATGAAAAATACTCAACAACTGTAGTGTGTGATGTGGAAGGGAAGAATGGTAAGAAAGAAGAGAATTAATAGCTAAAAACATAATAGAAAAATCACTAGAATGATGACAAGTTATGAAAAGAATTCAACAGCTAGTCCTGATTTAAAAAACAAAAGTAAAATCACACCCAGGCACACACACAAAAAGATAAAAAGTATCTTTTAATAAACTAGAAATACAGAAAACTTACTGAACTTGATAAAGAGTATCCTCCAAAACACAAAAGCAATCATCAAACTTACAGGTGAAATATAGCAATAATGTTAAAAACAAATGAGGATTCTTGCCACCATTAACCCTACTCAACATTTTCTTGAGGTTCAAACTAATGTTATATAACAAAACTGAGAGACCAAAAATGAAGCGTAAATATTATAAAGGAAGAAACAAAGATAAAATATCATTACTCACCTAGAAAACCCAAGATAACCAAATGAAAAACATTTAGAAACAATTACTAAATAAACTTACTTTTTGAACTGAATAACTGGTTCTAAACTTTGTGTATACATTTAATGAAATGTATAAAAAACTGATGGGGAGGGACTTGCACTATAAAGATCAACATATAAAGGTAAAATATTTTAAACAATTCAACACTGGATAAGAATAAACAGCTCCATGTGACTGTACAGAAAACTCCAACAGAACCATTTTGGATAAAGGTGGGATTTCAAATTAATTAGGAAAGGAAGTATTATTCTAGGTTATAACTAGCTATCTAATCTCATACCAAACAGAAAAATAAATTTCAGATGAATTAAAAATTTAAATTAAAAAAATGAAAACAAAAGTATTAGAAAAACATGGTAGAATATTTTTATAATCTTAGGGTGGTAAAATCCATTCTAAGCAAGACAAAAACAGAATCACAAAGAAAAAGGCTTTATTTGTTAAATTTTTTAGGTATGGTCAAATATCTGCTGAGACCAGTAACAACAGAAGCAAAGGGAAACAAAACAAAACAAAACAAAACAAAGACTGACTGGGGAAAAAATATTTACACTACAATGAACAAGGGTTAATTTCTTAAGATGAAGAAATCTTGAATTAAGGAACAAAAACCCATCAAGAGGGAGGGGATATGGAGATATATGTATACATACAGCTGATTCACTTTGTTGTACAGCAGAAACTAACACAACACTGTAAAGCAATTATACTCCAATAAAGATGAAAAACAAAAAAAGAACAAAAACCGAAAAAACTGAATGGAAAAATGGGCAAAAGATAGGAATAGGCAACTCAGAAAAGTATAAATAGCCCAGACACTCAGCTGCACCACATGAAATTGCCAGTATTTGACCTACAAAAATAATGACTGCTTCCTATGTTTTTACCATGCAAATAACCAAAGAAACATAAATTAAAACAATAAGATATAGTCCATCTATTAAAGTGATGTTAAACAAAGCACTGTATATAAATTTTAAATGTTCATACATCTTGGTCAAGTATTCCTTACCCTAAAGAAAAGTGCAAAATGATATCTATAATATGAATGCTCCACGAGAGCCATGCAAAGCAAAAACTAGTAAATAACCTAAATGCTAGTATTAATAGGAGATTATTTAAATAAATTATGGACCACTAATATAATTAAGTACAATATGACATGAAAGGAAAACTATAATTTAGTATGTGACAACAGCAGATTATAAAGCAGTAAGTACAGTATGTTCCCATTTATATTCCAATATATGAATACAGACATGCATGAAAAATGTTATTAAAAAAACTTTTTAAAGAGCAAAAAACATATCAATGTCAGAAGACTTGGGCAAATAAGGAACTGAGAGAAAATATTTGTAAAATATATCACAGAATCCTAATATATAAAGGATTCTCTGAAATTATGAGGGAAAAAGGATAAAAACCTGACAGAATGAACAAAAGACATGAATAGATGACTCCCTAAAAAAGATATACAATGGCCCTCAAACACAAGATATTTAATTTCACTCGTGGAGAAATGCAAATTAAAACCAAAGTAAGATACAATTCTCACCTGTCAGGTTGGCAAAAATTCAAAACCTTAAACTCCACTGGGAGCTTGGAGAAAAAGGCACTCTTGTATGTTGCAAGGAAGAGTGCAAAACAATACAACACCTACGAAGAGAAATTCAGCAAAAGCTAACATACCTTCACATTCATTTACCACTTGACCTAGTAATATTACCTCTTTGAATTTGCCCAGAGGATCAATCTCCACAAATATGAATACAGATATACATGGTTATTCACTGCAGCTTTATTTGTAATAGCAAAATACTGGAAACAACCGAAGTTCCTGTCAGGAGGGGACTGGCTGAATAAACATATACCCACATAATAGAGTATTATGCAGACAGCCAAAAGAAAAAAGAATAAGAGAAATCTCTATCAACTGAAATAGAGGGATTTCTAGTATATATTAGGTGAAAAAAGGGGAAGACAGAGAAGATATACAGTGTTCTATCAAAAAGAAAGAGAAATAATCATAAGTATTTGCTTACTTCTCTGGGGACACACACACACACACACACACTATAAACCTGGGGTCCCCAACACTGCCCCCCACAACACCCCAGGCCACACGGCATGAGGTGAGTGGTGGGTGAGCGAGCGAAGCTTCATCTGTATTTACAGCCGCTCCCCATCGCTCACGTTACTGCCTGAGCTCTGCCTCCTGTCAGATCAGCGGCAGCATTAGATTCTCATAGGAGCGCGAACCCTACTATGAACTGCGCATGTGAGGGATCTAGGTTGCAAGCTCCTTATGAGAATCTAATGCCTGACGATCTGACATGGAGCTGAGGCAGTGATGCTAGCACTGGGGAGCGGCTACAAATAGATTATCATTAGCAGAGAGGTTTGACTGCACAGAGACCATAATGAATTAATTGCTTACAAACTCATATCAAAACCTTATCAGTGAGTGGCAAGTGAGAACAAGCTCAGGGCTCCCACTGATTCTGCAATATGGCGAGCTGTATAATGATTTCATTATATATTACAACGTAATAATAATAGAAATAGGACTTCCCTGGTGGTGCAGTGGTTGCGAATCCGCCTGCCAATGCAAGGGACACAGGTTCGAGCCCTGGTCCGGGAAGATCCCACATGCCGTGGAGCAACTAAGCCCGTGTACCACAACTACTGAGCCCGTGTGCCACACCTACTGAAGCCTGAGCACCTAGAGCCTGTGCTCTGCAACAAGAGAAGCCACCACAACGAGAAGCCCACGCACCGCAACGAAGAGTAGCCCCACTCGCCTCAACTAGAGAAAGCCCGCGTGCAGCAACGAAGACCCAACGCAGCAATCAATCAATAAAATAATAATAATAATAATAGAAATAAAGTGAGCAATAAATGTAATGTGCTTGAATCATCCGAAACCATCCCCCTGTCCCGGTCCGTGGAAAAATTGTCTTCTACGAAACCAGTCCCTGGTGCCAAAAAGGTTAGGGACCGCTGTTATAAACTACAAGCTTATGAAAGTCGTTACATATAATAAGGCAGGTCAGCAAGGGGAGAAATGGAAGGAAGAGTTCTCTGAGTATTTTATATAATTTTTACTTTGAATCATGTAAATGTTCTTCAATTTAAAAAGTTAAATCAATAAACATAGTTAATACAAGTAACTTCTGAACACAGTACTCTCTTCATCCTTAGTAAAATATATTCTAAGGACACATATGATTGCAAAGAAGTCTGAACTTTAATTAATCAGCTTGTTCCTGGTAATGGCACACTGTTTCTGCAAATTTAGGTTTTCACTGTGGAAAAAGAAACACAAGAATGAAATGCAGGAAGATGAAGAGAAACCTTGTGGTGCTGGATGTGAATTGGAACTAATAAGATTATCTTGTGATTGTATATCTCCTGTTTCTGTTCACTGGAAAAGACTAAAAGTAATAACACCCCAGTAGCAATGAGCATACCTAGTACCTAGGCCTTGGTCTCTAAATACAATTGCCCAGTAAAAAGAATAAGGACTCCTAAAGAACTTGTTGATTCCAGGGCTGGGACAAGGGAAAGCTGAAGGTGAACCTAGAACATCTTACTGTTCCAGAAAACAAGGAAATGCTCAAAGACAATGCAATCACATCAAAAGGACACAGGGGCTGGCTTGAAGGGATTCCCACTGGCCAGATCAGGAACAAAAAATGACGACAGTAAAGTATTATAACACACTGAATAAAGGGAGGTGCTCTTCTCCATATAAAAATGTTGATTAATATTAGAATTACGAAATCACTATATTGCAATCCATGTAATATCTAAGGATCATCAAGGGATTTTAAAACCAGTAAGTGAATGGATCTTGATATGATCTCAAAGTATCACTCACAGATTACTTATTAATTATAAAGGGGAAAATGTTCCCTTACAATGAAGAGAGCTGGTGGTCATCCTTAACCAGGTGATCAAACATTATCACCAACAGGGGGTAACTTAATTATGCACCAATTTATATGATGTAATAAGAAATACCAACATTACCTATGCAGTATTTTTGCCAAATATGTTTACTCTAAATCAAAATAAGGAAACCATCAGATCAATTCAAACTGTGCAACATTCTACAAGACAACATTATACTCTTAAAAATAAATGTTATGAAAAATGGAAAAAAAGGCAAGAGGACTTGTTCTCAACTAATGAGACCAAAGAGACATAATCAAATGCAGCAAGTGTACCTAGAATGGGTCCTGGACTAAAAAAAGAAAAAAAAGAATATAAGAAACACATTTGGGGACAACTAGGAACACTTTAAAGTGTATTTATATTACATATTCTTAAAAGAGTGTTATTTTTCTTAGGTGTGAAAATGGAATTGTGGTTATGTATGAGAACGCCCTTATTCTTAGAAAATATATGCTGAGTTATTTTAGGGGTAAAGCGCCATGTTGTATATAGCCAACTTTCAAATGGTTCAGCAAAAACAAAACACACACACGGGTCTACTTAAAGACAAGTAAAACAAATGTAGCAAAACTGTTAATAATTGGTGATCTAGAAAAGGACCTACAGTTTTAACTGTACTGTTCCTTGAACTATTCTCTAGGTTTGAAAGTTTTCTAAGTAAAAAGCAGAAAAATGAAAGAACTTTCACTTCACACTCTGTATTCATATGTATTAGAGACTGGCAAAGGACCAGACAGTAGACATTTTAGGCTTTGCTGGCCATATGATCTTTGTTGCCACTACCCAACTTTACTTTTGTAGTGCAAAGACAGCCACTATAAGCAATACATAAACAAATAAGCATGGCTGTGTTCCGATAAAACTTTATTTACAAAAATAGGTAGTGGGCCAAATTTGGTTCATGGAACATTATTTTCCAACCCCTAATATACATTATAAAATTGTAAGAGAATGTGTGGGTACCTAATACTTTCTTTCTTCCCTTATTATAAGTTTATGGTTTTTTGAAAAATTCATATTCCCCAAGACCATGCTCTCTTCTTTAGCCTCTACACTTTCCCATTTGGTAATCTACTTCAAGTACTAATTTTAACAGAATGACTCCCACCTATAACACCTGCCTTGATTATCTCTTAGGCCGGAGTTCTATATTTCCATTATATATTTCATAAACATTTCCACATGAATGGCACACCTGAAGGTCAAATGCAATGTCAAAATAAAAATCAGTACCTTTTTTCCCACGCCAACGTCTACTCCAATAATTCTACCAATAGTACTACCACCCACTTACCCATTTAGGCTCAAAAACTGGGAGACTGCCTGTGCAGAAAAGAGCTAACATAGCATGCCTGAGACTGCCTATCCTTAGAAAGGCCTGCTTGCAAGGTTGGCTCTTGGCTGGAACCTTGGAATTTACACTTTGGGAGGATTCTCACTCTTCCCAGAAATAATAAAAGTGGCTCACTGTGCCTCAATAGTTTGTACAAATAATGTGGTTTATGCTGGAACACCAGCTTTCCCTCTGGAAATCTGGAATTTTGGTATATGCAGATAGAGAGTGCTTATACGACAGGCTCCCAGAAAAAACTTTGGGCACTCAGTCTCTAAGGAGCTGCCCTGCTAGACAACACTTCACAATTCAATGCTTGAGGAAATTAAGAGTTTCCCATGTAACTTCACTGGGAGAGGAATCCTGGAAGTGTGCACCTGATTTCCTCCAGACTTTGCCCCATACGCCTTTTCCCTTTGATGATTTTGCCTTGTACCTTGACTCACCACATCACAGTGGTGAGTGTAACTATATGATGAGTCCTTCTAGTGAATCACCAAATCTTGAGGTAATCTTTGGGACTTTTGACACAGTTTTTATTCTCTCTTTCACCTAGATTTCAATCAGTTGCAAACTCTTCTTGATTCAACTTCCATTATCTCACTTCTCATTCACTTTTTCCTCTCTATTTCCACTGTTACTGTCCTATTTAGGTTTAGATTACTGCACTGGTCTTTCACTGGACTTCATATTTCCCCACTTAGCTTCTTAAAACATTTTTCTGATTACTTCATTTCTTAGTTCTAAAATCTTCAATGGTAACTTATTCTTAGAACGAAGTCCAAAATCCGAAAGCTGGAATTTATAACCATCCACTGGTTGACTCCAAACTACTTCTTCAAACTTATTTTCTACCATATGACACCACATACTCTACACTTCAGCTAAAGCACCACCTGCCAATTCCCAAATCATTCTCTCTAGACTTTAGCTAACAGTTTCCCATACATCAAACACCACTCCCTATACCTGCGTGAATATCTATACAGTCTAAGTTCAAGTGTCACCTCCTACATGAAGCCCTCCTGGATAATTTTAGCTAGAAATACCCATTCTGTTTTTTGAATTTTAATAGGATTTTAGCTATTTCTTTCTAATGACACTTATCTTACATTCCTATACTCCAGAACCCCTTGGTCTATTTCAGATAAACGTTTGTGTCTCCTTACAGTGCCATACAATTGTATGTGCTTCCTAAGTATTCGTTGAATGAAAAGATGAATGAAAAATTAAGAATGCAATCAGATGAATACTTGCTTCTAGTGTTGTACTAAAGAAGGAAATATATTCTTAGAAATGACATTATAAATGGAAATTAGGCATGGCTGAAATAGTACTATTCTCATTCAAGAGCCACACTGTACATTTAATCATATTTCTAGAAGTACATGTAGCAAGGTACTATGCTTAGTCCTGTGCAAGATACCATGAATTAAATAAGCTTCAGTGGATTGGTCTCAAATCTAATCCTATCTATAATAATATTGTTCACAAGAAGTGTGAATGAAACTCCTAACAAACTTAAAAAAATTTTTATAATACAATCCATATGATAGGACCTGCCCCTGTATCAGCTATGACTTGGGTCATGATAATAAAGGTATAAGAAATCACGATTTTTCCAAAGATACAAAATACTAAAAACCAAATCAATTTAAACATTTTCTAGTTTATAAAGTTTAACACATTTAGGAGGATGGAAAATATACCCTTGCCCTTCTCCCAGCAAACATAAAAACAAAAAATGAAATGGTAATCAACCTTTATTTTTAATGGGGTGGGGAACAGTGGGTTTTTATAAACAGATTATAACTGAAACTGGAGGAAAAGGAAGTACTCATCTATAATCAAAGAGATTTAAATATTTTTTCTACACACAATTTTTGCCTTTTTTGTTTTGCACATTATAAAATAGTCCCCACAGTCACATGAAATAACGTAAGACAGAATAAACTAATTTCAAGTCAAATATGCTACCTCCAACGATGACGTTCACCATTTCTTCTACAATGCTCTGCACAATGTCTCGTGGCTTTTCCTCACAGTCATGGTTTTCTCCATCGTATAATACATCATTTTTAGATAATGCTTTAAAAAAGAAAAATTCAAGAAAACAGTATTTTAGTTTTTTGGAAACTTTTACTAAACATTTATAATGAAAAAAATCTAAGAAATTAAGAATAAAAGAAAAAAAAACAGATATATGAAACTAGAAGCAATTACATGTTAAATCTTCAAAACTTTTAACCAAACCATATTTTAAAATGTTTTATCATTAAGTCAATTTCAACAATGATTCGTTTGACAAGCTATTAAATGACTATTCAACTTAAATGAGTTTTCTAGATTATTCCTTTAAGAACCACAACTTTTAAAAGTTCTGAATGAAACATTTCTAACATGTCCCACACTGATCAAATAAATTAAACGTAATTAAAGCTTGTTTTGATTAATTAGGCTCACCAGTAATAACAAGCTCATCATTGTGCTCTAATATAATGAGGTCCTTGAAGAACCAGAGACAGGGCTATCTGAGCTCTTGCTTACTATTTTTTCCCCAACATACTCCACATATCCAATGTAAAACTAAATTTAGTAAGTAAAAAAGAATTCATCTCCCAATTTAACATTAATCAGAAACAGACATAACTACCAATTAGAACTTCTGAACACACAAGAAACTAATAAAACTTGATATTCCCAGTTAGTTTGTCATGACTTTTGCAGATAAACATACGGTTTCCCCGGGATTTTCTGAAATGCTGAAAATATCTCGGGAAGGCTCAGTTGGCACTTTATGATGCTTTGGGATCTGGGTCTCTGTTCTGGGAGCCACTGCCCTACAGCAAATGGCCTCAGACTGCATGTGAGCTTATGGTGCTACTGTCTACACACACCCTGCAACTCACACCACTATGAAGGACCACTACGTAAAAGTCTGACTTCCAGAAGTCTGTCCTCCCTGTTGTTCACTGCTCCTAATCTACTGTTCGCTGCATTCTACAAAATATTGAATGTCACAGGAGAAATTTGATAAATAAGCATGCCAAATCAGTAACTTCATTTTATAAAAAATTCAAATACAACAGCATTTAGATTCTTCTGTGGAGTAAAAACATATAAATGTCTTGACATACAATCTTTCCATCTTTCTTAAATTTTGTATTCCTGCACTCCAGTTGGCTAAAGTTACCAAGAGTCTAAAAATTAACAATTTCAACGTAACTAAATATATATAGTCACTAAAACGTGCACAAAATGATTAGCAAATCAAGAGTCAATTCTCTTATAAATTATCTGACAGAATTAGAGTAACAGTGAATAATACTTATTACACATGGGAAATGATTATAGAAGTTAACTTTTATGTCCAAAGTCACATAGCCAGTAAGTGAGAGAGATGTGATTCAAAGCAGATAATCTAATTCCAGACCATGCACTCTCACCCAACGGCTCAGAAGCAAAATTTTCATTTATATAAGCTGTCGGGAGAAAAACACCTTTAAAAATCACGACTATCCCACAGGAATTATGTCTTATTTATAGTGCTGTATCCTAAAAGGTACCTACAGTGGTATCTACTACACAGTAGACGCTTCCACCCCTTGGGTCTCGGCCTATGTTGTTTCTTCTGTTAGAAAACTCCCTAAATTTTCTGGCTAGACAATTCCTCCCTTATCCAAACAAGATTCAGCTAAAGCATCACTTTCTCTACAAAAGTACTTCCTAACTCTCCTCAGCAGAATTATCTTATGCATGCCACTTGCAGGGTATTTATCACATTACACCTCACTTATACATGCCTGACCTTCCAGGCAGACCATGAGTACCCTAAGAGCAATGGCTACATCTTCATCAGCTTTTTTAACGCCAAGTCCTAGCACAGTGCCTGGGACACAGTATGCTAAATCAATATTTGCTGAACGCACAGATGAAGAAATGGAGGAATAAATAAAGTTCCAGCCTTATTATAGATTAGCTCTTTGAACAGCTCCTTTATAAGCTTACAGTTAAAGTAGGGGAAATTTCAGCAAGGGCAGGCTAGAAAAATGTAAATCATATAGGCAGTATGGATTCATTATTAGCTTGAGTACTAGAAATGCTTGGTTTATCAAAACTGTCCCCTTTAAAGTAAATGCTAAATAAAGTACTCTTAAAAAGAGTAAAAAGGCACCTATTCATGACACTGCTGATGCTCAAACCACTGTTATGTTATGGAAAAGATGTGGTTAAAAAAAAAAATCAAGAGCTGAAAATACACTATAGAAGTCTTTCCTCAAAGTAAAGTAAAAACACAGAATTCAGATGAATTGTAACTAAGCCCTAACCATCCTAGTTCTACAAAACCACACTGGAAAGGCAACAGAATTTCCATCATTATTTTGACACCAAGCTAAGGAGGAACAAAGGGAAGAAACTCGTTTCCTGACAGTTTTATAGAACAGCTAAAGCTGAGAATAACGTTTGGGGAAAAAATGACTGCACGTGATTATTTTTAGAGAAACACATTTGTAAAATAAATAAATGCAATTTAATTTTTGTAATCTTGTAACCTTTTTCTTATAAATTTACTTAGGAAAAAACACAGTCAGAGAATATCTAAATCTTATCGATTATTACACGTCAGGATATAAAAATAAATATTTTTGTATGCCAGGTGGTTATTCAAAAGATGTCTTTTCATATTTAATTTCAGTCCTTTTTTTTGACAACAGTACCTTGTGAACTTATAATGATTTCCTAAAATTTTCAGTCACATTCCAGAAAACTTTACTAAATAAATAGGTCTCCTGTTTGCTATGAACTAATTTTAAGAAAACTTTATCACCTAGGATGGACAAAGTCCACAATTACCACAACGTGCCTGATACCCATTAAGTCATATCACCCTTTCCACGTTTCTTTACCAAAAATGCCCTCCTACATTCTTCCCCCAACACACACCTCCCAGCCCCTGCAACCCCTTCTCAGAAAGATTACTTTCGGCTGCAGCTGCCTGATCAGCTTCAGTCTGTTCATTTTCTGCACTGGAAGTATCAGATCCATTTTCAGGTTCTGTATCATCCTGAAGGCTTTTATCCACATCATGTGAATGGGGATCAAGGTCCCCTTCATGTTCCTGGGATATATGATCAACAGTCTGAGGTGGCAAATATCTAAGCTGAGGTGATTCAGGCTCATGATGGCTTACTGGAGACTGCAACAGATGATGGTGCTGTCGATGCCTTTCTTTTTCCATTTGTTTGGCTTCCTGCAACTGGAAAGAAAGAAAATAATTTCCAATATTAGCAAAATAAGTTGTTTAAAATTTGGAGGGGTAATGTTATACTCAACTATAAATCCTTCATAGGAGCTGCCACCTTGTCTCTAGGCTTAGAAATCGTGGTCCATCAGAAATAAAAAACTAAAACATACTAAAAACAAACAACAGAAAACAGTGGTTACTTCTTAGGGGGGTGGAATTTGGCAAACAAGAACAGAGATGGAAGTCTTTCACTATATCCTCTTGTCATTATTTTTGGTGTTTGAATGATGTAAATGTATTACTGAAACAAAACAAAATTAAAAACAAATTAACTTTTAATAACCTTAGAATGATAATTGGACTGTTGCCAATGTAACAGTAGATTTATCTAAAATCAAATAAAAGCTTCACTAAGGGAGGAAAAAAGTGGACAGGGAAGTAAAATACACACACATTCATTTTTACTTGTATATATAGAAACAAAGTCTAGACATTTACACAAGAAACTAGGAATAATGGTTACCTTTGGGGGTAGAAGTTAGGAAATGACTGAACTGGAAACAAGAGTGGGAGGGAACCTTTCGGTGTGTACCTTTCTGTAGCCTGTTCTTATGTCACCCTGCCAAATATCTTTTAATTAAAAAATAATAGTTACACTTAATAAATAAAATTGCAACGAGTACTTAAATGCCTCTGCCCAATCAGTCATCTAATAAGAATGAAAAAACTATAAATGTTCCAGTTTTATTTTAGGAGACCTAAATTACTATGTACGTAATACCACGTGTAAAACTGGCTCACTTACAAGATGCTAAAAACAGTAACAATCAAGGTCACAGGGTTTCATTTTTTGGCACTTTATTGCTTTTAGACACATCTCTTTTAATCCTCATGACCTAATAGGAATCATTCTCACAGAATTAATTTCCACAAAGATAAATATTTTACAGTGTCAAATATGAACATTTCATATTCCTAGTAATATTCTAGGTTATGCGGAAATATCAGAATTAATCATATGAATTTATAAAACAAATTTGAATTAAAAGATTTAAATGCCCAAAAGGTACCAAAAGACTTGTAATCTGTAATGATCTAAGTCCCTTATTTTACAGATAAGGAAACTGATGGGCATGACTAGTTGCACACAGTTGGAATCAGAAGAAACTTCTCAGACTTCTCAAAGCCTTAGGCCATTCATGAGAAAGTCCATTTCCAAATTAACAGTGAGGAACCTTTGACTTGCAATCTGATCTTGCCCTCAGCCTAACTTCAGCTAATCCGTACCATGGTTTAGTAGGGCAAGCACATGCTTTGGAATTACAGACAAGCATAATGTTGAATTCTAGTTTTTTCTACTTACTCCAGAGTTGTATAAACTCTATAAAGATCCTTGGGAAAAAAGAGGAACTTAACTTTAAACATTTTCTATACACTTTCATACTTTCTAGTAGGGTTTCTCAACATCAGAACTATTGACCTTTGGAACAGATAATCCTTTGTTTTGGGGGGTGTGTGTGTGTGTGTGTGTGTGTGCCTGCGTGTGTGCTGGGGCAGGTGGAGGTTGTCCGGGGTACTCCTTTGTTTTGGTGTGTGTGTGTGTGTGTGTGCCTGCGTGTGTGCTGGGTGTGTGTGTGTGTGTGTGTGTGCGCCTGCGTGTGTGCTGGGGGAGGTGGAGGTTGTCCGGGGTACTGCAGGGAGTTTAGCAACATCCCAATCCCTATTTCTAATGGGTAGAAACCCATTACAGGTTATGACTCACCCCAGTCATGACAATCAAAAGTGTCTCAAATATGGCTTGGGGGGCAAAACCACCTCCAGTTGAAAACCACTGTTACAGAGAAAGAAATTAGCATCTTCTCTTGAAATAATTTTAGAACTGAACACTTTATAGTGAATTTTATTTGGGAAGGAGAGGAAAAGTTATCAGCCGTATATAGGAATGAATTAGACTTCGAGCTTAGAATATTTTAGCAAATGTGGAAAATTATTCTGCCTCGCCTTTTTAATTTTCTCTCTTCCCTTTCTGACTTTTCTAATTATCCATAGCACAGAACTAATATGCCTCATGACATGAAACATGTTCACAGCCTTTCTCATAACTCAGTTATATATTTGTTTGTGTGATTATTTAAGATTCACCTTTCCCCTCTATGTCTGTAAGAATTTTGAAAGTAGTGGTGATACAGTGCTGGTATTTTGCCCAGCACTGTACAACTGAGAGCTAGAACAGTGCCAAGAACATACAGGGAATGTAGTAAAATTTGCTGAACAAGTCAAACCAATAAAACTTATACTTCTTCTATTAAAAAGTGATAAAATTTCATTCACTTCTTCGAAAAAAGCAGCAAAACTATTATATGTGGTTACAAAATATTAGCAATAATCCAATGTCAATACATAGGAGAGTGACTGAATAGACTATAGTACATGCTCGAGTACTCTGCATCTATAAAGAAGAATGAGGAAGATCTAAGGGCTGATATGGAATGCTTTCCAGGACATACTGCTAAGTGAAAAGAGTATGAAAGAGTATCCAGAGTACGTGTGGTAGCCAGCCTTTTTAAGATGGCCACCAATGATCTCTACCTCTTGATTTTCACTTCTTTGTAGAGTCCCCTCCCACACTGTGCCAGGGATGGTCTGGGTGATCTTTTTTTTTTTTTTTTTTAAACATCTTTACTGGAGTATAATTGCTTTACAATGTTGGGTTAGTTTCTGCTGTATAACAAAGTGAGTGAGCTATATGTATACATGTATCCCCATATCCCCTCCCTCTTGAGCCTCCCTCCCACCCTCCCTATCCCACCCCTCTAGGTGGTCACAAAGCACCGAGCTGATCTCCCTGTGCTATGCGGCTGCTTCCCACTAGCTATCTATTTTACATTTGGTAGTGTATATATGTCCACGCCACTCTCACTTCATCCCAGCTTACCCTTCCCCCTCCCCGTGTCCTCAAGTCCATTCTCTACGTGTGCGTCTTTATTCCTGTCCTGCCCCTAGGTTCTTCAGAACTTTTTTTTTTTTTTTAGATTCCATATATATGTGTTAGCATACAGTATTTGTTTTTCTCTTTCTGACTTACTTCACTCTGTATGACAGACTCTAGGTCCACCGACCTCACTACAAATAGCTCAATTTCGTTTCTTTTTATGGCTGAGTAATATTCCATTGTATATATGTGCCACATCTTCTTTATCCATTCATCTGTCGATGGACACTTAGGTAGCTTCCATGTCCTGGCTATTGTAAATAGTGATGCAATGAAGACTGTGGTACATGACTCTTTGGGTGACCACTTCTGATCATAAGGTAGACAATGTAGCTTCTGCCTTGTTCCTCTCTCTCTCTCTCTCTCTCATTCTCTGCCCAATGAAGGCTTTAAATGACTTCAGCCCCAGTTGATACTGTGATCCATGCAGACAACTGCAACTTCATGTGAAATCCAAGCTACAACCACCAGCTAAGCCACTCTTGGATTCTGGACCCTCAGAAACTGTGAGAGATAAGCAGCTAAGCTGTGAGTTTTAAGCAGCTGAAGTTTGGGGTAATTTGTTATGCAGTGACAGATAACTAATAGAGTATACTACCTTTCATATAAGAAAGGTGATACATGAAACCATACATGTATCTGCTCATTTGTGCTAAAGAAATGTAGAAGGATAAACCGTAAACAATAGAGATTAGCTACATCCAAGGGGTACAAAGAAGGGAGGAAGAGGATTAGAGTGATAGGAATGAGGAGTATTTCTGTAGAGCTCTAACTCTTTTTTTTTTTTTTAACATCTTTATTGGAGTATAATTGCTTTACAATGGTGTGTTAGTTTCTGCTTTAGAACAAAGTGAATCAGTTATACATATATATATATATATATATATATATATCCCCATATCTCTTCCCTCTCCCTCCCTCCCACCCTCCCAGCTGGACACAAAGCACTGAGCTGATCTCCCTGTGCTATGAGACTGCTTCCCACTAGCTATCCATTTTACATTTGGTAGTGTATATATGTCCATACATACACTACCACTAACTCTTAATTCATAGTAGTGTTTAACAGACTCAAAAAATAAGCAAGCAATTAAACCAGAATGTGAGGAGTACTGAAACAGAAAACAGGCAGTAACAAACGAACTTAACTGCATTATAAAGTAATAAAATTATCCTGCTGAAGAGTATGGAGAAGAAAAGAACTAACCTAAGTAACTCTGGAAAACAGTATTTTGAACGGATACTATAAGGCTAAAGACAAAGAAAAAAGCAAAACCCAATAAATATAAATGCTATAATGTACCTAGTAACTTTGCTTCCCACAGTGTTATAAGTAAGCAATTCTAAAACTACTATATGTGTGTAATAGGCCTGAACAAATAATGTATCATAAAAACTGAAAGCCTTATTTCTCACTGTTTAGAGAAAGTTACAAATAAGTAAAGGGAGAAGGCTGAAATGAACCCTGTGGTATTGGCCTGGAATCAGAAGCATCAGTATGAACACAGCTTTTAAGACATACGGATGGGTAGTCACACATGGGGTGGGGGAGGTGGGTGACTGTACACATATGTATTTCCTAGTTCAGTCTGCTGGGAGGGCCTAGAAGCAGTAACATCTCAGCTGCAGTGAACACACCTGGCACTCAGATCTTGGTATCCAATTACCATTCTCCAACTGAAGGAGCCAGGGCTCCCTGTTTATGTGTCTACTACTCCAGCGGGGAAGCAGAGAAAATTCAAAATGAGCAGGGAACATCTTGAGATTCCAGAAAGTGAAGAGGTACTAAAAAAAGGTTGGGGGCTATTGTCAAAAGGACAGAAGGCCAAAGCTGGAATAACTGGGGCAACAGAATAAATAATGATAGAACTGGATTATAAAACATAGAGTAAAATAAACATCCATTAATACAGATTGATATAAATAAAAAACTGAATAAATAGGAAAGGAGAATAATTCTGGTTAATAAATATAGAAAGAGAGAGAAACAGAAAATCACCACCAGGGAAACACAGCAGTAATAACTGTTGCCAGTCAGATCCACCAATGGATACTCAAATTGGGTGTGGGGGAATATGAGGAAAAAAACAGGATATTTGCATAGTCTGAAAGTATCTCTCCTGAGATATTTATTAAATGTAAAAGAATAACTTTTCAGTGGAGGAACCTGGAAGATACCACCTTAACTAAGTAATCAGGGTTTCTTAATAGTACTATACCAGTGTTAATTTCTGCTTCTGAACATTGTAACATGGTTATGTAAGATGTTGCATTAGGAAAGCAGAGTAAAGAGGATCTCTCTGTAAATATTTTTGCAACTTTTCTATAAGTTTAAAATCAGTTCCAGATAAAAAGTTAGAAGTTGGTTTTTAATTATGAAGACCTAGATAATTTAAAAAAAAATGATTCTCTAACTGCTGGTCTCTTACCCTCCTCCCCAAATATGTTTCATCACTATAGAAATTTATTTTTTAAAGGCTCAATGAATAAATATTATACCAGAATAGATCAAATTAGGTAACTTGGGGCTTCCCTGGTGGCCCAGTGGTTGAGAGTCCGCCTCCCGATGCAGGGGACACGGGCTCGTGCCCCGGTCTGGGAGGATCCCACATGCCGCGGAGCAGCTGGGCCCGTGAGCCATGGCCGCTGAGCCTGCGCGTCCGGAGCGTGTGCTCCGCAACGGGAGAGGCCACGACAGTGAGAGGCCCGCGTACGGAAAAAAAAAAAAAAAAAAAAAATTAGGTAACTTGATATCTACATTATACTCATCTACTAAGCTTGAGAGCAATAAAAATATCAATTCATAAACACTTCGATGAGGATGATGGCAATCGATATCTTTCAAATTCTATTTGTGAACAATTCAAAATGTATTTTATCCAACGTCAAGCAACTCAGTAAGCCTCAAACAGAAACAATACCACAAATCTCCAGTACGTAAAACTGTAAATGAAAGACATTTTCTTCACAGGCACAAAAGATTTCACTATATTTTCATTAAAATCTTTTCTATAGTTGATGCCTGTGGTGTTCTATACAATCTCTCTCATTTTTTAATACTTACTGCTTGGTTTTCCATGCGTGCAAAGATAACATTTAGCATCTGAGTAAGAGTAGCTTTGGCTGTTGTCTGATTGATGAGATTTTTGCTTGCTAGATAGATATTGTAACATGTTCTCACAGCTTGCAGTACAGTTCCTTCGTGAATTTCTATGTGTTGAGATGTTACTGCAGTAAGTAAAGCCTTTAAAAAAAAATAGTTAAAGCGATTTTTTTTGCGTCCAGAGTTTCAGCACAAAAATACATTGGTATTTTTGTATTAGAATTAAAAATTGCAGACACCATTACCACTTTAAGGTAATGTATACAGATTTTCTACCTGCCTTAAATATATCATCAATTGTTAAAATATTTTATGTTTTCCCCATCCTGGTTGTAGTTTCCATATAATCCTCCCAAACCCAAAACGCTAAAAAACCATTCAACTGATTTATTTCAATCCGAGTTTCATTTTAATAGATTATTATTTTGGTCTACTAAACTGCACAGCATTAATACTCTGTCATAGTGTAGCACAGATACGCTCCATATGATATATCTGTTGAACTAGATGTCAACTTGGGGAGGATACATATTGTGCCCTATTCACTTTCAAATTTTTCTGAGATCTAACTTACAGACTGAACTCAATGTGCTGTTGTTATTACTGTTGAAGATGCTTACAAATGTTTTAAAATAAAGCATTTAAAATAATCCTAAGGTGAATCCTCCAATAAAGTGAACAGCTATAATTTCTGTGAACTGTCACACATTAGGGTACTCAATTTCTCAAAAGCAAGGACTCGTATCTTCTGTCTTTCTATGTTGCACAGTGCTATGCGGGGTCAGCATTGAGCACACACTAAACAAACCACAACTGACGTGAAACTGCAAACAACAGGCCAAACTGAATAGCTTTATTATAATTATGACATTTTATAACTTATGAAGTAAATGCAGCTATGAGACTGAAAGGCTCAGAAGGGGTGACAGACACACATAAAGGACACTTCATACATGTAAACAATTTCAAAAGTACTAATAGTACAAGAAAATTTTTACTAACAAATAAACATACCACCACTACTATTAGCAGTAACATTAAAAATTCAATATGTATAGTAGACTGAAAATACAAATGAGTCATTTTTTTTAAAGGAATTTAATTATCCAGGTGTATCACAGCACAAACCCAGGACAGGATTTAGCTGAGCAGGTTCAGCAGATTGACAGGTGCAAGGGAAGCAGGAAAGCTGGTGCTCAAGCAGAAAAGCTGGTGCACGTGGGACTAGACTACAAGTGGTCTGACAGTAGTAAAAGAAACTAGAAGGGTCACAGGACCTTGACATGGGACCCTAAAGCTCAAAAGATAGAACCATGCTAGAAACTGGAAAGCTCTGGAAGACTCTGGGGGCCTAAACTGGGGCCTTCAAAATAAGAGATTTGGTAATGAATCTTCTCGTAGTGAATTCCTGGCATTCAACAATAAAATCCCCTGATATGGAGTCTAAAAAGCACCCAAATGACCTCTATTATAGCTGGAAAGCATATAAAATGACTTTTCCAAATATTTTCAAGGTAAAAGGCTTCTGATTTTAAAAAAAGTAGATTATGAATAACAAGTTCATTTTTATAATTAATTACCTTTATTATTTGTAACTGAACTCCTTCATCTGTTTGAGGACCTTGGAAACAGCCACAAATTGTTTCAATAATTCTATCAATTAATTTTTTGCCTGGTGTTGTACTATCTGGAGCATTGCCAGTCAAGTGCCCATAAGCAATAAGTTTCTGAAACAGAGAAAGAAAATAAAGATCCTAATTAAGCTAACAAATATATGTATATATATATACTAATTAAATATACAAATTATGATATACAATTGAACATATGTTAAACTTTTTACACAAAAATATTAAGGTATAATCAAAGCCAAGGCTATACCAACTTTTCCTAAAGAAAGCTTTATTAGCTATAAACATGTGAAATTATTTACACTTGTAATAATCACAAAAACAGAAAAATAACCACAGCAAAACCATCAGGCAATACTTTAAGAAAGGCAGGCCTTAGAACTTGTCTCTGGTGAGTTCTAACAGCTTACGGCTTTCTATCCAAACATTACTGATACTGCTTTTGTGAAAGCTATCTTAACACGTTCAAATGACCCAAAATCTTTTTCCAAATTAGATCTGTGAATATACAGAAAACCACTTCCAGACACTGGCTGCAATAAATCACAGATTTCTTCATTCATCATTACCATTATAACCCTGGAAGGAAGGCCTTATATATTTTCAGAGAAAACAAGGTCACAAATCAAATGAACTTATCCTTATGTGTGTGTCTGTGTGTGTAAGTAAAACAGGAAGACAGAAAGGAATTTTTCTGACATAAATGAAGGTCAGAGCTAAAGTTTCACAGTAAATATAAATACTAAACTGTTAATATTAACCTACTGCTTCACACAAAACAGCAAGCATCCAGTAAAATCAGGGCAAATAATGAAGTATGTAAAATCAGCAGCAGGTTACGACACTTCCCTTATTGATAACCTTAGTAAAGATTTTGTGTCTCACTAAGCTAACTAATGATTTCTGCTATCCTTAAACTGGAAACATCTTTTTGCAACTACTGTTTCTCTTGAATATAACCATTTGGTTTCTTACCACAAAAAGAATAATCAAGGCTTTCATGCAAAATGTCTGAATCATCAATTGTGAGTACTACTTAGAAACACATTCAAATTAGACGGTTTTTGGATAGTGCCATTTCATACATACCTGTAAACAGTCTAGAGATGTACTAACTATGCGAGGACACTTGGACTGGCATGCCAATTCAAAGGGCAGGAAGTACTTGTCTGCTTCGATAAAATTTGTCTTTGATTTCACTGGTGGAAGGGTGCTTGATCCAGCTTTTGCTTCTCCATGAGGAGGACTAAATGAAAAAAGAAGAGTCTGATTAAAATATCATATTCATCATATTGATGATACACTCACTTTAATTTCAGTTCTAAAAAGCAAACCAATTTTCATTTTCCCATATTTCATGAGGAAACCAAAGCCCAAAGAAGTTAAGTGATTTGCTATAGGTCATAAACTAGTGGCCAGAGACATAATTAAATGCAAGAAAAATTTTTTTAATTAATTAATTTAAATAAAGTAATTATTTAGGTTATTAAATTTTTAGTCATCTTTCTAAATATGAATCAAAGTCTTTAAGCAAAGACTTTAAAAGCATATCTTACGGTATTTCAGAAATACCCTTACTTGCTTATTTATGAGACCTTTTTATAAGTATGCTTACCATTATATTCAATATTTCTCAAAAATCATTTTTTAAAAAATTGATTTTATGAAGACCACATGCAGAAAATCTGCCACACTAAAATACACACGGTTGTATTATTATTTTGGCCAAGACTGACAAGTTTGCAAATTAAGGAAAAAAACCCCACAAACCTCTGTTTTTCAGTTTCCGCTTTTATTTCCTCTGGGGAGGGAAAAAAGAAGCATACATTAGAAAACTTGACAACGGAAAGATCATCAACTAATTCGATTTGATTACAGGTTTTATAAGTTATTTTATAAATTCTATAAGAAGTTGGGAAGAATGCACTTTCAAAAGAAAATTAGGTACTAGAATTCTGTTGCACCCAAATGTATTAATTTACACAAATAATTCTATAAAACTATATGAAGAATATACATTAACAACCACAAGGATAGGGTAGAATTACAGATGACTAATTCCCAAAGCATTTCCTTTTCTCCAAGTAGCTTTTTGGGGGGTGCGGGGTCAAGTAACTCCTTACATTAACCAGAAGTACTAGGATTAAGAAAAGAATAATACGTATGCTGTATTCAAGTGACAACATAGAAGGCACATGTTGGGTTAGGAAAAAAACTCAATATACCCCCTTTGGGATTATCTCAAGGAGATTATCAAGCCAGGACTATCATTTCCTGATCATGTATATATGTGTTGATATTTAACCAATTTTTCTACTTAGGACTATACAAGGCGCTGCAAATACACACGCTCAATTTAATAGGAAATTTTCCCTTCTGCTGTTTATATCCATAAGAGATGAGGTAAATTAGATAAATTCTACCTGTAACAGAAGAACCTTAAATTTAATGATAAACTGGTTAATTGATTAAACCTGTTTGAAATTTGTAAGCATTCACATATAACATTAATAATTACTACCACTGCAGCCAACAGTTGCTGGGAACTTACTATGTGCCAAGCACTGTTCCGTTTTACATGTAGTAACATGTTTAAACCTTATAACAACCCTATGAGGTTTGTACTATCATATTTCCATTTTAAAGATTAGGAAATTGAGGCACAGACTTGCTCAAGGGCTGCATGGCTTGGGTGTGTGACTAATCTGGTTTCACTAGGTGTCAAAACTAGGTAATTTAACTGCCAGATCCCGGTTTTTTAAACAACTCTATTACATAGGTGTATCTACGAATATTGAGCAAAATGAGTTAAATTTGGTATTATAAGCAACTTCTAGCCCATAAATTAATAATTATTGAAAGCTATCTTGGGGGTTCCCTAGTGGCGCAGTGGTTAAGAATCTGCCTGCCAAGGCAGGGGACATGGATTCGAGCCCTGGTCCGGGAAGATCCCGCATGCCGCTCGCCCGTGTGCCACAACTACTGAGCCTGCACTCTAGAGCCCGCAAGCCACAGCTACTAAGCCCACGCGCCACAACTACTGAAGCCCATGCTCTTAGAGCCCGTGCTCCGCAACAGGGGAAGCCACCGCAATGAGAAGCCCGCGTACCGCAACAAAGAGTAGCCCCCGCTCGCCGCAACTAGAGAAAGCCCGCACGCAGCAACGAAGACCCAATGCAGCCAAAAATAAATAAATAAAATAAATTTATTAAAAAAAGAAAAAACTATCTTGTATGAAGCACGTACCAGAAATTATAGTAAGCCCTTTATAAAGTGACCCTGCCAAATTACTCTGTCATTGCGCAATTTATTCATTACCTACTCTGTGCTAAGCACTGATGTTTGGTATTTCAGTCTAGTACTCTGTGGACCGACGCTCCTTCCATTTTACCAGTGGTAGTAGTAGAAGGGAGACAATGTGAAAATGTTATCAGGGGATATTTAAAATACTACTAAATAAAAGTTCACAATGTTTGATATTTAAGATCTGCTTATGGCTACTAAAATTGTACAGTTCACCAAAAAATGTAATAAAAATAATTTAAATCACTTTTAAAAATATAGTACAGATGAGGGGGAAATGATATATTAACTGCCCCAAATCTTCATAAAATTTTTTTAAGTATTTTTTAATTTAAAAACATTATTATTATTAAGAAGCTGAGGTATTGCTAAAAACCAGGTAAGGTAGAAAAAAGATGTGATGTACGAGAAGCAGGGAGATGAGTGACAGTTTTTGCATAAAGTGAATTTCCATTTATACAACAGTTAGTAAACAGAGTATTCTGGTTAAGTAAATAATACATTAGTTAAGAATATCAGAGGTAGTATAACATTTTAAAGAGCACTGTGTTTTGATAACACCTGTCAATAAGATAACCTGTCACTAAATAACCGTGTGACCTTAGGAAACAACCCTCACTTCACTACTTAGAATATATTGTAAGTACCTTTGCAATCACCTAAGACATGGATCAACAAGTATGTCTCACATGCCAATGCCAGCCCATCACTTCTTTTCATACAGCACATGAGTTTAAGAATAGTTTTTATAGCTGAATATTTGTGATCAATTTGATGACAGGGAACACTAACTCTGAAGCCCAATGAAGAATAATGTTACCCCCCCAAAAGAATTCTACTCTTCTCATTAGTAGACCAGGGTTACAAAATTTATACTCAATTGCTATTATTTTGAATTTCATTAAGAAAAAATGTGTGTAAATCTGTTTTCTCTTGTTATGTTAAGTGCTACAATATCCTTGACTTTTCCTCTTGGCCCACAAAGCTCTTTACATAAAAAGTCTGCTGACCTTTGCTCTAAAACACTATGGTTCAAAGGATCCTATAGACTCTATTTCATTCTATGATTCCATTATATTTTAAATGTCCACATTTAAATAATCTAATAAAACATACCAAACACAAGCTGAATGTAATTTTTCTCCAGTAATTCATATCATACTATAACATTTATATCTATTTATCTATCTACCTATCTCCTTATTGTAAATTATACAAGGCAAGAACTGTTCAAACTAATCTCGTTTTTTTTTACAAAGAAACAAAAAACACTTTAATTCTCAATGTTTCTAATGTTTTAAATTACTTTGCACTAAACATGAGTTTTCCTATTTTTTTTCATTTTCCTATAACATTTTTAACCCAGCCTCAAAGAGTTCTTAATGTTTTGACAAAATCTTTAAAGGTCACAGAACTATGACAATTTTTCCCACCGATTATTAACATAGCTTGCATGTCTTCAGCATGCAGGGTTATCTTCATGGTCCTGCAAAATGCTTATATTTTTACAGTCTTCTGAAGACTTGTATTCATCTTAATATACTTCCTTTCAAAGCCATTAAAGGCCACTTAAACTGAAAAAACTGAAAGACATTATCACTAAAAAGATTAAAGAACAAGTGGCAATAGAGGAGCGGTAGAGTAAGTATTTATCAAAATACTGAAAGTAACAATATTACAAACCACGGTATTTTAAAACAAACTGAAAAAAATTTTAAGTGTGTAATACTACTTTACATTTGTGCAGCAATAGAGTTTAAAACACTGTTCTATACATTACCTAATTTTATCCTCAATTCATCACTTTATGGATAAGGAAACCATAGATCAGATTAGTTTAATAATGGCTTCAAAGTCAGCCAGCTGGTAAGTAGTGATCCAGAAACTAGTTTCTCTAGTCTTAAAGTAGTGTATTACACACTACACAGTGTGCTATATTTAAGCAGCCTTTTATTAGCTGATGCAGGTGAACTGAAAAATTCAGGGTAAACATATTGTAGAGCAGTGAGTGGCTCTCAAAGTGTGGCCCCAGGACCAGTGGCATCAGCATCACCAGACACTACACCAAACGTACTGGCTCAGAAACTACGAGTGTAGAGCCCTACAGTCTGCTTTAACAAGGTTTCAAGGCGATTCTAACAGACAAACAAGTTTAAGATCCATTGCTAGAAGGTGGTTAAAAGAAATGAGTGCAAGACAGTTGGGTTTCATCCATTATGTCCACATCCATTTACTGTACCTTTAAGACTTCTTGGACTAGTGTTTGAGCCTATGCTAAAAAGGAATTTCTTTTCAGTTTTCTTAACTTATAATAAATGCCCAGTAACACAGCCTTTGAGGAAACTGCCTCTCTAGTTTAATGAATTAGGGCTTGAAAACAGTTTGCTTCAGGTTGGCCTTCAACAGTAGAATCAAGAAGTACAGCTGACCTTTGAACAAGGTGAGGGTTAAATTATAATCAGCCCTCCATTTCTGCTGTTCCTCTGCATCCGTAATTCAACCAACCACAGACTGTGTAGTACTGTAGTACTTACTACTGAAAAACATCCACGTATACGTGGACCCACGCAGTTCAAACCTGCTTTGTTCAAGGGTCAACTGTAAAGTAATTAATTCTCAATTATTAAAGAAAAAACACCCAGAAGAAAAAGAATATTGAAGTATCAAATTAAGAAGTAGCATACTCAAACTAAAAACCACTTGGTGCTTAATTGTGAAATATTTTCCTATTAAAGTCAGAATCATGACAAGGATGACCACAAACAGCAAAAGTTTTGACACTGCTCTGGGAACACTGGACGATACAAACAGACAATATTGGATGTGTTACGGAAAGTCATCACTCTTGAGCTGATATAAGATAAAAACCAGACACTGGGTTTGTTTAGTGATACTTAGGTTTTTAAACTATGTAGTCATAACACTTAAAACAAACTTTATTATTGAAATTCTTTCAGGAATTCTTTTCTCTCTAGCCACTAACTCCCCCTATCCCTTCAGAACTATTTTTATACAATCTTTTTAAAACCTTATAAACACAACCACTGCATTATATATAGAAGGAAAGATTAAAATTGGAGGAAATGGGTCACTGTAAATTAGCATAAAAGTATAGATTTTCAAGTATTTTGAAAGAAACACAAATTTCATTCCTTTCAGGTACATTAAATTACTGAAACCAAGTACATTAAATTACTGGAACAGCTGATAAGGCACAGGACTTAAGGAACAGGAAAGAATGATTTATTTAAAAAAATAACTGATCACATGCAAGTTATGTACATGACTAAGTATATTAAATATTTTCTCTCACAATATTTTTACTATCAACTTGCTTAGCAGCTTTCTTTCCTGCACTGACAGTACAAATATACACTTCAAAATGATATTTATACAGAGTCAACAAATTCTATCATCTCTATACCATGCATGATTGTTATTACCTCTCACGACACCTTTGGTCTTACAGCATAGCTTGCAGAGCAACAGCACATACTCAACACAAACTAAACTGGTAATCTAAGGAAACACAAGGTCAAATGAAGAGTTGTGTTTTTTTTTTGTTAATCAGTTTTTGCTTTTTAATTAATTTATTTTTGGCTGAGTTGGGACTTCGTTGCTGCGCACAGGCTTTATCTAGTTGCGGCGAGTGAGCGCTACTCTTTGTTGCAGCGCACGGGCTTCTCATTGCGGTGGCTTCTCTTAGTGCAGAGCACGGGCTCTAGGCGTGTGAGCTTCAGTAGTTCTGGCGCGCAGGCTTTCAGTAGTTGTGGCTCGTGGGCTCTAGAGTGCTGGCTCAGTAGTTGTGTGGCGCACGGGCTTAGTTGTCCCGCGGCATATGGGATCTTCCCGGACCAGGGCTCGAACCCGTGTCCCCTGCATTGGCAGGCGGATTCTTAACCACTGTACCACCAGGGAAGCCTTCAAATGAACAGTTTTTAATAAATACATTAGAACTTACACATCCAATGTGTTGTCTCCTTCAAAGCTGTAACGGTGGGAGGGTATGCATCAATTACCATAATACTGCCAGTATTCAAAAATATATGTGGAATTCATTGTTTGCAATTCTCTCCTGCCTGCTTCCTTCTTTTAAATGAATAACCTCACAGAAGGAAAAATTTCTAGAAAGGGAATCAGATTCTAGCCACCAATTAACCCCAAGTGGCTTAGAGCCAAGCATGAGTAATGGTATGTGACTACAAAACAGAAGTTCTCAACTTCAGTGCTTCTGTGAACCAATGTCAAATTGTGTGTGAGAGCAGTGTTTTAGAAAAAGTACATAACTCTCATTAGATTCTGAAAGAAGCCTGTAACCCAAACTATAAAGATGATACAGAATCAATTAAAAGCAGTAATTTGGATCAATGATGACTATACGTGAAAGCAATTTTAAACAAAATATTTATAAAACATTGCATAAATGTAAGGGATCACTTTGAAAAATAACATTCCTTTGGATGTATATATTCTGTTAGGTTTACTTTTTCAAAGCCAAACATGTGACTTTAGCATCACATTTCAAACAGTTAAGGATTAAATAAAAATACAGGAGTTAAATACAATGTTACAGTAATCTAAGGAAGAGATAATGGCATGAAGAAAAGCTGTGACAGTAGGGATGAGTAAATGTGAATTCCATGGACATCTTGGGAGGAAAAACAGTGAAACAATCTCATTTATCTAGGAGGAGGAAGAGGAGCGAGGAGAGGAGCCAGAGCTTTGCCTAACCGCATAAGAAACGTACCACTAATTTAGACACAAAACGCAGTTCTTGGTCTTCCCTTGTGGCACAGTGGTTGAGAGTCCGCCTGCCGATGCAGGGGACACGGGTTCGTGCCCCGGTCCAGGAGGATCGCACATGCCGCGGAGCGGCTGGGCCCATGAGCCATGGCCGCTGAGCCTGCGCGTCCAGAGCCTGTGCTCCCCAACGGGAGAGGCCACAACGGTGAGAGGTCCGCGTACCACAAATAAAAGAAAAACAGTTCTCTCACTGTGCAAAAGTAGGGGTGAAGGCACAGGGGTGAAGAAGAGGCAAGTTTTGGTCACGTTTTGTTTTAAGTGATCGGGATGTTCAGGTGGCAGTACTCAGCAGGCACTAAGGCATATAAATGTGAAGATCAGGAGACAGCAGGGCAGACTGTGTTTTCCAAAATGGTCACTACGTTATCTCCCACCCCACATGCCCTTCTGCAAAGTGACCACGCACACCCCTCCAAGAGAGAAAGTCTAATTCCCCTCCTCTTGAATACGGACTGGCCTCAGAGATTCATTCATAACCAATAGAATACAGTGGAAGTGACAGTGAACACCACCAAGATTAGGTCAGAAAAGGCCAAGCAGCCCCTGCCTGATTCTCTTGGAATGCTGGGTCTCCAGACACTCACTCTTTGAACCCAAAGGCCCTGATGTGAGAAGCCCAAGCCACACGGAGGCCATATGTGAGTGGTTCAGTCGACAACACCAGCTGAGCCCAGTTTCAAGTCATCACAGTCCAGGCGCCAGACATGTGAGTGAAGAAGCCCCCAGAGGATTCCAGTTCCCAGCCATTCACATCTGCCCCGCCCCCCGCCCCATCACCCTGGTCATTTTGAGTCCTCCCAGATGAGGCTCTAGACACTGTGGAGCAGCAACATGCCTCACCTCAATTCCTGACACACAGAGACTCTGTGAGCATAATAAAATGATCACTGAGTCACACCACTAGGTCTACAAGTGGTTTATTACACAGCAATAGATAACTGGAACAGAAAGGGTTAAGGAGGCTTGAGGAGACTGGGGTTTGAAATAACTCCTTGGCAACTGGGAGAGACAGCTAACTGAGGGGCACAAAAAAACTGCCAGGAAAGTTCCAATGTGTTCTCAGCATCTGGATAAGGAATCCAGGTAGTTAACAGGTATGGTGCTTAATAAAATGCAGCCAGGACTTGCCCCCTAAACTAACCCCCTTGTAATATACTTATCAGCCTCCTCAGAATCTGGAGGTCCTCTGTAAAATTAGGTTGCAAAATTATGACTAAATCATATATAAAGAGTTGATGGCTATTGAAATACAAAGTAATTTACAACAAAATACCAGTTTAAGTTTCTTTCTAGCACCCAGAAATCAGTCAAAAATATAACTTTTCCTTATATTACTACTGTCACTGCTCCCCACCTCCCTTCCTATTTAACAGAAGCAAAAAGATGCAATGGGGGGGCTTCCCTGGTGGCAACAGTGGTTGAGAATCCGCCTGCCAATGCAGGGGACACGGGTTCAAGCCCTGGTCTGGGAAGATCCCACATGCCGCAGAGCAACTAAGCCCGTGAGCCACAAGTACTGAAGCCTGCGTGCCTAGAGCCCGTGCTCCGCAACGAGAAGCCACCGCAACGAGAAGCCCGTGCACCGCAATGCAGAATAGCCCCCGCTCGCCGCAACTAGAGAAAGCCCACGAGCAACAACGAAGACCCAGTGCAGCCAAAAGTAAATAAATTTATATATTAAAACAAAAAGATGCAATGGGAACAAATATTCAGCTGGGATCAACCAGGAGTTGCATACACAGTGAATATTCACTAATATGAATTAGATGTTCACAGGTACTAAAACAATGACTGCAGAACTGATAAAATTATGTTAAGTTCTGATATTCTTAAAAACTTAAATTCTGGAAATGGAAGATGCAATGCACAATAACATGTGCTTTGACCCTAGGGTTAAAGGTTAAATGAATATTTGTATACCTTAAGATTTTTTTTTTTTTGCGGTATGTGGGCCTCTCACTATTGTGGCCTCTCCCGTCGCGGAGCACAGGCTCCGGACGCGCAGGCTCAGTGGCCATGGCTCATGGGTCCAGACGCTCTGCGGCATGTGGGATCTTCCCGGACCGGGGCACAAACCCATGTCCTCTGCATCGGCAGACGGACTCTCAACCACTGCGCCACCAGGGAAGCCCTACCATAAGATTTTATCTATTGCCATGATTTACAGTAAAAACTGTCACAGGTATTAATGCAATACTTCGTACTCTTTTACACAGCTTAGAAAGTTTACTAATCAGGTATTTGTAACCATTTTGCCCTGAGCTAAGCTAAATTTTACCTTACAGTATTCTATAAAAGGAAACAAGCACCATAATCCCAACTACAGAAATTTTTCCTCAAGTGAATGCACTTTATATTGATATACACTTTTTAAAAATAATTTATTTATTTATTTTTGGCTGCGTTGGGTCTTCGTTGCTGCACGCGGGCTTTCTCTAGTTGCAGTGAGCGGGGGCTACTCTTCGTTGCAGTGCACGGGCTTCTAACTGCGGTGCCCTCTCTTGTGGAGCATGGGCTCTAGGCACGCGGGCTTCAGTAGTTGTGGCTCACGGGCTCAGTAGTTGTGGCGCACGGGCTTAATTGCTCCGCGGCATGTGGGATCTTCCTGGACCAGGTCTCGAACCCGTGTCCCCTGCATTCGCAGGCGGATTCTCAACCTCTGTGCCACCAGGGAAGCCCAATATGTACTTCTAATAGAATCCATTACTTCCAAAATTATTGGCAAAAATAATACTGATTTATTTTTTACTAAACCAACCCCCCCCACACACACAACCATATATGA
Source organism: Monodon monoceros (assembly GCF_005190385.1). Classification (NCBI taxonomy): domain Eukaryota; kingdom Metazoa; phylum Chordata; class Mammalia; order Artiodactyla; family Monodontidae; genus Monodon; species Monodon monoceros. The sequence goes on along the minus strand of NW_021703770.1, from coordinate 63,779,397 downwards.
TGTAAGAAGTTGAGCAGTCCTTTAGATTACCAAATTTCCTAGTGAATTTCAAATAAATGTTTTCTTATCACAGTGAGGACTATACGGGCTTGGCTATTTTCTGAAATATGAAAGGGAGAAGAATAGATTTTCATTCAAAAGCCAATATTCCTGCCCTCCCTGCCAAAAGCCAGCAGACCCCCATCTAATAACATGGCTCTAGAGGATATGCCAAAAAGGAGTGCAAAATTCTGACTGCAAACATTCTATTATATTGTAATTGTCCTCAATGGTTTGAATATTGGTGGAATTTTCAGAATAAAGGTGAAAAGTGACGCTTCTACCATAAAACAGCAAAAGCCAACTAAGGGGGAATGACTGGATTCAAATGAAAACTAGACACACGAATTGCAGTTAGCTTACAAACTCAAACTTAGAATTCCAAATTTAACTTAATGCTTAAGAAATGTTTAATTACTTTTAACAGAAAGGCACTGTACAACTTTTAAATTTAGACCTTGATCTCTGGCCAAACATAACGGTTATAGGAGTCCCCCCTTATCCCCGGTTTCACTTTCCGAGGTTTCAGTTACCTGCAGTCAACTGCAGTCTGAAAATATTAAATGGAAAATTCCAGAAATAAACAATCCTAAGTTTTAAATTGCATGACATTCTGAGTAGTGTGATGAAATCTCGTGCTGACCCACGCTATCCTGCTTTGTCCCACCCAGAACATGAATCATTCCTTCAGTGTATGCTGCCCTTAGCCATTTAGCAGAGCCCTCGCGGTTAACAGGATCAACGGTCATAGATGGTACCACAGTGCTCTGTTCAAGTAGCGCTCACTTTAAAAAAGGGCCCCAAAGTGTGAAAGTAGTGATGCTGGCAATTTGGATATGCCAAAAGGAAGCTTTAGCTTCAATTAAAGTGCTTTCTTTAAGTGAAAAGGTATAAGTTCTTGACTTAGTAATGAAAGAAAAAAAAAAATCGAGTGCTGAGGTTGCTAAGATCTATGGTAAAAACCAATCTTCCACTCATGTAATTGTGAAGAGAGAAAAAGAAATTTGTGCTAATTTTGCTGTCACACCTCAAACTGCAAAAGTTATGGCCACAGTGTGTTAAGTGCTTAGTTAAGATGGAAAAGGCATTAAATTTGTACAATTAGATATTTTGAGAGAGAGCATATTTACATTAACATTACCTTATACTGTTATAATTGTTCTATTTTATTATGTTATTGTTGTTCATAATTTACTGTGCCTAATTTGTAAATTAAATTGTAACATAGGTATGTATGTAGAGGTAAAAACATAGTATATAGAGGGTTCAGTACTATTCACTGTTTCAAGCATCCACTGGGGATCTCAGAACATACCCCCTGCAGACGGTGGGGTACTACTGTAATTTAAGTTCTCTAATGCACTTAAATAATTTTTTCCGTGATAAATAACTTAAAACTAGGAATAAAAAATTCTAACAGACTGAAACTGTTTCTTGAATGTGTGGTACATCAATAATACTCAGATCCGTGAGAAATGTCTTCTAAGATAATGAAAATTGTTGATTAGCTCACCAAAATCACATGAATAGAAAAGAGTCTAATAAACAACAAAAATATCTTGTTTGTGTAGCATTTTACAATTTATAAAGAAGTTTTATATACATATTATTAATTCTTAGAACAGCAGACAGCATTACCAACATGCCCATTTTAGAGATTAAAAAACCTGAAGTGACTTACCCAGGATGACAAGAAGGGTATGGAATGATTTAAATGTGATTTTGCTAAGAAATAAGCCTAAATCAAATGACTGAATTTCAATGACTTATCAATTAAAAGAATATTAATTTTAGAATGATGTTATCATCATAGTTTTCCAATGTGCCCATAAAAGTTCTAACAAAACAGAAAACCACTGTGCTGTCTATTAATTCAGAAAGAGAAAAAATGCTGCCGTTTTGAAAACCAAAACTAGAAATGTACTTTGAATAGTAAATATTTCAAGTCAATAATTTTCTTTCCATTCCAGACTTGCTGTATAAAATATTTAAATAAAATACAAAATAAGTACAAAATAAAAACTTCAACAGAATTCAGATTGTCTGCCTAATGACACCAAATAAACATAGGTAAGCCAAATTTAAAGAAATTTTCACTTTCACTAAGTGAAAATAAGCATTTAGAGAAACCACGAATTATGAAAATCGTCCTTTAATGTAACTTAATATTTGAACAGAAAAGAATGCAGTGGATGTTTATTGTCAACAACTTGCAGTGGCTACAGTGAAAATCAACAAAAACAGAGTTACTGTTCTAAGTGTTAACACCCCTACTGGTAAATAAACAGACATTTCATAGATTCTGCTCAATGTAAGAAATGCAGAAGCCACAGCTATGGGATCATGGAAAGAATACTGCACTGTTTAAGTCAGGGCCTTGGGTTCTATTTCACACTTGGCTGCACAAGCGAAATACAGTAGAAAGAAATGGGTTAGAGGCCCCAAAAGACTGACAGTCAAACCCCAGGTCTGCCTCTGTATGACCTTTCTAAACCTCAGTTTACAGATTTTTCAAATAGGCATGATAATATTTAGTTTTCTGTCTCATAAGACTATATTAGGAGAACCTTGGAGGTGTGAAAGTGCTTTGTTTCGGGCTGGGTTTAGTCTTTTTTTTTTTTTTTTTTTGAGAAAAGTTTTACATTCAAAAAAAGTACAACAGTAGATAAATACCCAGTAAGCAACCACCCAAACTTATTTTATGAAAGCATTTCATAAATGTATACAAGCATACCTCAGAGATCTTGAGGGTTCAGTTCCAGACCACTGCAATAAAGCGAATATTGCAATAAAGTCACATGAATTTTTCATTTCTCAGTGCATATAAAAGTTTATACTATACCGTAATCTATTAAGCGTTCAATAGCATTACGCCTTAAAAAACAATATTCATACCCTAATTAAAAAAATACTTTGCGAATTCCCTGGTGGTCCAGCGGTTAGGCCTCAGTACTCTCACTGCTGTAGGCTCAGGGTCAATCCCTGGTCGGGGAACTAAGATCCCTCAAGCTGTGCGGCGCGGCAGAAAAACAAAACAAAAAATACTTTATTGCTAAAAACTGCTATCAACCATCCAATCTTCACCTGGCGGAGGGAGTGACCAGGGTGGTGGGTGCTGAAGGGTGGGGCGGCTACAGCAATTTCTGAAAATCAGATGACAATGAAGTTTGCTGCATCGATTGACTGACTCTTCCTTTCAGGAACAATTTCTCAGCAGCATGCAATGCTGTTTGACAGTATTTTACCAACAGCAGAACTTTCCAAATTGGAGTCAATCCTCTCAAACCCTGCTGCTGCTTTATCAACAAAGTTCATGTTATATTCTATTGAATAAATCTTTTGTTGTCATTCCAATAATCTTCACAGCATCTTCACCAGGAGTAGATTATGTCTCAAGAAACTACTTTCCTTGGTCATCCATAAGAAGCAGTTCCTCACCTGTTAAAGCTTTATCATAAGACTGCAACAATTCAGTCACATCTTCAGGCTCCATTTCTAATTTTAGTTCTCTTGCTATTTCCACCACATCTGCAGTTACTTCCTTCCCTGAAGCCTTGTACTCCTTAAAGTCCTCCATGAAGGCTGGAATCAACTTCTTCCAATCTCCTGTTAATGCTGATATTTTGACCTCTTCCCATGAATCACGAATGTTCTTAATGGTATTTAGAATGGTGAATCCTTTCCAGAAGGTTTTCATTTACTCTCCCCAGATTCACAAGAGGAATCACTACTATGGCAGGTACAGCCTTACAAATGTTATTTCTTCAGTAATAAGACTTCAAATTCTTGATCCCTGGGCTGGATGATGGATGCTGTATTATTAACAGGCATGAAAACATTAATCTTGTTATATTGAATACATCTCCATCAGAGCTCCTGTGTGACCAGGAATACTGTCAATGAGCAGTAATATTTTGAAAGGAATCTTTTTTCCTAAGCAGTAGGTCTCATCAATGGGTTTAAAATATTCAGTAAACCATGCTGTAAACAGATGTGCTGTCATCCAGGCTTTGTTGTTGCATTTACAGAGCACAGGCAGAGCAGATTTAGCATGATTCTTAAGGGCTGTCGGATTTTCAAAATGGTAAATAAGCACTGGCTTCAACTTAAAGTCACCGGCTGCATAAGCCCCTAACACAAGAGGGTCAGCCTGTCCTTTGAAGCTTTGAAACCAGGCACTGGCTTCTCCTCTCCAGCTGTGAAAGTCCTAGACGGCATCTTCTTCCAATATAAGGCTGTTTCATCTACATTGAAGAGCTGTTGTTTAGTGTAGCCACCTTCATTAGTCATCTTAGCTAGATCTTCTGGATAACTTGCTGCAGCTTCTACAGCAGCACTTCCTGCTTCACCTTGCACTTTTATGTTATGGAGACGGCTTCTTTTCTTAAACCTCATGAACCAGCCTTTGCTAGATTCAAACTTTTCATCTGCAGCTTCCTCACCTCTCTCAGCCTTCAGAGAATTGAAGAAAGTTACGGCCCTTACTATATATAAAATGAATAACTAATAAGGACCTACTGTATAGCACAGGGAACTCTACGCAGTACTCTGTAATGACCTATATGGGAAAAGAATCTAAAAAAAAGTGGATATTTGTATATGTATAACTGATTCACTTAGCTGTACAGCAGAAACCAACACAACATTGTAAATCAACTCTACTCCAAATAAAAATTTTTTTAAAAAGTTACGGTCTTGCTCTAGATTAGGCTTTGGCTTAAGGGAATGCTGTGGCTGGTTTGATCTTCTATCTGGACCACCAAAACTTTCTCCATACCAACAAGGCTGTTTCGCTTTCTTATCATTTGTGAATTCACTGGAGTAGCACTTTTAATTTCCTTCAAGGACTTTCCCTTTGCATTTATGACGGAGCTGTTTGGCACAAGAGGCCTAGCTTATGACCTATCTCAGCTTTCAACATGCCTTCCTCACTAAACTTAATCATTTGTAGCTTTTGATTTAAAGTGAGAGACATGCGACTCTTCCTTTCGCCTGAACGCTTAGAGGCCACTGTAGGGATGTTAACTGGCCTAATTTCAATATTGTTGTGTCGCATGGAATAGGGAGGCCTGAGGAGAGGGGGCAAGACAGGGGGAATGGCCAATGTCGGTGGAGCAGTCAGAACACACACATAAGTTTGCAGTCTTATATGGGCATGATTCGTGGTGCCCCAAAAACAATTACAATAAAAACATCAAAGATCACTGATCACAGATCACCATAAAAAAATATAATAATAAGGAAAAAGTGTGAAATATTGTGAGAATTACCAAAATGTGACAGAGACATGAAGTGAGGAAATGCTGTCGGAAAAATGGCACTGACAGACTTGCTCAAAGCAGGGTTGCCACAAACATTCAATTTGTAGAAAATGCAGTGTCTGCGAAGCACAATAAAGCAAAGAGCAATGAAACGACGTGTGCCTGTATACATTATGTAAGGAAACGGATCCTGTCAGTCTTATGCACCAATGCATTTTTGGTTCTTACCACAAGTTGCACATAATAATAACACCTAATATCTACTGAGCAGTTACCAAGTGCCAGGTTCCACTGCAGGTGCTTTAAAATACCTCATTAGGTCCTCCAGCAATTCTGAGATACATGCTATTATTGCTCTGACTGTATATAGGAGAAAACAGACACAGATATGTAAGTGACACACTCAAGGTCACACACTTAGTGATAGGGCCAACATTATTAAACCTGCATTATCATACTGATAGCAGATACTCAATAAAGAACTGTTCAATGAATAAAAGAATGATCATAAAATTGAGTTAGAGGAAATAAGTTATACATGAAGCAAAAAATTTCAAGACACTTTCAGGCCACTGATATTGTTAGAGGATAGTCTGTAGACCTTAAAAAAATCCTAAAATTCATAAATACATCTATGGCAAATACAGTTGACCCTTGAACAACATGGGGATTAATTCTTATAACTTATAGTCAGCCTTCGGTTCCTCTGCATATCAAAAGCTCAATAGTCCAAACTGCACATTTAAAGTCCACTAGTGCCAAGATCTTTCTACTTTTTAAAATAATTAAGCACTAAGTTTCAAAGAACAAGAGACCAAGAGAGTAGAAAGTAATAAGTAACAAATAATCAGGAAAGCCCTCAAAAGAAGGTGGTATATTTAAGCTAAACCTTCAGGGGCAAAAAGAACTTAGGGAGGTATGAGGTAGTGAAAAAAAAAAAAAAGTAATGACAAGGAGCAAGAGAAAGAAGAGCTGAATATGCACGGGGTGTTATTCAGTCAGTAAAGATATGAAACCTTCAACAAAGATATATGAATGGCTAATAGGCACATAAAAAGATACTTGACACCATTAGTCAAAGGAAATGCAAATCAAAACCACAATGAGATGCCACTTCACAGTACTAGAGATAAACAATAACAAATGGTGAGGAGAGGGAGAAACGGGGACTCTCATCATTGCTGGAGGAAAATAAAATGCTGCAGCCACTTTGGAAAACAGCTGGTAATTTCCATAAATTTGCCACATAACCGAGCAACTGCACTTTTAGGTACCTATCCAGAAGTGAAAACACACATCCACACAAAGACTGGCATGTGAATGTTGAAAGCAGCATTACTGATAATCACTAAAAGATGGAAACGATCTAAAGGCTCACCAATGGGTGAATGAATAAGCAGAATATCAATTCCATACAACAGAATGCTATTCAGCAATAAAAAGAAACTAAATACTGATACATGGTAGAACATAAATAAAAATCAAAAACCATGCTACGCAAAAAAGTCATACACAAAAGATTGTATACTGTACGATTCAATTTACATGAAATATCACAAAAAGGCAAATCTAGAGACAGAAAGTAGGTAAGTGGTTGCCCGGGGAGGGAATGGGAATTAACGGTTAATGGACATGAGGGATTTTATTAAAGTGACGGAAATGTTCTAAAACTGATTTATGGTGATGGCTGCACAACTCAGTAAATTTACTTAAAAAAAAAAAAACAGAGTTGTACACCTGAAATGGGTGTGATATGTAAATGTGATATGTAAAATATGCCTCAATAAAGTTATATTAAAACAAAAAAAGACATATACCTGATTGGAATGAAAGATTTGTTAACAGAGTAGAGAACAAATGACATCTTATGTATATTCTATAACTGAGTAGCTCAGCTAAAGCAGCTTGGCCAAAATGTAGGTGGCTGAAAGCACAAGAAAAAAACCAGCTCCCATAACGGCAGAATAGTATTGGGTTGGCCAGCCAAGTTGGAACGAACTTTTTGGCCAGCCCAATATTAAGCATGCTCCAGCCAGTATCTGGAGACAAATTTTTGTTCTCCACAAATTACTCCCCTCAGAAAAAAGAAAGGCATCTTATTCCTGAGTCCTTTTTAAGTCTCCCATTTCAGAGTATTCTTTCATTTTAACAGCTTTTAAAAACGTTTTATTACAGAAGAGTCCAAACACATTCAACAGTAGAGAATAATATGATGAATCCCCATGTCCCATTATCGACCTTCAACAGTTACCAAGTTTCATCTATACCCTCCATGCACCTCATGCTCCCCTCCTCAATGAGCTCAACTAAAGCAAATCCCAGGCATACTATTTAATTTATAAATATTTCAGTATGAAGTTACCTTTTAAATTTCTTTTAAAACATAATTATAAAAGTAACCATGGGGCTTCCCTGGTGGCACAGTGATTGAGAGTCCGCCTGCCGACGCAGGGAACACGGGTTCGTGCCCTGGTCCGGGAAGATCCCACATGCCGCGGAGCGGCTAGGCCCGTGAACCATGGCCGCTGAGCCTGCGTGTCCGGAGCCTGTGCTCCGCAACGGGAGAGGCCACAACAGTGAGAGGCCCGCGTACCGCAAAAAAAAAAAAAAAAAAAAAGTAACCATGGTCAGTTTAGAAAATCTGGAAAATACAGAAAAGCATAAAGGAGAAAAAAAACACCAACCATTATCTCACAATATAGATATAAACCCAGTTAACCCTATAATGTAGAATATTTTTAGAGGGAACTTTTTATTAAAGTATCAACATAACATACATGGTGGAAGGTGTACAAGTTGTAAGTATTCAGCTCAACACCTTCCTTCACAAATAGACCATTTTACTTTGAAAAATCAAATGACTTAAACAACTATTTAAATATTATGTACATACTTATGGTTCTGTAAATAAATTTTATAAACATCTCTTTGCCAACCACAATGTAGGGGATAAGATCTTAACATTTACTGACTATATGTACTGTCTCATTTAATTCTATAATAACCCTATGAAGTAGGCATTACAGATGAAGAAAAGAGACCCAAAGAGACTTCGTACCTTTGTCTCAGATTTAATAAATAACAGAATCCAGATTAAAATTTTAAAACTGCCCATCAGGGCTTTTTCCACCATACCATGGCGTCTATCTGAACACTTTATAAAGAAAACAAAAAGAGAATGCTGGTCCTTCTCTCTCATTCTAAGACTACTTGTTCTTTCTGCTTTTTGTACAACACTCATGGCCACCACAGATAATTTAAACAGTAGTAAAATTTTTATAAAAGAGTAGCTTAAGTAAAAGAAGTACAATGTATGTGCATTACTGAAGAAAGCCTTAGGATAGGAAGTCACCAAAGTAAAAAAAAAAAAAAAAAAAGAGAGAGAAGTCTAATAACCAAACAACTCAAATTTATTTAGAATTTTATGTGTTTATTAGCAACTTTTACTATTAAAAGTTTTCTTTATCTTTCTAAAACTAAGACATATTTAAAAAGGCAAATATATGGACCCTTACCTTACACCATATACAAATATTAACTCAAAACAGATCAAAGATCCAAATGTAAAAGCTAAAACTTTTAGAAGAAAATATAAAGGAAAAGCTTCATGACACTGGATTTGGCAATGATTCACTGGATATGACACCAAAAGCACAGGAAACAAAACTAAAAATAGACTACATCAAAATTAAAAACTGTGCATCAAATGATGTAATCAACAGTAAAGGCAATTTAAAGAATGGTAGAAAAATATTTGCAAATCATATATCTGATAAACAGTAAATACCGAGAATATATAAAGAACTCCAACAACTCAACAACAACAAAAAAAACCTGGTTTAAAATTGGGCAAAGGACTTGAACAGACAGCTCTCCAAAGGAGACAAATGGCTAACCAGAACATGAAAAGATGCTCAACATCACTAATCATCAGGGAAATGCAAATCAAAACCACAATGAGATACCACTTCACAGCCATTAAAATGGCAACTGTCAAAAAAACATAAAGTAGCAAGAGGTAAGGATGTGGAGAAATTAGACCCCTTGTTCAGTGTTTGGGGGAATATAAACTGGTGCAGCTGCTACTGAAAACAGTATGACAATCCCTCAAAATATTTAAAATATAATATGATCTAGTAATTCCACTTCTGGGTATACACCCAAAAGAATTAAAAGCAGGGTGTTAAATGTTTGCACACTCAGGTTCACAGCAGCATTATTCACAATAGCCAAAATGTGGAAGTAACCCAAATCTCCATAAACAGATGAATGGATAAACAAAATGTGGTATATACAGTTGACCCTTGAACAATTCAGGAGTTAGGGGCACCAACTCTCTGTGCAGTGGAAAATCCACATATAACTTATAGTTGGCCCTTTTTATATGTAATTCCTCCATATCTGCGATTCCTCCCTATCTGTGGTTCCACATCCGCAGATCCAACCAACTGTGGCTCATGTAGGTCTGCAGTATTTACTGGTGAAAAAAATCCACACATATGTGGACCCTCATAGTTCAAACCCATGTTGTTTAAGGGTCAACTGTACATACAATGGACTATTATTCAGCCTTATAAAGGAAGGAAATTCTGAAATATGCTACAACATGGATTATTAACCTTGAAGACATGATGCTATGTGAAATAAACCAGTCATAAAAAGACAAATACTGTATGATTCCACTTATATGAAGTACCTGGGCTAATGAAATTCATAAAGACAGAAAGTAGAATGAATAGTGGTTGCCTGGGGTTCGGGGTTAGGAGAGAGAGTGGAAAATTGTTCAGTAGTAACAAGCTTTAGTTTTGCAAGATGAAAAAAGTTCTGGAGATGGGCTGCACAATAACGTGAATGTACTTAAGATTATTGAACTGCACAGTTGAAAATGGCTAAGAAGATGACGGTGAGTTCTCTGGCAGTCCAGTGGTTAGGACTTGGTGCTTTCACTGCTATGGGCCAGGTTTAATCCCTGTCAGGGAACTAAGATCCCACATGCCATGCAGCACAGCCAAAAAAAACAGGCCAAGATAATAAATTTTATGATACGTGTATTTTACCAGAATTAAAAAAGACACATAGATAATTTTTTTGGCCAAGATGGAATAAGCCCTATTCCTCCCTCCTATAACTAAAAAATCCTAGGGCATGTAATACAACAAACAAAGAAGACTGTGAATGGTAGAAAGAAGGCAAAATGCCTCAGGACCTTGGGACTTGAGGAGCAACACAGTGAATTCCTGGGTTTTCTTTGCGCCTCCTATACATCTGGATGGCATACTGAAGAAGCCTGCAACCTGTAACTGCCAACAGGCACAGACAAAAAAAAAAAAAACTCAAGAAAAGCCCCCTCTCTCCAGCCAAAGGACAGGGAAAACTTTTTTTCCCTACAGAACAGAAAACTTTTTTGATAATATGTGCCCTACTCTAGCCAAAGACTAAAGGAAAAACTGCACTTGCAGTGTCAGTGAGGCTGAGAGGCAAGCGGGCGAGTTGGACTTATGGTCCTACCTGGTGGCAGCAAGGCAGGACAAGTGACCCTGAGCTTTCCCCACTAAGGTGATATCACCAGGGCAGTTAAACTTCCAATCCCACAAGGCAGCGAAGAGGAAGAACGGAGTGATGCACTGTGATGACAGTTTGGCAATCCTCTTTCCTAACAGGGATAGTGTCAGAAGGGTCCAGAAAGGGGAAACTGAATTTCAACTCCCAGCCCAGCAGCAACTAGACAGTTTAAGTAGGCCCTTTGCTTTCATCTACAATGGTGTTGCTTGGACCTGTGCACTATACCTAAACAGAGTGACTGCAAAATGAATATTAAATAGGATCCAGAATCTAACAACATAACATTGAAAATATCCAGTATACAACTGAAAATCATCATACCAAGTACCAGGAAAATCTTAAATTAACTTTGATGAGCAAAGAGAACTGACAGGTGCCAACTCCAGGGTGACACAGATATTAGACTTATCTAACAAGGATTTAAAAGCAGCCATCATACTCTACATGGTACTCCTTTAATTCTAGACACACATGAAAAACGTATCAGTACAACCTTTTGAAACTTTTTTTTTTTTTTTTGCGGTACGCCGGCCTCTCACTGTTGTGGCCTCTCCCGCTGCGGAGCACAGGCTCCGGACACGCAGACTCAGCTGCCATGGCTCACGGGCCCAGCGGCTCCGCGGCACGTGGGATCTTCCCGGACCGGGGCACGAACCTGTGTCCCCTGCATCAGCAGGCGGACTCTCAACCACTGCGCCACCAGGGAAGCCCTGAAACTTTTTTGTATAAACATTTATTAAGGAATTAAGAGTAGAATCTCCCAAAAGTAATCACAACAATAAAGAGATGGACACATATAATTTTAAAAACTATTTTGAAATTATCTTTTTATTGTCGATTTCATATTTAACTTCATTATGTTCAGATTACTGGTCTGTATTATCATTTCTCTGAATTGTGTTGCTATTTTCACAGATATCTAGTAAATTTTTATTAATGTTTTACATTTGCTCAGAGATAATGTTCATTCTGTGATTGTTTTTTTGTTTAAGTTTCCTCTTATAGACCCGACTCAGTTGAGGTCTTGTTGAAACATTTTAACCTTACCAGTATTTATGGGCTTAATATATTATTTCATAATTGACGTGTTCTAAAATCTACTTTTGTGATGGCAAATAAATCGGGCACAGACAATGAGGAAAAAAGGCAGCCATCATTAAAAACAAAAGACTTCATGAGCAATTTTAAACACACTTGAAACAAATGAAAAAAATAAAGTCAAAGAAAAATTGAAGACAAATGGAAATTTTATAACTGAAAAATACAATACATAAAATTTAAAACTCACTGGATGAACTCAATAGCAAAATAAATATGATGGAGGAAAGAAATCAGTGAACTTGAAGACAGAACAATAAAAGTTAACCAATCTGAATAAGAGGTAGTAAGTATATTGAAAAAATAAAAGAGCTTCAGGGACCTGATAACAATAACACAAGATGTATTATTCATATCAGAGTCACAGAAAAAGAGGAGAAAGAGCAGGGGGCTGAAACAGTATAGATGACCACTGAACAACATGGGCTTGAACTGTATAGGTCCACTTATATGCAGATTCTTTTTCAATAAATACCACAGTACCACACAATCCATGGTTAGTTAAATCCACGAATGGGGAACCGTGGATATGGAGGGCTGACTATAAAGCTATATACACAGTTGACCTCATGCGGGAGTGAGGGGGTTGGTGCCCCTAACCTCCGCATTGTTCAAGGATCAACTGTATATGAAGAAATAATGGCTGAAATCTCCCCAAATTTGGCAAAATACACAAACCAGATTTAAGAAGCTGAGCGAACCCAAACAAGATAGGAATCCAAAGGAACACATGCGAGAACACATCATAAACTTCAGACAATTAAAGACAAAGTCTTGAAAGCAGGTAGAAAAAAATGACATATTATTTGTAGAAGAACATGATTCAAATGACAGTGGACTTCTCATCAGAAACTAGGGAGGACAACATTTGGAGGCATTGGCACATTTCCAAGAACTGAAAGAAAAGAACTGTCACCCAGGGTTCCATATTCAGTGAAAATATCTAAAAGGATAAAAGGTAAAACCAACACCTTCTCAGAAAAAGGAAAACAAAAGAAATCTGTCACCACTAGATCTACCCTAAAAGTTCTTCAACTGGAAATGATAGAGAAGAAAGTCTGAAACACCAAGAATGAAGAAAAGGTAAAAACATGGAAGATGTAACACCATCCTTTCTCCTCTTGAGTGTTCTAAATTACGTTAGATGTGTGAAGTAAAAATAAAACATTGTCTTATATGGTTCCTAAAGTATGTACAGGAAGTATTTAAGACAATAATACTATAAAGAGTTAAGGTAAAGGGATCTAAATGGAGCTAGCTAAGGTTTCTATAGGTTACTCAAATTAGTAAAATGTTGACATCAGTATACTTTGACAAGTTATGTATGGATAATGTAATACCTAGCACAACCATTAAAAATCAAATACAGAGATACACTCAAAACTCTAAGGGAAAACCAAAATGGAATTCTAAAAAAATGTTCAAGTAACTCACATGAAGGCAGGAAAAGTGACATACAGGGGGAAAAAAGAAAAAGAAGGAATAACAGAACACAAAAGTAAAGGGCAGAATTAAGCTCTAATATAAAAATATTACATTAAATGTAAAAGGCCTAAACATAACAAAGACAATTTGGCAGACTAGATTCAAAAATTATGAACCAACTATAGGCTATCTATATCAAACTAACTTCAACTATAATGATACAAGTAGGTTAGAAGTAAATGAATAGAAAAGGATATACCACATAAGCATTAATCAAAAGAAAGCAGAAATGGTCATATCAATATTAGACAAAGTAAAACAAAAATAAATGACCAGGAACAAAGGACATAACATAATGATAAAAGGTTGCACACACGTGTAGGATTGCTATGTAGGATTACATAGCAATCCTACACGTGTGTGCAACGAAGAGCTTCAAAACACATGAAGCAGAAACAAATATAACAAAGAAGAAACAGACAAATCCACGATTCTAGTTGAAGACTTCAACACCCCTCTTGAAATTAACAGAACTACTAGACAAAAACTTCAGATATAGAACTAAACAACACCATTAATCAACAGGATCTAAATTTATAGAATGCTCCCCTCAACAAAAGAATACACATTCTTTTTAAATGCCCATGAATATCCACCAAGATAGGCCATAAAATCCTAGGCCATAAAATAAACTTCAAAAAATTTAAAAGAACTGAAATCATACAGAATGTATTCTAGCCACAATGGAATAAAACTAGAAATCAAGGTGGTAACAGTAAAATTTCCAAACACTTGGAAATTAAGTAATATACTTCTAAACAATCTAGGGCTCAAGAGGAAGTCCAGAATGAAATTTTAAAAATACAGAAACTAAAAAAACAACAAAACTACAACAAAAAAATTTTGTAGGACACAGCTAAAAGGTGCTTCAAAGGGAGATTTATAGCTATAAATGCTTATATTAGAAAAGAAGATCAAGGGGGATTTATTCCTGGGATGCAAGGATAGTTCAACATACACAGATCAATAAGATATAGCACAGTAACAAAATGAAGAATAAAAACCCTATGATTTCAATATATGCAGAAAAAACATTTGACAAAATTCAACATCCTTTCATGATAAAAACTCTCAAAAAATTGGCTATAGAAGGGACGTACCTCAACATAATAAAGACCATATATTACAAACCCACAACTAACATCATACTCAATGGCGAAAAGCTGAAAGCTTTTCCTCTAAGCTCAAGAACAAGATAAGGATGCCCTTTCTTGCCAACTTCATCCAATATAGTGCTGGAAATCCTAGCCAGAGGTATTAGGCAAGAAAAAGAAATAAAAGGCATCCAAAATAGAAAGGAAGAAATAAAACTGTCTCTATCTGCAGATGACATGCTCTTATACATAGATAATCCCAAAGATTCCACCCAAGAACTGCTAGAACTAATAAAAGAATTCAGTAAAGTTGCAGGATACAAAATCAATATACAGAAATTAGCTGTGTTTCTATACACCAACAATGAACTATCAGAAAGAGAATTTTCTAAGAAATCAACTCCATTTACAATAACATCAAAAAATATAATATTTAGAAATAAATTTAACCAAGGAGGTGAAAGACCCATACACTGAAAACTGTAAGACACTGATGAAAGAAACTGAAGACACAAACCAACAAAGATATTCCATGTTCATGGATCAGAAGAATTAAATACTATTAAACTGTCCACACCAACCAAAGCAATCCACAGAGTCAATGCAATGTCTATCAAAATTCCAATGGCACTTTTCACAGAAATAGAAAAGACAATCCTGAAATTTGTATGGAACCACAGAACACCCCGAATAGCCAAAGCAATCTTGAGAAAGAAGAACAAAGCTGGAATCATCATACTTCCTAATTTCAAACTATATTATAAAGCCATAGTAACCCAAAGCAGTCTGGTACTGGCATAAAAACAGACACACAGATCAAAGAAACAGAATTCAGAGCCCGGAAATAAGCCCACACATAAACCACGGTCAATGAATCTTTTACAAAGGATCCAAGAATATGCAATGGTGAAAGGATAGTCTCTTCAAGAAACTGGTGCTGGGCAAATTAGAGAGCCATATGCAAAAAAATCAAACTGGACCCTTATCTTACACCATACACAAAAATCAACTCAAAATGGATTAAATATGAACACTAAGACATGAAACTGTCAAACTCCTAGAAGAAAACACGGGGATAAGTTTCTCAACATTGGTCTCATCAGTGAGTTTTTTGGATTTGACATCAAAACAAAGGCAACAAAAGCAAAAATAAACAAATGGGACTATACCAAATAAGAAGCTTCTGCACAGCAAAGGAAATGGCCAATAAAATGAAAGCAACCTATGGAATGGAGAAAATATTTGCAAATCACTTATCTGACAAGGGTTAATATCCAAAATATACAAGGAACTCATACAACTCAACAGCAAAAAAAAAATAATCTGACTAAAAAATGAGCAAAAGAAATGAACAGACATTTTTCTAAAGAACACATACAAATGGCCTACAATTACATGAAAAGGTGCTCAACACCACTAATCATTAGGGAAATGCAAATCGAAATCACAATGAGGTATCACTTCATACCTGTTAGGGTGTCTATTATCAAAAATCCAACTGATAACAAATGCTGGCAAGAATGTGGAGAAAAGGGAACCCTGGCATACTGCAGGTGCGAATGTAAACTGGTACAGCCACTACGGGAAACAGTATGAAGGTTCTTCAAGAAATTAAAAATAGAACTGTCATATGATCCAGCAATTCCACTTCTGAGTATATATCGAAAGGAAACAAAATCATTATCTCAAAGAGATATCTGTACTCCAAGTTCATATTATTTACAACAGCTAAGATACGGAAACAACTGAAGTGTCCATCAACAGACGAATGGATAAAGAAGACGTGGTATATAAATACAATGGAATACTGTATATATATTCAGCCTTGAGACAACATGGATGAAGCTGGAGAGCACTGTGCTAAGTGAAATAAGCCAGACAGAGAAAGACAAATATTGTGTGGTTTCACTTAAATGTGTAATCTAAAAAAAACTGAACTCACAGAAACAAAGAGTAGAATGGTGGTTGCCAAGGGCTGGGGTTGAGGAAAATAGGGTTGGTATAGAGTATAAACGTTCAGTTATAAGGTAAGTATGAGGATCTAATATACAATGTGGTGATACAGCTGATAACACTGTATTGTACAATTTAAATTTGCTAAGAGAGTAGAACTTAAGCGTCCTCACCAATCAATTTCAGCATTTTTTTAAAATAGAGAAAAGCTCTCAAACCTAATCTCCCACCCTAAGAAAGGAGAGGCAGAAGAAACCTAAAGCCAGCAGAAAGAAATAATAAAGATATGAGAAGAAATCAATGATATTGAAAACAGAAAAATAGAAAAGAATGAATGAAAAAAAGCTGGTTTTTTGAAAAAATTTAAAAATTAACAAATCTCCAGCAAGACTGATAAAAAAAGACACAAATTACCAATACCTGAAGTAAAACAGAGTATCACTACAAACACCAGACATTAAAGGGACTAGCACAAACAACTCTATACACATAAATTTGACAACTGAGATGAAATGGACCAATTGCTCAATAAAGTACAAACTACCATAACTGACCCAATATGAAATAATCTGAATAGTTCCACAGCTGTTAAAAGACATTGAATTCCTAGTTTAAAAACAACCAAAAATGAAATCTCCAGGACCAGATGGTTTCACTAAAGAATTCTACCGAATGTTTATAGAAAAATTAACACCAATTCTATACAATCTCCTTCAGAAAATGGAAGAGAACACTTTTCAACTCATTTTATGAGGTCAGTATTATCGTGATGATAAAATTGGACTATTGTATAATTAAGAATTTCGTTGGTTTTTGTCCCTGGTACTGAAAGGGAGCCTCTAAACCCTTGGAATTTCCCAGTCAAAGGAGTATCTTTTTTATTCATGCTAAGCCTCTAGGGCAGTTTCAGGATAGTGGCTAACCATGCCGGAAAGACCAGCTATGTGGCTTTCAGTTACATGATCTCTGCCTGACCTCCAGAGAAGGGAGAGGGGGATTGCAGATTGGGTTCAATAATGTGGCTAATGGTTCAATCAATCAAGCCTATGTAATGAAACCCCAACAAAACCTCTGGACACCCAAAGCTGGGGTTAGTTTCCCTGGTTGGTGATACACATTGATGTGGTGGAAGGGTGATGCATCCTGAGGACATGAAAACTGCATTTGGGGCTCTCCCAGACCGTGCCCTAAGGGACTTTCACATGTTCCTGATTTGCATCCTTTATAATAAATCTGTAATCGTAAGCATAGCACTTTTCTGAGTTCTGTGACTTGTTCTAGCAACTTTGAGGGGATAGTGGGAATGTCCAATTTGTAGCCAGTTGGTTAGAAGTACAAGTGGCCTGGAAACTGGGACCTTGGGGCTGGTGTCTGAAGTGAGTTTTGGGGAGGACTGTGCTCCTAACCTGTCAAATCTGACCTGATCCCAGGTAGTCAGAGCCAGAATTACACTGCACAAAGACAGTAGAGAAAAAGAAAATACAGGCCAGTATCACTCATGAGTAAAGATATAAAAATCCTCAACAAAATATTAGCAAATAGAATCTAGCAACCTATAGAAAGAATCATACATCATGGTCAACTGAGATTTATTCCAAAGATCCAAGGCTATTTCAATATTTTAAAAAAATCAACCAATGTAATCTACCATGTAAACAGGCAAAAGAAGAAAAATCACATATCATATCAATTGATACAGAAAAAGCATCTGACAAAATTCAACAACCATTCATGATAAAAAAAAAAAAAACTCTTAGCAACCTAGCAATATAAAGAAACTTCCTCAATTTTTAAGAGTAAAAAACCTACAGCTAACCCCAAATTCAATGGCAAAAAAAATGGATGCTTTCCCCCAAGATCTGGAACAAGGCAAGAATGGCTACTGTCACCATTTCTATTCAACTTTGTACTGAACATCCCAGTCAGGTCAATAGGCAAGAAAAAGAAATAAAAGTCATGCAGATTGTAAAGAAAGAGATAAAACTATCCTTATTCATGGGCATTCCCTGGCGGTCCAATGGTTAGGGCTGTGCACTTTCACTACCAAGGGCATGGGTTCAATCCCTGGTTGGGGAACTAAGATCCCGCACGCCTCACAGCGCGGCAAAAACAAAAACAAAAAACCCCACTGTTCTGTCATACAGAGTGAAGTAAGTCAGAAACAGAAAACCAAATACCGTATATTAACGCATATATGTGGAATCTAGAAAAATGGTACAGATGAACTGGTTTGCAAGGCAGAAATATCTGAGACCAAGATGTAGAGAACAAACGTATGGACACCAAGAGGGGAAAGCAGCGGGGGGGTGGGGGTTGAACTGAGAGACTGGGATTGACATATATACACTAATATGTATAAAATAGATAATAAGAACCTACTGTTTAAAAATAAATAAATAAAAAACAAAAAAACACTGTTCTTACTCACAAATGACATAATTGTCTAAAAAAACCCCAAGAAATCTGGAAGAAGAAAAACTCTTAGAACTTATAAATGCATTTATTTTGCAAGGTTTCAACACACATAATAAATCAAATTTCTACATACTAGCAACGAACAACTGGAAACCAAAACTTAAAAACAGATACTACTTATAATAGCTCTCCCCAAAATGAAATTCTTAAATATAAACCTAACAAAACAAGTACAGGATGTATACTGAAGTCAAAGAAAAACTAAAGAACTAAAGAATAGGAGAGACATATTCATGGATTGTAGGACTCAAAACAGTAAAGATGCAGCCACACAGCACAGGGAGATCAGCTCAGTGCTTTGTGACCACCTAGAGGGGTGGGATAGGGAGGGTGGGAGAGAGACACAAGATGGAAGAGATATGGGAACATATGTATAACTGAGTCACTTTGTTATAAAGCAGAAACTAACACACCATTGTAAAGCAATTATACTCCAATAAAGAAAAAAAACAAAAAAACAGTAAAGATGTCAACTCTCTCCAAACTGATCTACAGATTTAACCCACTGCAAATCATAATCCAGCAGAATTTTCTGTACACAGATAAGGGAATTCTAAAATTTACAAGGAAAAGCAATGTAACTAGAAAAGATAAAATAATTCTGATACAGAAAAAAGTGAGAGGAAACACAGTATCTGATTTTAACACTTTAAAGTTACAATAAAACAATGTGGTATTGAAGAAAGGATAGACACAGAGCCCAATAAACAGAATAGAGTCCAGATAGACCCACAGAAATATAACCAATTGATTTTTGACATAGGTGCAAAGGCAATTCAATGGAGAAAGGAGAATCTTTCCAACAAACGGTGTTGGGACAGACATTCCAAAAAAGTTAACAAATTGGACTTTATCAAGATTAAAAATCTTTTGTTCTGTGAAAGGCACTGTTCAGAAAATGAAAAGGTAAACTACAGAAGATATTTGCAAATCACATATCTGCATCTCTGTGTGTGTATATATATATATTAAGACATACAGTATATTTATTTTAAAACTCTTAAAACTCAATAGTAAGAAAACAACCAAATTAAAAAATGAGCAAAAGACTTAAGACACTTCACCATAATAAATACACTTTTGTGTATTTATTTGCATGGCAAATAAATACACAAAAAGATGTTCAACATCTTTACCCATTAAGGAAATGCAAATGAAAAACACAATGAGAAACCACTGCACACCTATTAAAATAGTTTAAAAACAGTTAAAATAAGGACACCAGCAAGAGTTGGTGAGAATGCAGAACAATTGGAACTCTCAGACACTGGTGGTGGGAACGTAAAATGGTACAGCCACTTTGGAACACTGTCTGAAAGTTTCTTATAAAGTTAAACATATACTTACCAAATGACCCAGCAATCCCATTCCTGGGTATGTACTCTAGAGAAATGAAAACTTATGTTCAAATAAAATCTATACATGAATGCTTACAGCAGCTCTAGTCATACTGCCAGAAACTGGAAACAACTAAGATGTCCTTCAATCGGTGATGGATAAACAAACTGTAGTACATCCATACAGTGGAATATTATTGAGCAACAAAAAGGAACAGACTGTTAATACATGCAACAATTTGGGTGAATCTCAAAGACATGCTTGAGTGAAAGAAGCCAGTCTCGGGCTTCCCTGGTGGCGCAGTGGTTGAGAGTCTGCCTGCCGATGCAGGGGACACGGGTTCGTGCCCCGGTCTGGGAAGATCCCACATGCCGCGGAGCGGCTGGGCCCGTGAGCCATGGCCGCTGACCCTGCGCATGTGCTCCGCAACGGGAGAGGCCACAACAGTGAGAGGCCCGCGTACCGCAAAAAAAAAAAAAGAAAGAAGCCAGTCTCAAAAGCCTGCATTCAATGTATATGACATTCTCAAAAAGACAAAACTATAGTGACAGAAAACACAGCAGTGATTGCCAGGGGTCAGAGATGGAGAGAAAGGTGTAATTATAAAGAGATATCAAGAGAGAAAATTTTGGAGTGCTAGAACTGTTCTGTATCCCCATTATGACAGATTACACAATCTTTACATGTGTTAAAATTCATGGAACCGTACACCAAGAAAGAAAGAGAGAGAGAGAGAGAGAGAGAGAGAGAGAGAGAGAGAGAGAGAGA